>NC_089276.1:33860345-34475595 GCF_963678975.1 Dysidea avara
GTGTATCACATGTGCATCATTAAGGTGTACATCACGAGTACATGAAGTGTGTAGCACATGTATGTCATTAAGGTGCACATCATGAGTGCATCATAGGTGTATCATTAAGGTGCACATCATGGGTATATGAAGTGTGTATCACAAGTGCATCATTAAGGTGCACATCATGAGCACATGAATTGTGTGTCATATGTGTATTATTAAGGTGCACATCATAAGGCCATGAAGTATGTATCACATGTGTATCATTAAGGTGCACATCATGAGTACATCATAGGTGTATCATTAAGGTGCACATCATGAGCACATGAAGTGTGTATCACATGTGTATCATTAAGGTGCACATCATGAGTACATCATAGGTGTATCATTAAGGTGCACATCACGAGTACATGAAGTGTGTAGCACATGTATATCATTAAGGTGCACATCATGAGTGCATCATAGGTGTATCATTAAGGTGCACATCATGGGTATATGAAGTGTGTATCACATGTGTATCATTAAGGTACAAATCAAGTGTGTATCACATGTGTATTCATCAAAAGTCCATGAAAGAAAAGAGAATGTCTACTCTGTCCTGTATGACCACATTTTATCTATATTCATTTCAAAGAAGCCTAGTGAGTTTTGACAGAAGCCCTTTAAACCCTTCCTCCCTTCTTAACAAGGATGTGGTCGTACAGGAACAATAAATACTTCTAACTTAATAGACCCATTATTGATGGACAAATGCTCTATTAGACACTTTCATCTCTATTTTAGACTCTTGGTGTCATTAAGATGTACCTCATGAGTACATGAAAATGTATCACATGTGTATCATCAAGGTACACCTCATGAGTACATAAAGTGTGTATGTGATAAAATCTGTAAAAAAGGTCTTATACCTATGTTTGACTGATCATAACTTCACATGTATTTGACCTATTGCCTTCAACCCCAAATGGAACCGAGTTCATTTATTAAGGCTTTACAACAAAAGTGCTGAAGGTGTTGATTCATGATAGTGTAATGCAGATTCCCTCGCTACAGTGGCTAAAAACTATTTTTACTATTTTTACAACTAGCCGGCTGTAGCTAATCTGAGACCAGGGGAGTGATATTGCCATGATTGCCCAAACAGTTAAAGTAAAGAAGGAGAGGAAGAAGGAGAGGGCTTGTGTGACAAAGTGCAAGTAAAGAGGAGAACTGTAGGGACTATAGTGGGGTCTTGAGGAGGGAATTTTTGAAACATAGGTGAGTGTGGCAACATTGAATTTGGAAGCAATTTTAGAGAAATGATTGAGATCTGGAAGTAATTTTAATAAAAAGCAAGCTGGAGGGACTAAAATTTAAGAATAAGAATTGTGTACATGCAAGCCTTGTTTTATTAGAATTTTTTAAAATTTTATAGTGGACTGTAAGAAAGAAACTTAAAACTACTTGGATTTTAAGGCAATTCAAAGTGTAGACCAGAAAAGTTTTGAAAATGACTATCTCAAGATTGGATCTTGTGGTACTTTTAGTCAAATTCCTGTAGTACATTGAAGGGACCAGCGGCAAAAGGGGACAAGTGCCATTTGAAAATTCAGATGACCACAAAGTGGGCATTAAACAGGTATTTGGGACATAATTGAATTATTGTGATATTTGCTAAAAATTTATTTGAGACTGCCTTGAAATTTTAAATTCTGTCATTTCCTTAGTGACAACATTATCCAGTCATTTACAAGTAGCTTTTTGGCCACAACTAACCCCCTTTTTAGCCCCTGCTCTGCTAGCTAGCATACTTATCACGTTTATTTTCCATTTCGACTGAATTGATTGCAGAAATGCTTCTCATACTGTTCTTCATTTGTATTGCTGTGTTACGGGTGGAGCATAGCTAAAAACGAAGTGTAATGGGTCACCATTTGCAAGCAGAAAACCAGCACTTTCGACCGTCTACAGCAGAAACAGCCATTCATGGAAAAGGAAGCAATCTGAGTGTAATGTAAAATACAGTCTAAAGCAGTTATTTATATATAATATGGTAGTCTATAAAACTTATAAACCCTTAGGCCAATATAGCATGTAATAGCTCCTTCGCTTTGATCGTGCGCTACAGATTCAGACCTTTGCATGGGTATATAAATTTCATAGACCCGATAGTGCACCCGTATAACTATTATTTACCCCCATATTACCAGTATTTCTCACACCACTAGATCCATATTACACATATTACCTGCATGCATAACCAATATTACCTACATTACCAGTACTATCCATATTACCCGTATTACATAGTATTACTCATAATTATTACCTACAATACCTATATTACCCATATTACCAGTATTACTTCCATTACCCATGTTACCACTATTACCCGCATTACCCATATTACCTACATTACCCACATTACCTACATTACCCATATTACCAGTATTACCCATATTACCCATTTTACCTAAGTTACACACATTACCCGTATTACCCATATTACCTACATTACCCATAATACATTATCTACATTACCCATATTACCTACATTACCCATATTACCATATTACCCGTATTACCCATATTACCAGTATTACCCATATTACCAATATTACCCATATTATCAGTATTACCCATATTACCCGTATTACCCATATTACCCGTATTACCCATATTACCCGTATTACCCAAATTACCCGTATTACCCATATTACCAGCATTACCTGTATTACCCATATTACCAGTATTACCCATATTACCCATATTACCAGTATTTCCCATATTACCCATCTTACCCATATTACCCGTATTACCCATATTACCAGTATTACCCATATTACCCGTATTACCCATATTACCCGTATTACCAGCATTACCCGTATTACCCATATTACCAGTATTACCCGTATTACCCATATTACCCGTATTACCCATATTACCAGTATTACCCATATTACCCGTATTACCCACATTACCCGTATTACCAATATTACCAGTATTACCCATATTACCAGTATTACCCGTATTACCCATATTACCAGTATTACCCATATTACCCGTATTACCCATATTACCAGTATTACCCATATTACCAGTATTACCCATATTACCCGTATTACCAGCATTACCCATATTACCAGTATTACCCATATTACCCGTATTACCCATATTACCCGTATTATCCATATTACCAGTATTACCCATATTACCAGTATTACCCGTATTACCCATATTACCCGTATTACCCATATTACCCAGTATTACCCAGTATTACCCGTATTACCCATATTACCCATATTACCAGTATTACCCATATTACCCGTATTACCCATATTACCCGTATTACCCGTATTACCCATATTACCCGTATTACCCATATTACCCGTATTACCCATATTACCAGTATTACCCATATTACCCGTATTACCCCCAGTATTACCCATATTACCAGTATTACCCATATTACCCGTATTACCCATATTACCAGTAGTACCCGTATTACCCATATTACCCGTATTACCCATATTACCCGTATTACCCATATTCCCAGTATTACCTATATTACCCGTATTACCCATATTACCAGTATTACCCATATTACCTGTATTACCCATATTACCCATATTACCCGTATTACCCATATTACCCGTATTACCTGTATTACCCATATTACCAGTATTACCCATATTACCCGTATTACCCATATTACCAGTATTACCCATATTACCCGTATTACCCATATTACCAGTATTACCCATATTACCCGTATTACCCATATTACCAGTATTACCCATATTACCCGTATTACCCATATTACCAGTATTACCCATATTACCCGTATTACCCATATTACCAGTATTACCCATATTACCCGTATTACCCATATTACCCATATTACCCGTATTACCCATATTACCAGTATTACCCGTATTACCCGTATTACCCATATTACCCGTATTACCCATATTACCCGTATTACCAGCATTACCCGTATTACCCATATTACCAGTATTACCCATATTACCCATATTACCCGTATTACCCATATTACCCATATTACCCGTATTACCCATATTACCAGTATTACCCGTATTACCCATATTACCAGTATTACCCATATTACCAGTATTACCCGTATTACCCATATTACCAGTATTACCCATATTACCAGTATTACCCATATTACCAGCCAGTATTACCCATATTACCCGTATTACCCATATTACCAGTATTACCCATAATACCCGTATTACCAGTATTACCCGTATTACCCATATTACCAGTATTACCCGTATTACCCATATTACCCGTATTACCCATATTACCAGTATTACAAATATTACCCGTATTACCCATATTACCAGTATTACCCATATTACTCGTATTACCCATATTACCGGTATTACCCATATTACTGGTATTACCCATATTACCCGTATTACCCGTATTACCCATATTACCAGTATTGCCCATATTACCAGTATTACCCGTATTACCCATATTACCCATATTACCCATATTACCAGTATTACCCATATTACCAGTATTACCCATATTACCATTATTACCTATATTACCTGTATTACCCATATTACCCATATTACCATTATTACCCATGTTACCCGTATTACCCATATTACCTGTATTACCCATATTACCAATATAATACCATTTATTACCATAGGGTATTAGTATTACATCATAATGACATAATATAAGGACATGATACACATAGACAGACCCGTCGGTTACAGCTTGTTACAACACTTCCAATAGTAGAAAATTATGCATATTTGACTATAACTTCTGATTGACAGTGTTCTGTTGTTTTGTATTATGATATTTTTAATTTCCATGAATCAAATGGAAAATATCTGTGTCCATGGCAACCACAATGATTATGCCACAATATACATATTGTAAAACTACTCCTACACACTTTTGAGTTTTTTCTAACAACTACACTCATTCAGCTTAAAAATTGTGATGTGAGAGTTTGGAATTTGTTTTTAATGGTAGTTATATACTTTGAAACAAATCAAATTACTGTATTATTATTATTTGATTCGGCCATGATTTCTAAATTGTTGGCAGGCTTTCCTATAATAATTATATATTTAAATTGCTTCCAGAAATTATCTAAATACTGATATAATTATAGTGCTTGAATGTTAACATTGCTATGGTGGGTGCAGTTACAACTGTTGCAGAGATAGTTACTAGTCCAGTAGAATGACTAGTTTAGAGATATTTGTAATATTAAAAACAGTACTACAGCAGAATACAACTAGCAACAACTTTATAACTCAGCAAAATCAGAGATAACAGCATACAAATGACAAGTCCTTATGTACAAAACTAAATCATCTATAGATACTACTGTTCTACTACATTCTGCAATAACTAGAATGATCAAATTTCCTCAAAGTTCTAAGTAGTTCTACCGAGTTCTAGAACATTCTGGACATGTATTCTTCCTTAAAAACAACTGCATGTGTTTGGTAAATAGTTCCATTGATTTAATAGCAAAAAATGTGTTGTCTAGCTGATGACCTAGGCATCAACTTCAGCTGATGCCCATGGCCTCTGGTAATGGTTGAACTACAGGGGTGCAAATAGTAGGTTCCATGTCATAATAGTTATTCAGTATTTTGTAGGAATCAATCAAATTACCCCTTTGGCATCTGTAGTAAAGGGATACAGACCTTATTTTTAAGCGGCTTTCATATGACAAATGTGAGATCATGAAGGTATTGGTGGCTTGTCTCTGAACTTTTTCTAGTACTGTACGTTTATATCTTTGGCCAGATAAGGGTTCCAAACCTGTACACAGTACTCAATATGGGACGTACATACATTTTGAATAAAAAGACAAGCATATCAACTAACACCTTCTGATAAAACAGAGAACCTGAGAAGCTTTAACTACAGCTCTCTGACCGTGTAGAGATGGCTTTAAGTCACTCCTACACATACGCCAAGATCTTTCTCCTCACTGACTACTTCTAAATCAGTAGATAAGTTGGTGGTAATGCCCTCAACCATTCTAGTTGCTAAGTGTATGGGCAAGTGGGTTGAGATCTTTGGCAAGTAATGCCTTGGAGCACCAGAGACTACAATGTCATTTTACCTTTTGTGTAAGTATACAAGGAATTCCTTATCACATCACAAATTCAAACAATCTTGTTGCACCATTTTGCACTATTCCAATACTTATTGATATCAGAGGAGGTTGGACTCGATACAAGTGCTACTGAAAATTATTAGCATTAATTAAATACCTCAAGACTAAAATAAAGTTGATACAAGGCCCTAAGACACTGCCCTGTGGAACAGCACTGATTACAATAGACCAGAAAGAAGCTGATCCACTGACACAAATCCTTTGCCTACAATTACTTAAGAAATTTTGAATCCACTTAAGAATGTCTCCATTTACTCAATGAGCTTCAAGTTTGCAAATCAGTAGCTTGTGGGAGACTTTATCAAAGGTTTTCTGAAGATCCAGGTACATGCAAAATATCAATATCTTTACCAGCATCAAAACAGTCAGTATATAATGGTTTACCACTGTCAGTAGCTGCAGTTCACAAGATCTTCCAAAATGAAATCCATATTGTACATAAGATTACAGCAAATTTGACTCCAGGTGTTCCATTAGGTGAATTTTTGTGATGGCTTCAAGCATTTTGCATATCACAGATGTTAAACTCACCAGAAGGTAGTTGCTGGGTTTGGCCTGCATCCCTTCTTGAATATTGATGTAACATTTGGCATCCTTACATGAGTTGGGTAGAGTGGATTCTTCAAGTGATTTATTAAAAGCAGTGTCAAGGGTAAAACTAGACCATTACAAATGCTAAACAAAACATAAGGTTGACAATTGTCAGGACCAGCTGCATCTAACTTATTTGTTTTCAATCTACATAATATTATTGCATGGTTGAGAGTATATATACTTCTTCAGGTGTTACTGTGAATTTATCAAAAACCGTAAAAAAAATAATCTGAAATTAAACGGGGGCATAAATTGGTAACCTGTTGTAACACATCGTAACCCAGTAACTTATCCTAACCCACTGTAACCTATTGTAATCATATGTGGCTTAAAATGAAGTAATATTCTCCTTAAAAATCCTGAAATTCTAATTGTAACTTACCGTATCCCACTGTAACCCACTATAACCCCATTGTGACCTATTGTAACCTACTGCAACCCATTGTAACCTATTGTAATTGCTACCCCATTTCAACCTACTGTAACCGACTGTAACCCATTGCAACCTACAGTGACACATTGTAATCTACTGTAACCCATTGTAACCTACTTTGTAACCTAATGTAATCCATTGTAACCCATTGTAACCTACTATAACCCATTGTAACCTACCGTAACCCATTGTAACCTACTGTAACCTATTGTAACCTACTGGAACCCATTGTAACCTACTGTAACCCATTGTAACCTATTGTACCCTACCGTAACCCATTGTAAAACCTATTGTAACCCACTGTAACCTACCGTAACCCATTGTAACTCACTGTAACCTACCGTACCCCATTGTAACCTATTGTAACCCATTGTAACCTATTGTAACCTACCGTAACCCATTGTAACCTACTGTAACCCATTGTAACTCATTGTAACCCATTGTAACCTACTGTAACACATTGTAACTCATTGTAACCCATTGTAACCTACTGTAACCTACTGTAACCCATTGTAACTCACTGTAACCTACTGTAACCCATTGCACCCTACCGTAACCCATTGTAAAACCTATTGTAACCCATTGTAACCTACTGTAACACATTGTAACCTACTGTAACCCATTGTAGCCTACTGTAACCTATTGTAACTCACTGTAACCCATTGCAACCTATTGTAAACCATTGTAACCTATTGTAGCCTATTGTAACCCATTGTAACCTACTGTAACCCATTGTAACCTACTGTAACTTATTGTAACCTACCGTAACCCATTGTAATCTATTGTAACCCATTGTAACCTGCCGTAACCCATTGTAACCTACTGTAACCCATTGTAACCTACCGTAACCCATTGTAACCTATTGTATCCTACTGTAACCTACCGTAACCCATTATAACCTACTGTAACTTATTGTAACCTACCGTAACCCATTGTAACCTATTGTAACCCCTTGTAACCTATTGTAACCCATTGTAACCTACTGTAACCTACCGTAACCCATTGTAACCTATTGTAACCCATTGTAATCTATTGTAACCCATTGTATCCTACTGTAACCCATTATAACCTACTATAACTTATTGTAACCTACCGTAACCCATTGTAACCTATTGTAACCCATTGTAACCTACTGTAACCTACCGTAACCCATTGTAACCTACCGTAACCCATTGTAACCTATTGTAACCCATTGTAACCTACTGTAACCTACCGTAACCCATTGTAACCTACCGTAACCCATTGTAACCTATTGTAACCCATTATAACCTAGTGTAACTTATTGTAACCTACCGTAACCCATTGTAACCTATTGTAACCCATTGTAACCTACTGTAACCTACCGTAACCCATTGTAACCTATTGTAACCTACTGTAACCTACCGTAACCCATTGTAACCTACCATAACCCATTGTAACCTATTGTAACCTATTGTAACCTACCGTAACCCATTGTAACCTATTGTAACTCACTGTAACCCATTGCAACCTACCATAATCCATTGTAACCTACTGTGCCTACCGTAACCCATTGTAACCTACTGTAACCTACCGTAACCCATTGTAACCTACTGTAACCCATTGTAACCTATTGTAACCCATTGTAACCTACCGTAACCCATTGTAACTCACTGTAACCCATTGCAACCTACCATAATCCATTGTAACCTACTGTGCCTACCGTAACCCATTGTAACCTACCGTAACCCATTGTAACCTACTGTAACCCATTGTAACCTACTGTTACCCATTGTAACCTACCGTAACCATTGTAACCTACCGTAACTCATTGTAACCTATAGTAATCTACTGTAACCCATTGTAACCTACCGTAACCCATTGTAACCTACTGTAACACATTGTAACCTATTGTATTCCATTGAAACCTATTGCAATTTGTTGTGGCCACTGTCATCTGCTTTAACCATTTCCCACTACAATTTGTTGTGTCATTCAGTTCATCTCTACTGTAACCTAGTAACTTCTGAAACCAGTTATAAGATAAATTTTCACAACATCTAAATACATTTTTAACCAATTGTAGTAAGATATTAGGAGCTAAATTATATAAAGTCATAAAAGATTACTGAGATATTAGTAGTTAAAGTTGTAACTTTGTAACTTGTGTAACTGGTTACAATGATTTTTTTCAGGATTTTTAAGGAGAATATTACCTCATATTAAGCCACATATGCCTATTGTAACCCATTGTAACCTACTGTAACCCATTGTAACCTATTGTAACTCACTGTAACCTATTGTAACCCATTGTAACCTATTGTAATCCATTGTAACCTACCGTAACCCATTGTAACCTACTGTAACCCGTTGTAACATACTGTAACCCATTTTAACCTACTGTAACCTATTGTAACTCAATGTAACCTATTATAACCCATTGTAACCTACCGTAACCTATTGTAACCTACTGTAACCCATTGTAACCTACTGTAACCCATTGTAACCTACCGTAACCCATTGTAACCCACTGTAACCTATTGTAACCAATTGTAACCTATCGTAACCCATTGTAACCTACCGTAATCCATTGTAACCTACCGTAACCCATTGTAACCTACAGTAACCCATTGTTACCTACTATAACCCATTGTAACCTACGGTAACCCACTGTAACCCATTGTAACCTATTGTAACCTATCGTAACCTACCATAACCCATTGTAACCTACCGTAACCCATTGTAACCTACCGTAACCCATTGTAACCTACCGTAACCCATTGTAACCTACCGTAACCCATTGTAACCTACCGTAACCCATTGTAACCTACCGTAACACATTGTAACCTACCGTAACCCATTGTTACCTACCGTAAACCATTGTAACCTACTGTAACCCACTGTAACCCATTGTAACCTATCATAGCCTATTGTAACCTATCGTAACCCATTGTAACCTACAGTAACCCATTGTAACCTACAGTAACCCATTGTAACCTACCGTAACCCATTGTAACCCATGGTAACCTATTGTAACCTATCGTAACCTATTGTAACCTATCGTAACCCATTGTAACCTACTGTAACCCATTGTTACCTACCGTAACCCATTGTAACCTACCATAATCCATTGTAACCTACTGTGCCTACCGTAACCCATTGTAACCTACTGTAACCTACCGTAACCCATTGTAACCTACTGTAACCCATTGTAACCTATTGTAACCCATTGTAACCTACCGTAACCCATTGTAACTCACTGTAACCCATTGCAACCTACCATAATCCATTGTAACCTACTGTGCCTACCGTAACCCATTGTAACCTACCGTAACCCATTGTAACCTACTGTAACCCATTGTAACCTACTGTTACCCATTGTAACCTACCGTAACCATTGTAACCTACCGTAACTCATTGTAACCTATAGTAATCTACTGTAACCCATTGTAACCTACCGTAACCCATTGTAACCTACTGTAACACATTGTAACCTATTGTATTCCATTGAAACCTATTGCAATTTGTTGTGGCCACTGTCATCTGCTTTAACCATTTCCCACTACAATTTGTTGTGTCATTCAGTTCATCTCTACTGTAACCTAGTAACTTCTGAAACCAGTTATAAGATAAATTTTCACAACATCTAAATACATTTTTAACCAATTGTAGTAAGATATTAGGAGCTAAATTATATAAAGTCATAAAAGATTACTGAGATATTAGTAGTTAAAGTTGTAACTTTGTAACTTGTGTAACTGGTTACAATGATTTTTTTCAGGATTTTTAAGGAGAATATTACCTCATATTAAGCCACATATGCCTATTGTAACCCATTGTAACCTACTGTAACCCATTGTAACCTATTGTAACTCACTGTAACCTATTGTAACCCATTGTAACCTATTGTAATCCATTGTAACCTACCGTAACCCATTGTAACCTACTGTAACCCGTTGTAACATACTGTAACCCATTTTAACCTACTGTAACCTATTGTAACTCAATGTAACCTATTATAACCCATTGTAACCTACCGTAACCTATTGTAACCTACTGTAACCCATTGTAACCTACTGTAACCCATTGTAACCTACCGTAACCCATTGTAACCCACTGTAACCTATCGTAACCAATTGTAACCTATCGTAACCCATTGTAACCTACCGTAATCCATTGTAACCTACCGTAACCCATTGTAACCTACAGTAACCCATTGTTACCTACTATAACCCATTGTAACCTACGGTAACCCACTGTAACCCATTGTAACCTATTGTAACCTATCGTAACCTACCATAACCCATTGTAACCTACCGTAACCCATTGTAACCTACCGTAACCCATTGTAACCTACCGTAACCCATTGTAACCTACCGTAACCCATTGTAACCTACCGTAACCCATTGTAACCTACCGTAACACATTGTAACCTACCGTAACCCATTGTTACCTACCGTAAACCATTGTAACCTACTGTAACCCACTGTAACCCATTGTAACCTATCATAGCCTATTGTAACCTATCGTAACCCATTGTAACCTACAGTAACCCATTGTAACCTACAGTAACCCATTGTAACCTACCGTAACCCATTGTAACCCATGGTAACCTATTGTAACCTATCGTAACCTATTGTAACCTATCGTAACCCATTGTAACCTACTGTAACCCATTGTTACCTACCGTAACCCATTGTAACCTACCATAACCCACTGTAACCTATCGTAACCCAGTGTAACCTATCATAACCAATTGTAACCTACCGTAACCCATTGTAACCTACCGTAACCCATTGTAACCTACCGTAACCCATTGTAACCTACCGTAACCCATTGTAACCTACCGTAACCCAGTGTAACCTACTGTAATCCACTGTAACCCATTGTAACCTATTGTAACCTACCGTAACCCATTGTAACCTACCATAACCCATTGTAACCTACCGTAACCCATTGTAACCTACCGTAACCCAGTGTAACCTACTGTAATCCACTGTAACCCATTGTAACCTATTGTAACCTACCGTAACCCATTGTAACCTACCATAACCCATTGTAACCTACTGTAACTCACTGTATCCCATTGTAACCTATCGTAACCCATTGTAACCTACCGTAACCCATTGTAACATACCGTAACCCATTGTAACCTACCGTAACCCATTGTAACCTACCGTAACCCATTGTAACCTATCGTAACCCAGTGTAACCTACCGTAACCCATTGTAACCTACCGTAACACATTGTAACCTACTGTAACCCATTGTTACCTACCGTAAACCATTGTAACCTACTGTAACCCACTGTAACCCATTGTAACCTATCATAGCCTATTGTAACCTATCGTAACCCATTGTAACCTACAGTAACCCATTGTAACCTACCGTAACCCATTGTAACCCATGGTAACCTATTGTAACCTATCGTAACCTATTGTAACCTATCGTAACCCATTGTAACCTACTGTAACCCATTGTTACCTACCGTAACCCATTGTAACCTACCATAACCCACTGTAACCTATCGTAACCCAGTGTAACCTATCATAACCAATTGTAACCTACCGTAACCCATTGTAACCTACCGTAACCCATTGTAACCTACCGTAACCCATTGTAACCTACCGTAACCCATTGTAACCTACCGTAACCCAGTGTAACCTACTGTAATCCACTGTAACCCATTGTAACCTATTGTAACCTACCGTAACCCATTGTAACCTACCATAACCCATTGTAACCTACCGTAACCCATTGTAACCTACCGTAACCCAGTGAAACCTACTGTAATCCACTGTAACCCATTGTAACCTATTGTAACCTACCGTAACCCATTGTAACCTACCATAACCCATTGTAACCTACTGTAACTCACTGTATCCCATTGTAACCTATCGTAACCCATTGTAACCTACCGTAACCCATTGTAACATACCGTAACCCATTGTAACCTACCGTAACCCATTGTAACCTACCGTAACCCATTGTAACCTATCGTAACCCAGTGTAACCTATCGTAACCCATTGTAACCTACCGTAACCCATTGTAACCTACCGTAACCCATTGTAACCTACCGTAACCCATTGTAACCTACCGTAACCCATTGTAACCTACTGTAACTCATTGTTACCTACCGTAACCCATTGTAACCTACTGTAACCCACTGTAACCCATTGTAACCTATTGTTACCTACCGTAATCCATTGTAACCTACCGTAACCCATTGTAACCTACTGTAACCCATTGTAACCTACTGTAACCCATTGTTACCTACTGTAACCTATTGTAACCTACTGTAACCCATAGTTACCTACTGTAGCCCATTGTTACCTACTGTAGCCCATTGTTACCTATCGTAACCCACTGTTACCCATTGTATTCTATTGTAATTTGTTGTGACCACTGTCATCAGCTTTAATCACTTCAAATATTTGTAATTTCCCAGTACAATTTGTTGTGCCATTCAGTTCATTTCCATTGTAACCTAGTAACTTCTGAAGCCAGTTACAAGATAAATTTTCACAACATCTAAATACCTCATATTGTGCCATATCTACGACTCGGTTTAACATTGTTACTAAATAAACTATATTTATTGACTTACACATTGCTATATAGTTCGCCATGAGTTGCTCTCACTGATCGATATCAACAGCAAGTCACGTACGTGTGTGTTCAAATAGTTTAGTGCAACTGGCGCATAGTTTGATGGATAGTTTGATGCAATATACACTGGTAGATGGGAGCCGTACTGTAGTCTATTAACACTCAGTGGTAGAACCTTGACTGATGGCCATGGTAAAGAAGGATAAAAGGTAAGACAATAGCATTAGCATTATATGTTTATCTATATGCCAAAGGATTTTTCTTAAGTGAGCTAGAAACATTCTGCAAAAGAATTAGAGCTGTAACTGTAGCTAGTTTTCCACTACACTTGACTGAAGGCGTCAGGCAGGCAGTAGAAAATTCCGTTGAATAAATATTTTTTAAAACTCTGTATAGTAAGCGACCGATTATCGACCGGTACCTATTATCGACCTAAGTATTTTCCGTGTTTCTTTCGGTTACTCCCCGTGTTATTCTACTACCTCGTGCTAATGGTCTTGCCAATTCTCACGTATTTTCAGTCGCCTGTAAGCTGAATTATGTATAGTGATATATGTTTAGCTTGTAACCATTGCTTATAATCATTTTTTACTAGGTTGTTCGATATGCCACGACGCCAAGGACAGAGGAAAGTATTGAAGAAAAGGAAGCGTTCGAAGTCAGCACCGGCGGTATTACTCACACCAACTAAGAAAAGAAGGAAGCAGTGGACAAATGAGCAAATGAAAAATGCCATGGAAGCTGTAGAAACCACCACGTGTGGAGTTAATGAAGCTGCTAGAGTCTATGGTGTTCCAGCTACAACATTTAAAGATAGGGTTAGTGGCAGAGTAAAACATGGGACAAAATCTGGTCCACCAAAATACCTAAGTGATGATGAAGAGAAAGAACTTGCAGATTTTTTAAAGGAATCTTCTGAGGTGGGCTTTGGGAAGACAAGAAGAGACGTTCTAAATATTGCAGAATCATATGCAAAGCAAAAGGGTGTGTTAAGAAAAGAGAGTGGGATAACTCAAGGTTGGTGGAGGTCATTCAGGGTTAGGCAGGGTGATTTGTCATTAAGAAGAGGAGATAATACTGCACATGTTCGCATGGATGCGGTAAACGAAGAGACAATTAGTGATTACTTTGCTTTGCTTCAGACTGTGATGCAGAAACATGGAATAACAAACTCCCCAGGGCAGATATATAATGTTAATGAAAGTGAAGTCCCTTTGGATCCTAAGGCACCTAACGTTGTGACAAAAACTGGAGCTAAAAAGGTTCGATATCGTTCAACAGGCACAAAAGGACTAATAACTATTGTTGCTTGTGGGAGTGCTACTGGGCAAGTCATCCCACCTACTATAATTTTTGAAGCAAATGGCGTTAACCACGCATGGACCAGTGGTGGTTTGCCTGGTATGACTTATGATTACAGTGATTCTGGGTGGATCACCACTGATTTGTTTGAATCTTGGTTGAGTGGACACTTCCTGAAGCACGCAGTGTGTGAACGTCCACTTCTGTTGCTCCTAGATGGGCACAGTACCCATTATCAGCCTGAGGCTGTTCGGTATGCTAAAAGAAATGAAGTGTTGCTTCTATGTTTGCCTCCACACACCACTCATGAGGCTCAGCCTCTAGACTGTACAGTTATTTCCCCACTTAAAGCACAGTGGAGAACTGTGTGTCACGATTTTTTTCAGACCAATCCTGGAAAAGTAATTACAAAATTCAACTTTGTCAGTCTTTTTGTTCAAGCCTGGTCAAAAGCTGTTATTCCAACAAATATCATATCAGGCTTTTGAACCTGTGGTGTTTATCCACTTAATGTTTCTGCTATTCGTGTTGTACAAGTCAGACCTGAAAGAAACTCTGATAATGATTCTAATGCTGAACATCCTTGCCAAGGTGATATGAATGTTGGAGATAACAGTGGTGCTTCCACAGATGAAAGAAGGGATGGATTTACTTTGGAGCAAGAGATGTTATTCAAGAGACGATATGAAGAAGGACATGACTTGTACGTAGATGCCAACTACATCAGATGGATGAGGCTCCATCATCCAGAGGTGAATATTTCCATCCCTACAGAACAGGAAAGTGGATCATTACTTGATTCTTTACAGGAAATTACTCCAATCAGTCCTATTCCAATCGAATATCCTGAAGATGAAGTAACTGATGAACTGGTCTCTATGGATATGCAGTTATCAGCAATACCTGGAGCAACATCTTCTGAGTTGCAATTGCCAGTCACTTCTGAGCAACTGCCTACAAATTCTGAGCAGCAGTTACTTTCACCTGGATCAGCTGCTACCTCACTACCACTTGTAGACAATCAGAGTACAATTACCATTATCACATCATCCCCCAAGAATTCTACCCCGCCCTTAAGAGAGTTTCTCATTTATCCAGTACCAAATCCTAGTACCTCTACTACTCCTGCTGCACCTAAAAGATCAGTACCCAAAGCGCGACTACTTACAAGCGATGAAAGCTTGGCCATGCTTGAAGAAAAGGAGAAAGCTAAGAAAGATGCACTTATAGAGAAAGAAAGAAAAAAGGCTGAACGTATTGCAAAGAAACAGCAACGAGAAGAAGAAATGAAGAGAAAAAGAGAAGAGAAAGCTAGAAAAGCAGAGGAGAAAGCTAGAGAAAAGGCAATGAAGCAGCAAGAAAAGGCTAAGGTGTCATCAACAAGAGGAAGTGCTAAGAGAAAGCCTAAGGATCAGACATGTACCAAAAATCTACCTGCTACTGCAGCTACTAGCACTGTTACTAGAACAGCCACATCTGGAGTCAGGAATAGTGATGTAAGTGTGACTAACACTTTGACTGTAATCAGTGGAACTAGTGAATCTGTTGATTGCACTGGACAGGACGAGGACGATGAAGCTATTGACCCAGATACATGTTGTATGTGCTTTGGAAGGTATGAAGATGATGTATTGGAAGGTGCTGGAGCAGAGTGGATCTACTGTGGATGTGGAAGATGGGTGCATGAAGATTGTGTGGAAGAGACTGTAATGGACAGTGACGGACAACAAAGACTTTGTACCTTTTGTGTGGATAAATATACTGTATAAACTTGTGATGCACATGACTTCTGTTATGTATACCCGATTACAATGATTTTTTTTTGTCATAACACTATATAACCAACTGTATTGCATGGGGTATGTGGGGTAGTGGCAGAGTTTTTGCAAGTATTATAGCTAAGACCTTGGTCGATAATTCGTATGCAGCATTTGTATTGACGATCGATAATAAGTACCGGTGGTCGATAAACGGTACTTTACATGCTATCACATTGCCGTTCGTGGAGAAAAAAGTAAACTCGACATTCAAGTCAAAATTTATCACGTGATAGACCAAGGTCAGACGATGTTATTAGTGAAAACCGGATGATGATAGGTCGTTCCAGCACGAAGATACATTGCAAGGTACATGCTATGGTCGTTAATCGGTCGCTTACGCTATCAACTTGACGGAAATGTTTCGGGTCGATCTAAGACACTTTTGGGCTTGGTTTTACATGTCTTTGTGAGGAAAAATTGCACCAGGTTTTTGGGTTATATTATATTACGGATCACCCCCATGCCTTCGATGTCCCTACTATACATATCATACTGTATGATAAGAAGTGACTGTATTAATGAGCTATTCCAAAAATGGGTTATTTTCACATTCATAATTTTTACCAGGCTACCAATAAGCCTACTTAATACAATGTTAATCAGTAAGTGGACAGTTGGTTATATCGGAACCTCATTGTTCTCAGGCAATGGTAAAAGTGTTCAGATAAGTGAATTGTTTGACTGAAGTCCGTACATAGGAATTGTTGAATTTCTAAATGAAGGTCGATGCTTATGTAAAGTACCAAATAAATTAGATAATAAAGGCAATACATTTAGGTGATGCTTGAAACATTTCAGCTGTCAATCAGTTGGCCAACAATTCTTCTTGGCCAGAACTACTCATGCTTCAGAAGTGATCAATGCTAATAGGATTGTTGTCAACCTGTGTAATATTTAGTGATGTGTACTGTGTTCTTTGTGTTTACTGTGTGTGGTGTAATAATAGGTGACTAAGTTGATTGGACGTACTGGCTCCCAGGGACAATGTACACAAGTCAGAGTAGAGTTTCTTGATGACTCAAATCATTCCATTATCCGCAACATGAAGGGACCAGTTTGTGAGGGTGATGTGTTGTGTTTACTTGAATCTGAAAGAGAAGCTAGAGGATTACAGTAATCAATAATCAGTAACATGATTAGGATGCATGACTTGGATTTCACCATGAAAACCACTCAGATGGAGAGTGTTTTGTTATCCTCGCCATTCTACGAGTTGAAAAATGTTGGACTAAGGTGAGAACTAGTGCCGTAGCTTACTCAGTGTTGTTTTTTTGTGTTAGTGTATTATCGCGTGTGGTAATATGTTGTTACATAGTCTCGCGTAGCCAGACCACTACTTTTTCTTTTGTGGTTGGGCAGGAAAAAGTAGGGTCTGGTTAGGGACCAGTCTATTTTGCTTTTTTTTCTACCTATTTTTCTTTCCAGCAATTCTTTTATTTTTCACCTATTATGCTCCATATTTTGCTCAAGAATTATAAATTTTGCTCAGTACTGATCTTTGTTAATTGAATATTTCCAAGTGCAAAGCGACAGTTTCGCCTTAAAGTGACTGTTCTATTAGAGTATCTCGATCAGAAATTGCTTCTAACATGTAAAGCAAGAAGCCAGCTAATATTGCTTAACATGTGTGGCTGTTTTATTAGGGTATCTCGATTGTCACTTGTTGTTCCTGTAACAATTAGCTATGCATTGTCGATATTTTAGCGTGTCTGACTGTTCTATTAGAGTATCTCGATCTTTTGTGCAATTTTTATGTCCACTCCACAAAAGTTGCACCTATTATGCCAGCATTTTGCTCATTGCTTTTACCCAACCATTATGCCAAAAATTTTGCTGGCGAAATCGACGGGTCCCTAGGTCTGGTACAATGATGATAGAAATCCTGTTCAGATTTTCATCAGTTTTCAGTGAGCGTTGATTAGCGAAACCCTAAATTTCATACCCTGTTAATTAATTAATGAGTGATGCGCACGCCGTTCACTTTACAAGACGAAATATCTCATTCTATAGAATCATTATCTACTTGAGAACTGATAGTACTTTATAATGAAAGGCTAGGCACTTTCTTTAAAGCTGTCAAATTGCTCAAATATTGCAATTGATAATGTCACGCGCATTGCTCATAAAATTAATAGGATTATGAAGTTTAGGGCTCACTGAAAACTGGTGAAATTCTGAACAGGATTTCTATCATCATTGTACCAGACCCTACTTTTTCCCACCCAACCATGAAAGAAGAGGTAGTAGTCTGACTATGCAAGACTAGTTATTTCCGTCTGTAAAGTAGCTAATGTTTTATGATGTGCCATTACTGATAGCATGTTCTTGTAAATACGGGAATGTAATTTTAGAAAAAAGTAAAAGTAGAACCAACGATTGACTAGATTAATGATTGGGAGTTGTTTGCTTTGTTGAATGAATGGCTAACCAACATTGCTGAATCTTTGAGCTGCTTGAATTAATAAGAATACAACATGTAAATGTTTGCATGGCTAGGCCACTTATATCTTTGTTGTTTGGTGGGGGCACATTTAGATGACTAGGTTAAATGATACTCAGTCATCTTATTTTCATCTTGGGGATCTGAACTAGCATCCCAGATAGTTTGTGGGCAGCGGCAAATAAACTGTTTAGTCTTGTGCACTGTTGCACACATTCCATGACCACTACTAGAATGTTGGCAGAGCCCATCATTGCTTCATGCACTGATGGCAAAACAAACAACAAATATCTTAGTGTAATAAGAGGCTGAATCGATCAGTTTTTACGAAGCTTAAGACTGACGTGGACTTAAGGCTCTTTGTTGCCCTAGTACAGAGTCCTGATTAAGAAATATGGTATGTAGTAATTTGTGAATCATCAAGAATGGTCTTGCACAATGTTTCAGATACAAGATATTGCTGGTATATATATAATCTGCCTCAGTCTGCTCACATCAGTGATTGTCATGATTATTACATCATCCTTGGTGTGAAACAATACCATGATGTGTCTGATTACATTCCTTGTGTTCACAGAAGGTACACAACAGTGACCAAACGATTTATTTACTGCCTGGGCAGGTAGAATCAAAAGAGTTCATATATTTTTTAGGTAGAGAACTATGTGAATAGTATAATTTCAGTAAACATCAGCACAAGCCTTCACAGTGAAAGACCCGTTGATACAATTGCTTAAAGTGTTTATTGGTATTAGCCACTGTACTTGTTAGTACTTAGTATTTGACTATTATAAACCATAGCCGTAGCAATTCTGGGAGAATTTTAAAATTAATGGAAATAATTTTTATTTAGCATAGCCTTGTACAGTACTCCTGAGGATCTGATAAACACTTACTTTTTAAAAATCCATCATAGGATGGTAAAGTTATAAGCAATTTTGTCCTTTAACCCTTAAACGCGCAAAGGCCATTATAATGGCCCTATTATTTATTACACCGAAAACGCACGAAAGTTTATGCTTACTTTCGCAAAAATAATCGCGCGTCTTTACAAGGCTGTATCTCTGAAAATCCTCGACGTATCAACTTGAAACTTGGTACACAGATGGTGGATACCCTGGGGTTTACCCATCGTGACTATCAATTGTTTATCATTAATGCTTCTCTATTTATCCGAAGTAATATGCGCATAACTTGGAAATAACCGTCATGGTAGGTGGCTCCGTTGGCGATTCGCCTCAATACTTGGTGTCGAGAAAGAGTTGTACCCTTGATACAAGGTGGTGAAATTCCATTGACATAGTTGCAACTTTCAGGTATTTATGAATTTTAGAAAAAAACTTGTGGTATTCACACAATTGTGCGAAGTAACCGCACGTCTTTACACAACTGTATCTGTGAAAATCCTTGATGTATCAGCTTGTAACTTGGTACACAGACGGTGGATAACCTGGGGTTTATCCAATATTATTATTATGTTTTTATCAATAATACTTCTCCATTTATCCACAGCAATACGCGCATCATTTGGACATAATCATCATGGTAGGCAGCTCCTCTGTCCATTCGCCTCAACACTTGGTGTTTAGAAAGGGTGGTACCCTTGATACAAGGTGGTGAAATTCCAGTGACATAGCTACAACTCTCAGGTAGTTGTGAATTGAAAAAAAATTGTCGTATTCTCATAATTATTTTTACCCTGTAGGCATGTAACAAAGAACTCCCAACACAATCACTGTGGCGTTTCAACGTGCTGCCAAGACGTATTCTGGTGACTGGTCAATCAAATACCAACAGCAATCCATTTTATCATGCACTGTTCATCAAACAAAGTATTATTATTAGCATTAGAATTTGAAAAACTTTTCAAACATAAAATGTACATGAAATATATACACTAAAGAGCTGGGATCTTTACTCAGTAAAGGGTTTGCCTCATTTAGAAACCACCAATCCAAGTGATTTCAGAGAAAAAAACCACACTCGTGGAAAAACCTGAATTACAAACAGCTCTGTACTTAACAAAACAGATAATACTGTCAACACATCTAAACTATATAGATCGGCTGAACCTGTAAAAAGTCTAAGACACAGTAAATAGCATACACCCCTTCTTTATTTATAGTTTTCCTTGGTGTGGTATATCTTAAAACAATTTTCAAGGCACAAATGAACCATTCCACAGTTTACGCAGCCACACTTAGTATGTTTTCTATGTGTCTTCCGGTCAGAACATACTGCACAGTCACCGTCAGTCCCAAGGTTCTCTATGAAATGGCGTTCCTCAAGCCTCGCAGGCGATTGAGGTGGAAGAGCCTGTGATTGACGTCCTCCATGCTGGCGTGAGCTATGTTGACATAAAAGTTTAGTAGCCAGTTGCTCCCTAAAGCTTTTGATGGTCTACGATCATTCACAGGTGTGAAACAGCACTCTAGAGTATAAGCATTATCGATAGCCAAATCCCTACCCCTACCGGTACCTCTACCCCTACCAGTACCTTTCCTCCTACCTCGACTAGGCACAAGATCCATTGGAGACACAGTTCCCCTACCCCTTCCTCTACCTCTCCCTCTATTTCTACCAGACAAAGGATCAGATGGAGATGGTGAGTAGTCCCTGCCTCTATCACTAGGTGAAAATGGGGCATGTGGAGAAGAACGAGAGCGCAGGGAAGAACTAACAGGAGAGCCATGGTAAGCCACAGGAGAACCACTACAGCGGTATTCAGTTTCCAGGCTACCCATCCCACCGTTACTCACTCCACTATGTAGCCCAGATGGTCCAGGATGGCTTGACTCATCATGACCTTCACAATATCTCACATCAGCTATTAGAAGAAGCAGGACTCAAGTTATAAAACATGTGAAAAGCATTATACCTTCATAATCATCGTTTGTTTCTTCCTCGATGTCTTCTTCGTCCTTGCTGAACTCTTCCTCACGATCATTTTCTTCCACATTGCCATAATCATCTATAATGGCAGGTGAAGTGATAGGACCGATTCGTCTGTCCGCCATTTTACCGTCTTGTTCCCTGGTAAGCCTATCAAGGACAAAAGAGTCTTCTCCATGGACAAAAGAGTCCTCTTCGTCCGAGTTGTTCCAGTCATCGTCGGTGTCGCTATAGAAAAGTTGATCAACAACAGTATTTTCATCCATATCTCGCTTATCTTTAATCACAGCACAAAGTTCTTGAGCTCGAATTAAAGCCCAGAAACGTGGCTTTCCGTTGCACTAAACCGTTTCATGATCACGTAATCCTAGCGCGCGCATCTCTGTGCCAAATATTGAGGGCCACTTAAATGGCCCTTGCGATTTCAGTGCAATATTTCGTAAATTCGCGTGCGCGTTTAAGGGTTAAAATAAGCAAAATTTTCTCCATATCTTTTCATTGAAAAAGTCCCAAAAATGGCACAATTTTTGAACAAATGCTTATAACTGAGCTTTGCAATAACATTTTGAACTTCTGTTTTCTGTTGTAAATACTTTAATACATGGACCACAGTGTAACCTTACTTGTAAAACCCTCTGAATAAAGGTCACCTCCATAGAAAGCCACTAAGTAGTTGCATGCATTTAGCATCTTGTTGAAGGTAAACAGCATACACATGGTGAAGTGCAACCACTCTGTACCAGTCACCTCCACTCAAAAATACAATGTGCATGCAAAGCAAGGAGTTGTACTGTTGATTTATAGCTGCTTATATGATTATTCTTTCTGTTAATGTACAGCTCATCGACAGCTACCAAAATGGTGCATCAAAGAGATGAGTTATTTGTGGTGCAAACTTGCTGACTTTTAGCATAGTAATATTGAAAACTACATGGACAAAAATGCTTACCTTGGTGTAACTAACATGTGCTGGGTCGTTTCTTGCAAAGAGAACATAACACTGTGGTGGCTATATTGCAAAGAATCTTATAATTGGCATAAAACTCCACACAAACATATCTGCAGAAACATCGTATTCCTTGCCCCCAGAAACCCTAGAAGCCTTGCGTGCTTTGTTATTGTTATTAGTGCTTTACAGTGACCAGCACTGAAGGTCTGACAGCAACATGTGCTGCAGCCTTAGGATTACCTAACCTAATTGCAAGGACTTAGACTTACTGACTTATAGCTGAAAAGGTGTAACGAAATCTTTGGGCTATTACGATGGGGTCATGTTTAACAGATTGCTTGATGAATGGGGACTCCAGTGATGTATAGTTTTAAGACAAAAGACAACAAAGAAGTTGTAAAGAACATCGTGTAAAACAAGACGCCGTTTTATAGACCATGTGTGCGCCAAGGCGTGGCACTTCATTACATCATCAAAATAATGCATCCGCCATTTTTGAGGGCAAAAAACATACACATTCTGTGCTTACAAAAATTTTTTAATGCTAATACAAAGGAATCGTGCTAAAAGATAGAGTAGCACTAGTATAAAGTAAGTTACTGGGTAAAAGTATATAACACATTTGCTGCATGGCGAGTTATTCCGTCTAGGAAAGGTTTTTGCAATAGAACGCTTGATACTTTTGCCCTCACTTTTCTCGTAAACTATCGTGAAACTTGAAGCCGTAGCAACTTTTTTCCGGTTTTTGCCAGACCGCCACGCCTTGGCACGCACAAGGTCTTATAATTTTTTCTTCAAAATAAATACTGCCTTAACTCCCGCATACTTCAGTGTATGGATTTGTAATAAACATCATTGGATTCGCCATGTGATTCTGCATAAAATGGTTCTTAGTTTTCGATTATGGGAGTTACTGTTACTGAGGTATGGACGACACTTACCAAATTGGTGTCAAAAATTGCGATGTAGCGTTTGAAAGAAAGGCTAAGGATTGTATGGCATGTTCCATTCCTATGATTTGCCTGATAATTGCTGTAGAGGTGAGCCATTGATTGACTTCACAAAGTTTCCTTGTGTCTGGGAAGAAGAGTTTAGACCATACAGCAAATAATCTATTAATACCACAAAACTGCAAATTATTTCAGGACACCTGATGAGTTATGGCTAGTGTTGCACCGATAATTGGTTGAATTATCGGTAACAACCGATATTAGCTAATTTTACAAGTATCAGTATCGGCTATAAAGCAGAAATAATTTGCCTATTAACCAAAACCCGCAATCAACCGTTAATGACGGCAATGAACAGGTGAAAGTAAAGAAGGTGATGAATGTAGCAGTAAGTGGTTTGCTGTAACTGTGTTGTAACTGTTTTGGCTCGTCTGTTTGCACAAGTATGGTTGCAAGGCTATAGTAGGCTGTGTATATTTATCGGCCGCCCACGCAATTAGTTGATCGCTCTTCACAAAGGGTCTAGAGTCCCACTAAAAACACTGTTTGATAAGCTGGCTTAGATATTTTATAACTACTTGGCTTCCCTTTCCATGAAAGGGGTTAGTGGCAAAACTATAGAAAAAATGGAAAAGTGGCTGCCCACGCAATTGATTACATTATCATTACAAATGCAGTTTATACACATAAACTTAAGGTGATTTCTGCTCCTCCCCTGTTCTGAAGAATTGAAGAATATCAGTAAATATCGGCATATCGGTTAACTTACAGGAATAGGCAAATAATTGGTATCGGTAAATATGAAAAAATGCGTATCAGTGCAACACTAGTTATGACTCGTCAAACTTGGAAATTTGGAAAGACTATAAGACCCCTTTAAACAGATACGGTCACAAATTTTGTAGTGTCTAACTAAATGCATAAATACAGTAATGGTAATTAGTAGCACAAAATTACTGAAGTTTATTATTTCTACAGTAGTAAACAGGCTTGTTGTATACTATAATGAAACTGGAATACTAGTGATAACATGTACCTGGATTGTTAACACTCATCTGGACTAGTACTGTTAACATGTGTAATTGGTGTGTTTTATGTAAGAATGTTTGTAAAACATTACCTTGTTTGTGCTATACCAATACTTGTCCTTGATACTAATAAAGGAGCTTCATATCATAGTTTATTAGCACTTCAGCTTCATGCCTCATGTTTTTAGTTCTTGTTGTAATGTTCTTTAACATGTATACTGCTTATTTACACATGACTAGATTTATGTTACTAACCACTGTGTGTTAGTTTCTATAATGACTAGTGGTTATGTGATCCACTGATGTAATATAGTTGTAAAAACTAAATCCCACAATCACTTTGTGAATGTACTACTATATAAGTAGTGAGTGAAACATTTGACTAACAGTCAAAAGGAGGTGTTAAAATGATGCAGAATTTGTACTTATTTGACTAAGGCATGAAAGTGAAGTTTTGATAATTCATTAGGAACGTAGCAGCATAGGTCGGCACTGTTGATTTTAGTATTTTCATGTTTTTAGCATCAATTTTACACCTTTAATAACTCTCTCACTGCCCCTACTGCCATATGACAGTTTCTATTATATACACCTATATCATCACATTATAAATGCTCTGTAACTTTAGTCAAGTAGTCCCTGTGCTTATCCTGTAGTGGGAATGCCCTTAATTATATGTAAACAGGGATAACCAGTCTCTCCCATGCTATCGTGCGGTTAGATGATGCAATAGCATACCCTCGGAATGGCCTATCCTGTAGTGGGAATGCCCTTAATTATATGTAAACAGGGATAACCAGTCTCTCCCATGCTATCGTGCGGTTAGATGATGCAATAGCATACCCTCGGAATGTCAATAACAAGCATTGTAGACGATTCTTTGAAGTGATAATGGTACTACTAATAGAAGGAAACAGTAAGGAGAGAGATTATATATGGAGTGGCATATTGCTACTTTTGTATACCTTGAAACAGTGACCTCGTGGCACTTATTCAAATGCTAGAAAACCAGACTTAGAGAAATCGCTTCAACTGTGTATGATTATAATCAGTGCTAGCCTGTAAAGTTGTGAAATTTTACATTTGGATTGATATTTGCACTTTAAAGTTATTGTGGTTGCTCTTGTGCTAACAGCAACTCGATAACCAAATTCCTTATTCTATAGTGAGTAAATAGATATAATTATAGTTTTATGGTATGGTATGTAAGTTACAGCCATTTAGAAGCAGTGGATTGGAGTCTCTACAAACTGGGTGGTGAGGAGGTTAAATTTGACCATATAATCCTATAAAACTATAGGACTGTTTTTTGTAAACATAGTTGTACATATTTGTTGACATAAAGAATACTCTAATAGAACAAACAGGCAATAATAAAATACTCTAATAGAACAGTCATCAAATATACCACTGAATTTTGTCTGAAAACACTCTCAGATGCAATCTCAGAGTAACTATTTGAATTTTGTCCAAGATGGGGGCAATCCAGACCCCTACAAAGCATGCTTAGTTTTGCATACAGCTTTAGTAGTAAAGCACTCTAGAAACAGATGGCCCCAAAACAGAATTTTCAGTGATATTTCTGAACTTCTCCATTCATCATAACAAACATACGTACAACATTAGATTGTACCTCATAATCTAATTCTTTTAGGCATGCCTATAAAATGAATAGAGCGGTTAACCACATGTTGGCGTTGGTGACTGGTAGCCCACTGCAGGCTGTCAGCCTAAATATGTCTGTGATGCTTTAAATCTCTTCTGCTAGCAGATTTCTAACCATTTTAATAACCTGCTAAAAATCCCTTAAAGACCTCATTATACTCCAAAGATCAATGCATATTGTGTATACCATTTTCTAGGAAACTTCAAAGTCTAAAAACACTAATAAAATAAATACAGATACCAATGGTTCATCATTGAGCAACCCTCAGTACAACTGGTCTCCAACAGTGTAATACATACCATATTTAGTGGGTTAAACACTTTTAAAGTATTGTGAGTATAATTATTACAAGTACACAAAAAATTTTGAAATTTTCAACTAGAGTAGGGACCATAGCACATCAATAAAAAGTACTGAAACAAGCTGGAGTAGTGCATGATATTAAATCACAATAAAACAATAAGAAGTGTTATATCCCTACTGTGCTCAAGATACCATAATGGAAATGCACAGTAGGGATATAACACTTCTTATGTGATTTAATATCATGCACTGCTCCAACTTGTTTCAGTACTTTTTATCAATGTGCTATGGTCCCTACTCTAGTTGAAAATTCCAATTTTTTTGGTATACTTGTTTGTTAACCTTTTCTGTAAATAATTATTATGAATGGTGAACCCACGCATACCGCATCTGAAATGGCACCATGTGCCCCAGCTATATCAATTATAGTCTGAAAAGTGAAGCATCCATTTCGCTTTGTTGTTAGCTATGTTCAACCCGTTACATAAGAGCATTTTGAATGAACTGTTCGAAAAGCACCTCTGCAAATACAATCCACCCCTGCAAATACAATCCACCCCTGCAAATACAATCCACCCATACCAAAAGAAAGAAATGGTGCTGTGCACACCAACTATATTAATTATCATCTGAAAAGTGAAGTGCACGTGACCAGTGACACAGTCTACCTCGAGGTCTTTCTCTTCTTCAATGGTGGTGAACTTGTCTACTTCGACTTCAATTAGTGCAGCTGGGTGCCATTTGTCACGATGTAAAGCAAACGCAGTGATGTAATTTGGGTTGTCTTGGAACTAAGTTTCATGCTCCTTCGCCGCCTTCAGCGGCTCATAAGCTCCTGGCATATAGATCCAGTCTGCTTATTTACACTTGTGTAACATGGTTAGAATTATATTATTCTCCCACACACTAACCATTCTGTGTTATTTTGTATAATGACTGGTGGCTGTGTGATCCACTGATGTAATGTAGTTGTAAAAACTAAAACCCACAATCGCTTTGTGAATGTACTACTATATAAGTAGTGAGTGAAACTTGACAAACTGTTACCAAAAGGAACTGTTCAAATTATGCAAAATTTTTGGCAGGCTCCAATGAGCCTTGAACATGCATTGCAATGTTTAATTACCAAATTCCTGGCCAACACCGATTACATCCAGTGAAGATGTCGTATATTGTTATAGTTTCAATTCTATAACTATTTACCTCAAGTGCAAGCCACTATTGTTTAAACCATTTTTGTGGTTGTACATGTAATAGTTGTAACATGGACATGAGGGCTTTGCTTGATATGTATGCCCGAGGGCCGCAGGCCTGAGGGCAAAGGGCATACAAAGCTTGAATGCCTGTGTTACAGCTAATATGTAACACTTATTAGGCTGATAGCCTGTACAGGGCGATCAATCACCCAAGCCAATACGAGTGCAGCCACTGAATGTATTATATATGCATACTTAAAATTTTCGATTATGGGTCAGTAGCTAGTACGTTCTGGTTACGTTCGGTTATGATAAACGGATATATCCTAGAGATATAATGGAGAATTTCCGTTACACAAGTTTAATGTTTTAATCAGTGCTATTGAATGGTTTATGGAAAAGCTATGCAATTCACTAAAGGCCTAGACAGGTAAGCTTGCTTGTACAGTGGTTACTTCGTGGAGAGTGGTAGCTTCATGATGGGGGCGTGTCCATATTCGAAAACGTGTGGAAACGATTGATGAATAAGCTATAACACTAGTTTTCGCCTTAGCCCAACATTTTTCAACTCGTAGAACGGCGAGGATAACAAAACACTCACTGTCTGAGTGGTTTTCATAGCAAAATCCAAGTCATGTATCCTAATCACGCGAGTGTTAATCAATCTCCACAATCGATTTTGGCATCAACGTCTATATAATCACGGCCCGGTTGTAGCCTGGTCTACATTTCATATGTAGCCCGGCTAGCTGGGCTACATATGAAATGTAGCCCGGGCGGTTCCTTTGATATGAGGTGTGAAAGTGTTACATTTTATAGTTGTAATATGGGCACGAGTGATTTGCCAGAAATGTATGCCCAAAATCCGAGGGCGCAGCCCGAGGACCGCGGGCATACATTTCTGACAAATTACGAGTGCCCATGTTACAACTAATATGTAACACTTCTGTTAAGGCTGATAGCCTTAATGCCAATATGAGTGGAATCACATGATTCATTATATATGTATGCCTGAAAGATTTGATTATGGTTAGGCAGCAAGTAATGTTGTAGCTACGATTGTTGTAACAAACGGACAAGTCTTATGGATATCGTGGAAAGTCAAGTAGGACAAATTTCGGAGAATTTACAAGTGTTTTAATGCTTTCACGCTGTTAGGGACCCGCCGATTATGCTGGCATAATTATGAGCATAATAGGTGCATGAAAGCATTGAGCATAATGCTAGCATAATAGGTAGAATATTTTGTAACAGTATGAATTCTTGCTTATAAAAATAGCTATCACAGAAAGATCGATATACTCTAATAAAACAGTCAGTAACTCTAATAGAACAATCACATAGCTGACTGTTCTATTAGAGTATATCGATCTTTTCTGTGATATGCATTTTGACAAGTAAGTTTGTGCTTCAGCCACTATAATTTATCCATAAACTGGAAATTATTAGCAGAGCATGAGAACTGAGGCGTAAATAATTGGGCATAATTTGAGCATATTAGGTAAGTATTGAGCATAAATTTAAGCATAATAGGTAAATTTTTTAGCAGTGCAGCATAGCATAATAGGTAAAATTATGAGCATAATCGGCGGGTCCCTACGCGTTGTTTAAAGACTAATCACAACGTATACTAGAAACCTAAAGGGGTAAGCTTCGTTATAGAGTGGTTAACTCGTGTCGTCCGTAATGTGGGTGTGTCCGCATTCAAATACATTCCAAAATGCTTGGGAATGCACTGTAAAACTAGTTCTCACCTTTAAGTAACATTTCCAATTTGTAGAACAGCAAGGATACCAAAACACTTTCATTTGACTGCTGCTTCTGGCAACACTTCACTTCAATTTGTGGTAATCGTCACGTGAGCATTGATTTATTCCTACAATCGATTTTGGTCTGAGCTTGTATAATACAAACAGATGGTAGTACCACTACCTCATCCACATCAAGGCCATACTTTCTTTGATGAAAGTGGCTTGCTCTTTTAGAAGTGCAACCACTTTCCCGGGATACATTTCAATGTGCACTGGTGTACATTTTGATGTCTCCCTGTGTTGAGATCCACATGGTAAATGTATCCTCTGGAACTCCTTTGATCTAAGGTGTGAAAGTGTTACATGTATATATATGTAACACTTTCACACCTTAGACCAAAGGAGCCGTCCAGGCTACATTTCGTATGTAGCCTAACTAGACGGGCTACATTAGTATGTAGCCCAGCTAGACCGGCTACATACGAAATGTAACCGGGCTACAACTGGGAAGTGATCATATATATGTTGAGGCCGAAAGCAATTGTGGGGATCAATTAATACTCGCATAATTAGGATGCACAACTTAGATTTTGCCATGAAATTCACTCAGACGGAGAGTGTTTTGTTTATCCTACCAGTTGAAAATGGTGAGAATTATTGCTATAGCTTATTCACCGATCACTTCCTCATGTTTTTGATTATGGACACGCCCTCATCACGAAGCTACCACTCTGCATGGAGTAACCACTCTACAAGCAAGCTTACCTATCTAGGCCTTTAGTGAACTCCGTACTTTTTCCATTAACAATTCAATAGCACCGATTAAAACACTAATCTTGCGTAACCAAAAATTTCCATGATATCTCTAGGATATGTCCGTTTATCATAACCGAGAATGTACTAGCTGCTGACCCATAATTGAAAATGTAGGTATGCATATATAATAAATCCAGTGGCTGTACTCGTATTGCTTGGGTGATTAATTGCCCTGTACAGGCTATCAGCCTGATAAGTGTTACATATTAGCTGTAACACAGGACAGTCAGGCTTTGCCTGATATGTATGCCCTCCAGCAGCCGGGCATACATATCAGGTGGCCCGAGGGTAAAGGACATACATATCAGGCAAAGCCCTCATGCCCGTGTTACAACTATTACATGTTACAATTTCACACCTCAGATCAAAGGAGCTGAGTGTCACAACAGCGTTTCATCCCCCAAGTTATTCTAGAGATGTAATGCTATCATACTTGGCTTGATAGGACCTAGCTATTATATTTTTAAAGTCTAAATGCTTAGATAGTTTTGTGGCAGTCGTTCCGAGGGAGATTTTTGGCAGCGAGTCTCATCAACTTCAACCATGCATAGCGAGTTGTGAGCTGAGTAAACGAGCTGTTTAACCCGTTGAGGAAGAAATACAGACTGTAGTGAGTATATATAAGGCTGCACATTAGGCTACATTGAGTGAAAGGCTGCTTTTTTAGTCCGTACATCCCACTTCCGTGTCCCATGATACGCGGTAACCCGTAACCTTAAGGCACATTTGACAATATGAGTATTTCTCATTTTAACGTACGATACTAGGTTGTTACAGTAATTATATTACTTAGGTAACACATTACATTTGTAAGTAAAGTATCTTGCGTTATATTACCTGTTTTCATAGCATATTTCGTTATATTACTTTGTTACCACAAAAGTAATAATATTACGTAACGCGTTACTCCCAACACTGTAAATACATTTGGTAAAGGGCTAGCCATTGTTGTTGTGACCTTTTTTTTTTTTGGTCAGCTTGGGTGAAGTTGTGATTCAGAATGGAAACCTCCTTGCTCTGGGGCCCCACTTTAACTCTTTACCCTGGGTCCCTTAATTTCTCTGGGTGGCCATGTCTGTAGGGAGAGAATTGATTACTGAGGCTTTTCTCATACTGTTTATATAATAGAGGGTGAAACAGAGGCGAAAACAAAGTGAAATAGTCACTTCAAGTTCAGTTATTTAATAATAATGTTCTGTTTTTGATGCAGTATACTCTGGTTCACCATAGACATAAAATTATTTTACAAAAGTACAGCCTAAACAAAAAAAGGGCTACATATAGCTAGTAAGGGGTCCGACACCAACTGGAATATCCAACCCAAAGTGGAATCTGGAATCTTTGTTTAATAATCTGAATCGTCTGGTAAAGTGCAATCTTTCATGGGTCCGATTATTTGCATATATTTCTTGCAAATCTTGCTGTAAATTATCACATGTGAGGCACTGCAATCAGTTTAGTCTTGTGAGCAGTGTACATGTGTTGTACAGGCTTAAGTCTGTATTTCTGGCTTAATCATGCAGTGATCCAGTAGTGATATAATGACAGGACATGCAACATGCCTACCAGTACTGCACTCAAACACACCACATTTACAGTCTTTGAAACTAAAGTAAAAGTACTTGCTCTTTGATCCTACCCACATAAAGTACCATAAAGGGCAATTGGAAACAGTGGAAACAGAAAATTAAAGTGGAAATGTCATATAAATGTACTCTAGAGTAAAACCATTGTTTATTGGCCACCTCTTAAAGACCACCTTCTTACCAAGACCACATTGTAATTAGATCTCAATGACAGCTGAGGCATACTGACCTCTTCATGGTCACTTATAAAGATCAACCTCTTTACAAAGACCACTTCTTCACACTGATATAATAGCCAAGTTCCAAGCATCTTTTTCATGACTTCATCAAAAACAGCTAGGTAAACTAAACAAGGCTAGGTTCCTCAGGGCATCATTTCCTTATGAGACCTCATTTTTTGATGATACAGCAGGTTGTAGTGTACTAGTCACATTTCACTTGAATGGACTATTTTTATATGACACATTCTGGTACAAACTATAAGCAAATATGGTGAGTGAAGTATGGACCATAATAATATTATGGGTTGACCCTTTAAATATATGAAAATACATGTTTGAAGCTTATCAATTATTACCATGTATAAAGCCCTTTATTACCATAGAGACCTTTCATGTGATCTTGTTTTCAATAGTAGCACATTCCTGTACAAACTTGTATTGGCATATACTCAGCATTATGGGTAGGTATAAATAAGCTGCAGCTACAAGTGTGATCATTCAGTTGTAGTTGTATTGTGTTGTGTTGAGAACTAGCTAAATGTGGTGAATGTGTGTTATTTGACTGGTCTGATATCAGTACTTTTCTTGCTATCAAACTGGACTAAGTATTGTAATCAATGGATCAAGATCAAGACAGTTCTCATAAAGAGTTTCATGTCAACCTGTTGATACTTCTTACAGAGTTGTTAGTTTATATAATCTCATTTTTATCTTCAGACAAGGTAAAACTAAGATATGTTTCAAGATGGTTGAGGTGTGTGGTTGAAGATACACCATCATTGTGGAAGGAGTTTGTGTGGCCTTATTATGACAGTTGTGAGGAATGTTGTGTGAAGGAGGTGTTGAAGATGAGTGGACAACATGTCAAAGTGTTGTCCTTTCCTTACTGTAGAGAATCATCAACAAGACTGGTAGAGATGTTGCAGTATTGTAGTAATGTGCAACATCTTGCATCAACCAAGTTAAATCATGAACAACTATAGAAGATAACAAATCATATGGGATGTTTGCAAGCACTAGAGCTTAAGGTGGATGATGAGAATGACATTGAACAATTATTTTCTAACACTAGTCACCTTAAAGAATTCCTGATGGTCGGCCACCTCTTGGAGACCTATTTATGCATTGGAAAGAAAAAAGGTTTAGACCACCAAATTGTAATGTAGTTGCTGATGATGTAATTGAATTTTTGGATGACTATGCTGCTCAACTTACCACTATTCCTACTGGATACACTGCTAACTTTAGAGTGTTTAATGCATATAAAGTACCCTTAAACTTTTCTCCTTCACTTCCAATCTTTCAATTACAGATTGAGGCATCTGGTAAAGTGACCATTCCATGTGTGAAGCTCACAATTGGTGACTTTGATGATTTAGTAGACATGACTGAATGTCAATATGGTGGGAGGATAATGTATGGATTGAGGTTGAGAGATAACTATTGTGAACTGGTCATGAAAACAATAAATATTGCAAAATCACACAACATTAAACGTGTTATTCATTTTGATCTTGTCCACTGGTACTCATTAGAATTTTCTGATTATAATTACTTGGAACAACTAGCTATTGCTTGTCCTAATCTTCAGAGACTCAACTTACAGAATTGTTATCATAGTTTGGAAATCCTGCAAGGCCTGAAGGCTATTGCTAATTACTGTCACTACCTACAAGGATTAAACTTACTTGGTCTATGTGTCCCAAAAGTTGAAGCTCGTATTCAATTGTGGGAAATTTTAAGTGATATGAAGTTGACCAACTTAGCAGTGAATTATTGTGTTGTATGCTCAGAGGTTACAAGTAAAGAAAGGTTAATTTGTTTGCTTCAGAAATGTTTGACTATAAAAGGAATAGAATGTAGTGGTGGACTTTGTAATGATTATGATTGTGAGAAATTAGATACACTAATGTTATCCCATTTTAAATCATTACGCTACTGTTACCTAAGAAGGTATGAAGTTCATTCACCAACTATTGTACAAGATATGGTAAATAACTGTAAGGAACTCAAGTGTGTGAGAATCGTTGTACAGGATTTGTCACTGGACTTAGTCCAGAACTACAACCTACAACAATTATACATCCAATCAATCAACACTGATGTTCCTGATGATTTTATGACCTCAGTTTCAGCTCATGGTGGACTGGTACATGTACTTTTGGATGTATGGTCTTTGACAGTCGAAGGAATAACATCTCTTGTGAGAAACTCTCCCAAACTGATAACATTATATTTGAAGATTAGAAGTGATGTAGGTTTTAAGCATCTCGATGCCACCCTAAAGACAATGTTTTCCAATAGAAAATTATTTACAACTGGTTACTGTGGTATAATGGACAACAGATATAGTGCATCAGATCATGTGTTGTGCAAAATAAGTACAGATCTTGTGTCACTTTGGAACTAATCACTTAGTAGTGTTTTATTATTATTATGTTTTAATAATTTATATGTTTCACTTAGTAGTATATAGCTAGTCATTGTATTTGTATATTATTGTACACTTGATGACCATTACTGGTATGTATTGTAGCACTGGATATGGCTAACGATGATGTAACTTGCATGCATGCATTATAGTAATATTATACCACAGGCACTCATGCTTTGTCTGGTATATCAGCCGGAGGGAAAGTGCGTATAGCACGAGTGCCTGTGGCAGGTATAGCTAGTATGTGCCACGTGCATTAATCACCTACACATGTGAGAAACTGCTGGCATGCTTCATGAGTGTATTTATATTCAGTTTTGTGAATTTCGATAGTGGACAAACAAAAAAAATAATGAAGGCATTGCTGTGCTAAGAGTTCAACGTCCATACAACAACACAAGCATAGAGAGAGAAAAACCATCATTAAGATGTTCAAAACAGCCATGTGAAACACAATAATATCAATAACAACAGTGGACGAATTTTCACAATTTAGGTCTACAAACTGCAGCTGGTGTTGCTGCCAGACTTCAAAAAAGCATTTGATAAGGTCCCACCATCCACATTTGTGTTATACATATATAAATTGTCAAATTATGGGATCTATGGTGAAACTCTTGAATGGATTAAAATTTTTCTTATGAACAGAACCCAAAAAGTAATTGTAATTGGATACAGCAGTGGTTCTAGTGCAGTGAAATCCGGGATCCAACAAGGGACAATCTTAGGACCATTAATGTTTCTTTGTTATATCTATGACTTACCCAGTCATGTTAAATCATCTGTTAAACTCAATGCTGATGACGAACTTTACAGAGCAACAGATTGTGCTGCACACTGTGAAAAAAGAGGAATATAAGATGATATATCTAATGGCTTAAACTATACAAATAATCTCAGTATAATCTTGCATTATACTAACTATCTTATACTTTAGTATAAACCCCATCTTATATTATTGGAAACAGATTATATTTTAGTTTAATACACATTCTTTGTATGGCTTTGTTTACTTAACTAAATGGATAACTTTAGCTTCATCATCTCATTATTCATGGACTTTTGTTTATAGACAGCACGTGACTTAAGATCTTTTTTTTACTATATCTACAATACGTGCACTTCTGTTAATCACTCTATAGCTAGCTAGCTTTATTGTGATAATTTCATACGCACACATTTTCATACGGCAAAGCATATAATACCAGAAAAATTAATTATTCAATAAATTCTTTCTAAGAGTCATACAAATCCAGATTTTCTTGCACAGTTAGCACACCTGCAAAAGTTTGTAGTAATGCTTGTTTAAAATTGAAGGGGTCAGTGGTGTGCGCATGCGCATCAGATGGAATTAAGTCGCCATCTTTGTCGCTATTGTTGTATCAGAGGCTTGATCAGAGGTTGTAAATGTGAGTGATAATGACGGTGTATCTCGCGGAGCAGTGGCTTCCGAGTAAGTACATTTAGCTAGCTGGTGAAAAAAAATACTTGTGCACACATTTACTGCAGGTCTAGCTATTCCATGCATAGATTAGCTAGTGATGCACAACATGTTTTAAATGCTATATTGATGCCCTTATGAAGATGGGCATGTGTATATGTGTGGCATGGTAAAGGTGGCCTACCTGCCCAATGTATGGGCATGGGGGCTGTTGCAACTTGCTGTGTCTGCCTATAATAATGTGCAGATACAGCAGTCCATTCTGGATGTCGAGACCGAGTCTCAAGGTTTTACTGTTTCCTAGGTTGGCAGGCCTGTGATAGTTATGGACCAACTGTACATTCCTGCTGGCTGTACTGAGTGGTGAAGTGAGTGGCATGGTGGATAATTCCTACGATGGCAGTGATCAAAAACATCTCTAGATGAGTAAGTATTAGACTAAAACGATAGCTTGTACGATAGGTTTAGCCGTATTAATTTGTTTATTGTGTATATTGTATGACAATGGCCTGCAAATGATTCAACTTTAATTTGGTGTTGCTGTGTACGTATTACATGTTTTATAACTTATTATCTCAGCTTATGGTGGACGACAAGTGGACACAGTTCATCAGCCATCAACGGTAAGAGTATGCGTGGTCTGCTCTTATGATTTTGTATATCATCTCTTCAGACGTACAGTTTCTTTTCGGACCTCTTAGTTCTCCAGGTTGTCAGTGTACGACATCTGCAGTGTTAATTTCCTTCAATGGCAGCTGCTTCCTTTGAAGAATCTGGTAGCGACCATATGTGGACAGTTTCGTTCTTTTTTCACGGAGTTGTTCAACCTCATCTTCTAATTACTTGCAGCTGCAAGTGCAGTAAGCCTGTGCAAATTTAGAATGTGGGGCCCTATAACCCATAATTTTCAATAAAGACAAAAAGACATTACAAGAGTAAGTTTAGCTATTAAACTAGCTACTAGACTACAATTTTTAAAAAAAGTTACTAACTGATAAGCTTATTAACAGCTTTAGCATGCAAACCAAGCTAGGGGGACATGCCCCCCCAGGGAAAATTAGACTCTCTGAGATTGAGCAATTTTACAAGAACAAACTTCGCTATAACTATAGCTACTAGACTACAAAGTTTATTGACAGTTTTTAGCATGTAAAGCATGCCAACCTAGGGCATGCCCCCCAGGAAATTTTGAAAATTAGCTTCTCTGAGATTGAATATGACAGTGATTTTACAAGAACAAGCTGACAACAACTAAAAGCAAACTGCTATCTACTAACTGATAAGCTAATTGACAGTTTTAGAACGTGGAGCATGCCAAGCCAGGAGATCAGGAGGAATCCACCCAAGAAATTTTTGAAAATTATAGACTCTCTGAGATTAAATATGGGAGTAATTTTAATAAGAATAATAGTCATAATTTATTGCATTGTTGCATTATGGTGATTGCGTGTTAGGACATCTCAAGTTTTAATTTTACAGCAAGCTTGCCAAATATATACATAGACTACCACCTAGGAAAGTTTTGTACCCTCTATTAGAGTATCTCGATCTTGTATGCAATTGGTTTTGAAAGGAATGAAGGAAGGGGGGGCACGCTCCCAGGATCCGCCACTGCAGTACAGTAAATGTTATAGTGTTTATTCTAGGGCTGTTAGGGGGGAACTTTCCCCCTAAAATCTCAGACTCACCCCCTAGTGGCTATTAGACTATGTTTAGGTTATAATATATAAGCTTGGTAATAAATGGCACACAAAACTTATCAAAAATGCTCTCATGTTCAATCTCAGAGTGTTTAATATGTAACAATATTCCTGGTTAAACATTACAAATGCAACCTTAAAATTAATGCTCTCAGATTCAGTTTAATTTTTAAACATCTCCTGTATAAGGTGCATATATATACCACTAACAAAATACCACTAACGATTGAGTACTCACGGATACTAGCTTAGGCACTAGGTATGGTATTTAGATTTGGCCATTAGTATAAGCATATTCATTACTTTAGTTTATTGTTGGCTAGTTAAGTAAATGCTGTAAGTGCACTTTAATCAATTCTATATTGCTGTTTTGACACCTGGTATGATGTCACACACACACATAGTGACTGGGCATGGTACTTAACTGACTGAGCCGTTTACACTGTAAACACATTGCTTCAATTTTTTAGTCTTTAGAGTTGCTCAGTTTGCATTCAATTTCCTGTGTTTAAGTTTTTCAGTTAATTTTAAATTGCATACCCACAATTGAAGCAATTTGCATGCTCATGTTGATGCACTTAAATTTGGTTTCCAATTATTGACCAGTCAGTTTAACTTCCATTTTTAGTAAGATGATGGAATCCTTGATTAAGGATCACATTATGAATTATTTAACCAGGTATAATTTAATCTCACCTTATCAATTTGGTTTTACACCAGGTAGATCATGTACTACCCAATTACTACATGTATTAGATTATCTTACGAAACACTTAGATAATGGTTACTCAATTGAAATGATTTACCTTGATTTTAGGAAAGCATTTGACTCGGTGCCACATCAATGTTTAATACATAAATTGTCATCAGTTGGCCTACAGGGAAATATACTCAAGTGGATAAAGAGTTTCCTTACCAACAGGACACAACAGGTTGTACTGAATGGGAGAAAATCCAGCACTGTACCAGTTACTAGTGTATTATTGTTGCCGTTACCTCTGTTGAAGACTGATTATCAACTGATAACATTGTACAACAGTACAGACTTTATAGCCATACAATTATAGGCGTTCTAACACTTACTTACAATAACTATTACATCACGCATGATTACAACATCACAGCCTATTAATAGTTACAGTTATACTACATCTCCTTCCAAGCTGTAACACTAGTTTTTGTAACGTGGTGGAGGTCGAATCTCTGTGCCAGTTTTGGAACGAGTTTGTATCTGCCTCGGCACACTGGTACTGTTACTGACTGTTACAGCTTCAGAGTTTCCTGAGGTCCTGGTTCTCAAGTGAGAGTGATTTCGACGAACTTCTCCAGATGGCACTGTCACTATGTAAGATCTTGGTTCTGGTGCTGATGACACAATAGTTCCTTGAACTTGGCCATTCTGCATGTCTACCCAAACTGGAGTGTTCTCAGGAAGGTCAGGTAAGGATCTTGTTCTGTAACGCTTGTCGTAGTTCCGTTTCTGATCATCTCTATACTTCCTCTCCCTTTCTCTGAATTCTTTCAGGTAGGGCCAATCTGGCTGAAAAGCTCTAGTGTGTTGAGGAACATCTGTCCTGATAACGCGTCCCATTAAAAGCTCTGCAGGGCTGAGTCCACACCATGGCAATGGGGTTGCTCTATAATTGAGTAAAGCTAAATAAGGATCAGGGGAATTTGACAAAAGAGACTTAACAGTCCTTACTGTTCTTTCAGCTTGTCCATTTGACTGGTGATAATGAGGAGAACTGGTCACATGTTGAAATCCGTTAAGGAAAACTTGTTCATTTCTTCTGAGGAATATTGTGGTCCATTGTCTGTAATGAGAGTAGCAGGAATACCATGTCTTGAAAATATGGCTTTGAGGTGAGTGATTACACTTGAAGAAGTGGTAGAGGTTAATTTCTCTATTTCAACAAATCTTGAAAAGTAGTCAACCACTAGCAAATAAGTTGATTTCTTGTGTTCAAACAAATCTGATGCCACTCTTTTCCCATGGATGACTGGGAAGGGGAGATCGAAGCAATGGCTCTCTCGGTAGTATTGCTGACTGCTGGCACTCTGGACAGGATCTCACAAATTCTTCCATGTCACGGGATACCCCAGGCCACCAAACGGAAGTGTTAACTCGAAGTCGGCATCTTTGGATACCTTGATGTCCCTGGTGTATCTTTTGTAGTGTCTCGTGCTTCATCTTATCTGGTACAACTATTCTAGTGCCATACAACAACAGATTATCACACAATGATAGCTTACCACGGAACTGCCAGTATTTGCTCAAAACTCCTTTTGGCTTGTGGGTTGGCCAATCTGATTTACAATACTCAATCACCTTGGCACAAACATCGTCACTAGCTTGAGCTTGTCGGTAAACTTGTAGTCTATCTTTGCTAGCTGGCAATAGGTCAGGAAATTGATCTGGAATAGTCTTCTCTATGACATCAATTTGAGGTAACATCTGCAGTTGTCTGATAGCAGGTAAGCCTAGTAGGTTACTTCTCAAGTTGCGAATGATGTAAATCTGCTGAGTACAGGATTTCCCATTGAGTGTCAATGTCAGACTGACTGTCCCTAGGACATCTAGTGGTTTACGATCTGGTCCGCAAAGCCTTTGTTTTGCTTTTCTCAGTTTGCCTGGATGACTCAGCAAATTCCATGCTGATTCAGACATTGCAGTAACTTCTGCACCAGTGTCAACTTTAAACAACACCTTGTTTTTCACCATGACTTGCACATTCCAGCTTTCTGGCACATTTTTGGTATGTGCTTGCTCATCACCTACTGTGTTCAGGTAAACAACATCTGTGTAGAGATCATCACTGTTAAGGTCAAAGTCTTGATCACTGTCACTCTCCTGGTCTCTTGTAGATAGTTCCTTCATGTCTGAGGTCACACTGGCCATTGTCTTGGACAGACACTGTTTGCTGTAGTGACCCTGACGTCTGCATCGGTGGCATGTAGCATCTCTAGCAGGGCACTGTTGTTTGGGGTGAGAGTCTTTTCCACATCTGCACTTTGGAGGTAGACTTTGTGTCTTTGAAGGCAACTGTCTAGCTGCAGGTTGTTTCCATGTTGGAGGCTTCATTTGTTTGTGGGTGGAGGTGTGGCCTTTCTTCACTGCATCCATCTGTAATTTAGTGTTCCCTGGATGTTTCAGAGCATACTGCTGTTCTTGCACTACTGCTCTTTGTCTAACCATTGTCTCTGCCTGTTGCAAGTTAAGTCCATATTCCATCTGTAGTCGCTCAGATAGCTGTTTTTCGTGGATTCCAATGACTAGGCGATCACGGATCATCTCATCTCGTAAATTCCCGAACTCGCAGTTGTCAGCTAGCAGATGAAGCCCTGTGATGAACTGCTCAGCCAATTCGTCTGAAAGCTGGCGTGCTTGGTTAAATGTAGCACGTTCAAAGACGAGGTTTTTTCGTACTTTGAAATATCCATCGAACTTCTCTAACACTTTGCTGTAGTCCGCTCTATCTTCGTCGGTTATGCGAGTAGTAGCTAATACGGCCTCTGCATCTTCGCCCATACAATACAGTAAACTGCTCACTTGTCGTTCGGCTGATTCTTTTGATAGTCCGGAAGCAAGGCGATACTGTTCGAAACGGCTTCTCCATTTCTTCCACTCTTCAGGTTTTCTGAAATTAAACGGTGCTGGAGTACGGAGACTGAGACTAGCCATGATTTGAAGAAGTTAAAGCTGCACTTCTGACACCATGTATTATTGTTGCCGTTACCTCTGTTGAAGACTGATTATAGACTGATAACATTGTACAACAGTACAGACTTTATAGCCATACAATTATAGGATACGTTCTAACACTTACTTACAATAACTATTACATCACGCATGATTACAACATCACAGCCTATTAATAGCTGGGGGTGGTAGGCAAGGGCAGTCCATCCAGCCCGGGAAAAAAAAAATTAATAGTTACAGTTATACTACAACTAGTGGTGTCCCTCAGGGATCAGTTTGGGGCCCTTGCTGTTCTCAATATTTATTAATGACTTGCCCTCAACAGTATCAAGCCCTACATTTATGTTTACCGATGACACTAAGATATTTCGAGTTATACGAAATGAGGAAGACCACTTAGCTCTCCAGAAGGATTTAAACTTGCTACACGAATGGTCACTTCGGTGGCAGTTGAATTTTAATGTCGCTAAGTGTAAACACCTTCACTTTGGAACAGCACACAGTTATGGTTCTTTTTACCTTAATGGTACTCTGGTCGACAGTGTGACGTCTCATAAGGATCATGGTATTGTATTCGATAACCACCTAAAGTTCCATGATCATACCATTGAGATTACTGCTAAGGCTAATCGTCTCTTGGGGATTATTAGGAAGTCCTTTGAATATTTGGAGCCAGATATGTTAGTGAAACTGTTTGTGTCAATAGTACGGCCCACACTGGAATATAGTAACTCTGTATGGGGGCCACCATTTATTTTGGATCAGAGAAAGATTGAAAAGGTCCAACGAAGAGCTACCCGTTTGTTACCAACACTGGCTGATAAATCCTACTCTGAAAGATTATCCTTACTACAATTGCCATCCTTAGCTCATCGACAACTAAGAGGAGATCTTATTTTGTTATACAAAATTCTAAATAATTATTTTAGTTCAGACTTTCACAACTTCTTCACTTACACTAATACCATCACAAGGGGACATCAATTTAAGTTATTTAAATCATTTTCAAGATTAAAATGTAGATCTGATAATTTTTTTAATAGGATTCTCAATGACTGGAATGGCTTACCTGACTATGTTGTAAATGCTAATTCAATTAATTGTTTTAAATCATTGTTAGATTCTCACTTAGCTAATTCTAGATTTACTTTTGTATAGCCATCTTATGATTGTACAAATTTTGTGTTGACCCGGTATACAGGCAGTGCCTTTACCGGTAATTAATAATACTAATACTAATACCTAACACACTGTGCGACACATTTCCGATATAAAGTGGATATGGATCACAAAAGAAGCTGGCCTAGACTGTATCTTGTACAACAATCTATTGGTGGGTATGGCTCCACATGAGCCTGTAGGCAGCTATGAGCATGGTTTCATGCATACTTATAGACTTTGATATCACCGATAAATGGGCGTGGCTTCACGTATGGTTGCAGACAGCCATCCAATAAGTGAGCATGGTTCATGAAAGAAGCTGGGTTACATCAGGACTTGACTATGATGCGTTTACAGGGCCGGTGGAAGCACTACGGCCACTACGGCCACTACCGTAGCAGATTTTCACAGTCATGTGAGCACATGCCTAGCTAAGCTAATATAGCTACACACTAATAAGGTAGCTCCGTATAGTAGTTACGTCGTCATGACATACACTAATTTATATGTTTCTAGACAGACACCAACCATTCTAACCTTTAATGCAGTAAAAGGATGTGCAGCCGACTTCACGTTACCACTTTTATCCTCTATTATATTCGTGCGTCTAATGATCGAAGCACGTGATGACCAGTGCGATGGACGTTCTTCCAGCTCTGCTGAGAGGTAGGTTATTATAATTATTGGGGGTACAGGTAAGAAGGCAAAGCCTGTAAAAACCTGATCAATTGTATAAACGAAATTAGACTTTACAACATATAGAAAGGTAGTGTGATAGCTAGGGAAGTTACAAAAGTCAGTGTATGTATGACTAGCAATATCTTAAAATCAACTCTTAAAGTGCTAAAATTGCTTCAGAATGTGGTTTACAAACACTAAAAATTCGAAATTTTCCTGGGGGGGCATGCCCCCAGACCCCCCTAGAGGGGCATGCCATGCCAGAGTGCTTCGCATGCCAGAGTGCTTCGCACACTCATCATCACAATCCCTGAATCAAAACCTGGCTTGTTGCCTGACCAGCCACTAAGAGCTTCCACCGGCCCTGAATCATCAGAATCATAATACAATCAAACGTGTATGACATCACGAGACCTCAAGTGAGTACATGTGAGCATACAGAGCCTTAATATAAATCGTGTATGCACTTAATATAGCGTTCAGTCATATTCATCTATCATGTTTTTGCTGATCTTCAGGGTTTACAAGCTAGTAAAGTACTATTCCATCAACCCTACTAACCACACACCTCATACAGGCTCTGCCTTCTGTGTATGCCCTCCAGTGCCTAACTGGTAAAGAGGATAAGAATAAAGAATAACACCTTACAGACCAGATATTGCTGAGCCAGTCAGCTGACCTGCTGCAGCCAATATTACAGCGCATTATAATTATGTTTAATAATTGAGTTATACAGACCATGATTTTATAACATGTTACTATACATAAATAGAACTAATGTGTCTAAGAAAATAGGCCTGCCTATGAACAGTCACCACACTGAATTTAGCTGTGTACATGTATTCTTAAATATAATCAAATTGTTAACTTCTTCATGGTCTGCAGTCACATTAAAACTGTTTGAGGTAAACAATTGCCTATTTCCATGTTTCTTCTTGAGCATTCTTTTGAAGTATTGCAGATTTGCCTGATCTCCACTGGAGTCATAGATGCGTGTTGAAGTAATGTAAAATGATATGAGCTTTGGAGAGTTTTGTACAAGAATCTCTACACCACTGGTTGTCACTAAGTTCACAGTCATAAATACATGCACTAGCCCACCATGACATGATACATACTCCATAAAAATGTCTGGAATATCAACTTCAATGACATCCAAGTGTAATTCCTCCAAGCTGTGGGAATTCAGCATCAATGAACTTGATAAATCAAAGTTGGAGTTTGTGGAATAAATAAGGAATCTCAGAGTAGTGCAAGCACTGATAATGTCCGTCACAGCAGTTGGATGGTTAAAATATAAGGTGTTTATTAATAGGTGTAAAAGCGATGAAAACTTGGCCAATAACGAAAAGCTTTGGTGCTCATGACAATTTTCACAGTACTTTATCTCTAATGCTTTCAAACTTGAACATTTCTGATATAGGTTAACAATTTCTTCCGTTGCTTGTTTATCTGGCATCAGAGCACACAAATCAATGGCTAGATAGATCAACTTCAACTTTCCACTCAATATTTCCCACAATTTAACTTGGTTCTCTACATAAATAGCTGAAATAAACAGCAAATTTAGTCCTCTTAGATGCTTACAATGAGTAGCAATGGCACTTAAACCATTTAAGGATTTCAAACAGTTTACATTGTTTCTCAAATTCAGTTCCAAAAGGTTAGGACAAGCCACAGCCAATTGTTCTAGGTGTCCAGAATGCACTAATTCATCACAATACATAGCATTAAAATGGGTTATAAAGTTGAAGCTAATAACACCATACTTGGGTTCAATGTTTTGATCAATGACATCCTCTCTGAATACTGTTGCCATACAAATTTTCTTGGTATCACCCGTGGTATCACAGGTATACATATGGTTTGTCAACAATAAAATATAATCTTCTAATCCATACACCCTACAGTCACTGAGCTTCACAAATGGTAGAGGACATGACGGATCAAGCTGCAATTGAAAAATTGGTAGTTGTGGAGATAGATTCATTGGAACTTCCCGGTATCTATACACTCTAAAATAACTGCCAATAGATCTGTTTTTACACATTAACATACATTCTATCAACGGTTTCATAAAATTGCCTCCAGTACAGTAAATGTTCAATACCTTGGGGGTGAGTTTATTTGCTCCCCAATCTTTGAACAGTGCAGTTATATTTGCTGCTTTGGCCATTCTGATGGTAACTTCCTTTAGTCCATGTTGGTCACAAATCGTAAGCAAACCATGTATCGACGCATCTCTATATATAATATCTAAACTCTGTAAATTTTCCATGGGACTTATGGCCCTTTTCACTTCCTTGTTATTCAACATAGTACTCAAACGAAGCTCCACGAGGTTAAGGCAATATCGCACTATAGTTGCTAATTTAGTAGATGGAACTGTCACGTGGTCAGTAAATAATAGTTTTTTAATATATATTCCACATTCTTTAAAGACTTCTTTGATTCCACATACCTCACGAACTTCAAACCGTTTCCAGACGATCTTCCTCCATAATGATGGTGTTTCACAAACATATCTGATTCTTTTTGATACATATCGGAGCTTTACTAAATCACGTGCGCAAGCAAGAAAACTGATTATGAAAACCAGTATTTCATTGGGGAGCGATAAGAATTGCTGCTCGTTGTCGTCTTCATCTGTCTCACCCATGGCTGTTGAGCGTCTGCAGAACCATATGGCAGAACGATTATATTCCAATTATGGTCATAACCATGGTAACCAAAAATGATCACGTGCAATTGACTACACCCCAAGCTATCATTGTAATATTAAACGCAAAAAAGTAAAAATCGTTTACATCTGTTGCATGGACGTCTTAGGACTGCATGTATATGTCTTAACTAGACTAGTGATTTGCTGTAAGTTCAAAAGTGTGAAGTTCATACAATGTAGCTAGCTACCTACTGATGGTATGCCTCCTTCTGGCATTTACAGTGCATACTTCTGCATTCATTTTGTATGATATACATACTTCTGCAGACCGAATGTACATGACTGCCCGAGGCAGGAAGGCCAGTGAGCACACTGTGCATATCATTTATTGTATGTGTATTACTGACCATTTCACCAATACAGTATGTAATACATGCTATTATTTTGGTTTGTTTACATGCATACTGTGAACTACAGTTATTGTTTCAAGGTTTCTTGCTAAACCAGCCAACACTGCATATCCAAATCATCCAAAAACAATGAAAACATTAGATGAGAGTGGATTGGTTGTGGCTGGATGTCGTAATAGCTTAGAAGGCTGTTAACATGTTCAGGGGTGAATTGTTATTATCTACTTTACCAGTTAGGCACTGGAGGGTGTACACAGAAGGAAGAGCCTGTTTGAGGTGTTTACCCATAGCTTAGGAGCCTAATTGAAAATCTTTGAGCTAAATATCCTAAAGTGAAATGGGACAAATACCTAGAAGAGCTAAAAAAAGCCAACCCCACCGTGACTTAATCCGCAGGCCACCCAGATTCCGGATTGTAAGTTTAATAATAATTAACGGCCATATTTGCATTGTGCCCCCATATGTGTACTATATACATATTAATTTTATGCTTGAAGTTATGAGTGTAAAACATTCCCTCATTTAAGTTATTGCTTTTTTTCCTTGTGTATGTTTATTAGCTTCATTTGTAAGATAATCCAGAACTTCTGCAACACCACATCAGAGGAAATAATGATGCAGCTGTACATATACGAGGCTGTAATTGTATGATAGATGCATACTTGGTACATAGCAAAGTATCCATTTTGGTACTGTACAACAGGAACTTTTGATGGAACAAACAGTTGACAAATCCACACTTCATCAGTTCATACCAAAGATGAAAATCAACAACCAATAGATCTAAACATGTACTTTAAATTTAAAGGTTTGTAAGTAAATTATTAGTGATTTGTCAAAATCAGTTGTAAACGTTTTTCACCAAATTTTCCTATCATATGGTAACTTGGAGAACAATAAGCAAGCCTATAATCAATTTGCTGTTGGAGGTGTGTTGCAAACTTACAGCACTCATTTGCTGTATTCACATACGTACAGGATGTACATGAAACATGTAGTAAAATGCTAGCAAAGCATAAAGTGCTTTTTACTGTTGTCCTACATTGCAACTGTTTTACATCATTCTCTTGTAAGACCCATTATATTGATGATTTGAACCAATTTAAAGGGCAACCTGTTATTTCACCTCATCCCCACACACTGACTGCATTATTATTATTCCTTATCATGAACCATGATAGTGGTTCATAATAGGGATTGGGGCAAAAATTTTTAAAACTCTCTAATAGTAGCGAGTCCGGAATTCCGTAAATTTTGCATGTAATTTTCTCTGTGAATCTTCCATTAGAGAGTTGGCACAATCAATTCGCTGCCATACGAGTGATTGATCAAACAATTGGATCATTTCTAGTGTTTCTGGGTGCAAGGAATACGATGGTGAGCTAGTTTTCTGCTACAAATATGTTTATGTGGAGTTTTATGTCAGTTATAAGATTATCTAATCCAAAACAGCCAAGCTGTAAAAAAAGAGTGCGGCCCTGAGAAAGGCTACGGTGAAAAAAGATGTGAAATCCAAGGTGGCAGTCAAGAAATGGCTGTGATGGTAGGTTAATGGTAAAAATTTTAATAACAACAATTCAGGTGAATTTTGTGCCAAGACCAAGCGGCACCAAATTCACCTGAATTGTTGTTATTAAAATTTTTACCATTAACCTACCATCACAGCCATTTCTTGGCTGCCACCTTGGATTTCACATCTTTTTTCACCATAGCCTTTCTCAGGGCTGCACTCTTTTTTTACAGCTTGGCTGTTCTGGATTAGATTTCACTTCTTTTTGTATTTGTATACCCAAAAGCCGGCCTATGGCCGGCTTTAGGGCTTTTTAACCTATCATTTTTTTCTTTACTACAGGAAGAAAAAAAATGGAGCAGGGTGATTTCTTTGTAGCTGATCTCTCTGCAAGGTGATCCTTCTAGCTGATCTCTCTACCGGATGACTTGTTTGTAGCTGAACTCTCTACAGGGTGATTTGTTTGTAGCTGAACTCTCTACAAGGTAACTTCTTCTAGCTGATCTTTCTACAGGGTGATTTGTTTGTAGCTGAATTCTCTACAGGGCGATTTGTTTGCAGCTGAACTGCTGAACTCTCTACAATGTAACTTCTTCTAGCTGAACTCTCTACGAGTGGCTTGTTTCTAGCTGATCTCTCTACAGGGTGACTTGTTTCTAGCTGAACTCTCTACAGGGTGATTTGTTTGTAGCTGAACTCTCTACAAGGTAACTTCTTCTAGCTGATCTTTCTACAGGGTGATTTGTTTGTAGCTGAATTCTCTACAGGGCGATTTGTTTGTAGCTGAACTGCTGAACTCTCTACAATGTAACTTCTTCTAGCTGAACTCTCTACGGGTGGCTTGTTTCTAGCTGATCTCTCTACAGGGTGACTTGTTTCTAGCTGAACTCTCTACAGGGTGATTTGTTTGTAGCTGAACTCTCTACAAGGTAACTTCTTCTAGCTGATCTTTCTACAGGGTAATTTGTTTGTAGCTGAATTCTCTACAGGGCAATTTGTTTGCAGCTGAACTCTCTACATGGTAGTTTCTTTGTAGCTGAACTCTCTACAATGTAACTTCTTCTAGCTGAACTCTCTACAGGGTGACTTGTTTGTAGCTGAACTCTCTACAGGGTGATTTGTTTGTAGCTGAACTCTCTACAAGGTAACTTCTTCTAGCTGATCTTTCTACAGGGCAATTTGTTTGCAGCTGAACTCTCTACATGGTAGTTTCCTTGTAGCTGAACTCTCTACAATGTAACTTCTTCTAGCTGAACTCTCTATGGGTGGCTTGTTTCTAGCTGATTTCTCTACAGGGTGACTTGTTTCTAGCTGAACTCTCTACAGGGTGATTTGTTTGTAGCTGAACTCTGGTAACTTCTTCTAGCTGATCTTTCTACAGGGTAATTTGTTTGTAGCTAAATTCTCTACAGGGCGATTTGTTTGCAGCTGAACTCTCTACATGGTAGTTTCTTTGTAGCTGAACTCTCTACAATGTAACTTCTTCTAGCTGAATCTCTCTACAGGGTGACTTGTTTGTAGCTGAACTCTCTACAGGGTGATTTGTTTGTAGCTGAACTCTCTACAAGGTAACTTCTTCTAGCTGATCTTTCTACAGGGTGATTTGTTTGTAGCTGAATTCTCTACAGGGCGATTTGTTTGCAGCTGAACTGCTGAACTCTCTACAATGTAACTTCTTCTAGCTGAACTCTCTATGGGTGGCTTGTTTCTAGCTGATCTCTCTACAGGGTGACTTGTTTCTAGCTGAACTCTCTACAGGGTGATTTGTTTGTAGCTGAACTCTGGTAACTTCTTCTAGCTGATCTTTCTACAGGGTAATTTGTTTGTAGCTAAATTCTCTACAGGGCGATTTGTTTGCAGCTGAACTCTCTACATGGTAGTTTCTTTGTAGCTGAACTCTCTACAATGTAACTTCTTCTAGCTGAATCTCTCTACAGGGTGACTTGTTTGTAGCTGAACTCTCTACAGGGTGATTTGTTTGTAGCTGAACTCTCTACAAGGTAACTTCTTCTAGCTAATCTTTCTACAGGGTGATTTGTTTGTAGCTGAATTCTGTACAGGGCTATTTGTTTGCAGCTGAACTCTCTACATGGTAGTTTCTTTGTAGCTGAACTCTCTACAATGTAACTTCTTCTAGCTGATCTTTCTACAGGGTAATTTGTTTGTAGCTGAATTCTCTACAGGGCGATTTGTTTGCAGCTGAACTCTCTACATGGTAGTTTCTTTGAGTTGAACTCTCTACAATGTAACTTCTTCTAGCTGAATCTCTCTACAGGATGACTTGTTTGTAGCTGAACTCTCTACAAGGTAGCTTCTTCTAGCTGATCTTTCTACAGGGTGATTTGTTTGTAGCTGAATTCTCTACAGGGCAATTTGTTTGCAGCTGAACTCTCTATATGGTAGTTTCTTTGTAGCTGAACTCTCTACAATGTAACTTCTTCTAGCTGAATTCTCTACAGGGTGACTTGTTTGTAGTTGAACTCTCTACAGGGTGATTTGTTTGTAGCTGAACTCTCTACAAGGTAACTTCTTCTAGCTGATCTTTCTACAGGGTGATTTGTTTGCAGCTGAACTCTCTACATGGTAGTTTCTTTGTAGCTGAACTCTCTACATGGTAGTTTCTTTGTAGCTGAACTCTCTACAATGTAACTTCTTCTAGCTGAACTCTCTACAAGATGACTTGTTTCTAGCTGATCTCTGTACAGGGTGACTTGTTCCTAGCTGAACTCTCTACAAGTGATTTGTTTGCAGCTGAACTCTCTTACATGGTGGTTTCTTTGTAGCTGAACTCTCTTACATGGTGGTTTCTTTGTAGCTGAACTCTCTACAAGGTGACTTCTTCTAGCTGAACTCTCTATGGGTGGCTTGTTTCTAGCTGACCTCTCTACAGGGTGACTTGTTTCTAGCTGAACTCTCTACAGGGTGATTTGTTTGTAGCTGAACTCTCTACAAGGTAACTTCTTCTAGCTGATCTTTCTACAAGGTAATTTGTTTGTAGCTGAATTCTCTACAGGGTGATTTGCTTGCAGCTGAACTCTCTACATGGTAGTTTCTTTGTAGCTGAACTCTCTACAATGTAACTTCTTCTAGCTGAACTCTCTACAAGATGACTTGTTTCTAGCTGATCTCTGTACAGGGTGACTTGTTCCTAGCTGAACTCTCTACAAGTGATTTGTTTGCAGCTGAACTCTCTTACATGGTGGTTTCTTTGTAGCTGAACTCTCTTACATGGTGGTTTCTTTGTAGCTGAACTCTCTACAAGGTGACTTCTTCTAGCTGATCTATCTACAGGATGACTTGTTTCTAACTGAACTCTCTACAGTGTGATCTGTTCATAGCGGAACTTTCTACTGGGTGATTTGTTTGCAGCTAAACTCTTGCATGATTGTTTCTTTGTAACTGAACTCTCTACAAGGTAACTTCTTCTAGCTGATCTCTATACAGGGCAATTTGTTTGTAGCTGAATTCTCTACAGGGTAATTTATTTGAGCTGAACTCTCTACATGATGGCTTCTTTGTAGCTGAACTCTATTAGGTACCTTCTTCTAGCTGATCTGACTACAGGGTGACTTGTTTGTAGCTGAATTCCCTACAGAATAACTTGCAATGTAATATAACTGAGTAAATTATAAATGCAGCTGAATGCTTTATTAGGGTGACTGTTCTATTAGAGTATCTCGATCTCGCATTTGCTGCACGTAGTTGCCTTTCGAATCATAACTCAGTGATTTGTATCCCGATTCTTCTGTACCACTGCAAGGACTTTCTATGATGATTATTCCAGCTACATACTGATTTTCAGCTCGTTGCTCTAAGCGATTTGCCTGGTAGACACGAAAACTAATAGTTTTTTATTCATAAAAATCGATCGCGTAATTTTGACACAGGTTGGGTTTTGTGTCATATCTCCATGGTCTTTATCCCGATTCCTCACAAACCACAAAGAGGCACTCCTACGATGTTGCTCCATCTACGTATCAATTTTCAACTAATTTCTCCAAGGGGTTTACCCTGTAGGCGTGACAGACCTTCGACCTTATTTACGCAAATAAACGGTCATAACTCCGTGAATGTTCATCGGATTCCTACCAAAGTTGGTACGGAGATCCGCCTTAATGAGCCCTTTAAGTGTGCCAAATTTCAGCCCAATCCAAGCACGAATTCGTGTTTTATGGCGAATTTTGCGAAATGAAGATGAAGAAGAAAAAACGAAGAAATTAAAACGAAATTTTGTTCGCTCGTATCTCGGAAATGGCTGGAGCGATTTTCTTCAAATTTGGTATGTAGACTCCCCTAACTGGGCGGCACGTCTCTAGCAAAGTTGGTTCCAATCGGATAAGGGATCACAGAGCTACATAGGTGTGAAAAGTGCGTTTTCTTTTTTCCTGTTAATATACTCACGGTGTGGCGCGCCGACTTCTTGGGCCGCACGACACACTACGTGTGTCTTGATTTTGCAGTATAGCCACCACAATGTTATATTCTCTTAGCAAGAAATGACCCAGCACATGTTAGTTGCACCAAGGTGAGCATTTTTGTCCATGTAGTTTTCAATATTACTATGCTAAGTCAGTAAATTTGTACCACAAATAGCTCATCTCTTTGATGCACCATTTTGGTAGCTGTCAAGGAGCTGTACATTAAGAGAAAAATCATATAAGTAGCTATAAATCAACAGTACAACTCCTTGCTTTACATGCACATCGTATTTTTAGTGGAGATGACTGGTACATAGTGGTTGCACTTCACCATGTGTATGCTGTTTTACCATCTGCAAAATGCAGGTACACGTACACAGACACATGAGTGCCTTTACTGAACCCATTGCCAGCAGCAATCAAACACAGCCTCATCTTACATCCATTGTCTTGGGTAAAAAATGCTTCGCTATACCAAACTTGATTAGATTTCTTTAAGTTAGTAAAGTCGGGTACTTTGAAAATCACTGGACATGTTTCTCTACCTGAACAAATTTTCATGGACGCAATGTTGAGGTGTTGGCTATAGAGAAATGTACCTTGTAGTCGTGACCCCAACTCATTAATCCTTCTCTGAGCAACAAATTCAACTTCTGTAATCCTCGCTACTAGTGTAGCTTCCATTGCAACTAGTTGTTGTTTTGTTTGTACCAGCTCTTCCTTGGCATGGCTGAGTTCACGTTACAGATGCTTTTCCATTTCTTCTGTGTAATGCTTCTCCTGGTACTTGCGTTTTATCACTTCTGTACAACCCACTTCATGATACTGGAACTGTATTGTTTCTAATGGACACATCTTCAAGTGTTCTTCAATGTCCCCTCTTGTGATAATGCCGATATCGCACTTGTTAGGACAGGGTAAGGGAAACTTAGGACACTGTTTCTTATGTTTTCCTTCAATAAAACGATGACTTCCAGTAATTTGGCAATACCGACAGTTAACTTTACGACGCACACACTCAATCTCATGATCTTTCATGTCTTTTCGTAGTAAAGTTTTTCCACATTTGTTGACGCAGTTGATTTCTTCAAGTGGACAAGTTTTTCTGTGCCCATTCATCTCTTCACGAGGAATGTTATCAACATCACACTTGTTAGGACATGGCAGGGGTAGCTTAGGACACTGTTCCTTGTGTTCACCCTCAATTAACTGGTACTCTTCAGTGATGTGGCAATGTTGACATTCAACCTTAAGATGTACGCATTCAGTCTCAATATGCTTAGTAAGATTTTGTCGCTGCACAGATACCTCACAGTCATTGGGACAATTTATTTCTTCAAAGCAGCAGTGATTAATGTGGTAACGAATATCATTTACTTCACCCTGCCACTCACATCCTATCTTTTTGTTCGGACAAAATATTTTAAAACTTCTGACAAGCCGATCAACTTGCTTGTTATGAACACTTGTGAAACCCTTACTGAAACACATCGGACACTTTTGTGCCATGGATGACACCTCACTGGCACACAGGATGCAGGACTTACAGAACGTGTAGCCACAGCAAACAGTTAGTTGAGCCTCTCTGCTTGGACAGAGACATATTTTGCATAACAAAGTATCCAATGGCACATCCACGTAATCATAATCATACCCACCCAAGGTACTAGTAGCAGCCATATTCACATATTGTGGTAAACAATGAGCCTACAGTAGAGGGCTTCCTTCTAGCAGGATACTCCACTTCTGAATGTGAACAACCACCATGTAATCATTACACACTATCAATTATAATGTCTATAATCTAACAGTTGTATAGCATTACCACCCAGAGCACATCGGATACCTGTGCACCACTCAGGTTATAGTGTAGGTAGATGTTCATTAAGAGTTTTCCCAGCAAACAGAATGATAAAAGTGTTGATTTCTACCAAATTCACACTGATAATTATAAACATTCCTTTTGCCTTATTTAGAGCAAACTAGAACACTGTGCTGCACTGCTCTACCACTCTTTAACTCATTATTATCTAGGTTCTGTATAATATCAACTACATTATTTTAATATCCAACACAAATTCTTAATGTTTCTGACCAAATGTTGTACCAATTACTCGGTGCTTTACTAATACCAAATGTACAGCTGTTGATATAGACCACTGGTCGATGGAGTAATGTGAGTAAAACCTATACAGCAAGGTTGTAGGTAGGACTGCATTATTTCATCTGGCAAAAGTTTGGGGCAGAAGAGGAGGGTAATAGCGATGAGCAAAATGCTGGCATAATAGGTAGGTACAGTTTTCATAAAATCCACACTGGGGAGCATTTACTATGACATTAAAAAAATTGAGATACTCTAATAGAACAGTCACACATCATAACATATCAACAATATAATTATGCACCTATCAATGTCAAGCCCCACCCCGAGGGTCCCCATACACCTACTGGGGATTTGACATCTACACTTACCCCACCCCTGGGGATTTCGACTGTGGCAGTTTGCTGAACCAAAAATTATTTTAATAGGTACATGTAAATCAAATCTATAGAAACCCCTCTATCAAAGTGGAAACATGGTGGTGTTTTGACTCGCTTCTTAGCCCCAGTACTGTGGAATTTGATATGAGAGTTTGTCAAATCCCCTGTATTCCCCCACCCTAGGGGGTGGGGGTGGGGAATGACATTGATAGGTGCATTATAACTTCTTGCTTTTGGGCAATTAAATATCAAGATACTCCAACACAACAGTCACGTGATAACAAATACACAAATGTTTTGTTTTTGGGAAAAGCAAGGGAAGATCAAGATACTCTAATAGAACAGTCACTGCATGCATGGTGAAATGCAGTTGGGGCTGATTAGCTACTATAATTTGATGATGTTGAGCAAAATCAGTTTTGACCAAAGCATTCAGCATAATAGGAATTGTTAGAGTGGTAAAAGACTGTGATCTATGACATGTTAACATTTCCTTTACTGTAAATCCAATCCGTCACCCATACAATTTTCACATCTCAATAAATGGCAATCATTTTATTTTGATAATCAATAGAGGACTTGCACGCGTGAAGCAACGGTTGCTAGGCGGACATGTTTCGGGACAACTTTCTATGGCGCATATTCGGTCAGAATGAAGGTAACGAGATTTATTCACTAAGCACTGGGTATAGTGGCACTGGGAAGCGGGGCCGGTTTCGAAATAGAAGATCTTATCATTGGCTTGTGAAATAGGTGGCTAATTAAATTTCGATACATTACTAACGAATTCTAACTTCTTCGCCTTTTTTAACAAGCTGGGTGGTATTTACAACACAACTCAACACTGATTCGCTTCATTACAGCCTGTACCAAATCCTGAGAAAGCGCTTTTCAGCCACAACACTGTCCCGAAACATGGCTGACAGCCACGGTTGCTTAGCAATTACGATGATTTACGTCACGCTGCAAGTCCTCTATGTCATTTCAATAATGATGTGACATCATAGTAAAAGCAATTTTACACATGTGTTGACTTAAAGCCACGTAGTACTAATTAAGTTAGAATTTTAATCACTTCCAGCAGGACCGACACCCTACCACAAGTTTTCTTTCTGAATGTGGCTGATTTCCAATAGATTACAAAGATTTACTATTATCTCAATAAGCAAATTTATTACGATAGGTAATTTAGGTATCCAGATATCTTTTATCTAAATATTCCCTAGCAGCCATACATTTCAATATAGAACAGTAAACTACTCTAATAGAACAATCACCCATACACATTTGGAATTGCTTGCAAACCATATACACTAAGTGGTGCTGATCTGGCTGGAAGCACCTGTAAGGTGTGCTTGCGAGATCATATGCTAAATGGCAGAATTGTAAATTTTTAGAGTAGGCTACTTGAAAGAGCTGGTCTGTATAAGTACTACAATTCCAGAATGTTTTCATGTCAAGTGTGACCCTCTGCAGTTGCAGATATAGTATTATAACTAGGGATAACTATTGGAATATACCGCTGTATAGAAAAGCTTTGGAGTTGGAAACCAGACCATGAAACCCATCTGTTGTACAACTGTTAGGGCACTCCAAATAAATTCTCTTTTCCCATCCAACACCCAGATATGCTTATGTACTGAATGTTCCATTAATCTGTACCATTATTAAGTACACAAAATTTTGTTGGAATTTTCAACTAGAGTAGGGACCATAACACATCAATAAAAAAGTACTGAAACAAGTTGGAGTAGTACATGATATTAAATCACAGTAAAACAACATGAAGTGTTATATCCCTACTGTGCATTTGGGATGCCATGACATAGGAATTTTTATGTCAGAGAGGCTTATGTCACGACATGTCGTATGTCATGACATAAGCAATTCTAAAAGTTTCACAACTGAAGCTGTTACTTATGAAACTGTATAGCTACTTTGATTCAAACATGCAAAAATATCAACTTAAACATCAGCAATATTAACTATGACATCAGCAACCAACACTGTTCATACTTATTTGTCAACTATGTGGCTATTTATTGCATCAAATTTGATCAAAATGAATGGAAACTGTTCAAAAATCAAGAACTGTTCAAAAAGTACCTCTGCAATCAAAATAGCCATTATTGAAAATACGGATAATTTCCATTACGAAGGGAAACCATCATGTGTTACCGCCAAATTGACACTTTTTGCTGTCGGCAAAGATGAATGGGACACAAAGGAGGACACTGGTATGTCCATGAAGAATGCATTGTACGTACTGCAGTATGCCAAAAGGCATCTCTCGGGCCTAAGCAACATTGAACAGTGAAAAAATCAAGCCCGTAGCCAGTGTTGGGCAAGTTACTTTTTAAAAGTAACTAGTTACATATTACATATTACTTGCAACTGAACTATTTAGTTACAGTTACATATTACCCATAAAATAAAGTAACTATAATAATATTACATATTATATTACTTTGTGTCCACAGCCTTAAGCTGTCACGTGTGAAACTACCACTTTATCACGTGACATGATTGCGTTGTTGGACAATGTGCAAATCTTGGTTATAAGTAAGAAGCTGGTGAATAAGCTTCATTCAGTAGGCTTCGTTACTTCGTTGTGGCTAGGCATTACTCAGTGGATTACTAATGAGATTAGTAACTTCGTTACTTGTAGTAATAATATTACATAATATTAGATTTGTTACAGTAACTATATTACTTAGGTAATGCGTTACATTTGTAAGTAAAGTAACTTGAGTTATATTACCTGTTTTTATAGCGTATTTCGTTATATTACTTAGTTACCACAAAAGTAATAATATTACGTAACACGTTACTCCCAACACTGCCCGTAGCCTTAGCCGTTATTGAGTTACGCTTGTCTAAAGGCATCAGCAAGTCAGTCAGGCAGTAAGTCAGTAACAATTATGTTATATATATACTTCTCTTTTTTTAAATTCTGTAGCAACTTGTTGAAAGTGTTTCAGATCAATCTGAAAGCTTGTTTGGGCTTAGTTTTACCTAACCAATACTGCCTCATCATCGTCTGAGGCTGGTTTTTGGGTGATGTTAATTTGTGGGCCACGCCTACTCCTTTGTGGTAGGGCTGAGCAATACTACCGTTTTAGTGATATTTTGAAAGTATCAATATTGCGATATTTTGTTATTAACTATCGTTATACCATGCCTGTACATTGTCATTTTGTTATGCAGTAGTTTCATGAAGCCAATGATAAAATCTTCTATTTCGAAACCAAGCCCGCTTCCCAGTGCCACTATACCCAGCGTTTAGTGAATAAATCTTGTTTCCTTTATTCTGACCGAATATACACCATAGAAAGTTGTCCCAAAACATGTCCGCCTAGCAGACATGGAGCCAAGTACATTTAAAAGTACTTAAGTAAAGTACAAGTACTTTTGAATTTTCCAAGTACAAGTACTCCAGCAGCAACAAGAGAGTACTTAAGTAAAGTACAAGTACATGCTGGAAGTACTTAAGTAAAGTACAAGTACATTTTGCTGTAGTAAAATATTTGCTGTATTCAGTGTATTGTAGTATGTAAGTGTACCTAGGGGGGTTGGTTTTTGTCAACTATTCTCTCTCTTAAACTTTTAAAACACACTGACTTGAACAACAGCATTGGCGACATCGTTAATCGTGGCAACATGATACACAGTAAGGTTGGGGAAGGCAGTAGAAGAATCGCAAGAAGTTGTAAACTGCACCTTCATACAATTTTGATATTCTCATTGTACACCCACTGTGTACAAACTATGTACAATGTTTGCAGTACTTTAAGTACTCAAGTACATACAAGTACTTAGCAAAGTACTTGAGTATAAGTACAAGTACATTGGGGAATTTAAGAAAGTATTTAAGTAAAGTACAAGTACTTTCAAATCTGTACTTAAGTGTACTTAAGTATAAGTACTCATGTACTTGGCCCCATGTCTGCCGCCTAGCAACCGTTGCTTCATGCGTGCAAGTCCTCTATTGATTATCAAAATAAAATGATTGCCATTTATCGAGATGTGAAAATTGTATGGGTGAGCGATTGGATTCACAGTAAAGGAAATGTTAACATGTCATAGATCACAGTCTTTTACCACTCTAACAATTCCTATTATGCTCAATACTTTGGTCAAAACTAATTTTGCTCAATTTATGGTAGTCAGCCCCAACTGCATTTCACCATGCATGCAGTGACTGTTCTATTAGAGTATCTCAATGTTCACTTGCTCTTCCCAAAAACAAAACATTTATGTATTTGTTATCATGTGACTGTTGTGTTGGAATATCGATATTTAACTGCCCAAAAGCAAGAAGCTATAATGCACCTATCAATGTCATGCCCCACCCCCACCTCCCGGGTAGGGTGGGAGAGTACAGGGGATTTGACAAACTCTCATATCAAATTCCCCAGTACTGGGGCTAAGAAGCATGTCAAAACACCACCATGTTTCCATTTCGATAGAGGGGCTTCTATAGATTTGATTTACCTATTAAAATTTTTTTTTGGTTCAGCAAACTGCCACAGTAGAAATCCCCAGGGGTGGGGCAAGTGTAGATGTCAAATCCCCAGTAGGTGTATGGGGACCCTCAGGGTGGGGGGGTTGACATTGATAGGTGCATAATTATATTGTTGATATGTTATGATGTGTGACTGTTCTATTAGAGTATCTCAATTTTTTTAATGTCATAGTAAATGCTTCCCAGTGTGCACTTTATGAAAACTGTACCTGCCAATTATGCCAGCATTTTTCTCATCGCTCATACCCTCCTCTTCTGTCCCAAACTTTTGCCAGATGAATTAATGCAGTTCTACCTACAACCTGCTGTATAGGTTTTACTTACATTACTCCATCGACCAGTGATCTATACCAACAGCTGTACACTTGGTATTAGTAAAGCACTAATTAATCGGTACAACATTTGGTCAGAAACATTAAGAATTTGTGTTGGATATTAAAATAATGTAGTTGATATTATACAGAATCTAGACAATAATGAGTTAAAGAGTGGTAGAGCAGTGCAGCACAGTGTTCTAGTTTGCTTTAAATAAGGCAAAAGGAATGTTTATAATTATCAGTGTGAATTTGGTAGAATCAACACTTTTACCATTCTGTTTGCTGGGAAAACTCTTAATGAACATCTACCTACACTATAACCTGAGTGGTGCACAGATATCCAATGTGCTCTGGGTGGTAATGCTATACAACTGTTAGATTATAGACATTATAATTGATAGTGTGTAATGATTACATGGTGGTTGTTCACATTCAGAAGTGGAGTATCCTGCTAGAAGGAAGCCCTCTACTGTAGGCTCATTGTTTATCACAATATGTAATATGGCTGCTACTAGTACCTTGGGTGGGTATGATTATGATTACGTGGATGTGCCATTGGATACTTTGTTATGCAAAATATGTCTCTGTCCGAGCAGAGAGGCTCAACTAACTGTTTGCTGTGGCTACATGTTCTGTAAGTCTTGCATCCTGTGTGCTAGTGAGGTGTCATCCACTGCACAAAAGTGTCTGATGTGTTTCAGTAAGGGTTTCACAAGCGTTCATAACAAGCAAGTTGATCGGCTTGTCAGAAGTCTTAAAATATTTTGTCCGAACAAAAAGATTGGATGTGAGTGGCAGGGTGAAGTAAATGATATTCGTTACCACATTAATCACTGCTGCTTTGAAGAAATAAATTGTCCCAATGACTGTGAGGTATCTGTGCAGCGACAAAATCTTACTAAGCATATTGAGACTGAATGTGTACATCGTAAGGTTGACTGCCAATATTGCCACATCACTGAAGAATACCAGTTAATTGAGGGTGAACACGAGGAACAGTGTCCTAAGCTACCCCTGCCATGTCCTAACAAGTGTGATATTGATAACATTCCTCGTGAAGAGATGAATGGGCACAGAAAAACTTGTACACTTGAAGAAATCAACTGCGTCAACAAATGTGGAAAAACTTTACTACGAAAAGACATGAAAGATCATGAGATTGAGTGTGTGCGTCGTAAAGTTAACTGTCGATATTGCCATATTACTGGAAGCCATCGTTTTATTGAAGGAAAACATAAGAAACAGTGTTCTAAATTGCCCTTACCCTGTCCTAACAAGTGCAATATCGGCATTATCACAAGAGGAGACATTGAAGAACTCTTGAAGATGTGTCCATTAGAATCAATACAGTGCCAGTACCATGAAGTGGGTTGTACAGAAGTGATAAAACGCAAATACCAGGAGAAGCATTACACAGAAGAAATGGAAAAGCATCTGTCCTATACTAAACGTGAACTCAGCCATGCCAAGGAAGAGCTGGTACAAACAAAACAACAACTAGTTGCAATGGAAGCTACACTAGTAGCGAGGATTACAAAAATTGAACTTTCTGCTCAGAGAAGGATTAATGAGTTGGAGTCACGACTACAAGGTACATTTCTCTATAGCCAACACCTCAACATTGCTTCCATGAAAATTTGTTCAGGTAGAGAAACATGTCCAGTGATTTTCAAAGTACCCGACTTTACTAACTTAAAGAAATCTAATCAAGTTTGGTATAGCGAAGCATTTTTTACCCAAGACAATGGATGTAAGATGAGGCTGTGTTTGATTGCTGCTGGCAATGGGCTCGGTAAAGGCACTCATGTGTCTGTGTACGTGTACCTGTTGAAGGGTCTATTTGATGACCAGCTAGCGTGGCCAGTAAACATAGATGCTAAGGTGATGTTACTAAATCAAATTGCTGACAAAGATCATGTTGTTACGGCAACCAAAATTACAGCTAATAGAGTTGTGTTCACAAAAACAATGGTTGTTAATGTTGACCAGTTCATTTTGTACAAAGATTTTTACACAGTGACTGGGACATGTTCTTTTCTTAAAGATGACATCATGTTCTTCCAAGTTAACTGTATTTTAGATACTAATTGATAGATAGTATCGTATTGTTATTGGTGTGGTTTTGAATAACACATAATATAATAGTATCAGTATAGGTTTGCAATGTTATTGTTGTATTGTACAAGTACTGTATACCCTATTATCTATTTCTGTATTTGGTATAATTTATCTCATAGTTCTGATCTTGTTCATGAATTGATATGTGTGTCTCAAACATGCAGCAATATTGTGCAATAAAGCTACACCAAAACACTACAGGGCAACACCAGTAAATGTGACTTTACATAGCTATATATTCTGTAAAGCTTTCATTGGAATTCTGATTTGTGAATAGAGTAGCTATATGTGAGCTGTAACTCTAGATCTTTAATGGTTTCAGCTATGAAAGGCCAGCATGACAACCGCAATAATGGCAATAAGAAGTTTCCAACTATATTAAACCACTAAAACTTATAATGCCAAAAGAATAGCAGTCCAAAGCTGATATTGCCATCATACGTAAACGTAAACGTTAGTATATATGTTTGTTAGAACTTATAAAATTCACATTCATATAATTATAGTGTGCTTACCAGCAAGGGTGAAGACAGAATTCAGAAAGTGTGTGTGTGGTAGTGATGTGCGATATTAGGATTTTGGCTTCGGTACGATATCGATATGATAATTGGTAAAATATTCAATTTTCGGTATTTTTTTCTTCTGATTAATTGCGTGGGGTAAATATTTATAATTAGCAGCTATGCTTTATAGAATTTGTGAAGAAAGGTAATAACAAGACTTTGAAACTGGTAGACACTTTTTAAAATGGTAAACTGTACAGAACTGAGCTTCGTTTCTACTGTGATTGCACAATCACACACCAAAAGTTGTAAATTACCAAAATATTACTCAATATATTGAAAATTGTAGCAAAATATTGATATCAATTATAAAAATATTGAAATTCAATACGATATCGGTATTGAAAAAAATATTGCAATGTCAATAGTATATTGCACATCACTAGTGTGTGTGTGTTGGAGGGGGAAGATCATAGTTATATACATTGTATAATTCAAATTACAGTAGAGGCCATTGTATAGAGTGTGAAGTACACTCCAAAATTTTTGCTATAGCGTATGCATAGTCAATATCCACTAACAAACTATATACAACCGATCAAAAAGTTTGACATCTTTATTAGGGCATCATGATCTTTTTTTTACATACATTATCAAGTAACCTTTGTGCATTGAAGATTACACACTGACTAAAACCTCCCAGCCATATTCATGGACACATTCCTGAATTGTAAAACATGTGTGTGTGTGTGTGTTTATGGTATATTAATGCAGTGATCAGTGTAATATATATGGTGGCATTATTATCACTGCATGAATGGTAGTGCTTGCAATTGTTGACAATGGTGGTCAGTGTCAACAGTCATTGAATCATTCAATACTAATTTGTGATCTTTCAATTTGCATCATAACTGTAGTTCTGGTTATGCCCTAGTTTCTGCACTGTCTTGATAAAAATAGAATTTCTTTATACCCTAATTTCATGCCAAAATCCGCCTGAATCCATTTAAAAGTCAAAAGTATCCTTGCAACATGTGTACTTGCCTAGTTACATAGTTAATAACCATGTATCATTTTAAAACAAGCCCGTTGGGATCAGATGCAGCAAGGCTAACCAAGATGGAATATTGCAGCTTAAGGACTGATCTTTCCTACCAAGTTTGTATCAACGTATTTGCAACTTTTTTTTGAAGATTGGTGGTTTTGCAGCAGACATTCACAAAGTTATCCCATACACGTTCACCGAGTGCCATATCTTCCTAACAGCTAAGTCACAATTTGATGCATATATAGCTATACATGTTGTCTGTAGCAAAGTTGGGTTGCTGATCATATGTTAATGTAAAACATTACCTTAGGCCATGGCCAATTATAATAAACCAGTTAAATCCAGATAAACTACATGTTCATAGTTATTGTCATGGTAAAGCTGTTGACAAATTACAGATATTTTTTCTACTCAGGGGGTGTGGCAGCATAAGCCACATAGGCATGTAGTTGCACGTACTGACTTATAGGGGTGAAGAAACTGTGTAACCACTAAAAATGATCATGAAGATTTGATTTAATAAGTGACTCTTTATCAATAGCAAATAGAAACACCACGCATATTTAATATGATTAAACCATGGCCATGCATTATGTGATCACTGGATGAGTAGTAGTTAAGTTTCAAAGTTTGATAAGTATGCGGCTGGTGTGATCACTTGCCAGTGCATGCTGATAACCTAGTTCAATTCTATTTATAGATCTATATAGGATTCCTATAACCTTGTATACGTTTGACATAGTAGCTATATAGCTAGCATTGCTACATACTTAACACTTTCTTCAAGCATTAATTATATATATATATTATAGCTAGCTACTTCAATTACACTAAAGTGTGTATCAATTATTGATGCCATAGTGGCCTAATTGCTGCTCTAATTTAACTGAAGTGCTCACCTTTGCATATCAGGAAATAAAAGGACACAACACAGCATAGGTGATTCTAAGAGGGCGCGCCATGCTGAAAAATGACATTTTAAAAATCTTGGGGGAAAGTTGCAGTATAGATTGGCATTGTTATTTTAGCATTTTTCATGTTTTTAGTATAAATTTTAGGTTGTTTTCAAGCCTTTAAATTGCAAAAATCCTGCAGCTTCTGGGGGTTGCATCCCCAGACCCCCGTGAAATTCTACTTTATACTACAGCCAAACAATAATAGTTATGCTGTTCCCTACTTGCCCCCCCCCCCCCCCCCCCCTGTAGGTCAGGTCTAGAATCACTACTGCAACACAGAGGTAGTAATTGTCAGAACACCTGATGAGTTTGTAATTCAAGAAATAAAGTTTCAGCTTGTAGCACCATACCCCAACTATGTTCAAGGATGACAGGCAGTCAGACCAATTCAACTTTCCAGTTACCAAAGCAAAACAAAATATCAGTAACTATCATTTAAAGTCATGCAACTGAAGACAAAAGAAAAGAAATCTGATTGTCTTCACCCCACATGCAAACACAAGTAGCTACCAAGGTAGAGACTCAGAGGTACCCTCAACTGTCAGAGGAACTGTTATGATAGGAGACGGCCTGAGATGGTAACAACTACCAAGGTGGTACAGATAGCATGCACTCAAAGAGCAAAACATACCAGAAGCAGAACTACTGCCAACTGCATGGTCTGGTCACATAATTAGCGTCGTTTTGGTTCTAGGGTACTAGAACTAAAAGTACTTTTAGTACAGTAATTTGTTTTTAGTTGTAGTATACAAAACTGAATCAAAATTAGGAAGTGATTAACTAAAACTAAAGGAAATTTCTTCAACTTTTGGTTCTATTACTATAGTATAAATTAAAATTTGAGGTTTCAGACAAAAGTAAACCCTACTGATCTACTCTTGAAATATTATGGGTTGTGACTGGAAATTGTAAACATGTCTGAAACCATAAAGAGTCTATTATTCCTTATATCATGGCAAACATCAAAACTTGTCTTCTGTATTATATGACTTTATACAATCTTATTACTATCTTATCACAATCTTATTACTATCTTATCATAATCTTATTACTATCTTATCATAATCTTATTACTAGCTACTATTTTTCTGGTACGCTACTGTATGCCTGATATTGTTTTGTGTGTGTTTTTTTACTTGCAGATTTAAAGTTATGGTAGATGAGACTTTTGGTGGGTTTGATTATGATTTTGTAGACACACCTATGGAAACTTCACTGTGTAAAATTTGTTATTATCCAAGCAGAGAGGCTCAACTTTCTCTTTGCTGTGGCCACACATTTTGTAAGTCTTGTCTTGATGGTACAAAGAAATCAAAATTTACCTCAAAACTGTGTCCAATGTGTTGCAGTGGAGAATTTACTAGTGTTCATAACAAACAAGTTGACCGTCTTGTCAAAAGTCTATTGGTGTTCTGTTCTAACAAAGAGAAAGGATGTGAGTGGCAAGGTGAAGTAAATGATATCAATAAACACCTTGGTAGTTGCCATTTTGAAGATGTTGGTTGTCCTAATGATTGTGGGGTACATGTGCAGCGGCAAAATCTTACAAAGCATATTGAGACTGAATGTGTACATCGTAAGGTTGATTGTCAATATTGCCACATCACAGAAGAATACCAGAGTATTGAGGGTGAACACAAGGAACAGTGTCCTAAACTACCCCTGCCGTGTCCCAACAAGTGTGACATTAGTAACATCCCTCGAGAACAAATAAACCAACACAGGAAGATATGTCCACTTGAGAAAGTTGAGTGTGTTAATAATTGTGGGAAATCTTTGATGAGACAAGACTTAAGAAATCATGAGATGGAATGTGTGCGTTGTAAAGTTAACTGTCAGTATTGTCATCTCATTGAAGACCGTTATCTCATTGAGGGACAGCATAAAGAAGAGTGTTTTAAATTTCCTTTATCTTGTCCTAACAAGTGTGATATCAGCATTATCACAAGAGGAGACATTGAAGAACATTTGAAGACATGTCCATTGGAGGTGATCCAGTGTGAGTATTATGAAGTGGGCTGTACTGATGTTATAACTCGCAAAGACCAAGAGAAGCACAACAAGGAAGAAATGGAAAAGCATCTGTCCTATACTAAACTTGAACTAACTACTGCAAAACAACAACTAGCTGCATTGGAAACCACACTACTAGCAAAGATTACATCAATTGAGTCTGCTGCTCAGAGAAGGATTAATGAATTGGAGTCTCAACTGCAGAATACATTTCAGTATTGCCAGTGGCTTAACATGGCATCAATAAAGTCCTTGTCAGGTAATGAAACATGTCCAGCATTTGTGAAGATCCCAGAGTACATCAAAACAAAGACAAGTCACCAAGTTTGGTACAGTGAAACATTCTTCAGCCATGACAATGGCTACAAGTTGAGACTGTGTGTGATCCCTGGTGGCTATGGTGATGGTAAAGACACTCACGTGTCTGTGTATCTCTATCTGTTGAAGGGTCCAAATGATGCTAATCTACCATGGCCAGTACATATGGATGTTAAAGTGATGTTACTCAATCAGGTTGCTGACAGAGACCATCATGCAATGACCACTAAAATAGTAGCCAATAGAGTTAACCTCACAAAAACACTAGTGTGTAATGTTGATCAGTTCATCTCCTATCAAGATCTCTACACTGTCTCTACATCATGTTTATTTCTCAAAGATGATAACATTTTCTTTAAAATAAACTGTCTTTCACCAGTAGTTGTAGTATAGCTTGTGTATGCAATTATAATAATTTATGCTTGTTCACTTTAGCTACTGAACATGTACATATTCTGATAGTCAAATTATATTTTTAAAGAGTGTCAACTGCTGTGTGTAAATACACTGTACAATACACTAGTTATGTAATAGTATGCATAAGAGCATGTAATGCATCATGTATCGCTGGGTATTATGTGAGCTTGACTTTGTCCGCTACACCCTGCTGCCACCAGACAACAATTACAAATTGATCAATTTGTTACAATTGCAAACAGGTAAGTGGAGGGTAATGATGGTAAAACATGTCAAAGCTGAATGCGTAGCTTTACGTTGTAAGGTTGACTGTCAGTGAGTATTGTTACATAATCAGTATCAATGGCCGGACAAAAAATGCAAGCAACACATAATAGAAGTAGTGACCATCATGATAATGACAACATACAGGAATAGCTACAAGGTATATATATATACTTGTGAGCACTAACTTTTCTTCACAAGAATAATCTCACTCAGCTAATGGTTAGGACATGGTAGAGGTATTTATGTGTGCATATTACAGTATATAGTCTATATGCAGTGATGACACTTCAAACTTAATTGCAATACAAACTGATATTATGTGAAAGGCCACCTTTATACTCTATATATACCCTTTTAATGTTTTTGGTGTTTGATCATAATATTATACAAAACCCAGCTGTAATATGAGCAGTCTCGGCTAATCAAATAAAAATTAAATTGAAAAAAAATTAATTAAATTTAAAAACCACTGCATGGTATCATAGTAAACAGCAGTGTTGCCATGTTGTGAATAAAGTTCATAGATTTATGAACTTTTTGTCTTGTTCGTCAACCTGCAATAATCTATGAACTTTTGGCAATTTTAATCTAGGTGGTGACTTTTTTTTTTTTTTTTTTTTCTTTCTTTCTTTTTTTTTTTGCTCTTCAGTGCCCTACTAACCCAGAGATCCACCTATTTATAATGTGTGGGCTAGGTTTTGGAAAGTGACCATGGATTTATGAACTTTTTGTGAACAAATTTATTTTTTCACATGAACATTTGGAGCAAATCATCTGGTAAACGGGATTCTACTAATCACGTAACCATGTCCGCGTGATTTCCGGTAGTATAGTAGAATCGAGTGTACGTAGTGGCTAGTTACTCTAGACTACTGCTGTTAATATTTTGTTGAGCTGTGAAAAGGAGTACTGATTATTCCGCCATCGGTTTAAGGCCAGTGTTTTTATCTACTGTCAGCGGAGCCTTGGATCTCGCGATCGTCTGAACAACTGAGGTAAGATCCTGTTAATATGTACAGTACGTAACAGCGAGTGATATAAAGGTTTTAGGCTCGGTCGCCATGTACTTTCGGACACAATACTTTTTCTTAATAGCTACACGAATTACATTATTAAGATACAGGGGGTGTATCACAGTGTAATGGGGAAAAGCCCAGGATCAAATTGAGACTCTAGCAGCTACTGGATCCGGCACATGAGGATTGGACACTATAAACTCAATATAAGAACTATTTACTATCAAAATTATAATAATCCAATGCGACACGACTAACACAGCTGATATGTCCAGGAAAAAAGTTACAATCCAATCACAATGTTGTTACAAAAATTAGTTATCAAGTGTTTGAAGTTCTGTTGAAAAAGAGTCATCTGTCTGCCTAGTATCAACAACAACTATAAGAGCCTGAACAAGACTCGATCAATTATTACACTGTAGACCTAGCTATGACTACAACGTCCACATATAAATTTGCTTGCATCGTGTGGTGCAGTAACCTTAGAAAGCCACTGTCCAAAAAAATTAAATCGATGCTCGGACCTCGGACACCACCTTTTGTAATCTGTAGCTACCCTTCCCTGCAGCTTATAAGCTATTCCATAATTGTGCAGTAGTGATTCATAGAGCTATAACTTTGAGCTACCCCAGGATATAAGCAGATTAGATTTTTATTAACTGTACCCTCTTTCTCATTGGTTACAATTTGTTGAAGATTAGCAGGCAATTACATTAGCTGTGGGGCTAAGGATGCCTGCTGCTGTCATCTCAAAGCAATAATATCAACCTTAGCCTGACGTTGGTCAGCAAAAATTGTTGCATTTTAAAGCACAATAGATAACATGAGCCAATAGTAGAATCCACAGTGATATTCACTTCACAGCCAGCAAAAAACTCTTTTAGCAGTTGGTAGACTTTTTGCCCTCGCAAATAATCATGTCTTAGCAGCATTCACAAAAGTAGCCATAGGCTGGTCCTAAGTCTAGACTGCAAACCTGCCATAGCATCATAACAAACTGTATACCACAGCCATATAATAGCATTCACCAACAGCAACACACTGATGGTAAGAGTTAATATTAGTAGGGAGGGAAAGTATTTAACATCCAATAGGCCTGTATAAAATGAGCTGGTAGGTCACATGGAGTATTTCCATATTCCTTTGTAGTTTCGAAAGGTGTTAAAGACCACATTGCACATGCTTGCATACATTTTGTATGGCCTTGTAAAATCGATAGTCAGCAGTTGGGGTGGTTAGCAGTAGCCAAGGCAGTAGCAGCAATATTATGTTGGATGTTATGATGGAAACTCCAGTGTGAAATTTAAGCTACGGAAGAGTCAGGGTAGTATCGTTTGCGGTACGGCTCATTCGAGAATCAACCCGTCCAAGTTCTAGTGAAAAAAATTCCAGTAGTACAGCAAGTCTCAAAGAATTATCTTCAGTTAAGGCAGCCACTTCAAGAATTAACGTGTCCTACATTTGGAGAAGACTCGAGCAGCATATTGGAAAGCAGCTAGTTTCAGAGCACTTCAATTAGAATTCCTGGTTTCCAGTTATTTTTTCCCATTTGGCACTTCTTCTTATGCTGTGGTTCGATTTCAGTCTGGATTTCTCCTTTTTCTCCTTTTTCTCCTCATAAGTCATATATCGATATTGTGTTTCAATGGCGTGCCGCATTCTGCATCTCCTTTCATGCAATCAACACATCTGGAAAGAAGCCAGATCACTCTACGCACTCATTTTATACAGGCCTATTGGGTATTAGATACTCTCCCTCCCTACTATAATTAACTCTTGCTGATAGCATACATTACCATGGCATGTGGATCTCCCTGAGTGGTACCCTTTGAAGGGAAAATTTGCTGACTGTCAATAAACTCATTACATTATATAAGTATTCAGGAGGATGGTAGCCAAACAATACTTGTAGGTTGTGATGAGCCACCTGATGATTTAAACTGTTAGCATCAACTAACAATACAGTTAAATTCAAACATAGCACATACATAGGTAATGTTGTGTTGGTTACTCTTAAATGAAGATTTTCCACTTCAGTTTTGTGTCAGCCAGGATGCAGATTGTAATGCTGCTGTTCACGCTGCCAATAATTCTCACAACTACCTCACACACACACACACCTACAATATCTGTTAACATTTGTTCCAGTTATTATTTAGAGTGTGAACAGAGAAGGTACAACACACTCATGTGAGCAAATAGGTTTTGTGTAATAGGTTTTGTGTATATACTCATTAATATGAGGTTGTACAATTTAAAAAAAAAAACTGTAACTGCAGTGAACTGGGAAGTGGAACAGTGGGCATGGTGAGGAAGGGTGAATGCACTTTGATAAGTACGATACAAGAGTCTCACAATGTTGATATCAACCGATTGATGTACAACTGTTCGTTGTTGTTCATTCTTTCTTTGGTGACAATCACTTTCTTGAGTTGAGCCCAAAACAGCTGTTTTATTCTTGCAACCTAATCTGATGCCCAAATAAGGCCACTCCAAGTAAATTCATTGTTTCCCATTGCCTGTCAGCATGCAGATTCTCTTCCCATGATTTTATTTATAATTATGCTTAACATTTTTATTTGTCATGTGATTGTAGCAGTTGCACAATACCAAAAGGCATATTCAGAATCACAACCGATTTAGCATTTGTTGTATTGGTGCCCTTAGCAATATCTATAATGAATAATGAAAAATGAACTGCCTGTATGCATACATATTTGAGGTCAATAAAATAGGAAACAGTGAATCTTAGTCATAGTCTTTCCCAACTTCTGCTTTATGTCCTGTGAAAGTTTCATGCAGAATAGACAGGTAGGTCCAGGATTGCCCGGACAAGTCCTTTAATCCAAAATAGTCCTCTACAATGTATGGACATCCCAGGACAGCCAGCGTATTCCCTTATAGTCAAGTATTTCTATCCTAGGACATGTTGGGAATTCTTTAAGTGTCCTTGTTGTGGAGACCCTCTCTAGTCCCAGTCCCCAATGGTCCTTTTTGTCCTAGGACATGTTGGGAATTCCTCAAGTGTCCTTGTTGTAAAGACCCTCTCTAGTCCCAGTCCCCAATGGTCCTTTTTATCCTAGGACATGTTGGGAATTCTTCAAGTGTCCTTGTTGTGAAGACCCTCTCCCCAATGGTCCTTTTTATCCTAGGACATGTTGGGAATTCTTCAAGTGTCCTTGTTGTGAAGACCCTCTCCCCAATGGTCCTTTTTATCCTAGGACATGTTGGGAATTCTTCAAGTGTCCTTGTTGTGAAGACCCTCTCTAGTCCCAGTCCCCAATGGTCCTTTTTGTCCTAGGACATGTTGGGAATTCCTCAAGTGTCCTTGTTGTAAAGACCCTCTCTAGTCCCAGTCCCCAATGGTCCTTTTTATCCAAGGACATGTTGGGAATTCTTCAAGTGTCCTTGTTATGAAGACCCTCTCCCCAATGGTCCTTTTTATCCTAGGACATGCTGGGAATTCTTCAAGTGTCCTTGTTGTGAAGACCCTCTCCCCAATGGTCCTTTTTATCCTAGGACATGTTGGGAATTCTTCAAGTGTCCTTGTTGTGAAGACCCTCTCCCCAATGGTCCTTTTTATCCTAGGACATGTTGGGAATTCTTTAAGTGTCCTTGTTGTAGAGACTCTCTCTAGTCCCAGTCCCCAATGGTCCTTTTTATCCTAGGACATGTTGGGAATTCCTTAAGTGTCCTTGTTGTAAAGACTCTCTCTAGTCCCAGTCCCCAATGGTCCTTTTTACCCTAGGACATGTTGGGAATTCCTTAAGTGTCCTTGTTGTGAAGACCCTCTCTAGTCCCAGTCCCCAATGGTCCTTTTTATCCTAGGACATGTTGGCAATTCTGTAAGTGTCCTTGTTGTGAAGACCCTCTCAAGTCCCAGTCCCCAATGGTCCTATTGTGTCCTAGGACATGTTGGGAATTCTTTAAGTGTCCTTATTGTAAAGACCCTCTCTAGTCCCAGTCCCCAATGGTCCTTTTTATCCTAGGACATGTTGGGAATTCCTTAAGTGTCCTTGTTGTAAAGACTCTCTCTAGTCCCAGTCCCCAATAGTCCTTTTTACCCTAGGACATGTTGGGAATTCCTTAAGTGTCCTTGTTGTGAAGACCCTCTCTAGTCCCAGTCCCCAATGATCCTTTTTATCCTAGGACATGTTGGGAATTCTTTAAGTGTCCTTGTTGTGAAGACCCTCTCAAGTCCCAGTCCCCAATGGTCCTATTGTGTCCTAGGACATGTTGGGAATTCTTTAAGTGTCCTTATTGTAAAGACCCTCTCTAGTCCCAGTCCCCAATGGTCCTTTTTATCCTAGGACGTGTTGGGAATTCTTTAAGTGTCCTTATTGTAAAGACCCTCTCTAGTCCCAGTCCCCAACGGTCCTTTTTATCCTAGGACGTGTTGGGAATTCTTTAAGTATCCTTGTTGTAGAGACTCTCTCTAGTCCCAGTCCCCAATGATCCTTTTTATCCTAGAACATGTTGGGAATTCTTCAAGTGTCCTTACCCTCTCTAGTCCCAGTCCCCAATGGTCCTTTGTATCCTAGGACATTTTGCAAGACCTGGGACACTAAAGGACATCCTAAGACAAACCTGGTGTTATTCAACTATTGTGTCCCAAGTCCAAGTAGTCCTTGCAAGACCTGGGACATCAAAGGACATCCCAAGACAGTCCTGGTGTTATTCACTTTTTATTAGTGTCCCAACTCCAAGTTTTCCCTGCAAGACCTGAAGCACTAAATGACATCATGAGCCAACCTCTTATCAAATTTAACATTGAAGCTTGTTGATGATTGCACTTCTTTGAAACATTTTTACATGTTGCTGCACTTGGTTTATTCTTTTTATTAGTGAAAATCACGTAAGGAAGGTAATAAGGATAAGAATGTGGTCTTTTTCTTATTTTGCTATTTGTGAGCTTTAGTTTAGTGTAAACGCATATTGTCTTTGTAAATATCTTTTTTCTCTCTTGTAATGAAGAATGGCTATAGCCAATTGTTGGCATCTAAATGAAATCAACCACGTGTCTGGCTATATGGGAGCCATGCTCAGGATATAATTTGTTGAATTTAACAATCCAAAAGTAGCTTGTAGCATTTATTCATACTGCTAAGTGCTTCAAACCTATCAGGGTTGCAGTCGTCCGAACACCACTTAAGTGCATTTTGTCAACCACGATCTCTTCTTTGCAAAAAGTTGTGCTGTCCAGCTTACCTATGAAAATAATCCCATCATACTATATGTGCATGGGCATAAAACGTTAATTTAGTAGCCACTTTTACACTCCTTAATAACGCTTGACCAGTTTTTATTACGGTATTCATCACAAGCCTTGTATTTCAGTCTCATGTTTCTCCAATTTGTTTTTGTTGGGTTAGTTTTTGTTAAACCATTTGCTGACTTGAAGTACTAGTTCTGCTGTAGACAGACCTTAGATGGTCTACCTGCCGCACCACACTGAGCTGACAGTGAAAAGACACCAAGCTTGGTCTCAAGAGAGCGTTTAGTGCTTCCTGGTTGATCTCATATTCAGTTATTGGGTCACATAAATTTGTGCATACAGTATGCATATGACTTATACATATATAATACATACTGTATCACGTACACATATTGAAGGCGAAGGTTCAAGTTCTGTTTGTGGTGATGGATCATAGTCCAGTCGTAAACATAATTATGGGTGTCATCTTCAAAGATATGCTCAACATGAGTCAAAAAATGATTAGTAGGAGGCCCATTATAAAAGGCACCGATTCTAGTAGTCCAATATTAAGGTTGGTTAGGGTTTGGGTTTTGCTTTAGCTAGTAATTGCAGTTAGCTAGGGTTATGGGTTTAGTGATATTCTGTTGTAGACTAGATCATGGTTTGTATTGTTAAAATCCAGATTCCGACAGCTGGTACATAGTGGTGATACAGTGGACAGGGCTCAATGTATTTAAAAAGTGAAGAGTTCTACTGTTACGTAGTATGTTCAGAAATCTCTACAATATATTTTTTCTTTGTACAAGTTTCGAGTTGTATGTAAGTCACAAAGGGAATTTAGTGCTACCCGTGAAGAGAAGAACAACAGAAATACAATAGTATACTAAGTGATGGATGATGAAACTGATTATTGAAGTTTTGGTCACTACCAAAAATGTATTGTATAACAAGACTTGAAAGCAAGAGTAACATTAATTTTGAGTAAGAGAGAGCAAGGTTACTGTAACTACTAGAAAATGTTGACCTTGTCATAAACTATTAAACCTTCAACTGATTATTGAACATGTAACACTACAAGCTATGCATGAAGTACATGCTGTGACCTTAACCTCAGTAACTCATCGTACCTTTATGACTGACCAGCTACATACATAGTTAAGAAGTTGAAGTTAACTCCAGTAGATAATGAGTTAGTGCCTCTGTCAACTTTTGCTGCAAAAAATACTTCAACATGTTGACATGTTTGTTGTTTGTTTTATTTGAGTAATGACAACTATGCTTGCAGTTTCATTGTAATGTGATAAACTGACCCTTTTACTTGATAAATGGCTGATACCATTTCTAGCAGTGCAGAGCCAACAAATTTTGACCTCTTAATAGGGTGTGAATATTTTTGGGTACTGAGAAAAAGTTGACACCACCATCAGATTGTTTTTGATATCTTCAAAGATTCGATACATCTTTTTACAAGTGAAGGAATTTTAAGGAATAAAAGAATGAAACAAGGGAACAGCTATTTAAAAGTGGTGAAACAAGGAAGGTTACCTAATGCCTGCAGATATACTAGTGGATATTTAATCTTTAAACTTCAGTCTATACCCATGACTGCGTTATGGATTAATGTCCACTAGTGTATCTGCAGGTATAGGTAATCTTCCTTGTTTCACCACTTTTAAATAGCTGTTCCCTTGTTTCATTACTTTTTCTTCGATCCTAATCTAGCTTAAAATTCATAATTTTTCTTTCTACCTGTATTTATAACATAATTCACTGTATTAAAATAAAGAATGGCACCAGGAATGCTGTGAAAGTAATTTTGCATCAGAACATGTGCCCCAACAATCAATTACATAATGGAAGGCGAAGTGGCCATTGCACGTTGTTTTCACCTATGCTTCACCTGTTGCACAGCATTACAAGTGAAGAATAGCACAAGAAGTATCTCTACAATCAATCCAGTCACTATGGATAAGTCAACACAGCCACAGGGAAGCCGCATCACCCTATTGCGAATCAACACCTTGCATTGTCAGCAAAAAGAACTGGAACACAAAGCAAGTCCAGGATATGTGTGTATTGTACATACTGCGGTTGGAAAAAAGGCACCTCTCTGGAAGGATTTGGAGTTAGCCTGAAAACATTTTTGGGCTTGGCTGTGCCTGGTTTAGCCAATGCTGCCAAGCTATCATGAATGAAATTGCGGCTGGTTTTAGGGTGACACTTTTCACTGGAAAAGCCCAGTTCTTCATGATCCCTAATATACAGTACTACCATCCTGTATGATATTACAGGAAAGTGGTTCAGGTTCTAAACATCATTTACAGTGTATTACATGTTAATCAAATTCCACTATTTGTTTTGAGAATAGCTGGTAGATATCGTGGCCATGGAAGAATGAGAATTTGAATACTGCATTTGGGTCCTTGATGAGAAGCTTTCAGAAGGATAGAAAGTTACTTGAGAAATATGATGAAGTTAGTTGAGCAGAAAATAGTTGGGAGGTCACTAAGAACAAGTCTAAACAGGCTTATCATCCTGCAATAACACCAGTCAATAATCACATATTGTGTATGATACTTCAGCTGCTATAATGCAAAGTGGGGAGGGAGAATTTAAATGAATGTCTTCACAGAAGTCCAGCTATATGCGTATTACTACATTTGTATAGTGTCTTGTTTGCCATGCAAAGTGTCATATGGTTTCGCCCTTCATAAAGGTGAATTCATTGATGCCGTCTGTTTACGTTATGGCTTTACACCATCATTGTTACCATCGCATTGTGTGTGTGGTAAGGATTTTACCTTGTCTCACGCCCTTAGCTGCCCATATGGTGCCTTTCCAATTATCCTGCATAATGAAGTACGAGATTTGACTGCTAGTTTGATGACAGAAGTGTGCCATGATGTCCAGGTAGAGCCTCACTTACATGCCCTGTCTGGTGAGCTTATGCATCACCGTTCAGCTGTGCTTGATGATAATGCCAGAGTGGATATCAGAGCATCTGGTTTTCGGAGGTGCTTACATCATCGCACCTTTTTTGATGTTTGCGTTTTTAATTCTTTTGCAGCCTCCAATCGGTCTACCACCTTGGCTGCCACTTTTCGTAGGCATGAGGCTGAGAAGCGTCATGCTTATGAGGAGCATATACGCGAAGTAGAGCATGGCAGTTTTACCCCATTAGTTTTTTCCTCCTCCGGTGGAATGGGGAAAGCAGCCACTACCACCTATAAGCATTTGGCTCAATTACTCAGTGAGAAGTGGAGTTCCCCATATTCAGTGGTGATGGGCTGGCTCCGTTGCAGTTTGGGGTTCACCTTGCTTCGCTCCTCCATTATGTGCATCCATGGTTCTCGATCACGCTCTAAGCGTCCTGGTGTGCCCCCGGCAGTAGATCTCGCCGTCGCAGAGGGGCATCTACCAGTTCACTAACATTCCCTGGGCTTCTGTAGGTTCTTTTATGTGTCTTTTCTGTAGGTAAATTCTTTCTTTTTCCATTTTTATGTTGTTCTTCTAGCTTGTTTTCCATAGAGACGTGTGGGTGGAAGGGAGTGCCATTAGGGCCGGATAAAAAAAAAAGTGTCATAGTCACTGACATTTGCAAAAGCATTTTTGAAAATTGGTTGATATCCAAAAAGATGTAAGTAACACGTACGATGATTCCTCTGGTTTAAAGATGCTCATGATTCAGGTAATTTTCCCTTTTAACTTGAAAAGGTACACCACTCCTTGTAGCTTACAAGGCCTGTTACTGTATATTGTTTTTCAGTCGCTATATGCCTGTTACGTAGGCTAGCCCCTACTGAACTTTTATATACATCATTTCAGTGCCTGGCTACACCCCTTTGACAAAAATAGATAGCTAACCTTTAATATGGTACGTAAACACCCTTTATGCATTGAGTGAAGGTTTATTTCTGTAGCTCAAAGCCTGTTTGCTCATGTTGCTGTTGGACAGCCGTACCAACACGCAAACAAGGAGACATGCAGTTTTTGACAAACCAATTACAGGAAACCATGTGCGTGTCCACTGTGGGGGTGCTCTTGGGTTAAAAATGAATAGCGAATAGCATAAATGGAGGAGGGTGGTGAATGAAGTGTCAAAGATCTGGAGGATTATTCTCATCTGAAAAAGTAGTCCAGTCTGGGAAAACCGGTCTTATTGTCTATAAAAGTATTGAGAAATGCTGGTTTTAAGTATTCAGTGTGCTGTAGCTCACCAATGGATGAAGCTATGAGTACCAAATTTTCACATGTTTTATACCAATTACTTACCTTCCAGAGCATCCACCATACAAGTAGCCAACAGCTAAGTTTCCCGCCATTTGAGATAGATTTTAAACTGAGGTTAACTGTATCAGGCTAGCTCCAAAGGGGTGGAAGGCAGGGGCCGGAGGAAGGCAAGAGGCTATTTAAAAAATTAAAGAGGAAGGTGCAGGGGTGATAATTATTACCCCATAATTATGTATCAGCCCAGTTCCTATAGATATTGTATTTATCACTGGTTTTAGTCAACTGAAAAGTAACAAAATGGCACTTTTGATCCACCTGCAGCTCTCCATTGCAATGACTATTAATGTTCTTAATCACACAATATTACAACATTCAAGATCTCACAAATGTGACGTAAGCCATTACTTCAGCTTTGTGTGATGTAGGCTGACTTAAGCATTTCAGATAACCAAATTACTTTACATGCACCTTGTTGTTATACGTGTTGAATGAATTGCATATTATCTAACAAGTATGGATGGTAGTAGTATTTAGTAGGGTACCTGTATGCACCAAAATACCACTGTTACCTTTATGGAATAGTCTTAGTGACATCAATTCAGCATTTACAACAAGAAAATGCAGACAACTGGAGATTGAATTTTAAAATACTTGAAACCCAATTTTGGTCCCCTTGCCTGCCCACATTCCTATCTGACCGCATGCAGTCACAAGAATAGAGACCAAACGAGGCCACTATTTCACTCTACAGTAGCAAACTCACAAGTGGCATGTGTTTCCTCTGGTTCCGACAAGTGTTTGCCTTCTACTACAATTTGCCTTTCTTTTATGTTCTAGACCACTTTACCAAAAGCTATGGAATGTTAATTGGTCATGGCTTAATAGAGGATGCACATTAAACAATTTTTTCTATGATATGTATGTCTAGAACTGTCCGTTCATTGTAACAAACGTAACTGCAACATTAGATTCTACCTCCCTACAATAAAATGTTTCTAGGCATGCTTATAAAATGAATGAAGTGGCTAAACTGCTGTTGGCGAGGGTGACTGCTTGCCCACAGCTGGCTATTAGCCAGCAATATGCTTGTAAGAGCATGGCACATTAATGATTGAATGTGAGATTTGTAATGGAGGTCTTTCTGCTAGCAGGTCTCTAACCATTTAAAAACCTGGTGGATTTAAAAGACTTCATTATCTTCCAAAGATCAAAGCATAATTTATTATGTATACCATTATTTAACACTGCTTTGTTACCCTGCTATAGCATTCAAGGACACTCAAATTCTGCTTTACAATTCCAACTGAACACATAACTGTAGTATGATCATAATGGCCTCGCCAACCAGTACTCATCATAGAGCAGGTGATTAGTCCCTGTACAAACTTGTATGTTTTCGAAGTGTTTCACAGGCTCATAATCCCTTGGATTGAAATGAAACTTAGGCATGCGTGCACCATCTATAGAACTACAATAATTTAGTTCAAATAGAGTGAAAATCTCATGTTCACTGGTGAAGATATGGCTTCAAGAATGAAGTTGCAGTGAAGAATCAGCCTGGAAACACTTGCTTAGAAGATCCTACTCTATCAGTATCAAGTGAAGTGACCAGAATTAATCTTTAATGACAGTATATATTATAAAGGGCAATAATGCTATATTGTGATTCTGTTATGAGATAGTTTGCTGGGCTACAACTTACTATTACAATTAACTCTGCTTCCGTGTACTCTATGGCAATTGCTAATGTGAGCGATATAGGTTAAATTTTATCAAAACTCATGTGTAAGGTGAAATACAGCTACTTGATGGCTCATTTAAAATGACCACAACACACTACTGAGTCAAAAATGTAAGAAGAGAACGGCTTTGCAAATTAGTACTTACCTTAGAACAGGCAGAACATTACACAGAAATTCTACCCTACCACTTTCCCCCATCCACACAGGCACACACAACAGAAAAAAATCAGCCCGATCTATGTAAGTCTAGTGGTCAAAGTCATCTTCTCCATACAAAGAAACCATACCAAGTATTATTGACCCTTCTCTTGAATAAGCATATGTAAACAATATGAAATGCTTATACTACTGCAAAAGGCTGTACAACAAGGACACTTTAAAAATTCTCAACATATCTTTGATAAAAGGGACCATTGAGGACTGGTACTAGAGACAGTATTTACAACAAGGACAAATTCCCAACAAGTCCTAGGATAAAAAGGACCAGTGGAGACTGGGACTAGAGAGAGTTTTACAACAAGGACACTTAAAGAATTCCCAACATGTCCTAGGATAAAAAGGACCATTGGGTACTGGGACTAGAGAGGGTATCCACAACTAGGACACTTAAGGAATTCCCAACATGTCCTAGGATAAAAAGGACCATTGAGGACTGGGACTAGAGAGGGTCTTCACAACAAAGACACTTGAAGAATTCCCAAGGATAAAAAGGACCATTGGGGACTGGGACTAGAGAGGGTATCCACAACTAGGACACTTAAGGAATTCCCAACATGTCCTAGGATAAAAAGGACCATTGAGGACTGGGACTAGAGAGGGTCTTCACAACAAAGACACTTGAAGAATTCCCAAGGATAAAAAGGACCATTGGGGACTGGGACTAGAGAGAGTCTTTACAACAAGGACACTTAAAGGATTCTCAACATGTCCTAGGGTAAAAAGGACCATTAGGGACTGAGACTAGAAAGAGTCTTTATAACAAGGACACTTAAGGAATTCCCAACATGTCCTAGGATAAAAAGGACCATTGAGGACTGGGACTAGAGAGAGTCTTTACAACAAGGACACTTAAAGGGTTCTCAACATGTCCTAGGATAAAAAGGACCATTGGGGACTGGGACTAGAAAGAGTCTTTATAACAAGGACACTTAAGGAATTCCCAGGGACTACTTGGACTTGGGACACAATAGGTAAATAATACCAGGACTGTATTGGGATGTCTTTTAGTGTCCTAGGTCTTGCAGGAACTTGGGACACAATAGGTGAATAATACTAGGACTGTCTTGGGATGTCTTTTAGCGTCCCAGTTCTTGCAGGGACTACTTAGACTATAAGTGAATAACACAAGGACTATCTTGGGATGTTCGTCCTAGGTCTTGCAGGGACTATACTGGGCTTGGGACAGTATGGGTGAATATAGGTTGGGATTACTTTCATTCTCTGATAGGACAGAATGGATTTGTCTTGGGACATTCTGTAATATCAAAGGACAAAATAAGACAAAGGGATTTGTCCAGGCAATCCTAGACATTTATGAGAATAGATCACTAGAAGCTGAGTTGTATGTAGCCTCCTGAAGGAATATGCCATTGAATTTCTCTTTGTATGCCCCACGAAAGGAGGGAAAAAACATCCGTAATATCTTTAGCCTTGCGGCTGTGGTCAGGCAAGTAGGCAGGAAGGCAGACCAGAATTAAAAAAATTATATCCAACCATTTGTAAGTGTTTCTTGTTTTTAATGCTGGATTTGAAGTTAGATGTACTGAGTGATTTTCATTGTGTATGATGATTCTGGGATGGTTATTAATGCCAGTATTTTGGGTAGCACCCATCATTGTAGGGAGGGACCATACTGTTTGATTCTGGATCCCAAGAATCCATTTAGAGAGAATCTGCTGTATTGATCTATTAGGGCAATTCCAGGCTCAAAACTTAAAAGTACAAGTTTAGCCATCACAGAACCATACAGCCACATCAAGCCATTGCTGGGTTAGCCAGAACTCCATCAATGTCCCAGATTGCTCATCCATCTGGCTTGCCGCTGAGCTTGGTAAAGCAGGTAGGAAAAGCAGACCACTTAACTCTGGCTGATTTTAATCTGCTTTGTTGTGTTCCTCCAGATTTTTGCTTTTGGTTAGGTTAATGCTAGTACAGAAATACCATACCAATAATTTACAGAGCATTTTACTGATACCAATAATGACTATTAAGCATTTCACTTGTACACACACCCACGGTTGACTAATGTATTTCAGTTTTACACTTGTTTTATGTTTCCTTTAGACTACAACATGTTTGATAATTTGATTGGCTGAAAACGTGCTGGGTCTCTAAATCCCATAGTGCCATGCTCATTCCAATAGAGACCACGCTCTGAGGCGATACGAAACACATTAATCTTGTTTACAAGCAGCTGTCAACTCAAGGTACAATAAACAAGAATAAGTCAGACGTCAAGAACCAAAAAACCTTCAGGCTCTTAGTAGTGCCTGAGTGCAGCAAGGGCACTACAGCTCAGGGCATTCGAGTTTCTAAATCCCTGGTTTTCTTGACATCTAACCAGTAGTTATTGTTAAGAAAAGCAAGTATTCAACTTTTTTGGTGAAAGAAGGTAACGAAGCTCAGTACATTTGTTAACCTGCAGGACGAAATAGTTTTTTCAGAAGCAGCACTAGATGGTGGAGCGCATGAGTACTTTCTTTTTAATTACCTTTAGCCCTAGGATGTTTAAATTGGTTGAGATTTCATATTGCTTTTTAAAGGTGCTATTGTGCAAAACCCTCAGGGAAATTGAATAAACATATGGATGTACTATTCATAGTGTCAGGTGACAACTTGTGGATTGGGTTTGCTGTTTTGTCCCATTTCAGGCCACGGTTGTCACCTCAAACCAGATATAAAAATGCAATCTGTACCTAATGAACAACTTACAATAGCTCCAATTTGCACAAAACAAGCAGCTGCAAATAGTGTAATAGCTTACTTAGTCTTTGTGTGACAACACCTTGGGTAACACATGGACTATAGTCCTGTTAGGCATTAGCCTCTTATAGCACACCCTATTTTTACCATATAGGGTTACCGACCACGTGATCTGTGAAGACTCATCATTTTAAAGAACCAAGTCTAAATCCAAAGGACCTGCAAGAAGCCTGGTCTGAAATGTTGTAGATCGCTGGTAAAAGCTGGACCAGTTAACAACTATAACTAAGATCTTATGGAAATCTTGAAATCTTAAATCTCATTCCTGATTAGATCGAGTTTGTTGATCCCTCATCTGAATAAGTGGAATGTCACTAGATGTAATACACTACTATGGTTGAAAAGAATTTATTGCTATCACTTTTGTACATCGAGAGTTCATCAAGAAGTGAGGAAGGCCAAGACAAACAGCAAATATTGCCTTAACTTGAATAAAGCACAATTCACACGTTTCATTTGTTAAACTCTTCAAGAGAAGCTTAATCATACCTTGTTTTTAACCTATGAATGAAGTATGCAGCAGTTAAAGTGGTAACAGCAAATTCACACAGCTGCATAAGACAACTACAGTAACCCTCAGTGCTCAAGTGTTAATAACCAATATTGGCACCAATTTGATACTGATATTATTATTGGTGGAACACTAGTTAGCACCTTCTATGTGCTAACCTTGATTGTATCTACTACTGCAGGTTGTCTGATTCTACTTGGTGTCAAGCTACCTTTCCCTTTCATTTAGTTGGCCTTGGTTTGTGGGATACAGCGAGTAATAGTTACCCAACATATCTTGGCTTGCGCATTTGCTGTCCAGTTTCTTGCTAAATCTTCTTTCCTGGTGACTCTTCTGTGTATTCTTTGTTGCCTTGTAGTTCAGATTATTCTTCTAATCAAGACATTATTGAAATTCCCCTTGACATTGAGTGTTTTCAGTCTTCAGGAGTTTTTAGTTTTATTCAAGATATCGTCTGCTTGTCAGTTGCCATTGGCTGTAGTAGTCCATGGCTGTAGTAGTCCATGGCTGAAGGTTATTTCCAAAGCTATGCCTGTGTCTGAGCTTTTTGTATGTGTGTTTCGGTGTGTGTGTGTGCGTGTGTGTGCGTGTGTTTATTATGGAGATGAGCTTATTGCAAAATGTGCTGAGTTGCTTTTCTTCAGTGTGGACTTTTTGATAATCCACCCAGCATTTTGCTCATCACTTTGACCATGCAATGCGATCAAAATGTTTGCTGAGCACATCTCTATAGTATGTGTGTGGTGTGTATGATATGTCATGTGTTTGCCGTACAGATGTGTTGTCCTTCTGTTTTATATACCTCAGACATTCCGTTGTTCTTCCTCAATTTGGTGACCATTTTTAAAACTGTTTTATGTGCCGGGCCTTTACATATTTGTAGACATGCAGTTTTGTATTCTTGACAGCAAGACAATTTTGGGGTGCTGTGAGAGCAAAGAGTGAACAGTCCAGACTGGGCAATTTATGCTATCCAGATTTTCCTAGAGTTGTCTGCCTTCTTTGATGTGTCAGTCAGAAACGTTCTCATTGCTTCAATCATTTCTCAAGCCTTAGTGTCTGCTGGGGCTGCAGCTTGGAGAGGCTCTCAAAGATAAACATCATACATTACATTGTATAGCAGAATTTACCAAGCATTAAATTGTTCTCCCACCAATCTGATTCAACAGTTATCAGTTTGTATAACTGAAAGATGGTTCTTTGTTACTGGGTTCTACAACCAGTTGTGTTGTGGAAGCCAATGATAGAATATGTATCGATACATCTCTTACTCACTTATTCACTGCATTTCTGGCCGAAAGCAGCTGATGTCATTTTCAACCTGATACAAGAATGTGGTGACCAATTGTGTAACCAAGGATATGAAAATGCTCTATAAACTGGGGGTGTCTGTATGTAGAAAAGGGGTTCTAAGTGTCTGGTCTATGAGATCAGTTATACAGTGGAACCTGTCTAAAGCGGTTACATTCGGGCCAGAAATATTTGGCCTTTAGGCCCCTATTTGGCGATTATTAGTTTCTCATCCACCACCCGCATCCTTCTTAAGCTACCGCATGGTAAGCCATTATTAACTCTGTGCATGCTCAGAAGAACACGTGGTACCAAACTGTTATAATTTTTTTGTTGATGAATGCTAAAATGCGCTATATATTGCCAGGAGAACTGTTGTTTTCCTTAACAAATTGCTGCAGTGCCAGTTGCAATTGTGTTCTATCGACTTCATCAAAGCAGGCTTTCAATTGACTGTCGAAAAACAGTTGGCTATCACGAAAAGTAGAATCGCTGGTGAAGGAAATGTTTGTAGTAAGAAAAAAAAGACAATTTGGACAAGGTCTGTACATCAGTGTGTTAATATTATAAAATAATGGCATAATGGTAATACCCTCCCGCCCGCATCATAATAATTAGAAAGGCTGGATGAGAAACTAATAATCACCCGCAAATAGGGGTCTTATAGAGAGGTGGCTGCCTAACTCAATATCCTTCTTAAAGCAGCCATAGGCCATAAACTGAGGTTTGGCCTTGATACAAAGGTTTCAGGGACTTATATACTCAGGTTTAGCTATCAAAATGCATTTAGCTACACTCCAGTACATTGCTTACTTACATAGCAGACAAATTAGCAGAAAAGAACTCTGAGTTTGGAGACAGCAATTGAACTGATTATGATCCCTGGCTACAAAGTCTGTAAGTAAAAACAAGGACTTCCTTAAAGACGGCAAACTGTTAACTACACAACTGCAAATCCAGGACTGGAATCAAGATAGTAAGGTGAGCTTTAATTAGAATCACACTAAGAGGTAAAGCCATGGAGTGGCCATGAACTTTTCTATACTGTGAGTTTATAACTTTTCTGTATTACAGAAGTATAAAGTAGTGCAGTTAGTTTACTCACCGTAATGGCTGTAGCTGGTCGCTTTGTGAGAGGCCTTTTGTGTAGCGAAGTGCTGTTGGGGACTGCTAAAGCTGGCTGTTATACGTGTTATAGAGGTGACCGCTTAATGCAAACTATTTCTATACAAACTGATTGGGAATTGGTCGGGACCATAGTCACGTGGCTGCTATGTTGAGGTGACTGCCCAACTCAGGTGACCGTTAAGAAAGGTTCCACTGTATTGCCTGAATGCTTTATTAGAGTATCTCAATTTTTCCACTTAAAATATTGTTCAGAATAGCATTACTAAAATTAATTGCATGTGAATGATGTGATAAAAATCATTGTTACAGAAGTATTAAAGTATGCCCTGTTTTATGTTTTATGATGGATCCCTAATTTTTGGAAACCTGAATTCATAATTTCTCCTAAGCACTGTGTAAAATCAAAATGGGTACACATCTATGTAAGCATTTCAGTGGACTGGGTGATCCCATTCATGCATCTTCCAATATGCTGTGCCCCCTAGTTTGATTTCTATAAACCTGGATAGTATAAATTGCTGCACATAATTATGTCAATGTACTGTAGGTGTGTGAAGAAATGGCAACTAGCAAGGATATTGGTGGATATGAGTTTGACTTTGTCGGTTCTCCACCGGATATGTTACTTTGTAGGATATGTCTCCACCCCACTAGAGATCCTTATCTGATCGTCTGTTGTGGCTACAACATCTGTAAGTCTTGTTTGGAGAAGAAGAATGCAACATCCACTCTTAACAACACTTGCATATTGTGTAGAAGTGGGGAATTCCCAACTGCTCCAAATAAACAAATCGATAGACTTGTAAAGAGTCTTCAGGTGTTTTGTACTAACAAAGACAAAGGGTGTGAGTGGCAGGGTGAAGTGAATGATGTTGGTAATCACCTTGAGAGCAGTGATGGATGCCGTTTTGTAGAAGTGAATTGTCCAAATTATTGTAGAATATCCATGCAGCGACAAAATCTTACTAAACATGTTGAGACTGAATGTGTACGTCGTAGGGTTGACTGTCAGTATTGCCACATCACCGAAGAGTACCAGATAATTGACGGTGAACACAAGGAACAGTGTCCTAAGCTACCCCTGCCATGCCCTAACAAGTGTGATGTTGATAACATTCCTCGTGAAGAAATTAGTACCCACATGATGAGATGTCCATTTGAAGAAGTTGAGTGCATTAATGAAAATTGTGGAAAGACTTTACTGCGACAGAATCTTGCTAAACATGTGGAGATGGAGTGTCTACATCGTAAAATTGTCTGTCAGTTTTGTTCAATCAGAGATGAATTTCAGTTTATTGAAGGTGAACACAAGAAACTGTGTCCAGGCATTCTGTTACCCTGTCCTAACAAATGTGATATTGGCACTATCAAAAGAGGTGACATGGAAGAACACTTGAAGATCTGTCCATTGGAATCAATACATTGTGAGTATCATGAAGTGGGCTGTACTGATGTGATAACTCGTGAGAATCAGGCAAAGCATAACAAGGAAGAAATGGAAAAGCATTTGTCCTATACTAAAAGTGAATTGACTAGCAGAAATCAGCAAGTAGCTGCCCTGGAAAACACACTCCAAGCAGTTCAGAGGAGAGTGAATGAACTAGAAACTCATCAATTACCTGCTGCGTGGCAGAAGATAAATGCATTAGAGCAACAACTTCAGAACACTCTTCAATATGGACAGCATCTAAACATTGCATCATTAAAGTTTTCATCAGGTACTGCTGTCTGTCCAGTGACCATTAAACTACCAAATTTTGCCAACAGAAAGAAAACAGATCAAATATGGTTCACTACTTTCTTTATAGATGAAGGTGTGTACAAGTTGAAGTTTTGTGTTAATCTTGCTGGCCATGATAGTGGTAGAGGTACTCACCTGTCATTGTGCCTGTACCTCATGAAGAGTCCAAATGATGGCCGACTGCAATGGCCACTGCGAAGGAAGATCACAATCAAGTTACTAAATCAGATCAAGGATGAACATCATCACTACATATCTAGCATTATTGCTGTTGACAGGGTTGGGTTTTCTAGATCATCGGCACTAATCTGCAAATATGACCAGTTCATATCTAATGAAAGACTGTACGATGTTGCCAATTGCAGTAGATGCCTGTTCCTTAAGGATGATAGCATCTTTTTTCATGTGTGCACAGAACGTAGATGACAACTGTATGAGGTTGTAGTTACTGTGTGTGTGTGTGCTCCCACAAGTAGTGTGTACGTGAGCATGTGTGTGTGCTGATTAAAGTGTTTTAGTAGTATTTTTCAAGCGTGTGTAGTTGTGTATTGTCATTACATCATATCTAATTACTTTAAGGAAGGTGTTTAAGATATGCATTTATAACTAAAATCAAAATTAAGTTTTTTTTCTGATTTTTTATAAACTAAATTACAAGAACAATAATAAAATAAGCACTGAAAAGCTTTCTCCGTAACATGACCTTGATCTCTAATCAGATCCCATGACCTAGCTAACTTGTTGCTTGTGTATATAGCTGTGCAAACTATCATAACTGCACATCTTTGGTCATCATCATCTGTACGTGTGGTGTCATGTGAAAACAATCCTATGAGAATGAGGTTTGACTGGGTTTAATTTCCTCACTTTTACATACACAGAGGAGATGGAAAAAGTTTTTTATTTTTCTTTATGGCTACAGATGTGCAATTCACAATATTGTACCCGGAAAGCAAGACTGAGGGTTCCAGAGTAGTGGTGGTAATAACAAGGATATCGCAATCTTGATTTTGCTAGTTAAAAGAATTTTTGCAACTCTTTTATAGTGCCACCACCCATGGATTTCCATATTGCATTTTTACAATAAATGACTTCATTCCTCTTCAGTGGAAATACTATTGGCTTGAAATTACACAAGCTTGTACTTTATGGTCCTACCTACCTTTTGGAAATTAAATTATCTAGCTGTTGCCTACCAACTGCATACACTGAAAACCTATGGTGAATTTTAGTCTTTGTTTCTTCTCCCACACAGTACTACATTGTGACTGCAATTGCTACACTATATTGCTTCCTTATACCACATAGAATAATTATATAGAGAGATACAAGGAAAATTCCAAAAACCAGGCCATTGTTGCAAAATGCTGTTCCTCCTTCATACCCACACATGTGTCTTTAAAAATACACCTGAAGATAGTAATAGAGAGATAATATCCAAAACTCTGTTAGGGCTTCTCTATACTTGTACAAATTTTGGTTTAAAATACACTTGGGTTTATGGTGCCTACTTATCCTTTCAACATAATACTATCATGCTCACAGAATATAGTATGCTCCTTAAATTGCCTTTCTCAGAAAACTTGAAGCTTGAACTTCTATAGCATTGTTTAGGACAATGTAGAAGAACTGTGCTAGCATATTGATATTCATGATTTTTTTTAATGAATATCATTGAAAACCACAGGAATGCCACTAGAAATACATAGCATTGTAAGCATAAACATAATAAATAATATTATGCATATTAAAATTTAAGAAAAAACACTGCATTCTGATTGGCTAAAACATTACAACCATATTAATTTGTGTACAATTGAGGCAATTTTTTTCAGGCATATACAGTAGATGGTAATACATAAATATTCTGTTGATGCAAGGTAATATATTGTTCAGTCTTAAGTAGCTTGTTAGTACAATTCCACTTAAAAATAGCAATTTATGCTTGGTGGCACTATACCATCCCTTCAACTCTTAGTGCACCATTGGTTGCATGTGTCCTCACTGTGTGCTGTCCACTTCCTGTAGGCACACAAGTTAGTTAACTGGTCTACACCCTCATGACAAAACTGCAGCTTCTTGTTGCCTGCTTCCTTCTCAGTATCAGTACCTGTTCTAATAAACACATCACCTCCAGTGGCAGTGCATTGAGTGCAACAGCAACTCCAAGACCAATGCCATCTTAATGTTGTTCGCTCACCTTACAATATAAACTCTATACTGTACCGGAGGTTGACTCATCCATGCTGGAGATCACCCCAATCACAGATTATGGTGACATTGGTAAGTGCACAGGGTCCTGCCACCCAGCCTACTAAATTACTGTACCAAACACACATTACCAATCTTTTTTTTAGCCTGTAGGGGGAAATGTGGAATAAACTTGGGTGAATGGCCAAAGAAAGGTTCCAATGTGGAACCTTTCCACCCAAGAAAAATTGGAACTACATAAAGAGAGAACAATTATACTAGAGACACTATAATTATAACACATACTTGCATGTAGAGATTCAAAGAAAGATCTGAATGCATGTATTAAAACAATCTGAACTAAAGGATGAAGCTGGTTCTGGCTATGAACATGAAAACTGTACATGTGGAAGAATCATAGGTAACAATTGACTGAGACTGAATAGAGCTGTATGTGCAAGTCTGATATACTGTCTGCTTTGGCTGAAGTAGCATCAATACAAAAATTATGCATATTAAATTTACCTCTTGTCAAAGTGTAGATCCATGAGGAGGGAATCAAGGAATGAGGAAAGTATAGAATGAGTCAGAAAGCGGCCATCGCTAAGTTTGAATAAAGGGCCAGAAGCACTGCCGCAGATTGCCAAATATGCAAGAATGCCGTAATTGGACAGGACAGACAAGAGTATCAGTTCTACAAAGATACAAATTTACACCAAAGCAGAAGGGGTCTCTCTTGGACCGTTTACATAAACAGAGGACATCGGAAAGATTTGTTATTTTTCTTCATGTGCAATTCATGATATTGTACTTGGAAAGCAAGAAAGGTTCCAGAGTAGTGGTGGAAATAATAAGGATGCTGCAACCTTGATTTTGCTATATAGTTAGAAGAATTTTTGCAAATCTTTTACCATCCCTTCAACTCTTAGTGCACCATTGGTTGCGTGTGTCCTTACTGTGTGCTGTCCACTTCCTGTAGACACACTAACTGATCTACACCCTCATGACAAAACTGCAGCTTCTTGTTGCCTGCTTCCTTCTCAGCATCAGTAACTGCTCTAATGAACACACCACCTCCAGTGGCAGTGCAACAGCAGCTCCAAGACCATTGAACAACACTCGATTTGTCTGGAGCTTCCGAGCGTTCTGTATTGACAAACAGATGTAAGGGAGGATAATACTGGTATGTCAAAACTGAATGTGTGTATGTTGTAAGGTTGACTGTCAATATTGTCATATTCACAGAAGAACATAATAAACTGAGTGTGAGGTGGTATTGTACATGTCATGCACAAGCTGCAATTGTTGAAAGTTAGCCATTAAAAAAAATTAATATTTATTTGGCAGCAGGCTAATATTATTACATAGTAGTTTACCTAGCTGCTCTAAGAGTTTACTGATTAGGCTGGACATAGATCCATGTCACAAATTATCTTATTTGGCATCCATAAAGAATGGACAATCAACCCTTTATTTTATTTGCATACACGTGCAGTAGTTTCAGATACTGCATGTACTGATTTTCAATGTTTCATTCAGTTACTAGCAGTTGTATTGTATCAGTTGTACTTCTTTTTTGCCGTACAGAAACCTCCATATGGAGTATATGCATTCATGTTATGTAAAAGTGAATGGAATGTAAGTACTTGATTACATGCTGAGCAGAACTTTGTTGGATTTGCTTTTACTGGATGATGTTTATTTGTGATGCGAACAAGTTTCAACTTCTGGCTCAAGACACTGAGTAACAGATAGTAAAGCAATGTTACTCTGACAGTGGTGAAAGGGAATTTAATGGCTTCTGATTCCATAAAATGTATGATTATGTGGCCTGTATATTAGCTATAAAAGTTGCCATCTCATTATACTGTTGCTCATACATGTGTAACTGATAGATAGTTTGATTCTCAACTTTTCAAATGGATTCAATAGATTGGTAAGCTGTGTACAGATTTGTTGCTCTATAAGGTGTGTTGATATGGTTAGCAATTGCATGAGATTTTATGAATGTAAATGTTACTTTTGACTGTGGAAAATATATGTTAGTCTATGCTTCATGCAGCTTTCATTTGATACATTATTATTCAGTAGGGGCAATGTGTTCCCATGAGTATGATGTCTCTACTCAACATTTTCATTGACAAAACGCTTGCAGGAGTACCACTATCCAGCCTTGTGTGTATGGATATGAGGTGTCCAGAGTCATGTGAGTCTCAAGAAGCATGTCTACCAACTTGAGTATAGATATAGCACACAGGGATTTTATTGTATAACACACAAACAAGTATATCCTATATAATTAAAGAGCATGTATGTCAACTGATAACTTAAAGATTCATAGTTTTTACATGCTAGCTATTGAAACATCAAGCAGTTGCAGGGATACAATGTATGTACGTACGTACGTATGTACACACGGATGTGAGTATGTATGTACATTGCATATAACTTTTATGTACTTGTACTACTGTACACATGTAGGCCATACAAGAAGTCATGATGTTTAAGTACTGGTTGAATGCAGAGAAAATCATGGATCCCAGGCTGTGTGGCTCCACAGGTACTTGCCTAGACTGCACAATGCCTGTGGATCAAGTCACCACCTGGTCTAGGATATTTTCTGCATTCACAGGATTTTAGTAACATGTTTCTGACTTACTGATACACATGCTTGTAGTAGCCTTCTTTGCAGGTCCCTAGTGGGATAGTGAGTATGTGTTGTTTATTTGGTAGAACAATTTCTGCTGTATTGTGAACTATATAGCTACAGGTGTACTCTACAATTAGGACATTGGGACTTCAATACAACCGTGACACCCTACATTCACTTCTGCACCACAGAATATGATAGTCTGCATGGCTGTGGAATACAATGCTATCTATTTATGCAAGGGTAATTGCCATAGGAATAAAGTTGAGTCTCCACTTCCTTCACCAGGTTAGAAGAAACACAAGTCACAGACTGTGTACAGTGAAGCCCACCTCTGTGACCAAAAATGTAATAACAAGGTTGACAGCAGTTATTTAGGCCACTCCAAATAAGGATGTGGTTTCCCATCCTCTGCCCACATCATATCTGAGCACCCACATTAAATAGTCATTATTACCCCTTTTAGTCATTATTCTTGAAGATGATTATTTCTTGGTAGTGCTGCCACCTGTATGGATCCCTTCTGTTATGTGCTGAAACTCTGAAAGAATGACTCTAAGAGGCCTTGTAACTGATTGGTCACTTTGCAAAGCTGATGAAAAGTGGAAAGTTGAGAAATTTTTAGTAAGTTTAGTAGTATACTGAGCTAGATGACAGGATGTCAATCTCTGCATGCATGTGCAGCTATAACTATATAGTGAGTGCTCAAGTTTCTTAAATTTAAGCCTCGGTTTTATTATTAGCCAGACAAAAGAAGCCTTATATTGCTTTCATACTAGCTATAATACTAAATTTTGTTTGGATTGTTTACCCACTGTTGATGAAATATGAATGGTTGAACCACAACCTGTTGTTGTGACTGTAGTCTTCAATCTGTGAATAAACCTAGGGCCTCCAAATTTACTAGTAATTAGCTATGTGAATTAATACATATTTAGCTATGTAATAACACATGATTATCACATGATTATCATCAACAAGGACTGGCAGAAGCATGACATGGGAGTCATGTAATGTAATGACATGGAAGTCATTATGTCAAGTCATGTTATCCTGATTCTCACAAGTTCTCCCATGTATGTATTTATTAATTAAAACTTCTCAGCATAAAAGCTGAAGGTCTACAAGACTCGATGGGCCTGTAGCCTGAAAAACAAATTAAATTATTTATACGGATATGTATACAGTATGCGCATGAGTGAATTACAAGTAAATTGTGTCAGTGGTCAGAGTTAATTGTGTTAAAAGTGTGGAAGTTAATTGTAACTGGAATGGATGAACACCAATAACAGGGACAAACAATATGAAAGGTGCAGGCTTGATTCTGGTGAGTGTTTATAAAATGTTGCTTAAGTTGATGAATTGAAAGAGATGTTTCAAATACAGGTAGATAATTCCACAGTCTGACGATTCTGCTGAAATGGTATGATTGAAAACAGTTGGTACAGTGGGTAGAGATGCATGAAGCGTGGGGGTCCAATTCCTGTAGAGAGAACAAATATCTGTTTTCATTTATAGAACACATAAATTATTTATTACATTTATAATGCACATAACTGCTCTATTAGGGTATTTGAACATTCTATTATGGATTTTTCAGTTTTCAGCCCCACTCCAAGAACATATTCAGTGATCCAATTTTGAGGGAACTAAGCCCCCCCTCTTCCGCTCTGGCAAATACTGCAATGACAAAATGGCCAACTTATTACCAGCTGTTTGGTATTATGCCATGCATTGAAACCCTATAATTGCTATTGTGTGTATCAGACTATTGACAAGTACACAGAAAAATTTGGAATTTTCAACTAGAGTAGGGACCATAACACATCAATATGGCTATGTTCAACCCGTTACACAGTGGTGCAAATCAAGAACAGCACCCATGCTATCAAAATAGCCACTATGACAAATACGGATGATTTCCATTACAGAGGGAAGCCATCACGTGCTATCGCCAAATCGACACTTTTCACTGTCAGCAAAGATGAATGGGACACAAAGGAGGACACTGGTAAGTCCATGAAGAATGCATTGTACATACTGTGGTGTGCCAAAAGGCACTCTGGCTGAAGTGACATCAAACAGTGAAAAAATCAAGCCCGTAGCCTTAGCCATTATCGAGTTACGCTTTAGTCAGTCCGGCAGTCAGTATTCTGTTAAATGTATTTTTAAAATTCTGTAGCAACTTGTTGAAAGCGTTTTGGGTTGATCTGAAAGCTTGTTTGGGCTTAGTTTCACCTAACCAATACTACCTCATCATCGTCAGGGGAAATTGAGGCTGTTTTTTTGGGTGATATCATTTTGTGGGCCATGCCTACTCCTTTGTGGTCCCTATTATACAGTACTATTGTACTGTATGATTTTCTCGAACTGTATATAGAAATGGCTTATGGCTGTGTCCATGATCAGCAAACAGTGTAACTATAAGCCGAAAGATGTTTTCAGCTATAACAGTTCAATGTTTTTAAAACTGTCTTTGACTACAGCAGAGGCTCCAACCTTGGATCTTTCTTGGGAGTGAGACTTTTCACAAAGGTGAACAATAGAGATGTAGTCCTTCAACCACACACATGCAATTCAACAAAGTTATATTATAACCAGCACTTCAGGATGTCATCACATTATAATAGCACAGCCTCCTTGTGCTAATTATATTTGAAAGTGCTTGCACATACAGTTACACCATTGAGAAGTTGTGTATTAGATTACTATCCATTATGCAGAGAGACAAAAGCAAATATTGCTAGCCAGTGCCATGAAAGTTGGTCCTTACAATTTTCTAGTGAGTTATGTTAGCCAGTGAACTAAATAGGTACTAGTGTAAAATATTAATAACTGCAAAGTGTGTGCTAGCTGCTGTACATTACATTACGATTTCCGACAGGTTCACGTGATCCGCTGGAGTACACACTTCAATAATAATAATAATCTTCTGTACCTACAAGATGTCTTGCCAGCTCAACTAGCTACCTAGCTTCTAATCATGTCCACACAGGTTGTAGCTATCTTGCAGCAACAAAACCCCGGGAATAAAGTCATGTTGTACTCAACTACTACATGCTTTAAATGATTGGACCTTATCACTCGATGAACGTCTCTCTACTGATGTAGTTTATTTTGATTTCTCAAAAGCATTTGACAGCGTCCCACATACTAGACTTTTATTGAAACTTCAAGCATATGGAATTAATGGTCAACTTTTGAGCTGGTTCAAAAATTTTCTTACGGGTCGACGTCAATGTGTTAAAATTAATGGTGTCTTGTCATCTTGGGTACAGGTTTCCAGCGTGTCCCACAAGGTTCAATACTCGGTCCGTTATTGTTTTCTCTATATGTTAACGAACTGCCGTCACTTGTCTCCAGTCAGTTACTGATGTTTGCAGATGATATAAAGCTCTATCGTACCATCCGTTCTTCTGAAGACTGCCTTGTACTGCAAAATGACATAAATATCTTGCTTGACTGGTCAAAAACGTTGGTTATTATCTTTTAATATTTTAAAATGCAAGGTCTTACATATTGGCAATGCTCCATACACCGGCAATTATACTATAGCAGGAATCCAGCTGGAGCTATTGGATAACATTCGAGATCTTGGCATACAAATTGACTCAAAATTAAAATTTCACATTCACACAGATATGGTAGTTAAAAAGGCCTACCGGATTCTAGGTCTCATCTGTAAATCATTTGAGTGTAAGGACTCTGATGTCATGGTAAAACTATAAAACACTTGTCTGCCCAATTGTTGAATATAACAATGTCATATGGGGACCTCTTACACACTTGACAATCAAAAAGTTGAAAGAATGCAGCGTAAAGCAACCAGAATGATTCCATCTATCAACCATTTATCATACTTCGTCAGATTAAGACATCTAAACATACCATCTTTACAACACCGTAGACGAAGGGGTGATTTGATATATTTGTACCAAATTCTCAAAGGCAGTTATGATATAGAAAATCATTTATTTACCCCATCCACTTCTACTGTAACAAGAGGTCACACAAGGAAATTATTAAAACATCACACTAATTCGTATACAAGATCTAATTTTTATAGTAACAGAGTAATCAATGACTGGAATTCATTACCCCAATCTATTGTTGATTCTCCCTCTGTCAATGATTTTAAAACACTGCTGGACAGACACTACAGTAATTGCTTATTTGATTTTGTATAGTAATTAGAATAGCTAAGTACATAATAATTATTAATTTTGTTTATGGATGTACAGGCATAAGCCTTTATCCTTAAAATACAAATACAAATAAAAATCAGTAAACAGAATCGCTGAACTTCACAATTTATATCCCACCTGGAATCCCAGTGAACTTTCAAAGTTCCAGTACACTGCTTGCACACTCAGTCGTTGTCTAAAAGGAATCAGTCAACCCGAACCGCCATTGAGAACTCAGTCCGACCGCCAAACGAAAGTTTGAACGAGAGATCACGTGACTGCTGAAGCATAGATAACCTGACGCGCTCCGCAACTTTCTTAGCCTCAGGACTTAAGTGAAGCAGCCAGCATTGGAAAATTCGGGGAGTTAGGATTACTTGTAGGCGTGAGAGCGTGAGCCAAATCGTGAGAATCACGCCTAGGGAGGAGCCTCTGCTACTTCTCATTGTTAGCTGCGTACCTTACTACCAGTAGCTAGTTAGGCTAGTCTCGCGCAGCCAGACCACTATTTCTCCCCACGGCGCTTATCGATTAGAGCCGGATTATAAGCGCCTGCTCGAAATCTCTAATCGATAAGCCGTGGGAGAAATAGTGGTCTGGCTGCGCGAGACTATAGTTAGGCCACTATTCGGTGATATCATGTTTTTCATCAGAAAATTCCAAATGTATAGTGCGGGCGGGCGGGTCTTTACCATTACCCATCATTCCCAGTACTTGCCACAATATAGTTAGCTATAGACTTATTTTCATACCTCTATACTCTCCAGGACCTGATACTCTCTGCATAACAGACAATTTGCTAACTTAGCTTATAACTCAACACAGCCAGTTTTGCAACCATGCATATCTCGTCATCTTTCGTTACGTGATCACAGTTCCACTCGAACATCAGTAAGCATCACTGCAGTCTAATCTTTCACGTTCTCTTGGATACAATGCAAGATAGCTACTGTGCAGCAATCTTGAAAACTGAATTGCTCATCTTCAATATTTGGTTAATCAGATGAAAAAATGGTTAAATCTTTAATAATGGAGAAATACGCGTGGCAGTAAAAATACATGCGAGCATAGGCGGCGGAAGGGGGGGGGGGGGGGGGCCTGGGGGGGCCCCCTTCGGTCTGCTGAGGGGGAGCTTAGCCCCCCTCAGAATGATATCACACCGAAATTATCTTTCTTGAAGACCGTGATAAAGATCGAGATACTCTAATAGAGCAGTCACTCTAATAAAGTAGTCAGTGTGTAGCGAGCCATGTAAGGATTTTTATGTAGTTTATCAACTAGAAATGGTAACTGGTGAGGTGGAAAACTCTTGTCAGTTGGTTGTGACCTTTTTTTTTTTTTTTTTTGGTCTCACCTTACCAAACTGTAGAAATAAGTCTGGGTTAGCCCAGCGGAGCCCCCCCTCATATCAACTACTTCCTCCGCCGCTGCATGCGGGCAGTGTTTATTCTAGGATTTCTCCTTTAGGGGGGGTGGGGAGGTGGGGATCAGGGGGTGACCAGGTGCCTGAGAGTCTACATCCAATTGTCCAAGTTCACTATAAGTTGAAATAGTTGTGAAACTGGTTAGTCATTTAAGACTGTGTCATGAGTGTTGATTTTGACTTAAGTGAAGCCAGATCCTATGGTTGGTACCTAGAGCACAACGCATAGTGATGACATAATAATGATGTAATATCTAGGACAGCCATGTGCACCTCATGTACATAATTATTCTATTAATAGTACACTGCATTCGTTGAATCTGTTGAATAAACAATTTGTGTGAGATCACTAAGATATTGTATTGACTATCATTGCATGTATAATACCAACGACATGGGTGGATGTCTTCCAAGAAACTTACAGGCTATTTCAAATTGAATATTAGGGCCTTTTCATGGTTATGGAATTTTTTTTAAATCAGGCTTTCTGAGATTTAATCTGTCAGTATATTTGCTGGCTGTGCATGCCATTTAGGCTTAGAATATTTTACAAAATTACACTCTCTGGGAGGACATTTTGATAGTTAAGCATGCTATTTAAGAAACTGGGTAAACTTGGGCTCTCATTGTATATGTACCCTAGGAGACTTTTAAAAATTAAATGATCTGATACTGAATTTGAGAGCATAAAAAGATTGCAAAATTATGCAATTTTTAACCTGGGAAAATTTTACATAATGAACACTCTTGAGATTGAATCTGAGAACATTTTAAAGTTTTGTGTGCCATTTTAAAACAAGCTTAACCTAAGTATAGTGTAGCAGTCATTCACAATTTTAGGGGGTGAGTCTGAGATTTTAGGGGGGGAAGGTTCCCCCCCTAACAGCCCTAGAATAAACACTGCATGCGGGCGCTGGTGAAAAACATATTATCACCAAATAGTGGCCTTATACAAAAACTGGAGCCTAAACACAGCGTAATTACTACAGCCATGGCCAATAATAGTTCCCACAAGTCCCAGGAGCCACTGCAAAGGGTCCGCATCTACGAATTCAGTTAGGTTAGGTGCAGTGGCGGAGGAAGTAGTTGATGAGGTGGGCTGACCAGGGACGGGAATGAACTGAGGCACTACATTGTCTCCGGTTTGGTAAGGTGAGACCAAAAAAAAAAAAAGGTCACAGCCAGCTGACAATAGCTGCCCACCTCACCATCTATGCATTTATAGCTGATAAACTATATAAAAATCCTTACATAGCTCGCTACACACTGTTCTAATACTGTGACTGCTTTATTAGAGTGTATGACTGCTCTATTAGAGTATCTTGATCTTTATCACGGTTTTCAGCCCCACTCCAAGAAGGATAATTTCGGCGTGATATCATTCTGAGGGGGGGGGGGGGGCTAGGCCCCCCCTCAGCAGACCGAAGGGGTAGCCCCCCCCCCTTTCCGCCGCCTATATGGTTAGGTGTAGTACATGTTGCTAGGAATTAACTTGGTTTGGCCTTATGAGTAGCTATACTTATATTATACATCATGAACTCAGTGTATGCTTACTATGCTAGCTATACACAATCTACGCTATACACTTATATATACATATATATATATATATTTTTTTTTTCCCGGGGTGCCTGCACCCCTTGCCACCACCCCCAGCACCAGATGGTAAAAGTGCTGGACAAAAAAGACTGTAAACTCAAAAAAATCAATGAGATGGCAACACTTGGCCTTCCGAAATAGCAAGGTCAAGTGCTCCAATGGTCACAGGGCTGCCACGGTGTGACCTTGCTCCACGCAAGCAGGTCACTGCTGACCTGAGCAAAGAAAAGCTGGTGGAACATCTAATCCATGACACAACACTGCTGTAAGATTGGCCCCGTTGAGTAGATAGCATAGAAGCTAGACGTTTATAAGCAACTGTAGCCGCACTACCCATCCCTCCAAACGTGGAGAAAACCAATGGAGTGAATGAGCCCATTTCAACATCTCTTATTCTCTGTTCATACATCTTTTGTTTATCTCTTTCAAACCTTCTGTACAAGGAAGAAACCGCTGTGTTTCGATAACTGGGAGCAGTTGGATTGAAAATTCTAACATCAAAGAAAGCCTTCTGATGACGACTTCCCCAAAAACCATGTGCACTTACATCTAAACGTGCCTCATCCTCCACATTAGCTGTGGCATAGTGAAAGGACTCACCAGACAGGGGTTGCAGCACTGGTTCAATGGCCACATTATGACATACTTCAGACAAAGCAGCAGCAGTGAAGTCCCTAAGTTTATTATGACGTAGAGTAGGGAAACCACCTGTAGCACAATTCATTGCATGATCAACAGTAAAGCCATGACCACAGACACACTTAGCAGGTAGACCATTGGGCAACCAACCATATCGTAGACACAGTGCATCCCTAAATGCACCTTTATGGAGTGCAAAACCATGTTCTTCAATAGGAAGCACTGATAACCATGATGAGGCACCTTTCTCACTAGATAAAGAAACAATACGACGTAAACTAACTGGCAACTGTGGTGTGAGTTCCGATTGCTTACAAACCAGCTGCCGATGTCTCGAAGCTATAACATTAGCCTTAGCTTGACGCTGGGCACTAACCACTGACATCCTAAAGCAAGTCTGTTGTTCAATGATCTCCTTGGTTAAAGATGAGGTAACTTGAATGGAAGAATCAAATTCAAAGTTAGCATTAGCAGAAGGGTTACACAGACCCAGGCCTCCCATTCGTGCTGGAAGAGAAAACAATTCTCGCTCTAAATCACTGACAAATTTTCCAGTAACAGCAGGAATAAATTCTGTAAAAATAGTTGTTTCAAAAGGTTGAAGATAGTCAGAAATTCTGGGCAGCGTTCGTAAAAAATATGTCCACTTACTAATAAGACCACGCGTGAAAGCACAATAAGCAGCATGAGGGTGAGCCTTTGCAATTACACTTATATATAACAGTGGGAGAGTATCTGCACTGCACAAGTGCTTTTATTATCCTTAGTAGTATACTTGGTTGTGTTTTGTTATCAATTTACAGCAAGGAAAGGAACAGTATATTCAAAAGGCAAGCCTGTGCAAATTACTGTCCAAATACAAAACACAACTAGTACTCAAACGTTGTGAAAGTGGATTAGAGCGCCCTTTACATTAGAGATCGAGATACTCTAATTTATTTATTTGTTTGTTCACAATGTTTCACAACATAATAAACAGACTTATTAAACAGAAACAAAATAAATAAGATACTCTAATGGAACAGTCATATAGTATAGTATAATTTGCACATTCTACTTTCATTATAGCTATTAGCTATTTGTTCTTCCAACAACCAGACACCCGTTCTAAATTGAGTTACAGTTAATGTACCGGCAGTGCTGCACTAGAAATTCTCTGGAGATGCAAAATCATGCACCTGCAGGTTAAATATTTTGCAATGCTGTCACATGCACCGTACTAGCTACGTGACACGAGGAAAAACGTTAGTACTACGTTTCAGTAGCTACTCGGAAGCGCGTAGCTAGATCAGTAAAATTTCAATTGTAAGTCTGAGATGGAGCAAAGTATTGACGTCAGGTCTTCTTCTAGATCGTTAAGTGAACAGTCTCTGTACACTTTAGTGTCTCTTCCAATAGAATTGCTAGTGTACATTTTCTCTTTTGTGAACAGCGCACGTGACAAAGCAAAACTGCGTTATGTCTCACAACGACTACTACAAGCAGTAGAAGCCCCATCATTGTGGAGGAATTTTACTTGGCCACATTACGATTTTCGTGAGGAACGCTCGATTGAGAGTGTGTTTAAGTCGTGTGGTAGGCACATGAAGCAATTATCGTTTCCGGATACCACCGTGTTATCTGTTGAATCACTGCAGCATTGTAGTAATGTCCTACGACTTAGTTTACCATCAGTTAAACTGAATTTTATTCAACTGAGAAGGGTGATGCAATGTATGAAAAAGCTACAATATTTAGATGTTTTGTGGACAACAAGAAATGACATTAAAAGTTTACTTTTAATTGTAGCATATCCTGTCTATGGTTATGCTATCAAAGAGCTTACGATCAGAGAGAAAGTGAAAGATTCGTCATTTGGTGAAGCATTACATTTTTTGCTTAATGAGTGGACAGCATTGAGGCTATTCCCACATACTTTAAATGTTGTTACTAATGTTTCTCCTGACATTATGACAGAGGTTGTTGAACAGTGGATGCATTTCGGGAAACCCAGATCAGTTGATCGCATTAGCTACCTTAATATATATGGCAGTTTTAGCACTTTCATTGGTTTGGTTTCTAAACTTCCCATACTCCAATATCAGATTTTCGGTTCGCAATGTGGCATCCGTTCATTTATAAATGCCAGAAATTATGGGTTGTTGGGATTGGATAGTGATTATTTACTGTTGACTAGCTGTACTATCAGTAATGGTGATTTACTACACAAGGCTAACTTAAGTAACAGCAGTATTCAGGGTACTCCATTGAACATAACCAGCATTGAATTTTTGACACATTTTGTTGCTACTCAATGTGGTTTCCTTTACTCTGAACATCTAGAACAACTAGCTATTGTTTGCCCCAATTTACAACAACTAAACTTAATGGAAACTTCAAACTGTTTGAAATGCTTGCGAGGTTTACGTGCCATTGCTACTTGTTGTCAAAAGCTAGAAGGTCTAAACATCATGGGAATTTCAGTAAAAGAAGTGGAGAGTTGTATAGAACTGTGGAAAATTTTAGTTGATTTACACCTGACCTACCTAGCTATTGAACTATGCTGTCTGCTTTGTTTTGAAGATGATCAAACTAAGCAGATCATTACCAGTTTACACCAGAAGTGTTTAAAGGTGAAAGCATTGGAATCATCCAGTTATGGTGACTGTACTGAGTGTGTTGTAAATGAACTACCATTGATGTTATCCAACTTTCCATTACTCATCCATTGCTGTACATGGTTTATGAAGAATGTCAATATTTGTGAGACACTAAGGTATTTATGTTATATAGGAGATGATGATATGTGGTGGCCTTGGTCAATAAAGAATTGCAACTTAGAACAGTTGTGCACTTTTACAGAAACACTAGTTCTTCCTGACAGTTTCATGAATGCAATATCTGCTCATGGTGGACTGGTACATGTAATTTTGAATGTAGACTTTGTTACTCAAACTGGTATTGCTGCTCTCATAGAAAATTCTCCAAACCTCATAACTTGCCATGTTTATATACAAAATGAAGCCGCTTGGCATATTTTCTTTAGTTCAGGAGATTTCAGATCAAGACTAGTTGAGAAATATTCTCAAAGGAAATTATTTTTGTGCGGTAGTTGCTGTTTGGTGAAAGGGGGGTGGACCGTTAATGAGACCCGTGACTATTTGGTACATGGTAACATGGATGTCTTCTCACTCTGGAACTGCTGAGGTGAAGTATAGTGCAATTTTTTATGCCTGTATGTCATTTTGACATCAGTTTAGCTTTTATACAGTTTTCCTAGCATTTTACTTTTTAAAAATACATAACACATTACAATACTAGATCATGATAATTAAGGTTTGTGTTTATACCAACCAAACAAAATTTCAGTATCATGATCCACGATAGTGGGTTCACCTAAATTGCCCATATGTTTTTTTTGTAATAGCTGAGAACGCAGAACTAAAAACTACCTTGAAAGGCATCCTTCAACCCTCTGGTGGTTCTTTCCACTAGTAAGTATCAAGTGTCAGTCCATAAAATGTGGTATCTGTACACAATCTGTGTTGTATGATCCTCCTTACTTGTGATACCAGTTGTATAATGAGGATGGATCAGGATACTGGATTAAAACATATCATGACTAGGATCAAACCACAAGTGATAAAATGGAATACTAAAATATAATGGATATGCCACTGACGACAAGTACAATTCCAGTGTGTGGTAGCATTGCAGACTGTAACTATCATGAATAGAGATCGCCTATGTTTTTTCAAAATCCTAATAGAGCACTTACCTAAACACCACAGTAGGAAACCCAACCATGAAAGAAGCCTTAGAAGTTAATTTGTAAGAACATGAAGTCAAAAAGGACATGATAAAAATACTTCTTAAAAACACTGAAATCTGCCATTTTGAGCCATTTTGTTGATCTTATTTTTTCCACAGAGCTAGAGCAAAATGCGAGTACTTTTTGGGATAAAAGCTACATAACTTTCCTTCCTATGTCTTTCTTCATGTCAATGACCTATTTTTTTTTAAATGTATATTACAATGATAACACATTCTCAAGCAAATTTGCTTCTTGTAGGTTCACTTTGCCATTGATCTTCTGACTTGGTCTCTACAAGGATAACCAACATGTTAATTAATATGTAGCAACTTAGGGTTAGGTAGGTTTACAGCCTAATGGCGCTAACTAGTCACATATTATCTGCTTTTCTTATGGCAGACTGAATATCAGTACAAAAAATAGCCTATTTAAGACTACATCAACTATAATTACATCATAACCACAGTAATGTTCACCTAATAGTAAACATCACACAACTAAAATTAATGATTTGTTACAAATATGTATCCAATCTATTCATGTTAACATATTTATTGGAAACCCTATATCATTGTCTATATTTAACCACAGTATATTAAATTCATACCAGAACAACAATATTGTTGTGTACCACTGTGTACTTGACTTACTGTGATCACATAACTGCACAAGTGTATACATGCCTATTATGTATGATAAATCAGAAGCCATACTATTGCTGACCACAGTGTCAAAGCTGTATAGTACAAAGTACATTCAATAGTAAGGAAACAATACACTGGTGTTTGCTAACGCTGATAATATTAGCTGACTACATGTCAGCTACTGTACATGATGACTAATTTGATATGCATGTATACAGGGCCGCCCAGAAAAATCAAGGGGCCCAGGGCAAAGAGTTAAAGTGGGGCCCCAGGGGTAAGGAGGTTTCCATTCTGAATCACAACTTCACTCAAGCTGTAAGTTGAAGACCAAAAAAAAAAAGGTCATTACATGCTGAAAATGACAATAACTACCTCTCACCAACCATATCTCTTTATTTATAAGCTTGCTACACTGCTCCTCTGAAGAATATTGTGACTGCTCTATTAGAGTATATTGATCTTTGAAACAGGTATTCAAGGGGCCCTTCATGGGGCCTCCTGGGCCTCTTTCAGGCTGGGGCCTAGGACAAAATGCCCCAGTTTCCTCCCCCTGTGGGCGGCCCTGCATGTATAGACAATTGAAACTCAGCTCGAGACTAAGTTATACATATGTGAAGTCTTTCAATGATTCATTATTGAGTTGCAATAGGTGAGCATCACAAGACATGCAAACCATGTTAGCCAGCAGTACTGCACCTGATAGTTATGTGTTGCAATTTATAACTGAGCCACTATAACCCTCCTAATATGATTCATAGCGTTTCAATAGAAATGGTGCAGTGTATGTTATTTTCAGCTATGCTTTCTACACTACAGTATCATTGCCAACACCATATCTCAGTTGTTGAAAGACATTTAAATATATTTATATACTTGTACTGAGATTTGTAAATTCTCAAATTCCTTCACAAAATGGCTATGTACATCAAATACTGAACTCATAGAACTGATGTGATTTCATGTTATTGTTGAACCACATGCGTCTCACTTGAAGTGATTCAATTTGCAAATGTGACTGGGCTTGCAAAAACAGAGCATGTGGGAACATGATTTTTGCCTATTTTTTCAAACTTCCATCACTCATAACTTTTTATACCAGTAGCTATGGCAATTCAATTTTCAGCTCTTAGTTACAGAATGTAAATATTCTGTTCCAGTATTGAGATATGACCTGTAGTCTGATGGAGTGTAGTTTGTGCCCACATGCCCTGTTTTCTGGTCACAAATGTTATCACTTGGTTATTACATGGTTCACCTTGCACAATGGTGTATTGTTGTTATTGTGCAACAATGGCAGTCTAAGATGTATCCTTCTCAATCACTGCAACGAATGCTCTAAGATGTAAGTACACTGATTTTCTCTGTTTATAAAGTAGTCATTTCTAGAAAACTGCTGAAGTCTTATTCATCAATGCATACATTGTTATATACTCTTAACGTATTGTATGATAGCTACACCTCTAGTCATTATCGAAGGAATACTGTATGTTAACACTGCTCTGATATTATTAAATAATGTACAATTCTTGTATGTTACAGTGTTCCACCATGGAACTCTGAGAGTTGATGTTACTAGTTCCCTCACTTCCCTGCCCTCAAAAAGATCATGTCTAGTAATATATTGCCTACAAACTGGTGGCTAAGAAGCTTCCTCACGACAACCATGTCTCCAGAACACAGTTAACGAAAACAATGCATCTTCCCAAGTAAGTTAAGATGTGTAATGTGTCGAATACTGTATGTTACGACCGTTCTGTACTTATAATTGTCCACGTCTGTCACCTTTAGCACTACATACAGAGAAAGTTTATTTACACCTTGTATTGTTCAATTTATAAAAACCTTGCTGGGAAATTGAAGTACTTAACTTATTAAAACACTTCGATTATATGACCACCAACTTGACTGTTCTGTTGAAGTATTTTGTCATTAATGTACACTCTATTAGAGTAATTCAACGTACTTCTGCGTATAAAAATCATTGGGCTTCCGTCATCTTAACAAGTTCACTTATTTAAACACTTTTGTGTAACTCTTAGACTAGGAACAAATGTGTTAGGATCAATTGTAAACAATTTCAACATATACAAAGTAGTTGAAGAGAATACGTTTGTTTGTTTGTATGGGAAGTTTTGAATGCGAAAATCTAGATCCCTCCACCGCTGTGATTCGCATCAATTCTCTTCTTATACCCACCAATGTTCTTTATATTCTTAGCAATACAATTGTAAGCTACAGCATCACTCTTCAATTTCATCAGCTAAACAAATATGTCATTATAACTGCCTTATTCTTGATCACTTACGATAAGAAATATTTTCTCTTCAATGGTACTGTGTTGGTTACCATACACTTTGGTGGTGATTTTTCATAGTCAAGTCTCACTAACTTGCTCTCCAAGCTGTGCCTTCTAGTTTTTATTATAAACAAAATTGGTTAAAAATATTTGCTTACAATGCTGTAGGTCCTGGGCTAGTCAGTCTTACTATTACTACAATAGACTAATCAGTGCATGAAGTGGGGCATATACAAATATAAGTGGGGCCTACAAATATGGCTATATACTGGAAGTATGTCCTAACACACTGTGTATGCTATAACCATAGAGTCTCAGTTACTGAGTGGGAGAGTATCCGTACTTTCATTTTTGCTATGTACTTTGCTTTGTGCTGATGTCTCTCCTCCTACACATGGTTGCAAATCTACCACTAGCTACATAATGACAGTATGTTTGCTATGTTGAAACTGGTAGCAGAACACGGGATAAATTATTAGCTTAGAACAGTGGCACATTGAATCGGCACACTACCAAAAGCAGCATAACTGTTATTATTAGTGATTGTTCATCAAAGCAAATATGAATGCGACCACTTCCATATGATGAGATTGAAGCTAAGTATCATATTGTGTACTCCCGCCTTTCACAATTGCATCACACATAAAAACATTTTTCAAGATCAATCATGAATGAATGCAACAGCTTACTAACATTTGTGACCTGGTCAGTCTTATAGCCTGTCAAATTGTGACCACAATTTCAAAGTTTAAAATTCAATAACCTTTTCTGTGGACATGATTTAACATTTCACCACTTATGTAGAAATTTATAAAGAGTTTCCTGAAACTTACAGAATTGTTATAGATTACACAGAATTGGAGATACACAAAACTAAGAAAACACATGTAATTTCTAGCTATAAGACTGATTTTGTTAGACTTGGTCACATTTATCCTGGATAAAACTGATTATAGCATGGTTATTCTCAATAAATTTATACAATTCAATAATTAACACATTATAATTGTAGCAATTAAGGATGTAAGGTTCCAGAAACTCCTATATTTAAAGAACAACATAAAATTAATGCAAGACTAACTGGAATAATTTTGCAGCAGCTAAATCTTAATATGCATAATTAATTTCATACAATACCTGACCAGTCATAAACCATTATTGACATTTAGGATCCACTTTAAAATTTTGTTTTTGTTATGATATGATATGAATGTTGTCTTTTCAGTAGTTTTGACTGCTCTGTTAGGATACATCTAACTGTTCTATTAGACTATCTCGACCTCTATAAAAGGTGTACCTTTGTCCTCATTAAACCATCTCTGTGTAAGCTTCCTATTACACTCTAGTAATACTGCCCCACCTTGTTCCCATTTACTTCAGTCTGTACAAAAATTTGTGCTGTCAAACTAAGATAGTGTAGTAATCCTGCCACAAAGCAAACAAGTTAAAATATCAGAGACCATGCAAGCATGTATTGAAATACCTTAATATACACTATCCATGATCCATCATGAAATCATGATCTGGTATATAAAATCTTTAAATAGTGCTAGCTAGCTAATGAACCCATACCTCACTTATATCAAGAGTACATAATATATATATTATGAACTCTTGCTTATATGGAAACCACCTTGAAAAAATCCTACATATATATATATATACACCCCTAATATTCTTAGCAGTCCTTTGTATGAGCCTTACATGATTGCCATATACAACCTATTGTGATGTGGATCCATGTCACAAATGATATTATTATGCATCTAACCCTGACTGGTTTTGATTTTATTTTATTATAAATATGCATACAGTTTCATGAGGTCTTTTTTCTAACCATGCCCACAACTGCCTACTGTGTAAATCCTCCATTAGGTTGCATGTCGACATGTTTGTGTTTTGTACCCACACTGACCACTTTCTCATCATAACAGTCTAGGGCTCAAACAAATATTCGAATACCATTTCTGGTATTCGAATATTCGTTTCAAAGGAAATATATAACATCAGTGGTAGAGTACATGGAAATTCGTGATCCTACATAAGCATATCTATGACATAAGCGATCAAATCATGTTGATTCTGAATTGTATTAAAGAGATATCTTGTACAGCCGCAGGATTATTGATATCTCATCCATATCAATGTTGAAAAAGAATATTCGAATATTCGGTAGTTGTGAATAAAGAATATTCGAATAGTAAAACCACTATTTGTTTGAGCCCTATAACAGTCATTATGATGATATTAAAACACACCATCATTGCAAAATAATTTCATACTGCAGTATTATATATTGTAGCTAATTATGTACTGACAAATAAATGATAAAAATAATTCTTTACATTATGCATTTTGAGATGTATGTATAGTACAGGTCAATATGTATGTGTCATAATATGTACTGTGACATTGTACATGTTACTAGTAGCCACCTTCATAACACACAACTAAATGTTCATAATTACAAATATAGTGGACAATATTAGAAGTACTGGTGGCAGTATTCTGGCTGCACCACTGCCCCCTGCAGGGGTGGATGTCTCCTGTTCCAAACTAGAAGCTGCTGTCAGAAAGCTGATCACTGGATCTGGAACAATTTCAGAAACTGTGCCGTCTCCTTGGTCATTGACAAATTCAGAAAGATCATCAGCAGCAGTAAAGCAAAAAATAGGGTCTGTTCCAGTTATGGCTTCAAACAGGATCTCAAGGTTGTCTGAATGGGTAACATCATTATACAACATATAGATGTATATGTTAACTCACTGGTTGATGTGATGTATGCTGATATATCACAAGCATCTAAAACACCATCAGGTATTGTACCACTGCCTACAATACGCTCCAGTACAGCATCCACTGATTGTAGTTCAACAAATAGTTCAGTATACTGACTCAGTCCTTCTTCATCTAATCCTAAACTCACTATTCCTCCTAAAATATGAGGCATAAAACTGCTAATTAGTTAAACTCCTTTAGCATACACAAAATTTAAAGTAATTAGTGAAAGTCCTGTAAATTCTAGAGTGTTTATATGCTCTTGTACAATAAACACTAAACAGTATTATACTTTTTAAGCTACAGCGTACATACAACATATTTTGAATTTGAACACTGATGTATTTATTATTTACACTAACCACATATTGGGCAGCATCCATCTGTTGGCTGTACAATACTAGAACACCCATCAGGAATCACACATCGTTCTGCCCGTACACGATCACAAAATGTTTCAAGTGTATCCTCACTTACTGGATCAAGGCAAGGACCTGATGAAAGACATCACAAAGTATGAAGATTGTGTAACAATCAAGTGGAAACTATTGTACCTTCATAGTCAACTCGAATATTTGGGTTTTGTGAACGCAGAGCACAGACACTCGCATATGTTACAAAGTCTGTACCACATACCTGTATAAACATGTACAGTATACAGTAATGCATTATCATACTTCAACTACTATCCTCATGGACTGTTGAGTATGGTGTACATACTGGGTATGTATGTAGGTATATAGTGTATACGTTTATACAGCAAAGTGCTTTATTGTCAACACTTACTTCAGCATCCACGCATTCTGTTTGATTACATGGGCCATCATATTTAACATAAACATCATCTGATTCAAGAAGAAGACGGCACAGGCTTGGATAAGTTATTCCATCGGAGCCACACACCTCTTCATCCTCATCATCTACTGGACAGTCTGTGTCTGTTTCATTGACTAAAATGGAGGATTTAACAATTCAGAAGTTTATACAAACAATTTTGAACATTGCTGCACACACTAGTATACTGTATGTACTAGACAACTAGCAGTTACCATGGCACTACAGATGAGGGAAACCCTCAATAGATTTATCAATCACCTAGAGTATCATATGTATAGGCCTAATCTTATGCACACTAGCTATATATACTTGTCTCTACTTACTGCACATCCGATAATCTTCAGGTAAACACCCTCTTCTTGTGGAGCATGTTATCCGATGTGGTATACAAGTCAGCCCATCTTCACATGGGAAGTCTTCACAGGGATCCTATAAATATTGATAATTAAATTTTGTTATGATATAATATTGGTTACCGACCTTAGTGGAACATGGACCTTCTGTTACTTCTATTGGATCAATGCCAGCACAGAATTGTGCTGTGCACAGGTTGTCATAGGTTACACCATTTGGGCCACACACTGGGTCAATGGGCATATCTCTGCACATATCACATGGTGTTTCATCATCATCATCATCACCATCACGACGACGACACTTTCTCCGTGTGCATCCAGTGATCTTTCCATTCAGACATTTACACCTGTTACACCGATCAACTGCAAACACATCTCTATGTTGGTACTGGATTCCTTCATAGACACAGTTTAGTGGACGTCTAGGAGTGATTAGCTCGCAACTGCGACCATTAACACAAGTTGAGTTATCAAACTGTCCATTCTGACAAAGACAACGTCTACATTGAGACACATCTAGGCCAAATCGGTTGTGCTCCACTCTGTAGCGCCCAGCACGTACAACAACAACACATGCATCATACACTATGTCAGTGCACTCAGGTAGTCTACGCGAAGAACGTTGGTTAACCCTGGTGTTCATAATTTCAGTTCCATTTTCAGGATCCACACACCAGCAGCTATCACCAGAACACTGTAACGGACGGTACATTCCTTTGTCATCACAGTCCAATCCTCTGCTCTCATTAAAGCAAGGACCTTTAATGCAACAACAATAATGGAATAATATTTGTATATTTCTTTTACCATCAGTTTCATTATTGCTTTGACAAGTGTTGATTGTGGCATTAAATGGTAAGCAAGAAGAACCTCTTGGGCAAGGAACTGTCACCTGAAATAATTTGAATAGTTGACTGAATTCTTGGCATGTATTACATGACATACTGGACGGAATCGTCTAGAATTTCTACGAGAAGCAACTCCTCTCAGTAAACGCCTTGCGTTCATGTCCTCTTCACTGTCATCTTCTTCTCTCTCACAAATATCGCCTTCATCCATTCCTATTGTGATGGACAATAAAGGTAACTGACTTTGAAAATTGACTTTCATGTTGGTCAGTACAGAAAAGTGGAATATTCATATAATTACTATATAACACATACAACAGGAATCTATACAACTAGTAGTTTCACAGTGTGTATTCATTATTATTCACTACACACCTGGGCCTGTGTAGCAGGAAGTCAACTAGTAACTTAATTAAATAGCTGTGATAATTACCTGAGAACAAACACTTTCTTTCAGCAAAGCGTCCCCTAGCAATACAAACTCCACCAGTTGGACATCTGTCATCATTGCTATCACATTCATCCATATCACGACCTGTATAGATATGAATGATAATATATTAATCTGGAATAGCACATAGGTTAGAGCAGACCTGGGCATCGTTCCATACACTCCGGACAGCCATCATCACCTTCTGTCAAGCAGTCACGAGAACACTGTTCACTGACTTGGTCTGCAGTAGGACAGTCAACTTGATCTGTGAATGAACAAGATGAAAATTTTATTGGCCACACTTTAGTGCATTTTTATGCACAATAAAAACAGTTTAAATCTAATGTTTTGTAATGTAAGCAAATGTGCTGGTTACCTTTACATTCACAAATTTGACATCCAGTTCTGGGGTCTGTTGCATATTTTTCACAAAATAGTTGACATCTGATCTCAGGGCACTGAGGGTCTACAAAATAGAAAGAATATCATTTAATTTAATTACCTTAAGTTAGTTAATATATTACCTTCCATGCAGGTATTATTTGTCACCCTGTTTGATCTAAGTATGAGTCTGCTCACACGTGTGCCATTTGGATGGAGGCAAAAGCACAGTCTGGATTCTAGATCACATTGAAGTGCTGAAAAACTTCCATCATCTTCACATCTAATCCACTGAAAAGCTGCCATCACATCAGCACAGGTCCTGTCTGTGCTCTCTGTAAAATGCACAAAATTAAATTCAAACTTATTTGAATTGTTACATGTTCTCATCCGCTTACCATCTACTAGAGGTCCCAGATCAATTTTAGGTCCTCCACGAGCACACACCATTGATACCAAGAGACCTGATATTAGATGAATCAATAAATGCGTGCTGCTTATTAGCACCACAAAGTAATAATTATTGTATATTACCTAATATACAGCCAATTGGTGTGCTATCATCACCATTAATCACTGGAAACCAGCTAAAGGCTGAAATCCTGTACAATGGAAGCTAGAAACTTGACACTACTTATGACATGCTTTAATAAGACATTATCCCATACAAGTTGAATACCAATACTAATGATTAGAAGCCAAGCAGAATCAATTTATAGATATTTACAATTACGTATGGCGTCTACTGAACATTTTTGTTGACAAAAATCTTGCAGGAGTACAGCCCTACATGCATGGATATGAGATACACCTAATGTGGCTGTAGTCATATGGATCTCAAGGAGCATGTCCACCAACTTGGGTATTGATATTACTTCAAAGTATACAGGTTTATAGCATATAATCAAGTAAGTAGTATAGACATTGTACTTAATCCATCCAGTTAAAGAGCATACTGATAACTAAAGAACTGTAGTTTTTAGTGGCTATTTAAACTTAAACACCAGATCTTTGCAGATCAATGTCTCGGAATGTAATTGCTCTCATGGGAACATATTGCCCATGTTGAATAATAAGATATTGAATGAAAGCTGCATAATCTGGCAAAGAAGTACATTCATGAAATCTCATGGAATTGTTGTAACCCCTGACTTTACAATAATTGACTAAATCATGTACTACTGCATATCAAGTGAATATATCCATGATGCTAGTATTAAGATTGACAATGCTTGAAGCACCCGACACCTTATAGAGCAATACATTAGTACACAGCTTACCAATTATTACTACTACTTTGAAATCCATTTCTCTTGTACTTGAAAGTTGAGAATAAAACTATCTAGCAGCTGCACATATGAGCAATGGCACTGAGATGGCAACTTTTATACCTAACTAATGTGCAACCATATATCATGCATATTTAGATGGAATCAGAAGCCATTCTGTTTCACCACTGTTAGAGTCATTGCTTCACTATCTGTTGATTTAGTGTCTTGAGTCAGATGTTGAAGCTTGTTCACATCACATACAACTGAATATTAGCAAATCCAATAAAGTTTTGCCTAGCATCTAATTAAATGCTTACATTCCATTCAATTGTATCAAGAGTTCATAATAATATAAAGGGAGGGCTTTATATTATTATGAACTCTTGATTGTATGTATTATGAATGCATACTGCATACATCTAGCTACGTAGATTGGTTAACCAAACTGCTAGTAACTGAATAGCCAATATGTTAGTAATTGTGTGGTATACATCTACATCCATACATATATGGATCTTGATAATCAGAAGCTTTACTTAGGGTTTGTTGTTGTAATTCACTTGTTATATACACGGATAAGTAACTTACATGCATTTATCATTAGGTGTATGATAACTGGTAAATATGGACTTGAGTATACCTGCTGGCATTTTAGCTTATCAGTGCATGAGTGTGTTGGACCGTAGTGTTTGTAAAGATGCACACCTTTGAACAAGTTACAGAAAGTGGTGACATTACTAAACTAGGTGTTTATCAACTGATATAGCTACCAAATGGGATAGCATATATACACAGCCACCATTCATGTGTTTAGTAGCCATTAATGTGATGATAATATTATAATACTGTTGAGACATTTGGAAGTTACAATAACACTAGTTGACAATCATTTGCAAAACCTGGTGCAGAAATTCTTATAGTAGATTCATCAGTGTCACTATTCATGTATGCACATGTGTTTAAAGAAACACCTAACAGAGATGATGACATCATGACAACACTCTTAAATACTATACTGCATGTAAAACACATACACTTACACTAGTTGTGCTTTCTAAATCTTTTTGATTTAGTGTTCTGACTGGGGGTATTATTGACATTGTCATTGGTAGATTTGTTGAGGGATGGCAACTACATACAAATGTCCATTTTTGTCTGCATTATACTGTGAATTACAGGTTCAGGACCTGTGGTCTACTGCTTCACTTCATTGTATAATGTAGCCAACTGTCTACTCTATCCACTGGGCCATATCAGTGCTTGGAGCTGAAGCAAAAGTATTTTGGGCAAGACAAGAGAAGCTGTGATGTTACACAATCACACAGCTGACTCATATTTCACATGTCTATTTGTGGTAATGAAGAAATTATTGACCAATTTCTCATTCATGACATGAACCTTATTAGTCCATCAACACAATACATCCACATAATAGATAACCTTACAAAGAAATTTGTAGTCACTCAAGTGCCATTCAGTTAAACTAGCCATTCATGAATGAAAACATTTAACTAGCTACATTAGCAGTACTTTCATTGACTTTTTCACCAAATAAACATTAAGTACTTACACACCTCTGCAATCCACACAGACACCTGATTGAAGCCTTAGTTTACAATGATTCTGTAGGCAATAACAACATCAGTTATTAAGTGACAAGATATCAACGTACATGACACATATGTTGAATATTGACAAGATCATACAATCAGTCATTTTGTGTGTGTACACATGGATCAGTAAATCATGTTACTTTGGTACATCAAACTACAACATTCCTGCATGTACAGAAACATACAATCATACATACAAATAGCTATTATAATATTCAATTCATGCATGCACATATGTATGTATGTATTTATGTGCGTATGTTTGTATATACCACTTTAGTGTGGGCATCCAAAGGCGCCGCTAGAGACACTGTGCCCAGGAAATATCATGGGAACGTAGTTTGCTTATGGCTTTTTGATGCCCAACTAGTTCAAATAATTATATGACACGCTTGGACTCGTTATATTGAGCGACTTAAATGTATGTATGTATGCATAGATGTATGTATGTATGTATGTATGTATGTATGTATGTATGTATGTATGTATGTATGTATGTATGTATGTATGTATGTATGTATGTATGTATGTATGTATGTATGTATGTATGTGCATGTATGTATGCACGTACACATGTGAGTACGTATGTAGATTACATATGTATGTGTACTACTGTACACATGTAGGCCGTATGTACATTATATCTCTGAGTGTTTATTTGGTAGAACATTTCTACTTTGTATTTTAACTATATATGTACAGTGCAACCAGTTAATCAGGACATTTGAAAATGAAGACACCTGTATAATCTGGACTCTTGGTAATGATCCCTTATCATGTAAACTAACTTGGCCAGAAAATCAGGACACTTTAATAATCAGGATACTTTTGGTTGGGTTCCAAATACACAGGTTTGCTGTAATACCCCACATTGTTATACTTCTACACCACAAAATATGATACTCTGCATGGCTGTGGAATACAATGCTATTGTATCTTTCTATTTATACAAGGGTAAAAAGATATGATCAGTTGGTTATATATCCCACAAGTACTGTACACATGGATGTATTATCTTGTACTTGTATGTCTTAGTAGATCAAATAAACCAATGTTCAATAGAATCTAGGGACCCGCCGATTATGCTCATAATTTTACCTATTATGCTATGCTGCACTGCTCAAAAATTCACCTATTATGCTTAAATTAATGCTCAATATTTACCTATTATGCTCGATTATGCTCAATGTTCATGCCTTAGTTCATATGCTTTGCTACTAGTTTAACACCGTATAGAAAGAAAAAAAAAGGAGTGGCTGGAACACAAATAATAAATTCTTGCTGCATGCCTGCATGTAAGAGAAAAGATCGATATACTCTAATAGAACAGTCAGTTTTATGACTGTTCTATTAGAGTTACTGACTGCTCTATTAGAGTATATCGATCTTATTTTGCAATTGTCATTTTTCCAGCAAGAATTTACACTATCGTACAAATATTTAACCTATTATGCTGGCATTAATATGCTCAATGCTTTTAGGTACCTATTATGCTCAAAATTATGCCAGCATAATCGGCGGGTCCCTAATAGAATCACATTAAGCTTATTGTTGCAATAGACAGTATTTCAGCCACAAAATTACCACCTATATACGGATATGATCAAGGGTATTAGCTGCATATTTTGCAGCCTGAATATCAGAAATTTAGTGACAAGATTTTTACTCTCTGTATTCACAGTCTTCTCTGATAAAGTGATGCTACAACATTGCTGGTATGGATTACTTAATTTGGTGGAGTGGTGTTCTTACCTAGTTTACAACAAAAATATATTAGTATGGGATCATCACTACAACTCCCAGTACTACAATATAATGAAAATTTATTTCAATGTATAGCTCCAGTTGCTGATAGTAAATTGTACTTTCATTTATAGTGATGTCACTGCTGTTCATTGATCTGGAGACCTAGCTAAATAGCCTTATAGTATATATATACCAAACCAGACTAGCCATGTGATACTGTTGAGCATTGCTTTCACAGGTATTCATCAATATAGTTAATTGGGTAAGCTGCTTCAGAATTTACCAGACCAGGTCCCTATCAATGGCAGATCCAGGATGGGACAAATCCCCCGAAATACTAAACTTTGTCAGGCTAAAATCAGTTTACATAACTTGAGAAATGTATGCATACATTTACTACCATTTATTGCAAACAAACCAAAGTAAAGACAGCTGTTAAACTGATGAAACTGTCACCCAGTGCATACTAAGCACCTCTAAAATAATTATTGTGTTGCTGGTATTAGAGGCATTCATAGTCATTTATAGTCTTTGAACAGCTTTTACAACTATCTGCAAAGGCCAAAAATCAACAGTGAGACACTCCAAAGAGGTGATTATTTGCTTCTTCAAAAACACAGTAAGTACCAAGAGAATCTGCTGCTCTCCCCAACCACACTTAGTCTGTTTGTACCCCTCCCCTTGCCAGCACCTGGATCCACCCACATATATAGCAGGATAAATTGGAGGATGCAATGAACCACTTGACTTAAGGGTGCTCTGTACAGTTCGTACAAAGTTTCCCAAGACACTGTCTGTGTTGCACTGAAAGAAATATTATGGTCACTTAATTAGTCTGTGACATGTTGACACATTTTAGTACCCATAATTTAGGTATCCCATAGCAACAAGCGTACGCATCTTGCTATTCTACACCCTCTCACTTAAATTAGAACTACTCCATCATTTTAAATCCAATGGACATGAAATTTTCACACAAGCTACTTTAGTAATTTTGCCAAAGAAGAGCGTTTGCCATTTTTAAATAGCAAGTTCAGATGATGAATAACATGGAAGTAAAGAAAGGATTTCTGGGAGTATCAACCCAAAAGATAAATATGTGATGAATGAGAAGCTAAAAGACAAAAATAAAAATGCACAATGGTTTGTGCTGTTTAGTATAGTGTATCATAAAAGTATCAAGGCTCTAGTGTGTAAACTGTATAACTAGTTCTAGTATAAAGGGAAAAACTGTAACTAATGTTCTAAAGCAAATTTAGCAGTTGGGTTTGGACTAAACTGTGTACTTATATCCAGTAAAAAGGTACAGGACATTTGCTAAAACCATTTGTAAGTTATAGAACAAATTAAATTCATGGGAAGCCATATAAGCGGATTGTACAGAGCACCCTTAAAGCAAATTTAAGTTAGCATGCATGCACATAACTCCATACAAAAAAATATCAAAAGATGTGCAGTATCATAGATTATTAATCCCACACACAACTACTAGTCAATGGCACTACCATGCACAGCCCCACCCACTGTTTCCTCCAGCTCCTTCCTTCTTCTAGTAATGATTTCCATGGCAAAATCGTGAACCAATTTAGTGGCCTTCTTGAGCAGCTACATAGATGGCCAGGTTGTGAGACACTAGTGTACTATTGTTTGACATGTAGTATATCTGCCAATTATATTATATAGCAGACTAATTACGATTTAGTCTTGCAAAATGATTTAGTCTTGCAAACAAAGCTATAATACAGATTCATTGACAGATTTCAGCACAACCATCCCCTTATCTCATTTGCCAGTCCACTATATGATACCATACATAGTCATCAACAATATAATATTATTCAGATGCACATCTATCCAAAACCATGCATTCGTGACTGAAACAAATTGAATCTTACTTACTATTATATTCTTAACAGATTGTTATGTCAGCTCTAGTAGTCACAAAAAATGCATTCACATTTTGTTAGTGTCTGTAGTAGTTTAGCTATACCATTAACAAATATCAACTGTAATTGATCATTGGTTCCAGCTACTATATACAAGAGAAACAAGTGAAATATAATATGTGCAAAAAGGGGTCTTCCGCACACATCCAATTCTATGAATTTGGAGTGCCATAACTTAGTGTTCATTAACATACAAGCCTAAAATTTTCTCAGCTATGATGGTGCTCACAACTGGCTAAGTTGTGAGTTACTGGCTTTTTTTCTATCCGAAATTATGAATCACTAAAGTTGGTAAATTGGATGTGTGTGGAAGACCCATTTTTGCAAACCTGGTCACATATCATGTTTAAAACTCAAGTTTAAAAGTTTCAGTGTCACAATTCTCTAGGAGTTATCTTCAGTTTTATTCCATCTTTTGCTCTCAGGATAACCTCCAACTCCTTTAGAGGAACCTCTCCTCCTACTGCTTGTGCCAACTCAAATCTGCAGTATTGTATACACAAAACTAATCCTGATTAAACCCATGCAAACACTATCTAACGCAAAACAGCCAAACTGTAAAAAATAGAATGTGGCCCCCAAAAAGGCTATGGTGAAAAAAAGATGTGAAATCCAAGGTGGCGGCCAAGAAATAGCTGTGATGGTAGGTTAATGGCAATATTTTAATAACGACAATTCATTGTTTTCTCCTCCAAGTTTCACTAGGATTCAGCACCAAATTTACCTGAATTGTTGTTATTAAAATTTTTACCGTTAACCTACCATCACAGCCATTTCTTGGCTGCTACCTTGGATTTCACATCTTTTTTCATTATAGCCTTTTTGAGGGCCGCGTTCTTTTTACAGCTAGGCTGTTTTGGATTAGGTATCATTTCTTTTTGCATTTGTAATACTCCAAAGTCAGCCTATGGCTGGCTTTGGGGCTTTTTTAACCTATCTTTTTTTCTTTACCACAGGAAGAAGGAAAAAGTTTTAAAGCAGATTTTAAATACTTTAACTATTTTTGATTAAACAGTAAATATACAAATTATATAAATATATATATATTACATGCAATTATTCCCTACGGATAACTTGTTTGCAGCTGATCTTTCTACTAGGTGACTTGAAATGTGTGTACAGGATTTTCTCTACAGGGTGGCTTGTTTCTAGCTGAACTCTCTACATGGATATCTGTTTGTAGTTGAACTTTTACAGGGTAATTTGTTTGTAACTGAACTTTCTACAGGGTGATGTTGTTTGTAGCTGATTTCTCTACAGGCTGACCTGTTTCTAGCTGATCTATCTACAGGGTGATTTGTTTGTATATAGCTGAATTTTCTACAGGGTAATTTGTTTGTAGCTGAACTCTCTACAGGGTGACTTGTTTGTAGCTGATCTTTCTACAGGGTGAATTGTTTTTGTCTGATATCACTAGGGTGATTTGTTTGTAGCTGAACTCTTTACAGGGTGACATGTTTCTAGCAGATCTCTCTACAGGGTGAGTTTTTTTCTACCTGAATTCCTACGGGATGACCTTTTTTAGCTGATTTCTCTACAGGGTGACTTGTTTCTAGCTGAGCTCTCCACAGGGTGACTTGATTGCTTGTAGCTGAACTCTATACTAGGTGATTTGTTTGTGGCTGAATTCTCTACATGGTAAATTGGTTTCAAGCTGATCTCCCTACAGGGTGACTTGTAATGGTCTGAATCGCTAGAGAGATTTATCTGTAGCTGCATGATGACTGTTATATTAGAGTATCTTGGCAGTTGAATGCTCTATTAGGGTGATTGTTCTATTAGAGTATCTCGATCTTACTTTTGCTACACGTAGTTCGCTTTCAAATCATAACTAAGTAGCTTGTAATCCGATTCTTCTGTACTACTGCAAGGACTTCTATGATGATTATTCTAGCTACATACCGATTTTCAGCTCATTGCCCTAATAGTTTTTTATTCATAAAAATCGATTGCATAATTGTGACACAGGTTGAGGTGTGTACCATATCTCCATGGTCTTTATCTTGATTCTTTTCAAACCGCAAAAGGCACTCCTATGATGGTTATTCCATCTACATAGCAATTTTCAGCTCATTGCTTTAAGGGGTTTACCCTGTGGGTGTGACAGACCTTCGACTTTATTTTACACGAATAATCGGTCATAACTCCACGAATGTTCATCGGGTTCCTACCAAACGTGGTACTGAGATCTGCCGTAATGAGGCCTTTAAGTGTGCCAAATTTCAGCTTGATTGGAGCGCACATTCTTGTTTTATGGCAGATCTTGCAAAGTGCGTGAAATAAAGAAGAAAAAAAACAAAGAAATTAAAATGAAAATTTGGACGCTCGTATCTTGGAACTGTCTGGAGTGATTTTCTGCAAAGTTGGTATGTATACTTGCCTACCTGGTCAGCATTTCTGTAGCAAATTTGGTTCCAATCAGGTAAGGGATCACAGAGCTACATAGGTGTGAAAATCGCATTTTCTTTCTTCCTGTCAATATACTCACAGTGTGGCGCGCTGGCTTCTTGGGCCGTACGACACACTACCGTGTGTCTTGATTTTACTGAATTATGAGCACAGTTAGTTATAACATTAGTATAGTAGTCCTACCATTGTCAGTAGCTAGATAGCTAACCTTCTCAGTATTTTAGCAATCGCAACTTTTTCCTCATTCATAGCAAAGTTCTGCCCTATACAATTCCTATTGTAGAACACAATAGAATAAACAGCCAGTATAGCGGAGGTGTGTACTGACCTTGGACCAGCTGAGAATGGGACATAAGCAAATGGATCTCTTCCCTTAGAATTCTCCACTGTAAACCTCAGAGGATTAAATTCCTACAATACAAGTCTGGTTTGATTCCTGCATATATCCATCAACCCATTTCATACATTGTATTCATTGCGATAGTGAAAGTTTACAAAATTACTTTATTTTCTGTTACTACACTAACTGTTCTACTGTAGCCAACTAACTTTCCTACACAACAACAGTATCAAGCACATTTATGTATGCATGTGTCCATTTAAAAAAAAAAGTAGTTATTAAGCCAAAAATACTTGGTTTAAAGCTCAAGACAATGTTAAGATTCTACCAAAACAATGGACATGCATGTAGTGTAAAATAGCCCACCCATCGTCAGTTAATGCACACACCTCCACATCATCTCCCCAAACTGAAGCATTGTGGTGGAGAGGATAAATTCCAAATACCACCTTGGTACCTATCATGAAGACACACATACCAGTTAGAAAGTTGTAATAAAACATATTCATCACGTTTTATTATACATCAATACTCAGTTTGCTGTTGTGTACAGACACACCTTTAGGCATCACACGTCCTTCAAAGGCTACATCTTGTGATAATTCTCTACCAATGAAAGGTACTGGTGGGAACAGCCTCAGTGACTCCTTAATACACAAACCAACATAGTCAAGTCGGCTCATGTCATCCCTGTAAGCATAGAGCAATATCATTATACATACCATATCATTTACAATAAAACTATCAGTCACAAGATGTACAAGACAAGTCTAATATCAAAGGCAATTAGGGATGCATGACGGCAGGAGGTAGGACATGTGTGGCTTGTGTGCACCGTTTACTCATATCATTAGTATTTGAAATTTCACACAAGTATCAATAGTCATAATGCAAAACCAGCAAGCTTCAAGAAAATGTACTTTGTTTTGAAAGAGCTCCTGTTATAGATACACAAAAAATTGAGTTTTTGCTATTTCAACAAGAAATCCAGGGACTTGAGTATGTACGTAACCTTGAAGTTTATGTACAGCATTATCAACTATTACTACAATACTAATGATAAGCTCATATTTGTATTGAAATACAGTACAATGTCATCACTGATTATTTATCTATACTATTAAATTATTATATCTTAGTTTGTACCAGGTCAGATCTTCATTTTCCTTCTCATCAAACAGAGCATCCACCTCCTCCCTACACTTGGCCTGGTGTTCAGGGTGGATAGCAAGGTTGTATAGTGTCCAGGACAGACCACTAGCTGTAGTGTCATGTCCCTCAAATACAAATGTGTCCACCTCAGCTCTGATCTCTTCATTGGATAACCCAACTCCTTGTTCATCCTAGTAGGATTTAACAACCATGATGAAACAACCTCGGATGTAATAAGGAAATGTGGCTAATACATGTGAAGTAATTCTCTACCACCAGTAGTCAACATGATTCATGAAGATATGCATAACAGACATGAGTATTGTAGTACTTAAATTCTTAAATAGCACCACAAAATGCACTACTGTTGTTTTAATTTGTATAAATGTAGTCATCATTGTGGCAGAACTTTGTAATTTATTTGTCTCTGTGTAATAATACTGTGTAGACTAAAGCATTAAAATAACTGCCATTAGTTAGAATATTGTTTCTCCGTTAATACCTACCTTTGCTTGTAGCAGTATATCAATGAAGTCAAGGTACTTCTTTTTCCTCTTGTTGGCAGGTGCATCATTCATTGTACTATCATCATTACCAGTTTTCTAACAGGATAAATTCAGCTTGTGAATTATAACAGTCTAACACTGTGCACTAGCACTAGACAATAATACACTGTATATGTATCTGCAATCAACAACTGTACACTGCATGGATTACAAAGACTGAAAACTGTCTTGTGCTAAATTCACAGAGAAAGCAAACCAGTCTTCAGATGAGAAAGAAAGTAGGATTATTGGTGATACAGTGGAACCTCGATTATCCAAACTAATTGGAGGGAAAGGGTTGCACATATAATCGAATAGTATGTAAAATCGAACATCCATATCATTGCCTGAGAAAAAAGAAGTTCAGATAACCAAGGGTTCACTGTACTGTCCACTGTACTGTGTGTCTTGAACATTTTAACCCTGTAATATCTGAAGGTTTAACCATATTAACACCTGTACCGTAGATTAATAATCTATGTGCAGTTACTAAATAGTTAATAACTTGTAATTGTATAATTGATCATTTAAAAGAAAATTAGTAAAGCTACCAACTTGTTGACAGACGTTGTTCGTATGATGGACAAGTAACTAAAGAAACCCAGTAGTAATACATGTATTAAAAACCATCCGGATGGCTGCAGGTTCGAGGCTTCCCAGCTCCAGTCATGGATCTTTTCTCCTTTCTCCACCTTTATCAAACACACTTTATGTAACAACTTTAAACAGCCTGTAGGACCAGGTGTCCTACAGACCTTCAGCACTTGTGCTGTAAAGCCTTAATAAATAAATAAAGTGTGATGGTGACCTGGCTTCAAACCTGAGGTAGATATGTCACTTATTTCAACATTCAAACATTTTCTAATTGCAAGGCTGAAACCAGGTGGCTTTACCATCCAATTGTGACCAGCTGAGCGAAAACCAGCTATTTTCTTGCTGTACAAATCAAAAAATGAATTTATTGCTGTTTCAACTGCGCAGCATTCTACCAAAAGATATTCATCATAAAAGCTATAATTTTGGCTGTCTACTTTTTTGTTATTATAATGGAATTCAAGTAATGCACAAAACACGTGGCTAGTTACATAGTATGGAGACATTAGATACCTTTTATTAAACAAGTATAATGGAAAAATTAAGAATTTTAAGTTCGATTAGAAGTCATAGAAAATGTAGTAAAACAAGGTATGTAGGTCATCTATACCTGAAGATATGTATACCAGTTGACTCAGTGTATACCAACAACTGAATTAGGGATTAAATGTCCACTTGTATACAGTATCTTTCAGATGTACTGTAGGTATTACATTTGACAAAAAGCCGTCATGTATGCCTGCAAGCTCATGCCAGGCAGTAAACTGTTAATTAGCTAAGCATAGCTTCATTCTGAGAATACACTATTCTACAGAGTCAGCAACCGCTGGGTAGGGACAATTATGTTCACAGAGAATGACTGAAGGTTACGATCAAAAGGCTTGTTGTACACTACAATGAGACTGGAACATTATTGCACTTGGACTAAAAATGTGTGTGAATGCACAACTACTTCAACCCATACATAAGCTGCTAAGTTACAGTGTAGCTATGTAGTGGGCCTTATCATTTACTGTTTGTTTTGACATTCAGTATAGCATGATCACAGTGTTGCAGTGACAAGCAATTTATGATGCACACACAACCATTGTAACCACTCTTAATAACCCGATCAGGGAAATTTTGTACATGCCAAATTAACAAAGGCACTCCTACTACAACACACAGCCCCACATACTTTTCCCTCCAGCTCCTTCCTCCTCCTAGCAATGATGTCCATGGCAAAATCATGTACCAATTTAGCAGCTTTCTTGTAACGTCGACTGGATGATGTGAGGTTGTAGACGATGTTAAAATAGTAGGGAAAACATCTGTAGTGAAGATCACATGGTTGTTATATAAAACATACATATGTCTTTACACTAGCTATACGACTGGTATAGCGGTAATATCACTGCAACACACACACACACACATACACGTGTGCATGAATGCATGTACACAGTCACACACACATGTACACCACTATAGGTATTTGTAGCAGTGACATAATTCCAATATATAGCAACTAGTATATAGTGCTTTGTAAGGACAATTCCTCATTACGGATCCAGACTTTGAGTGGCCATATCTCACTAACTTTACATTGTTTCAGTGTGAATTTACCTTGATATCTTTTTCACTATTACATTGGGTAAGTGTTATCAAATCACTACATTTGTCTTAAACTTCATTGCTATAGTTGTCCAGGGTACATTACCAATAATGTTTTGTGGTGCTATTACTTTGGACAATGTGACAAGGTACTAAATTTAACTATAATATGTATGTACAAGTTGAGCTGGATTCTAACCTATACAGTCTTACTCCTTACTGTTTCTCTTCATTAGTAGTGCCATTATCACTTTGAAGGATTGTCTACAATGCTTGTTATTGACATCCCAAAATTACACGATTACATTATCCAACCGCGCAATAGTGCACGAGAGACCAGTTATCCCTGTTCCCATTCACTTAAGGGCGTGGCTGCTACAGCATAAGTGCAGGAGCTACTAAAATGCTCAACTGAGGTTACAGAGCACTTAAAATATGCTGTTATGGGTGTTTATATATCCAAACTGCCATATGGTGGTTGCGGCGGTGAGAAGGATAATGTCATATTTTGTACTATAGTATATTTTCTTGAGAGGCTGCAAGGTCTTCATAGTTTGAAAAAGTCGCTACATTAAAAGTGGCAGCTAAGAAATGGTTTCAATGATGTCATTATTGGTATAATGACAACAGTGTGGACATGTCATTAAATGATATTAACATTACTGTACTGTAGCCTACTGCCACCTTTGGCTTTTACCTTTTTACCACAGGAAAAAGATAACAATTAAGATTTTTATTGTACATACTGTAATGTTTGAAAAACAATATTGCAATCATGATTTTATTAGCTGAATGTTCGGTACTGTGACTGCACAATTAGAGTATTTTTTAATTGAACAAAATGAAGGAGTCTGGTGGCATGCCCTCAGAAATGTTAAAAGCTCTGAGATTGACTACTTTTAGCAGTAAATCCATTGCTTTAAATTTGATCACCTGGAGGTTGTCCTAAACTGTAGCTGTGATTCTTAGAACTATTAGAAGAGTAGTTACTTGACTGCTCTATTAGAGTACTTCCATCATTTTTAGTTGTATGATTGAGTTAAAAATCAAGTGTTGCTAAGGGTGTAATAGTTATAATGGATATGCTGTTGTATGCATAGCAGTATTTTGGGTCATGTTATGACAAAATGTCAACATAGCAATACTAAGTTATCCTGAAACTACAGAAACTCATCTAGATCTGGCACTGGTTTTCATCCACTATCTACACACTGTTTTCAGCTCATTTCCCCTTCAGTGGTTTATCTGGTAGGCATGACAACAAATTGTTTGCTAAATATGATGGACTGACTGCAAGCTGTAAACTGTCTGTGGATCAAGCCACTGCCTGGCCTGGAATTGTTTTCTGCATTCAGCATACTTTTCAGCTACAGGTTTCTGTCTCCCTGCTTCACAGGCTTACTATTAGCCTCCTTGCAGGTCCCTAGAGGGATAGTTGTCTATTCACAAAACTTCATTGTGTGCTGCTACATAAGTTTGGTTTAACTTCATAATTATGTACAAATAACATTGTACATCAGAATTCTCTGCCAATGTTTAATGCAACTTGCACAAAACATAGTTAATCCTAAACCCCAGTTAAAATCAGTCACCAAAATAAAAAATAAAACGAAAAGAAAGACTGACCCTTTGGTCATACATGTTTCGATGTCTTATGCGTATATAGTGTAGAAGCGACAGTGAACAAAGATCTCACCCTTAATATGAGAAATAGACAGGTAGCAATTGCTACCAAACACTACATCTTCCTTAATACAACTGCGTACGTTGGACTAATGTGAAGTCATTTAAACAACAGCAGGAAACAAGCATTTACACAAATATGATACTACACACATACACCAACTACAGTATGCATGTACTGTACACACCAGCAGTGTTCACTCACATTATTCTCTCAAATGCCAAGCTTGACAATTCATATACAGCATTAATGTAAGGATCACGCTCACTACATCAACAAATAGTATATACAGGGAATCAGAGAAGTGAACACACATAATGGTATACAAATGAGTTCTTGAATACAAAAATGCATGCTCTCAGTAAACAATTTAAACACTTTGCTTTTACTTTATTTGTATATTCACCCCACCATAATTTTGTAGTAAATCTTTTAAGACAAGGATATATGTGACCCAGTCTGGGAAAATGGTCTAATTGCCTATTATAAAAGTATCGAAAAGGAAGGTGTAGGGATGAATTAGGCCAAGTTATGGGCCATTAAAACTGGCTTAAATGAAAGGAAATTCACAGCACAGAGGTTTATTCAATATCACGGAGCTGTACAGCCACATACAGCCATCTTCAGGCTGCTTAAGGCACCACATTACACGTACGGATTGCCACTGTGCTTGGGAAAAGCAGCCAGCAAAAGCAGACCACTCAAGCCTAGCTGATTTTGATTGTGGAATTAGATATATTCATTTAGCTGTGTGTTCTTGGTGAAAAATCGAATCTGCTGACATGGACGATAAGACCGGTTTTCCCAGATCCAGTCACATATTAGTACAGTAAAAAGCTAATATGTGTCTTAGCTTTTCGTGCTTGTGTTCACAGTTCACATTACTCATGTGACATTTATTCAAGTAAATTTAGATTATGGTAACTACCACTCAAAGGTGGTATGGCTACAACAAAACAGCCTTTACCATCCTTTTTGTTTTCCATGATGCTGGCACCACAATCACATGGCTTTGGCAAGGACTATATATAATGCTGCTTCCACTTCAACATTAATCACCGAGTGTATCCATTACAGAAAGCAGGCCAAAGGCACATTCACTGGTCCCAATGTGGCCGGCTTAACTACACCAGACACAGGTTGCTCAAGCTCCTTTGCTCAGTAGAAATATTTTGAAACACAAATCCTTCTACTCTTCTCACACTATGTATTTTCTTTCATGACAAAGTACTTCACAGCTACTCAACATTCTGATCCAGCCAGCAATTTCACTAATGTGATCATGCATGGACAATTTAATATCACTCTTTGGTACACACATTGCCATCCTGGAGCAAATTTAAATTTGTGTGTTGTTTTGTGACACCGATTTTAGAATTGTGTATCATTTTTATTCACGTGGAGCTCTTACTGCGGTTGTTGCTTGTCAGACATTCGACCAAACAAGCCACCAAACAATTTGTCAAAACCAGGTTTTGCTTGGAAAGTGACCAATGGCTGATGGCTATTTCTGGCACTGCTACAGTGTATATCACAAGCAAGCACTTTTGCATGTAAAACATCCTATAAAGGTTCTAAATTCAACTATTTGTTGAATTTTAATGCATGCTCTTAAATCTACCCCTCCAATATACAGTACATGTTCTGCCTAGTAAAGTAATTCATTAGGTAAAACATCACTACTCACTTAGCTGTCTGGCAGTTGCTCTCATAACTACAAGTACAACGTAACATCACATCCAACGTCAGCATACTGGATGATGAGAACAACTCCACAACATCGTCTCTGTCCACCTTTGACCACTTGTCCTAATGAGAGAAGTTTACTAACACTTGTGTACATGAGTTTGTTTATAATGTGTTACTGTACGTAGCAAAGTAGCAGAGCCTGCATATTTATGATATAGTGCTTAGATCAGAGACAAATATAATGTTTTACAGTAGTCTGGTCATGATGTCCTGTCATGTGCAGGCTTGATCGGTCGTGGTGGGACATTTCAACTAAGAGTTAGATTGTACATAGTTATTAATTCTGGTATCTACTGTTCACACTATTCATTGCTCTTGTTGTGAGCTACTGTAACATTACTAATTGTATGGGAGTAGGCCTAGTACATTCATGGCCATCCCCTTTGGGTTGTAAAAATGTAGTGTCTCCTAGCAACCTTATGGTTAGCAGTACAATTAAGCCATTAACCAAACAGATAAACCATACTCCTTAGGCTGCATCCCTTTCTTTTGATAACTAGGACATTATGTCTAAGCAAACTGAGTGACACAGAGGCTATTTGGACAGCAAATGTCTGGTGACCAACTGTTATATTTTTCAGATATATATAGTTAGAATCATGATCAGCGTACTGAGCAAAACCAGTTATTTTCGCTAATTTCTTGAATTCCATTTAAAATTTTGTAGCAACTTGAAAGCATTTCAGGTTGTACTGGTGGCATTTTAGGGCTTCTAACCAATGCTGCTAAGGCAGCATTAAGATATTGTGAGGCTGAACTGTGGCTGATATTGTTGGTCAGAACCTCCATTATCCTTAATATGCAGTTACTACTGTACTGTATGATTATATACTATATATATATATACATCCCAGTAAATAAATATTTTACTGTGGCAAACCTTGATGATACAACTTTTTCTCCTAATTTTGAACCTTTTTGGTGGTGAATTTTTACTGGTATATGTTCATACAACCTTTTCTCTTACTGTGTAGTTTTTGTGCTAGTAGTTTTTCTCTCTTTTCATAGTGTGTACAGTGTCTTTTTTAGTGCTGTACACTTACAAAATTTTTGTCACCAGTTAATTGCCTAACGATAATTTGCAATAACTGGTTAATTGGTTTGTTTGTATATTGGCAGACATAATGATACTCAACAAGCCTGCTGGAAGATTTAAGGTGGTACCAAAGTGACCATCAACATCCTGTCTTGCAATAACAGTTATTACAATCACATATTTACACATGCTTTGAGGTTATGTTATGATGTTATATAACACTTGTCAACAGGGATAATTTATGATTTCTATGATAATTTATGTTATGATGTTATATAACACTTGTTAGCAGAGGTAATTTATGGTTTACCAAGTGGGTGGGCAATAACCAGTTTAAGGTTTCTTCACCAGTTAATAACAGGTTAATTGCACACCGGTGTATACTACTAGACCTTTTCAAAACACCAATCCTTTACACTTACACTTTCTCTCCTGGGGTTTTTAATCATACTCACCTTAATTTGTTGTTGCTGCCACTACCTCTGCTTTCAACAACACTCGATCACCTTATTTGGGCCTGACTACACCCACATAACCATAAACCAAACATTCAAGCTGTGCAAAATGGTACAGCCTTTATAAACTTGGGTAAATAATCAAAGATGGCGGCCATAGAACCATTATCAAATATATTTTTATGCTGCCAAATTGTTGTAAAGGGAAAAAGGCTTGTTTTTAATTGATATTTTAAGAGGGAAAACACAAACCTTAGCTATAGATCCTTTACTAGTTACTTTACACAATATTATAAAGTTGTGAATGTTGTTGTATTCTAATTTGCATGTACAATTATGTATACATAATTATTATGTATGAGTGTTGTTGTCATGTATGTACACAGTGCATGTTGTTGTCATGTATGTACACAGTGCATGTTGTTGTCATGTATGTACACAGTGCATTAACAAATACATACTCACCAATAGAACATCCACACATTCACAATAAACCTTCATATAAGGTTTCAAAATGTCAAAATGAAATGCTGGTGTGAGTAGGCGCCGTGTACGAGACCATTTTGGTCCATTTCCAGTTAATAATGAGTCACCTGTAGTATTTTTACAATGAATTTTCTCAAATCCAATACCAGAATACCTTTATAATCTGACATTGTTTGCTGCATCAGTAAGAATATTACTGAGTAATACCAGCTTTACATCCAAAACAATATTTGGCACCTAGGCCTGTGCCAAATATGCTAGCATAATTTGTGGAGCTCTAATAATTTGGGGCGTAATAGATAGGTAAGCATATTGCCAGCATAATAGGAACAAATATTGTGAATTGGGTAACAGAGAAGCTCAAGCTTCTACACAATTTGCAAGATACAAATTGTTATAGTCTAATTAAACAGGAAACACAGTTGATTTACTGCTAGTGGTGAAGGGAAGACTAGCAAAAGATCAATATACTCTAATAGAACAGTCACTGCATGCTGATATCCTAATAGAACATACAGTATTAAATACTCTAATAGCACAATCAAGCTAACAGCACATTTTGGGCATAATGAGGCACAATTGGGCACAACTGGAGCATAATAGGGAGGAGATTTTGGAACATTGCTCAAAAGCATAATAGACTCAGGCGTAAAAAGTGCTAGATTATAGAACCTTCACCAGTATTATATAAATACATCCATCCAATTATACATACACGTATTTAGCCTTTATCCGCCAAAAACACTGCCACTGAAAATCGTCACAACATATGTGGCAAAAATATAGAGTCTTGGTGTATCTAATGCTAAATCTTGCATTTAAAGGAAACTGTTTACATAAACACAATTATTGAATTTTAAACAACTGCCACAAGGAATTTATTCTTCGTATCCTTCTAGGTACATGTATAGACAGCATCAAATTATTTGAAGCACTTTTGCTACTATGAAAGGAAGTGGACATCTTTATCTATGACAATTTTTTTGTTTTACAACTGAACATTGTGGTCGTACCACTAAGCTATTTATCATGAGAAGATACTTAGGTGTTTTTGGGGGAAACATTATGGCAGCTGATGTTCAAGTTTGGGGCGATCCCTACTTAAACAGTACAGCTGTACTACCGTACTGTTTAGCAATTGCATCTAGCTTTAATTGGGGGTATAGGCATATTGCTTGTTTAATTTCTGAATAGCTCATTATATGTACTTACCTAACCAAGGCATCAGTGGATAGTAGAAGATATCAAGCTTGGGTTCTATATTCAAGAATAAAACAAATACTGCATGTATATATGCATGCACAAAACAATATACATACATATATGATGGCACATTCAAGTTCAAGTAGCTATTATGCACCGCTGTCACACATACATGGTATAGTTGAAACAAATATTCGATTCACTTGTTGTTGTTGTTGTTGTTGTTTTTTTTTACTAGTATTCAAATACGAAGCAACAAAGTTTTTACCAGTAATTGCAGTATGTGTTTGAAATTTTGTGACTGTGTTCTTTTCTATTACCGTATAGCTAGTAAGTAATTGCAGCTAAAATATCCTCCAGCATAAAATCATGTGATTGCTAAATTAGTGAGATACAAAAACAATTCTCTATAATTCTACTAATCTCTTTGGATACCGCATATAATTATAGAAAATGAAGATTTTGGCACTCACTCGCGAATATAAGATTTCACTCTGCTGTCAAAAAATTTTTTTTAAACTTGGATTTGCAGATTTCACAAAAATTTGTACATCTCATATAATATTATAGTCCCCTGTACAGTATACACTGTACTTGTACTTAAGTACATATATTCTAGAGTTGTACTGATAATCGGATCGGTAATCGGTAGAAGCCGATAATTAGCTGTTTTTACCATAATCGGAAATCGGTTGTAATGGGCTGTGGCCAGCAGATTATTAGTCTATTCAGCTTCAGCAGCTGCAGTACCACTGGAGGGCTAGTGTCAAAGGCTCTGGTATGTACTTGGGTAACTTGTTTATGTTTTGTGGTAACCACAAAGATAAACGGTGATGGTTCAGGCCCTAGCCCACTTGTCTGACTAGCAACTTTGAGTGTATAATTTCACAGAATTGGCTTTACTAGCTCTACTTTTAATGGAATGAGCACGAGTATAATTGTAGAGACCTACAATTGGGTATCGGTTAACTATCGGTAAAACAGGGTAAAAATATATCGGATATAGGTTTTCCCTAAAAAGTGGGAATCGGTACAACTCTAATATATTTCTTCTAGCAAACTAGCAAAAAGGTATTTCTAGCAGTGCTACCATGGATTTGTAAATACAGAATTACAAATCAAATCACATAAATTAACACAAACAGCATATTCAAAAAGTTTGAATTGTTCACTCATTGCACCATTAAAACTATTTGAATATTTCCAGTTCTAATACATGTACACACTCATGCACACACACTCTACACACAGACACATAATCATATAAATACAAACTACTGACTGACTGACTCACTCACTCACTCATCATAACTACATCCATATGGTCTCACACTTTGTTGCAGTCATAGTACAGGCTCTGGTACAACTGCTTAGACTACAAATATACCACAATTTTATCAATGATATTTGCATGCTTACAAGAAGTACCTGACTTTTTGACTGATTACATATTGTAGTATCCATGGTTTGGAGGGGTACAACATTACAAAACCTCCAAGGGAAGGTTACAAAACCTCTGAAGGTTTCGAAGCTTCCAAAACTTTTTTCCAGCCCTAGCACGCATGCATTCACTCACTCACTCAATCAGCCAGTCATGCACATGCATGCACACGCACACGCACACACACACAGACCAACCATACCTGGACCAAAGAATGCTCTTGCTGTATCAGGGTGATGTGCAAGTAGTATATAAAACAGATGGCCAAAATGAACAACGTGCATCTTTGGATCTAGTTTAGTACATTCCACCATCCAATTTGCAGCCTCATCACGATTTGAGAAAAACTGCAGTCAAGATAATAATGTAATATCACTACTGGTATAAACATATAATGACACTTGTGTCATGTGGCCAAGTGATGGGGAACAAGAAAATGGAATTTATCACTCTACGATGTGTTTAAATTCTACTTGCTATGTGAATTGGACCCGTTTCTTTCAAATTTGAGCTAAATTGGTACAGCTATCTCTGAGGTATGCACTTTAAATTTCAAAGTTCATCTAACATTCCTTTTATTTTATATACTTGTGATTATCAAAAATGCACATAAGTAGCTTACTATGGTAACTACACTGAACTTTACTATACAACACACTCAAGTTACAGTACAAACTTCACAATCAAAATGAACTGAGTGGTCTGCTTTTGTTGGCTTCTTTTCTCAAGCACTTGTATTGCAACACAGAAGGCAAAATTCAAAAAGCATAATAGCTTCTTTAGTTGACCAAAGAATGTTGTTTCATAGTTCACATTAGGGAAGGAAACATAATGAACTACACGTGTTGGTGGGTAGTTTACATGTAAGAAGCCATACCATGCTCTACACATTTCACTCTCCAATGTTGCAAGACACTTGTATGATGATTTTATTTAATTTGTGAATTTGAAAATTCATGTGTGATTGCTGTAACTAGCACACCCATACACAAAATAAAAGCAGTGGTCTGGCAACATGACACCATATAGATGTCATATCTCTCGGCTTAACTTTAATATCGGGGGCTTTGACATTTACACAAAGTTTTCAGCAGGTTCCTAACACACTAACGCTACAACAGCAGCACAAAAGTGAGTAACAGCATACAAATAAAATTAAATTAAAAAAAAAATAAGGAACATGAGTCCTCTTGAAAGATTTTTCTTAAGATTGAGACACTCTAATAGAACATCCAATCTTACCCTAACAGAGCATTCATATAAAATATCCATATGTTGAGAAGGAATTTTATTGCTAGAAATTACGTAGAATGTTGAATTTCAGATCAGGGTTTTTCATTGAGGAAGGAATATTTCTAGACCAGATATTGGTAAGCAATGAAAACTTCTAATACAAAGGAATAGAAATGTACTTCCTGTTTTAATATCATACAGTTGGGTGAGACACATTCTCAGTACACTTAGTTCTATTTGTGTCAGTGGATACATGTGTAATCTCACAATCTGCTTGCTACTGGGTGTTGTAAATCTAACTAAACTGATTCACTATCACACTAATATGCTAATTTGTCCATGAAATAATTATAGCATTCAATTGAGTTTTGGCCCATTAACAACACTCAAGGTCTCTCATGATCAATGGCTGGAAGCTGTGACCCCTTCTGCTGGCAATTGGAAACCCCACTTGTAAAATCCTGGCTATGAAAGATCTGAGCAGTGCACATACCTTACTTTAGTCATCAATTTAGGATATAGAGAATATACTATGTTTTAGTAGTGCAATAATTTTGTTGTAAATGAGCAGCAGACGTTGAGAAACAATCAACAAGTACATCATGTGATACAAGAAATCCAGTACCATTCCTATTTAATGGGCAATGTCACATGATCAAATTTTTAGGCATACCGGATGAGGCTATCTTTCAATAAGTTTAACAGTACACATTCATTCAGACAGTGAATAGTCAAAAGTGATAAACAAAACTTAGGAACGTCAGTTGGAAATGAAATGAAAAGCTGGTGGCATGGCATACAATAATTAGCTCTCTGTAGATAGATGCATTTTTAAAACTGTTAATGTCATACTCTTATATTGTGAATGGGTGAAATGTGTGGCCAAGTGTGCACGCCCACACCCTCTGAAGGTATACACTAGTCTCGCGCACCCGACCCATAAAGGGTCTGGTAGCACTCAATACAACGCCAAGTCCATTAGAAACCTTTCAAGACTGTTTGTACAGGTAATTACTTGTGGCTACTGACATCAGTATAATGAAATCATGACAAGCCGCAAAAATGTTACTCTTGTACAGAAAACATCTCTCGATAATTCCGATTATCCAGATCCTTTACACCCCCAGGATTGGAATCTTCTATTTTTAACACTTCCATCCGCACCTCCTCGACACCTTTCTACAAAGAGATCCATGAATTGATGCATCAGCAACTCGACTTTAGCGTATTAATTCTCTGTTTAGTGGACAGTACGTGCAATGAATTTACTTCAGTTCGATTAACAAAGGATGGATAAGTGCGCAAAACAAATTGTAAGTTCAGAAGACGTTGTTTCAGGCGGGTAGATCTAGCCAAAATTTGTCGCCACCATTCAAGCGGAAAGATTTGAACACGGAGACATGAACTAATGACTGTGCTGGTTCGATTCTTTATCCCAAGTTATACTTACAGACTGAATTTGACGCTCATAGAGTAAACAATTCGACAGTTACAGCTAGCCATAGTTTTAATCGCTTGGGTCTGTCAGCGAGTTTTGTCACTGTTTTTTCCTCCACAATCACCTTCGCCTTATTCGAAGTAAAGAACAAGGTTACTGTATCTAACAACATAACATTCACTACAGAACAATCAAGAGTATTATGTACTCTTGGAACAATGGATCAGACTTTTCTCCTCCCAGTTAACACCAATTAATTAACGGTGCTGATAGTCCAGCACATAAGTACAGCAAGTATGCGGAGATTCCTATCCCGGGGTGTAAAGGATCTATGACTGTACTGATTCCATCGTTGTTTCAAGCTGTCCACCCATAAATCATGGAGCGATGGATATCCATGGCACTACACAGTAATGATCTAATTATAACGTACCCGATTTGCGTGTCCCCAAAACCAGTGCATCTTCGGGTGACGGGGTAGTCCGCGAAAAGCACGATGCATTTTCCAGAAATAAGCCACCAGTTTGCCTAGTACGTACACAACCAGCACAGTCAACACTGCCAACAACACCCTGACCATGATGCTCCCTCCTAACACTCGTAGTAGTGAATCCATCGCTGTTACTCTATTCTTGTCAAGGACTTAGGGGTGCTCTGTACAGTTTGAGTAAGGCTTCAGGGTATTTTTGAATTTTTAGCACCTGTGCATTAGAAAACAGGTACGCCCCTTGCCTTAGTCAGACCCTATTTCTCCGCACAGCGCTTATCGATTGGAAATTATAAGCGCTTATAATTTCCAATCGATAAGCGCCGTGCGGAGAAATAGGGTCTGGTTACGCGAGACTATACCCCTTGCTATTCTACGCACTTATGTTTAAAATAGACCTAGTCTGTCATTTTTCACCCAAAAGGCATGAAAATTTTGGAGAGTTACTGTTGTAATTTTGCTAAAAAAGAGCACTTGCGGTTTTTTGATGGCAACTTAGGGTGACAAATATAGCTAGCTATACATGAAAGTGAAAAGAAAGATTGGTGGCAGCAAGAGTTAATAATTGAGAGGAGAGACACAATTTGGTGGCAGTGTCAAACCGGAAGTTCAGTATCTGATGATTGACGAAGCTAGAAGGCAAAAATAAAAACGCATCGTAATATATAGTTTGTACTGTTTTGTATAGTGTATCAAGGCTCTAGTGTGTAACTGAACTGTAACACTAGTTCTAGTTTAAAGCGAAAAATTGTAACTTGCATTCTACAGCAAATTAGCAGTTGGGTTTAGACTAAAGTGTGCTCTAGTGTTAGCTTAGGCCACTCCAAGTCATACCTTAGTTTCTGGTCACTCCCTAGCCAACAAAAGGATGCGGGCGGGCGGATGATCAGGACTTCAGGACTATCATAGACTCTTACATATACACCAGTAATACTGTAATGTTATTAATTTTGCTTAATTTACCCATTTCATATTGAGTTTACAACCAAGCTTAACAAACATTCTTATAGCATAAGTAGTTAATTATGCTTCTACAAAATGCACCAGAAAAATTGTTGATGGCTAGCTACACTGCTGAGCACAACAATGTGTAGCTAACACTAAGGAAAGGTCTGTTCATGTGGCTACTTTTGCTTTACAAATGAAATGTTTCATTAGCTATGTCAGGAAATTATTATTTACTAGCTAGCTAATAATAATCCAAAGCTATATTAACACATCATCAGAAACTCTTTCAAATGTGAAGTCTTAGCCAACTATATATGCATACGTTTCCAGCCTTCTATACAGTAAACCTTGAGTAAAGTAGCTGTCAAAGTTTTGAGTTGAGTTGTTGAGTGCTCCAGGCTAGTGTTTTTCAGTGATCATGTGGGAAAGCTAAGTTAATGTTTTAACTAAGGGATGTCATGCACTTGCTAATTTAGGACCATACTTGCAATTATGTAACCATGGAAAAGTTGAAGTTTGAGCTCACCAAACGTTACCGGATTTCTAGTCAGTATATCAGTGATCAGTGATAAGGAAGTCCAAGTTTAGATCCACTAGAAGAGTTACTAGACTAATTATTAGAGAACTACATCTGAATTGTTAGGAAAGTTTAAAGCTATGGTATATCTGATCATTAGGCTAGTGATCAATGCTACATACATACTGTACTGAAATTACTTACTGGCAACAGAAGCATTACTAATAGCTAGCTATATAGCTAATCAAGGACAAGTCAAAAACGTTATAGTAGTATCTGTCTATTCTAGTATTAGAGTTAAGGGTAGTGTGACTGCTCTATTAGAATTCCTGACTGCTCTATTAGAGTATCTCGATTTTTTGCAGTGTTTAAAAATCCCTGTCCTTGGTCACGTACACTTAAGCGCTTGTAATATTAATAATAGTCCTCATAAACTGGGGTTCCAGTTTACCATGCGGGCGGGTGACCAGAAACTAAGGTTTGACTTGGTGTGGCCTTATATCCAGTAAGAAAGTACAGTATATTTGCCCAAACCATTTGTGAGTTATGGTAATTTCATGGAAGCCGTATATACATGAACTGTACAGAGCACCCTTAAAGGTCATGATCAGTACTTGCAAAAGTACCATTACACAATAATTGTTTTAGAGGCGCTTACTGATGCCTTGAGAAGAAAACTGCATTGTAATCGTAATAATTATTGTAATTGTAATATTTACGCAGCTTATGCTGATTTTCAACGGAGCCCTGAAAATAACATACAGATATGTACACCAAGTACACAAAACAACAGCTATAGAAATACAAATACTTAAAAAGATGACAAAGTGGCAGCCTCCACAACATTTGAAGATAAACTATTCCAAAAATTGTTCCACGATGAAAGAAACTTCCTTTACCAAAGTTAGTGGCAATCCTGGGAACAAAAAGACGATCTGCATTAATTATGTCCACAATAACCTGTGACATCTTTAGAAAAATGAAAATATTTAGCAAATGGGAAGGCGAATAATTACTAACAGATCTGTAAACTTAACTTGAATGGCTGTGTGGTAACATCGATGTCCAGTCAAAGTAAAAGATAATCTGGAAGCACAAGATGGTGGCAACTTCTTAGTAAATTTAGAATGTACTCTTTCAATCATATTTTAAGGTATAGTTAGCATTTTTACAGTGGAACCTGCTATTCAGGATACTTGAAAATGAGGACACTTGTGTAATCTGGACACTTTTGATATCAGTCCCAACACAGAGCTCGAATTGAGAGTATATTATACGATTTACTCTTGATTTCTTTTATGTAATAGGATAGTCAATTAAAGTATATTCAACAGTAGTGGAGCAGCAGTAATTTTCAAGATAGTTCGGTTGATGCTATCTACTATACCCTTCAACACTGCATGACTTTTGAATATATACAGCAGCTAGCTAATCTATGCTTTGAGCTTGTAAGATGAATACACTATACATACTTTAGTTAGTTGCCACTCAACTGAATCAACTTGTATCAGATATATAGAGTCAAACTGATAATCAGGACACTTAGTCTCAATACCGGTTCACTGTATACTTTAACTAGAGAGAACTCACAACTGCATGTGAAGTGTATTATACCAATGTACATCATAAACTCTTCACTGTACGAAACCTGGCATTCGTGACACTTGTAAAAAATGTTGCATGTAAGCTCTTATCTTTACATCTACTTGTTTTGGCCCAGGCTTGTGACAACCAAGAGAGACAACCTGTATGTTTGCAATGGTTGTGGGTTACTGATCAATATTGAACACTACATGAAAATCTCAGATATTTCAGTTGTAATTTCACAATTTTGCATAACTGTAAACTGACCATTGATTTCCATATGTACATACATAAACTCCAACAAGAGAAACAAGTAAAATGTAAATATCAAGTGTAAATCTCTAAAATTTCAGTGTCACAATTCCCTAGGAGTTATCTTTAGTTTTATTCCATCTTTTGCTCTGAGCCCCAACCCCTTTAGAAGGACTTCCCCTTCTACTGCTTGTGTCAGTTTAAACCTGTAGAAGTACACATGTACTTAAAATTAATCCTGACCATGGGTGTATGTAGGAAGGGGTTTCAACTATAGCTTATATTTTACAATTACCTGACTGCTTTATTAGAGTATCTCAATCTTTCAACTGAAATTATTAGTTAGAACAATACTACAAGTGTAGCTATCACATTACTTTACTATAAGATAAAGGTCCTGTTATATGGCCTCTCGTTGTGATGCCAGCTCTATTGGCCTGTTGTGTAAATACGATGTCGAGGACCTTTTCAGAATTTTTGTCTTGCCCTTGCAACTATTATCCACGCTTATTCCTTCCACCATGTCATAGATGACAGTTTATCACTGCAGCGGCCAATAAAATACAATTCACTGGACTTATTTATTAACAGGTTTTTGGGCACAATTCCTTCAATTTGGACCACCATCCCATTGATTTTGAGAGAAAGAGGTATTACTGAGGGATGATTGTCATTTACTCCATGCAGCGACATGTTACTATATAACTGTTAACTAATGAATTTGTACGCAGCTATCCTATAATATGTGTGCACTGTATTTGACACCATAAAAAAGATAGATGAAACCTGAAGCTTCAATTTCTCAATGTTTCAAGTGTTCCTGAACCCCTGAGGGTACACCCATGCTGGTACAAGTCAGAATAATGAACACAGATGTATGTATCGTAGGTTCACTACAAAAATAGTTTGCACATTTGTCAGCAGCTTTTCTAACCTTCTCAGTATTTTAGCAATGCTCATTCATGGCAAAGTTCTGTCTTATACAATTCCTATTGCAGAATACAACAGAATAAACAGCCAGTACATTGGAGGTGTGTACTAACCTTGGACCAGTTGAGAATGGGACATAAGCAAATGGATCTCTTCCCTTAGAGTTTTCCACTGTAAACCTCAAAGGATTAAACTCCTATAATACAAGGTTTATGAATAACTGTACAGTAATTAGTTAGCTACTCAACCTATCCATATAGGATGAAGTTTAACTTTTTGTGTTATTGAGAATTCTAGGAAAATAGGAACGGGACAGGATCACAGGAATGAAAAATGGGAATGACTATTGGAAAAGGCCTGATAATGGTCGTCATGTCATTACACAGTTTTATTTTACAACACAATGCTTCTTTGCAGCATTGTTGGAGCCATCCACTCAATTGATTGAAACACTCTACAGTAATAGAGCAGTCACTTTCATTACAATACTCTAATAGAGCGATCAACAATGTTTTGTAAGTAACTATCCTACCAGGGATCTGCATTCTAAGTAAGACTGTGAATCTGATAGACTAGACCTGGCTGGCAAAGATTAGGTATATAGATAAGGTAAGTTGTCATCACTGAAAGCTGGCTACTTCCTTTAAACCTCAAAAATATTAAATATTTAAGAATTCACAAAGTATTCTATAAACATTAATATTATAGGCTTCAGGCTCTGTAAAGAAGTCATATGTCAGGATATGTAGCAATATGCTTGTCAGACTGGAGTGGTTCCATGAATGTTCATTGTTTTAAATTAGCTTCTTCACTGAAGCCACTCCAGATCAATGAGCATACAACAAATACCATCAGAGACCAGCAATGAAAGCCTGTGAATTTGATAGAGTATAGCTAGGTATACAGTGTGAATGCTGAAAACTCCCTTGTATATATTCCAAAGATTCAACCATGAAGTTTACATTCTAGTACGTTAAATAACATACAGTACCTGCATATAGATGTAGAAAGTTGCTGACTTGACTGCTTTACTAGAGCAGGTTACTGCTCTGTTAGAGTGTTTCAAATTTTTAGCAGAAGAATCCAGCATTATCCAACCTGTGTATTAACATGATGACTTTTATCGAGCATTTTCCATTGGCTGTTCTAGTTCCTGAATTTCATTCCTTCTACAAACCCAGAGGTTTACTTATACTCTGTACACTGTACAAATTTACAAACTATTTCCCTATATCTAACTGACTTTCCTGCATAACAACATTTCTATTTATTAGTGACTGCAGCATGTATGTATCTGGTTTCAAATAATTAATTTAGATTCTTCTGTACCAAAATAATGGACATGTGTGCAATATAACTCAGTATAATGCAGTCCCACCCATCATCCGTTTATACACACACCTCCACATCATCTCCCCAAACTGAAACATTGTGGTGAAGAGCATAAATTCCAAATACCACCTTGGTACCTGTCAAGAATACACACATATGTACATAGGGCTTTATATGACACTACTGCAGTTTGAAAGCTCTAATACAATAATTATACATACGTATGTATCACTAGATAGTATATTCATATGCAATTCATTGTTGTGTACAGACACACCTTTGGGCATCACGCATCCATCAAAGTCTACATCTTGTGATAACTCTCTACCAATGAAAGGTACTGGTGGGAACAGCCTCAGTGACTCTTTGATACACAAACCAACATACTCAAGATGGCTCATGTCATCCCTGTAAGTGTAGAACAACGTCACTATACATACCATTTAAAGTTGCTAATTTTACGACAAGACACAAAATGTATTCAGCCAAGATACGCTGTATACAAACTCATTCTGTAAAAGAAACACTTACATATGATCAGTGACACTAGATGGTTTCAGAGTAGTGCTCTGCGATATATCGGTGATACCGTTTATCGTGATAAATTATCATAACCGATTATCATCGTATCATACCGTGACAGCGTTTGATAACTGATATATCGAAATACCGGTATATCACTGAATACCGGTATAGGATTGCTTTTAACCTAGCCTTTGAGATTTAATTACCCAATTTGTTGATGGTTTAGCAGACACACCCTAAACAAAAACTTGAGGTTGTCATATTACAACACATGCTTACTGTACTGAACTATATATGTATTTTGGTTTTTGGGATGATACTGCTTCATACTAGGCCCAAGAAATGATGTAATAGTTACAATGACAAGCTAACCCCCCGTGATATTTTCCTGTTACTAATACCGTGTATCCAAATTTCAATACCGCCGAGCTCTATTTTAGAGTACAACTTGTCATCATACAACATGATGTATATACACCAGTGTCCAATTAACCAGTTATTAACCAGTGTTGTCTAGGTCAGCCAATAACTGGTGAAGAAACCTTTAAACTGGTTATTGCCCACCCACTTGGTAAACCATAAATTACCCCTACTGACAAGTGTTAAGTCATAACATAACCTCAAAGAATGTGTAAGTATGTGATTGTAATAACTGTTATTGCAGGATAGGATGTTGATGGTCACTTTGGTACCACTCTAAACCATCCAGCAGGCTTGTTGAGTCATATTATGTCTGCCAATATACAAACAAACCAATTAACCAGTTATTGCCAATTATTGGTAGGCAATTAACCAGTGACAAAAATTTTGTAGGTGTACAACACTAATGATAGTACTGTATATTAGGAATCATAAGAGTTTGGACCAAAATAAACCAGCCTCACAATACCTTCATGGTGTCTTGGCAGTATTGTTTAGGTTGACGTAACCAATCCTCAAAATGCCTTCAGAATGCTTCCAATAGGTTGCCACAAAATTTGAAACAAAATTTCTATTGACTACCTGAACTAATGTTCAGATAAGCGTAATTCAATAATGGCTAAGGCTATGGGCTTGATTTTTTTGTTGTTCAATGTCTCTTCAGCTCAACAGGTGCCTTATGGTTTTGTACATTCATTGCATGTTTCATGAACTTACCTGTGTCCTCATTTGTGCCCCAATTATCTTTGCTTACAGTGCAAGGTGTTGATTTGTGGTAGTGCCCCTGGATGCATGGCTTTCCTATGTCTGTAACAAGAATTGTCCGAGTTTTCCACTGTGATTGGATTGATTGTAGAAGTACTTCTTATGGTGTTCTTAATTTGTAACGCTGTGTAACAAGTTAAATAGCTGAAAACGAAGTGTAATGGCCACTTCACTATTTCAGTAATATTGATAGTTGGGACATGCACTCAGACAAAAACAATAAGCATGGTGATTATTATAACAGTAAAGACTTTATTACTACTAATGCAGAGACAATTATAACTTTTTAAAAAACCCCAGTGAAAATGTCAGGCAGACTAAAGCTTTACCTGACATTGATACACTGCTGCTTTACACAATTAGGCATTCAGGGAATACACCAATAGATTTACTTAACCTTAGTATGTATAATGGTACAATCATTATTGTGTTCACTATATACTTATGCACTAAAATAACTATACAACCTTGGACTACTTCCTTGTATTTTGATCTGACATTGTGGTCGGCCAGGCATGATATTTGCCTGACAAATGGCCTATGTCAGGCAGTAATAATTGGCTCTGTACTACTGGCATCTTCAGTTCTACATTTGCATGTCATCACAGATATTATGCCAATACATTGTTTGATCTTCATTTTCCTTCTCATCAAACAGAGCATCCACCTCCTCCCTACACTTGGCCTGGTGTTCAGGGTGGATCAGGGGTGGATCTAGGATTTATAAAGGGGGGGGGGGGGGGGGATAACTCAAGGTACTAATCTCTTGGGTAGAGGTGTGCAAAGCATGCTGGAACTAGGGGGTCTGGGGGCATACCCCCCCAGGAAAATTTTGAACAATAGATGCTAAAATACTGCAATTTGGAGACATGCCCACATAAAATTCATAATATTTTCTGCCTGTAGATTATATATACTGCCTTTAGATTATAGGTATGGCTCTCTGAAGCATTTTGCTAATGGAAAAGTTTGGGTAGGTACAGACAACCAAGTACATGATGCACCCTCTCACAATTGCACAACACTGAATAGGTGCATGTTAGAATAATAATGTTGAAAGTGGAAAATTTTGAAATTTGAACCAAACAAGATTGAATCTGAGAGCATTTTCAATGGAAATTGTGTACCTGAATTAAGTATTGCCATACATATTAACTACACAAGTGGATGAATGAAGCCCTTTAAACAGACCAATGTACTTCATTGTATGTATAGGTGCAGGCAGATTTGGAAAAATTTCATAACAGAACCAACTACATGTTTCCAGTGAATGCTCTATTAGAGTGGTTAGCTGACTGCTCTATTAGAGTATCTCGATCTTGTACACCTCCAATGCTGATCCAGGTCCTTGTTGCATAAAAGTTAGGATAAATCCACTAATAATACCTTGGAAAGATGTTTATAAGGTGGTTTTATGAGTATTTGTATTATTAGTGATCATATAATTATGCTAAGACAAAATTTCATTATAATTCTCAGCATATTGATCAAGTAAAGCCTAAATATGAAGGGGGGGGGGGGGGGGGGGAGGGGGGGGGCTTCAGCCCCCAAAGCCCCCCCTACCTGGATCCGTCCCTGTGGATGGCAAGGTTGTATAGTGTCCAGGACAGACCACTAGCTATAGTGTCATGTCCCTCAAATACAAATGTGTCCACATCAGCTTTAATCTCTTCATTGGATAACCCAACTCCTTGTTCATCCTAATAGGTGTTAACAATTACAATGTAACAACCTCAGAAGTAACAAATTAAAACTTGGCTAATATGGCATTGTGTGAAGCATTTCTCTACCAATAGCAGTTACATAACATAATTTGGTTTTCTTGAAGGCATGTAGAAAGAAACATAACAAGCACAAACATTATATTATTCAAATTATGCCACACCCTTGAGTGGTAACACAGTGTAGTACTATTTGAATTTACATTTTGGCAAAACAATTGTAGCTACTCTTGTGGCACATACGTACGTGCATACGTATTGTAGATCTGTGTGCGCATATAGACCAAAGAAAGTAAGTTGCTACAGTATAATTGTATTGGCAAATTGCTTTTTGATAGAATACTGTTGTCTGTGTAATACCTACCTTTGCTTGTAGCAGTATGTCAATGAAGTCAAGGTACTTCTTTTTCCTCTTGTTGGCAGGTGCTCCATCCATTATACCATCATCATTACTAGTTTTCTAATAGGAAAAACATAACAATATTCACTAGTCTATGTAGCTTTGTATTATCAACAAAATTACAAATAGAAGTTGCAAACTGTCACACAAAATACAGTACAGTTATACAAAACAGTTATGTAAGGAATGTTACATAAACAACCCCGCATGATTGATCATGTGTGTGAAATTGTACCAGTTGGTTCTACGACTAGAAATAGATTACATGGACACTTGTGTACTAATAATCTAATCACCAAAAATTGTTCTTTTACTAGTAGAACAGTGTATTTTCAAAATGCAGTCATGCTTAGCTAATTAGCAGTTTAGTGCCTGAAGCCAACAGCCTCCAGAACAGCTGGGTAGGGACGACATAAAACTGGAACTCAGTACAGGGGCGTAGCCAGGATTTTTTGAAGGGGGGTTCAAACAGCAGTATTGAGTTACCATGCAGGCACAGCCCCCAGCCACTGAGAGACTTGCAATATTTTAATGAATCAAAACTCAGTAGATTAATATTTTATGCAATTAATTATAATGCATATAAGTGCCTCTGGGATGAAGCTAGTACTGTAGATAAAGCTACCTAGTGGAAACAGACAGCATAACACATAGAGACACATATAGACATCTGTAAGTGATGGTTATCCCACTGGTATAGGAACCATAAATCCACTGATACAAATTAAATGAATGACTTACAATCAAAACATTATAACTACAATTTAATATGCATAGCATGGATTCATTTTGCATGCCCAAGTGATAAATTAATGGCATTCTATATCTTTAAACACTGCGCACCAAAGCTAGCAGAATAAGTTCATGCTCAGTTTTGTATTTAATGTTAGAATATCTGAAACACTTCACTAATGAAGTTCCTTAACATATGGATAATTACATGCATGCATATGTGACTGCTCTACCCCCTTGCTGGCGTGAAGTAAGGTTGAATGCAGAGAAGATCTCAGATCCTGGCCGTTGTGGCTCCTTTAGTGCATGTCTATACTGCAATGTTGCACCTCCTCACAGGGGATAGCATTAACGTGACTGCTCTATTAGAGAATATCGATTTTTTAAACCAGTTTTCAAGAGGGCTCATGTTACCTCTGTGAATCCTTCCTGAGAGATAAATCATGTGCAAGCTTTATCAATTGTTGTACTGCGCTTACTTACTAATTTTGTCCTGCCACACTAAATGGTGTGTTAGGGTCCTGCTGTAAACTGAGACGGAAGTCTAAATTTTACAGGGAGGTTCCTGAACCCCTCCCTATGCCCCTGCAGTAATTAGCTTAACAGAGAACTACTGAAGATCACAATCAAAAAAGGCCTTTTATACCTCGACTAGTATAATGTGTGTGAGTGCACAATTACTTCAACCTACACATAACAGGGACATATGCAGGAATTTTGAAAAGGGGTTTCCACTCAGTACAGCTAAGTGATGTAGTTTATATTGCCTGACTGCTTTATTAGTGTATACACCAAAATTATTATTCAGAACAATGCTACATATAGCTTTTATGTGAGTAACTATTGTTTAACTAAGATAAAAGTTTCAAAATTTGCCCTTTTACATGATCGATTCCAGATTCTGGAAACCGGAAGCTTCAATTTCTTAATGTTTTAAGTACTGTATAAAATCCAAAGGGTTTCATGAAGCCCCTGGAAACCCCCCCTACATTAGCTGCCATGTTATGTACGGGCCTTATCATCTACAGTTTTTTTTTGATACCCTATGCTTTGATAAAGCATATGCAGTGTTAGTATTAAGGTGACTGTCATAGTGCAGTGACAATGCACACAAAGCCATTGTAACTTCTTTTACAACCATACCTGGGAAATGGTTGTATGTCAGTTAACAAAGGCACTCCTACTACAAAACACAGCCCCACCCACTTTCCCTCCAGCTCCTTCCTCCTCTTAGTAATGATGTCCATGGCAAAATCATGTACCAGTTTAGCAGCTTTCTTGTAACGTCGACTGGACGATGTGAGGTTGTAGATGATGTCAAAATAGTAGGGAAAACACCTGTAGTGGAGATCACATGGTTGCTATATACATTGTGTTACGAAACGTATGTCCTATAATCCAACTTTACATCAATGGACTGGTATACTGACCCACTAACAGTGTTAGTTTAAAAAGCAATATATTACTTGCTACTGCCATTGCAATGTTATGTGCTTTATTTCAAAAGTAATTAGTGATATCTACAACCAAGCTGTGCAAAAGGGTGTGACCTTCCAAAAAATGGGCTATAAAGTATGGAAAAGCAACATCAAAGATGGTGGCCAAGAAATGGCTGCAATTATATTATGTCAACTTTGCAGCCATTTCTTGGCTGCTTCCTTTGACATCACTTCTGTTTCATACTAGCTATTTTGGAAGGCCACACCCTTTTACACAGCTTGGCTGTTTTGGATTAGACATTTTTTTGTATTTGTATGACTTTTGTCTATCTTTTTTAAATTTTTACAGGTGAACAGAAGAAAGCGACATTTGTAAACATCATATTAATGTTGCATGTATTGAAGGATCTCAAAACGAGCTTATTACATGCATGTAGCTATGGATGGCTTTCACATTGATTTCCATTACATTCATTACAGAAGGCTTGTACACCTGTAGCTTGATAGTTTACTGACACATGCAAGAAAATTTAGAGTGGTTTAGCTGGTAGACATGACTATAAATTACACTATCGCCAACTGATCTATTCTTGAGGGCATCTCGATCATGTGATTCTTATGTATATAGCCTATTGACTAGTTTTTAATCATTTTGTAGTACTCTAATATATAGAACACACATTTTTTCTGAGCACTTCTAATACAATGTTCACAGAATGTTCTAGAATTTCCATTGATAGATCTATGAAATTATAAAACTTTTATATACCTTTCTAATGTTATAAACTAGAATATTTTCATTTATAAGGTAGAAATTTAATGAACAGCTGACAGCAGTGGCAGAGTGGTACACGTAAAGGGTTTGGACATAGTTGTGGAGGTCCCTGGTTCAAACCCTGAACATTTTTTTCCAACGTTTCCATGCAATTTTTTAAACTTCTTGGTGACTGCTCTATTACAGTCTCGATCATGTTTGTTTCACGTGTTTGATATTTGCTCTTTATATCCCTTTATACTTTTAAATCATAAAAGGTCCGTGCTATGATGGTTAGCCTATGATTCTTAAGTTGCTTCTGTCAGTAGTTTACCTGTATGCAATTCTTGAAAATTGCTCGTAACTTTGCACCAATCTGTACACAAATTGGATTATAAATACGTTATGATATATTATGCTCTTATACCCTCCAAATTTGAAAAGAATTTAATAAGGCTGCACCAGTATGCCAATTTTTGAAGGTGGTGTAAAAGAAAACTAATGGAAGATGAAGAATAATACAAAGAAAATAAGACAAACTTTGAAAGCGTGTATCACGGCTGGACTGATTTAGCTCAAATTTGGTATGGATGACTCCCTACCCAAGGGATGTTTTATGGGTTATTTCTAATTGATACCGAGGAATGAATGCATGAAAATTATATTTTCTTGGTTTCTATAAAATACACGCTTGTCCAGCTTTCCTTGCCAACACAACACGTTATTGTGTGGCCTTATATTATATTATTACATTAAATATAATTGTGACGGAAAACCCGATTTGTTCGCATTTTACTTTTATGACTTTTTGTTGTCTATAGGGAAAAACCAATGGGATGTTAAAGTTTCAGCGTCATCTGGTAAGTGCTTTTGGAGTTATAGCAATAGAAAACAAGAAGAGCAAAACAGTTGATTTGTACAGTGTTATATGGCAAAAACTACAAGTGCTTGGTAATTGATCATAAGTCTTGAGTGCAACGAGCTACAGAGTTGGGACTTGTGTCATTCTATTCACAATGAACTGGAGCATTCATCAAGGTACACCCATGCCATTAAGCAAGAAGGCTGTTTAAAAGAGACCTCAATTCATGTCTTCCTTCCTGGTATGCTGGAGTGATTAAAATGTGCATGAATCTTTTCCATGGCACGCATTTTTTTACCCAATGTATTTCAATTATGCAAACAAATCAGATTTGGGTCACTTATAATATAGGAGAATTCATTGCTAGGTAATTTCTTCTTGTATCATTGTTCTTCACTATATACAGAGATGAAATCAGTGAAGAAAGATTGATCGTGTATAATCAATTCAATGTGACGTAAAAATAGATCTGAGCGATGGTTGCAATCTATTGATTATCGTGATAGTGAGTAACAATCATGATAATGATAGTATGCAATAGTACTATCACGATATATCAAAATGTGTCTCACAAACATGAACAACAGCAGCAAATTAAACATGATAGTGTTGCAGTTGAGGAAACTGTGAAAGTCCAGTTGAGCTGTAATACATACCAGAGAGTGTAAGAAAAGCAGATAGGTGGTGTGTTATCCCAGTGCCTACAGCTGTGCAAACAAAATTTGCACCCATTATTCATCTATTTACTAGCTATCAGTGAGTGGGTGTATTAATTTCTGATACCCAAAATTTGCCCTGTTTTGGGCAGCTTTTTTCGAGCGGGTAATAATATCACAGGTGGCAGTAATAGGGTGGGAGGCTGGGTGGGCTTAATATAGGGGTATAAAATGAAGTAAGAAGACAAATGGAATCTAGAGGCCAAGTTTGGGCCCTTCATGGCCCTCAAATCACTCCAAATTGACTGAGAACACTATTGGCGAGCTCTCTGTGAAGTCCCAGTTCACTACACACCATTATCACAAAGCCATGGCCATTTAATGGCCCACTCGTGGCTTTGACAGGGTTGGAAGAAAGCTGCTACAGAAACCAGACTTGCCAGTGCTGAAGGAAGTACAGTGTGGAATATGATAGTGTGTTAGACCAGCAATCCATTTCTGGTAAAAACGTAAGTTGGATTTTGTGTGTGTGGAAGCCTTGTTATATGAAATCCGGTCACATTTGATTATTTAAAATCATTTATATAGAAATAATGACTGCATTATTGGAGTATCTCAGTCAAACGAACTGGAAGACATCTCTCAAAATTTTAGATTAAGATTAGATTTCGCAGTAAATGTGTAATGTAGGGAAAAGGTTGTCCTAAACTGTAGCTTTGGTTCCTCTATTAGAGTAGTTACTTGACTGCTCTATTAGAGTATAGGGTGCGACGGAAACTATAGAAACCCATCTAAGTCTGCCACAGGGAACCCCCCCCCCCCCTTGTAAAATTTAGACTTTTGAGTTTACAGCAGGACCCTAACACACCATTTAGTGCGGCAGGACAAAATGAGTGAGTAATAGTTTAGGGCACATGATGGCACAGCACAATTGATAAAGCTTGCATTTATCTCTCAGGGAAAGATTTACAGAGGTAAACACGAGCCCTCTTGAAAGCATGTTAAAATTATAATGTTTTGATTGTAATTTGTATCAGTGGTTTCAAGGTTCCTATACCAGTGGGATACCTATCACTTACAGATACCTATACATATGTGTCTCTATGTGTTATGCTGTTTGTTTAGGTAGCTTTATCTAGTACTAGCTTCATCCCAGGGGCACTTATATGCATTATATTTATGTACTTTCCCACATAAAATATAGAGTTTTGATTCATTAGAATATTGAAAGTCTCTCAGAGGCTGACGGCTGCACTCCCAGACCCCTGCTTCTGGTAAATCAATACTGATGTTGGAATCCCCCTTCAAAAAATCCTGGCTACGCCCCTGTAATAATCATCAACAATATTTGATTGACAACATCGAGAAAAATTCAGCTATATAGATGGCCAGGTTGTGGGACACTAGTACTAAACCCACTCCACTATATGATACCATTGTCATCAATAATAGTATTTAGATAAATCTAACTTATTTAATCATTATATGTGACTGGATTTTGGAAAAACGATCCAAATTGCACATTAGAAGTTTCGAGATAAACGGTTTTAAAGAATTGAAGCCAGCATAACTCTCCAAGGATAGCAAGCACGCGTATGAAATTTACACAAAAGATGCATCAATCTGTTACCTTTCACGCCACTTCCAGTACTTGTAGTTGCTTGTAGAGTTTCCCGCCAAATAAGATAGAAAATCTGAGCAGTTGGACGAGCGAAGTAGTATCACGAGTGCTCACAAAGGGGTGGAGGGTGGGGGGTGATGGGGAGGGCAAGAGATAGACCTCAAAATGGAGGCAGACCACGATTGGAGTCCAGACACGAGATTACAGGGCTGTGCTGGCTCCTTAGTGGCTGATATGTAGCAAAATCAACAGAGAACACGTCTGGCCAGCATTATAAGGCTGCCCACCAGTAAACCACTGCTCCTTGCCAAGCCAGGTCCTTCACAAGGTCTGAAACCGTCATTTGAGCACTCCACACCACCCAGAAAAGATGTCTGTTAAAACCAGCCTTGTGTAGTTTGAGTAGTACTGAGGGTCAAAACTAGTAGTACGATAGTGTAGCTATCCACTGGTGGTGTTAGTTTGATTTTGCCTGATGTGCGATTTGGATCGGTTTTGTAAAATCTGGTCACATCAAGACACACGGTAGTGTGTCGTGCGGCCCAAGAAGCCGGCGCGTAACACCCGTGAGTATATTGACAGGAAGAAAGAAAACGCAATTTTCGCACCTCCGTAGCTCCGTGCTTCCTTGATGAAACAAGACGATTTTTGCTGTGGATATGCCCCCCAACTGCAGCACTCCACATTCCAAATTTGAGCGAAATCGCTTCGCGCGTTTCCGAGATATGCGACTTCACAAATTGGCTCAGTTTCTTCGTTTTTTTTTTCTTATTTTTCTTGTCGCACACTTACAAAAACTGCTATAAAACTCGCACGCCATATCCGATTGCCTTGAAATTTGGCACACAGAAGGGGGATATAAAGGCGCATCTCGGTACCAACTTTGGCTGGAATACGATAAACAGGCAAAGAGTTATGAACGATTATTCACGAAAATTAACACCAATATGTTGTCACGCCTACAGGGTAAACCGCGTATGAGAAGAAGCTGAAAATCGGTGGGTGAATAGGTTAACTATTGAACCTCAAACCTTTTGTGGTTTGAAAGAAATCGAGCTAAAAACCAGGAAGATACAACGAAAAAACCAACAGTGTGTAACAATTACGCAATCGAGATTAGCTAATAAAAAACGACTGCTTGCCACGCCTACCAGGTAAACCGCTTGGGGTAATGCTTTGAAAATCGCTGTACAGATGGAGTTATCATCTTAGAAAGGCTCTTCAATGGTGTAGAAGAATCAGACTTAAAACCACGGAGTTATAACACGAAATCCAACTTAGTGTAGCAAGTGCGAGATCGAGATACTCTAATAGAGCAGTCATCCTAATAGAGCAGTCATCCTAATAGAGCAGTCACCCGAAGAGAATTCAAGAGATCAGCTAGAAACAAGTAACCTGTATAGAGATCAGCTACAAACAAGCCACCCTGTAGAGAGATCAGCCACAAACAATTCACCCTGTAGAGAGATCAGCTAGAAGAAGTTACCTTGTAGGGAATTCATGCAACTATAGAAAGAGATAATTCAGCTAGAAGAAATCACCTTGTAGAGTTCAGCTACAAAGAAACCACAATGTAGAGAGTTCAGATACAAAGAAACCACCATGTAGAGAATTCGTTTACAAACAAGTCACCCTATAGAAAGATCAGCTAGAAGAAGTTACCTCGTAGAGAGTTCAGTTACAAAGAAACCACCATGTAGAGAATTCATTTACAAACTAGTGACCCTGTAGAGACATCAGCTAGAAGAAGTTACCTTGTAAAGAGTTCAGCTACATAGAAACCATTCTGTAAAGAGCTCAGCTGCAAACAAATCACCTGTACAGAATTCAGCTACAAACAAATCACCCTGTAGAGAGATCAGCTAGAAGAAGTTACCTTGTTGATAGTTCAGCTACAAAGAAACCATCATGTAGAGAGTTCAGCTACAAACAAATCTCCCTGTAGAGAGATCAGCTAGAAGAAGTTACCTTGTAGAGAGTTCAGCTTCAAACAAATCACCCTGTAGAAAGATCAGCTACAAACAAATCTCCATGTAGAGAGATTAGCTAGAAGTTACCTTGTAGAGAGTTCAGCTACAAAGAAACCATCATGTAGAGAGTTCAGCTACAAACAAATCTCCCTGTAGAGAGATCAGCTAGAAGAAGTTACCTTGTAGAGAGTTCAGTTTCAAACAAATCACCCTGTAGAAAGATCAGCTAGAAGAGGTCACCTTGTAGAGAGTTCAGTTACAAAAAAAACCACCATGTAGAGAGCTCAGCTACAAACTAGTGACCTTGTAGAGACTTCAGCTAGAAGAAGTTACCTTGTAGATAGTTCAGCTACAAAGAAACCATTCTTTAAAGAGCTCAGCTGCAAACAAATCACCTGTAAAGAATTCAGCTACAAATAAATCACCCTGTAGAAAGATGAGCTAGAAAAAGTTACCTTGTAGAGAGTTCAGTTACAAAGAAACCACCATGTAGAGAATTCAGCTACAAACTAGTGACCCTGTAAAGACATCAGCTAGAAGAAGTTACCTTGAGAGAGTTCAGCTACAAAGAAACCATTATTTAAAGAGCTCAGCTGCAAACAAATCACCTATATAGAATTCAGCTACAAACAAATCACTATGTAGAGAGATCAGCTAGAAGAAGTTAACTTGTAGAGAGTTCAGCTACAAACAAATCACCCTGTATAGAGATCAGCTAGAAGAAATCACCTTGTAGAGAGTTCAGCTACAAAGAAACCACCATGTAGAGAGTTCAGCTGCAAAGAAATCACCCTGTATAAAATTCTGCCACGAACAAATTGCCCTGTAGAAAGATCAGTTAGAAGAAGTTACCTTGTAGAGAGTTCAGCTACAAAGAAACCATTCTGTAAAGAGCTCAGCTGCAAACAAATCACCTGTACAGAATTCAGCTACAAACAAATCACCCTGTATAGAGATCAGCTAGAAGAAATCACCTTGTAGAGAGTTCAGCTACAAAGAAACCACCATGTAGAGAGTTCAGCTGCAAAGAAATCACCCTGTATAAAATTCTGCCACGAACAAATTGCCCTGTAGAAAGATCAGTTAGAAGAAGTTACCTTGTAGAGAGTTCAGCTACAAAGAAACCATTCTGTAAAGAGCTCAGCTGCAAACAAATCACCTGTACAGAATTCAGCTACAAACAAATCACCCTGTATAGAGATCAGCTAGAAGAAATCACCTTGTAGAGAGTTCAGCTACAAAGAAACCACCATGTAGAGAGTTCAGCTGCAAAGAAATCACCCTGTATAAAATTCTGCCACGAACAAATTGCCCTGTAGAAAGATCAGTTAGAAGAAGTTACCTTGTAGAGAGTTCAGCTACAAAGAAACCATTCTGTAAAGAGCTCAGCTGCAAACAAATCACCTGTACAGAATTCAGCTACAAACAAATCACCCTGTATAGAGATCAGCTAGAAGAAATCACCTTGTAGAGAGTTCAGCTACAAAGAAACCACCATGTAGAGAGTTCAGCTGCAAAGAAATCACCCTGTATAAAATTCTGCCACGAACAAATTGCCCTGTAGAAAGATCAGTTAGAAGAAGTTACCTTGTAGAGAGTTCAGCTACAAAGAAACCATTCTGTAAAGAGCTCAGCTGCAAACAAATCACCTGTACAGAATTCAGCTACAAACAAATCACCCTGTAGAGAGATCAACTAGAAGAAATTACTTTGTAGAGAGTTCAGCTACAAAGAAACCACCATGTAGAAAGTTCAGCTGCAAACAAATCACCCTGTAGAAAATACAGCCACAAACAAATTGCCCTGTGGAAAGATCAGTTAGATGAAGTTACCTTTTAGAGAGTTCAGCTACAAAGAAACCACCCTGTAGAGAGATCAGCTAGAAGAAGTTAACTTGTAGAGAGTTCAGCTACAAAGAAACCATCATTTAGAAAGTTCAGCTTCAAACAAATCACCTGTAGAGAGTTCAGCTACAAACAAATCTCCCTGTAGAGAGATCAGCTAGAAGAAGTTACCTTGTAGAGAGTGAAGCTACAAACAAATCACCCTATTGAAAAATCAGCTAGAAGAAGTCACCTTGTAGAAAGTTCAGTTACAAAGAAACCACCATGTAGAGAGTTCAGCTACAAACTAGCCACCTTGTAGAGACATCAGCTAGAAAAGTTACCTTGTAGAGAGTTCAGCTACAAAGAAACTATTCTGTAAAGAGCTCAGCTGCAAACAAATCACCTGTACAGAATTCAGCTACAAACAAATCACCCTGTAGAGAGATCAGCTAGAAGAAATTACTTTGTAGAGAGTTCAGCTACAAGGAAACCACCATGTAGAGAGTTCAGCTGCAAAGAAATCACCCTGTATAAAATTCTGCCACAAACAAATTGCCCTGTAGAAAGATCAGTTAGAAGAAGTTACCTTTTAGAGAGTTCAGCTACAAAGAAACCATTCTGTAAAGAGCTCAGCTGCAAACAAATCACCTGTACAGAATTCAGCTACAAACAAATCACCCTGTAGAGAGATCAGCTAGAAGAAATGACCTTGTAGATAGTTCAGCTACAAACAAATCACCCTGTAGAAAGATCAGTTAGAAGAAGTTACTTTGTAGAGAGTTCAGCTACAAAGAAACCATTCTGTAAAGAGCTCAGCTGCAAACAAATCACCTGTACAGAATTCAGCTACAAACAAATCACCCTGTAGAGAGATCAGCTAGAAGAAATTACATTGTAGATAGTTCAGCTACAAACAAATCACCCTGTAGAAAGATCAGTTAGAAGAAGTTACTTTGTAGAGAGTTCAGCTACAAAGAAACCATTTTGTAAAGAGCTCAGCTGCAAACAAATCACCTGTACAGAATTCAGCTACGAACAAATCACCCTGTAGAGAGATCAGCTAGAAGAAGTTACCTTGTAGATAGTTCAGCTACAAACAAATCTCCCTGTAGAGAGATCAGCTAGAAGAAATTGCCTTGTAGAGAGTTCAGCTACAAAGAAACCATCATGTGGAGAGTTCAGCTGCAAAGAAATCACCACTGCCCAAATTTCAAGGCAATAGCTCTTTCCAATCTGAAGCTATCAATTGTCAAAGTTGGCAAATTGGATGTGTGTGGAAGACCCCTTTTTACAAATCCGGTCACATATGTATTATATATATAATTTGTACATTTACTGATAAAATATTTAAAGTATATCTACTTCATCTTTACTTCTTCCTGTAGTAAAGAAAAAAAACATAGGTTAAAAAAGTCCCAAAGCTGGCCATAGGCCGGCTTTGGGTTATACAAATACAAAAAGAAATGAAATCTAATCCAAAACAGCCAAGCTGTAAAAAAAGTGTGCGGCCCTCAGAAAGGCTATGGTGAAAAAAGATGCGAAATCCAAGGTGGCGGCCAAGAAATGGCTGTGATGGTAGGTTAATGGTAAAAATTTTAATAACGACAATTCAGGTGAATTTTTGTGCCGCTTCACAAAATTTACCCGAATTGTCATTATTAAAATTTTACCATTAACCTACCATCACAGCCATTTCTTGGCCGCCACCTTGGATTTCACATCTTTTTTCACCATAGCCTTTCTGAGGGCCGCACACTTTTTTTACAGCTTGGCTGTTTTGGATTAGATATTCATTAACAGATTGTTTTGTCAGCTCTGATAATTTTGTGATTTGTCAGTGTCTGTAACAGTTTAGCTATATCATTAGAACTGTGAACTGACCATTGATTGCAGCCGCTATACACAAGAGAAACAAGTAAAACATGTGTAAAACTCAAGTTTAAAAGTTTCAGCATCACAATTCCCTAGGAGTTATCTTCAGTTTTATTCCATCTTTTGCTCTGAGGATGACCTCTAACTCCTTTAGAGGTACTTCACCTTCTACTGCTTGTGCCAACTCAAACCTGCAGTATTGTATACACAAAACTAATCCTGATTAAGCCCATGTAAACATCACATCTGCGTTTCACTAAATTATGAGTCACATTTAGTTATAAAATTAGTATAGTAGTTCAACCACTGTCAATAGCTAGATAGCTAACCTTCTCAGTATTTTAGCAATAGCAACTTTCTGCTCATTCATGGCAAAATTCTGTCCTATACAATTCCTATTGTAGAACACATCAGAATAAACAGCCAGTATATAGTGGAGGTGTTTACTAACCTTGGACCAGCTGAGAATGGGACATAAGCAAATGGATCTCTTCCCTTAGAATTCTCCACTGTAAACCTCAGAGGATTAAACTCCTGCAATACAAGTCAGGACTGATTCTTGAATTAGTTAAAGATATCCACTCAATCCATCCATACATTAAGTAGATGTTGCAGGATTTTAGATTAAATAATTATGATATTCCACAAAACACTGTTCCTTTGACTTATTATGTACATTACATCTGTAAAAAAGGCATAGCCTTCAAACTAGTATTGTTAAAATTGGTTGGCATTAACATTTATTAGGCTGCCACTTTTGATTTCAGTATTCTTTTTTCACTAGGGCTGAAACAAACACTGCAAATACTCAAGGACTTGTTAAGGATTTTGGTACTTGGATAGTAAAATTGGTACTTGTTAAGATCACATGATCTAGCTCACATGATGCATTTGCCTACAGGAGTGACACAATGAAGGCTATAAAGTTTGATTGGCATAATGTCTTGTCAGGAACACTAACATCAGTCCTTTAAAACAGTGTGTGTATCATTGTTGTTACTTGAAAAAGCTGTGAACTGCTTAAGGTCGGTATAAAACATGTCACATGGGTACGACTACAAGTAGCTAGTACTCAATTGTTAACTCTAAAGAGTGCTTGAATACCAAAAAACCATGATCATTTCAGCCCTATTTTTCACCCTGGCATCCTTTTTTACAGGTTAGCTGTATTTGCATGGATTCAGTTATTTTGTACCCAAGGCCAGCTATAAACTAGATTTGGGACTTGTTTTACCAAATGTCCTCTTATCTACAGGTGCAGTGATGATTACAATAGCATTATATAGTATATTTTAATTGACCCATTTTTGTAATACTTTGTATTTTAAATGTCCCAAACCCAGCCATAAACTGGTTTTGGGGCTTTTTTCTTATCTACAGACACAATGATGATTATGATGATTCTGGAAAACAGGTATTGATACATTTTATTAAACCATGTATATTAATTTTGTTTTTGTAATACCCTAATAGAGTGCACATTTTTTTTGCTAATACCATTGGTAGAACTATTTCATAAAACATTTCAAGTACATTGATTTGATCATGTATACATTAGAAAAGTAGCTGCTGAGACAAAATAGTTGGTTTCAAGAGTTCAAGATTCTACTAAAGTAATGGACACGTACAGTATAATTTAGTATAAACAGCTCCACCTATGTATTATCCAGTAATACACACACCTCCACATCATCTCCCCAAACTGAAGCATTGTGGTGGAGAGCATAAATAGCAAATACCACTTTAGTACCTATAGTGACAATAAATATAGACACTCATAGACAAACTACATAACACGACTGAACTACTCTAATTATAACATACATAAGTATCACTCAATTTTTTTTAATGTACATAGGTACAAACTTGTTGTAATGTATCTTTATATGTTCTATACATAATTCACTGCGTTGGTCAACATATGGGAACAGACACACCTTTAGGCATCACATGTCCATCAAATGCTACATCCTGTGACAACTCTCTGCCAATGGCTGGTACTGGTGGGAACAGCCTCAATGACTCCTTGATACACATGCCAACATACTCCAGATGATTCATGTCATCCCTGTAAGTGTAGAACAACACGATAATTCAGTAACCCACAGATATACCATTAGTTGCATTGCATAATTTACCATAAGGCTAAGTCACTAGATCTACATAACTTATTAATAAGGTACATACTACTGTATATACTGCATACAACATAGTTTATTTTGTGATCAGCAACTGACATGTTATGTGACACTACGTGACACAGCTACGTACAATATTCATGTAGCCTAAAAATAGAACAGTTTATGACAAAACTTGCACAATTATCATGTCAAAGGCCAAAAATCTTACAGAAAACACTCTAAAGCAAGATTTCTGATTATCACAAGGGAAAGAAGAACTACGTATAATACAAGTATTAGGTAAATTTAAAAATTTACATTTGAGTAGGAATCATTTCACAATAAAAAGCCATAAAATAAGGGAGGTCACTCATATCTTCAGCCATACCAGTCCACAGTTAATTTCTACTATAGTCATGGCTGTTAGCCAACTATAGGGCTTCGATTATTTCTAAACAATACTGTCAAGAAAAGCAAATGTGAGCATCAAGACAAGCAGAATGTTGGAGGCAAATTAAGGACTAGTGGTAGTATTGACATGTGATATTTGTCAACAGTAATTCGAATCATGACAGTGAATAATACTACATAGTATTGATTAGCACAGTGAAAAAAATATGATTAGCACACATTTCAATGGCCTACGAAGCTACACATTGAAATTTATATATTGCCCCTTGCTGTTAAAAAATCTCTGTACATGCAATAAAATCACTTCAAACCAATAACAACCAACTCACGTTTTTACCCCACCGCCTCTAACTTCATTATTGTTGTTATCAATCACGTGCACACTTATTTTGATGCTAAGAAGGCTGGCTATCATTTTACAGCACAGCAAATCTCATTTGCACCTCAGAAATGGTGGTAAAACGTAAGTACTAGTTCTTAAAATGCTTTAGCTAAAACAGACAGCTTGATTTGTAGTATCTTGTTTAAAATAATGAATAATGAAAAGTGATCTCCTGCCCACATGGAAATCCGAATTTTTGTGGATGAGAAACAAGTTATCAAGTTTGCCTGGCCTAATGTATGGCACTATGATAATTGCCATTAAAATTGATCTATTATCTATATTTGCCATCATGTACGTATTTTAAACTACGTAAGCAACTTTTGATGCTATCATAGCTTTTAAAACATAGTCATTATATCTTAGTTTGTACCAGGTCAGATCTTCATTTTCCTTCTCATCAAACAGAGCATCCACCTCCTCCCTACACTTGGCCTGGTGTTCAGGATGGATAGCAAGGTTGTATAGTGTCCAGGACAGACCACTAGCTGTAGTGTCATGTCCCTCAAATACAAATGTGTCCACCTCAGCTCTGATCTCTTCATTGGATAACCCAACTCCTTGTTCATCCTAATAGAAGTTAACAACTGTGATGAATAAGATGAAATGAGCTCAGACGAAACATAAATGTGATGAAGCAATTTTCTATTATCGAGTCAATGTAGCATTGGGATTTTTTGAAGATGGACAAAAAACACAAGCATAAGGGTGTTACTCTACAGCACATATAAACTTTCATTGGGAACTTTGTAATGCAAGCAGAGCAAATCCATCATTGATTAAGAGAATAGAAACTTTTTAACTTCATTCCAGAGGAGTGCATCATGTAATAGTTATCTAATCCAAAACAGCCAAGCTGTAAAAAAAGTGTGCGGCCCTCAGAAAGGCTATGGTGAAAAAAGATGTGAAATCCAAGGTGGCGGCCAAGAAATGGCTGTGATGGTAGGTTAATGGTAAAAATTTTAATAATGACAATTCAGGTAAATTTTGTGAAGCGGGCCGCACACTTTTTTTACAGCTTGGCTGTTTTGGATTAGATTTCATTTCTTTTTGTATTTGTATACCCCAAAGCCGGCCTATGGCCAGCTTTGGGACTTTTTTAACCTATGTTTTTTCTTTACTACAGGAAGAAGAAAAGATGAAGTAGATGTACTTTAAATATTTTATCAGTAAATGTACAAATTATATATATGTGACCGGATTTGCGAAAAGGGGTCTTCCACACACATCCAATTTACGAACTTTGGCAGTTCATAATGTCAGATAGGAAAATAGTATTGCCTTGAAATGTGGACAGTGATGAGTAACAACATAGGTTAATGCATGAACAAAATTTCAGGTTAGTATCTTCTTTGAGCACAAAGGTATGGTCATTCAAGTTCATAGAATTGGATGTGTGTGGAAGACCCTTTTTCGTAAATCCGGTCACATATAATACATATGTGACCGGATTTGCGAAAAGGGGCCTTCCACACATCCAATTTGCCAACTTTGACAATTGATAACTTCAGATTGGAAAGAGCTATTGCCTTGAAATTTGGGCAGTGGTGATTTCTTTGCAGCTGAACTCTCTACATGATGGTTTCTTTGTAGCTGAACTCTCTACAAGGTAATTTCTTCTAGCTGATCTCTCTACAGGGAGATTTGTTTGTAGCTGAACTATCTACAAGGTAACTTCTTCTAGCTGATCTCTCTACAGGGTGATTTGTTTGTAGCTGAATTCTGTACAGGTGATTTGTTTGCAGCTGAGCTCTTTACGGTTTCTTTGTAGCTGAACTCTCTACAAAGTAACTTCTTCTAACTGATCTTTCTACAGGGTGATTTGTTTGTAGCTGAACTCTCTACAAGGTAATTTCTTCTAGCTGATCTCTCTACAGGGTGATTTGTTTGTAGCTGAACTCTCTACGAGGTAATTTCTTCTAGCTGATCTCTCTACAGGGTGATTTGTTTGTAGCTGAATTCTGTACAGGTGATTTGTTTGCAGCTGAGCTCTTTACAGAATGGTTTCTTTGTAGCTGAACTCTCTACAAGGTAACTTTTCTAGCTGATGTCTCTACAAGGTGACTAGTTTGTAGCTGAACTCTCTACATGGTGGTTTCTTTTTGTAACTGAACTTTCTACAAGGTGACTTCTTCTAGCTGATCTTTCAATAGGGTGATTTGTTTGTAGCTTCACTCTCTACAAGGTAACTTCTTCTAGCTGATCTCTCTACAGGGAGATTTGTTTGTAGCTGAACTCTCTACAGGTGATTTGTTTGTAGCTGAATTCTGTACAGGTGATTTGTTTGCAGCTGAGCTCTTTACAGAATGGTTTATTTGTAGCTGAACTCTCTAAAAGGTAACTTCTTCTAACTGATCTTTCTACAGGGTGATTTGTTTGTAGCTGAACTATCTACAAGGTAATATCTTCTAGCTGATCTCTCTACAGGGTGATTTGTTTGGAGCTGAATTCTGTACAGGTGATTTGTTTGCAGCTGAGCTCTTTACAGAATGGTTTCTTTGTAGCTGAACTCTCTACAAGGTAATTTCTTCTAGCTGATCTCTCTACAGGGAGATTTGTTTGTAGCTGAACTCTCTACAAGGTAACTTTTCTAGCTGATGTCTCTACAAGGTGGCTAGTTTGTAGCTGAACTCTCTACATGGTGGTTTCTTTGTAACTGAACTTTCTACAAGGTGACTTCTTCTAGCTGATCTTTCAATAGGATGATTTGTTTGTAGCTTCACTCTCTACAAAGTAACTTCTTCTAGCTGATCTCTCTACAGGGAGATTTGTTTGTAGCTGAACTCTCTACAGGTGATTTGTTTGAAGCTGAACTTTCTAAATGATGGTTTCTTTGTAGCTGAACTCTCTACAAGGTAATTTCTTCTAGCTGATCTCTCTACAGGATGATTTGTTTGAAGCTGAACTTTCTAAATGATGGTTTCTTTGTAGCTGAACTCTCTACAAGGTCATTTCTTCTAGCTGATCTCTCTACAGGGAGATTTGTTTGTAGCTGAACTATCTACAAGGTAACTTCTTCTAGCTGATCTCTCTACAGGATGATTTGTTCGTAGCTGAATTCTGTACAGTGATTTGTTTGCAGCTGAACTCTTTACAGAATGGTTTCTTTGTAGCTGAACTCTCTAAAAGGTAACTTCTTATAACTGATCTTTCTACAGGGAAATTTGTTTCTGGCAGAATTTTCTACAGGGTGATTTCTTTGCAGCTGAACTCTCTACATGGTGGTTTCTTTGTAGCTGAACTCTCTACAATATAACTTCTTCTAGCTGATCTCTCTACAGGGTGATTTGTTTGTAGCTGAACGATCTACAAGGTAACTTCTTCTAGCTGATCTCTCTACAGGGTGGTTTCTTTGTAGCTGAACTCTCTACAAGGTCATTTCTTCTAGCTGATCTCTCTACAGGGAGATTTGTTTGTAGCTGAACTATCTACAAGGTAACTTCTTCTAGCTGATCTCTCTACAGGGTGATTTGTTCATAGCTGAATTCTGTACAGGTGATTTGTTTGCAGCTGAGCTCTTTACAAAATGGTTTCTTTGTAGCTGAACTCTCTACAAGGTAACTTCTTCTAACTGATCTTTCTACAGGGCAATTTGTTTGTGGCAGAATTTTATACAGGGTGATTTCTTTGCAGCTGAACTCTCTACATGGTGGTTTCTTTGTAGCTGAACTCTCTACAAGGTAACTTCTTCTAGCTGATCTCTCTACAGGGTGATTTGTTTGTAGCTGAACGATCTACAAGGTAACTTCTTCTAGCTGATCACTCTACAGGGTGGTTTCTTTGTAGTTGAACTCTCTAAAAGCTAACTTCTTCTAACTGATCTTTCTACAGGGCAATTTGTTTGTGGCTGCATTTTCTACAGGGTGATTTCTTTGCAGCTGAACTCTCTACATGGTGGTTTCTTTGTAGCTGAACTCTCTACAAGGTAATTTCTTCTAGCTGATCTCTCTACAGGGAGATCTGTTTGTAGCTGAACTATCTACAAGGTAACTTCTTCTAACTGATCTTTCTACAGGGCAATTTGCTTGTGGCAGAATTTTATACAGGGTGATTTCTTTGCAGCTGAACTCTCTACATGGTGGTTTCTTTGTAGCTGAACTCTCACCAAAGTAATTTCTTCTAGCTGATCTCTCTACAGGGTGATTTGTTTGTAGCTGAATTCTGTACAGGTGATTTGTTTGCAGCTGAGCTCTTTACAGAATGGTTTCTTTATAGCTGAACTCTCTACAAGGTAACTTCTTCTAGCTGATGTCTCTACAAAGTCACTAGTTTGTAGCTGAGCTCTCTACATGGTGGTTTCTTTGTAACTGAACTCTCTACAAGGTGACCTCTTCTAGCTGATCTTTCTACAGGGTGATTTGTTTGAAGCTGAACTCTCTACAAGGTAACTTCTTCTAGCTGATCTCTCTACAGGGAGATTTGTTTGTAGCTGAACTCTCTACATGATGGTTTCTTTGTAGCTGAACTCTCTACAAGGTAACTTCTTCTAGCTAATCTCTATACAGGGAGATTTGTTTGTAGCTGAACTCTCTACATGATGGTTTCTTTGTAGCTGAACTCTATACAAGGTGATTTTTTCTAGCTGAACTATCCATTTCCATAGTTGCATGAACTCCCTACAAGGTAACTTCTTCTAGCTGATCTCTCTACAGGGTGACTTGTGTGTAGCTGATCTCTATACAGGTTTCTTGTTTCTAGCTAATCTCTTGAATTCTCTTCAGGGTGACTGCTCTATTAGGATGACTGCTCTATTAGAGTATCTCGATCTCGCACTTGCTGCACCAAGTTGGATTTCGTGTTATAATTCCATGGCTTTAAGTTTGATTCTTCTACACCATTGATGAGCCTTTCTAAGATGATTACTCCATCTGTACAACGATTTTCAAAGCATTACCCTAAGCGGTTTATGTGGTAGGCGTGGCAAGCAGTCGTTATTTTTATTAGCTAATCTCGATTGCATAATTGTTACACACTGTTGGTTTTTTCGTTGTATCTTCCTGTTTTTTAGCTCGATTTCTTTCAAACCACAAAAGGTTTGAGGTTCAATAGTTAACCTATTCACCCACCGATTTTCAGCTTCTTCCCATACGCGGTTTATCCTGTAGGCGTGACAACATATTGGTGTTATTTTTCGTGAATAATCGCTCATAACTCTTTGCCTGTTTATCGTATTCCAGCCAAAGTTGGTACCGAGATGCGCCTTTATATCCCCCTTCTGTGTGCCAAATTTCAAGGCAATCGGATATGGCGTTCGAGTTTTATAGCAATTTTTGTAAGTGTGCGACAAGAAAAAGAAAAATAAGAAGAAAAAAAAAAACGAAGAAACTGAGCCAATTTTTGAAGTCGCATATCTCGGGAACGCGCGAAGCGATTTCGCTCAAATTTGGAATGTGGAGTGCTGCAGTTGGAGGGAATGTCCACAGCAAAAATCGTCTTGTTTCATCAAGGAAGCACAGAGCTACGGAGGTGCGAAAATTGCGTTTTCTTTCTTCCTGTCAATATATTCACGGGTGTTACGCGCCGGCTTCTTGGGCCGCACGACACACTACCGTGTGTCTTGATACCATGGCTGCAAGGATATATGCATACACCTGAAAGCCTGAGGGCCGCATTTATATACCTGAAAGCCCAAGAGCTGCAGGCCTGAGGGCTAAGGGCATATATATCAGCAAAACTTGACACATTCGTGGTATAACTAATGTATAACACTTGAGGCACACTCACCTGATAGGTGAAAGAACTAAAGAGCACTCACCCCATTTCTTTTATACATGAATGATAGTAGCTTAGGCTAATCAATTGTGGGATCAAATCACCATTTTGTACTACCTACTTTATTGGTATTGGGACAGTAAGTAAGTTAATACATTAGGCTTACTTAGGACTATAAGTTACTCATCTACTGTATTTAAATCGTAGTTCACCTCCTCCGTGGACTGCTAATGGCAGGAATACACATCCACGCATTGCCCAAACAATTATTTTACTGATCATTATTATAGTTTAGTAACTATAAACTAGTCAAAACTTACGTAGCAACTATACACTGAGCCTAGCCTAACCAACCTGTAAACCAAAATGTACAATTAAATGCTCTGTGCCACTCAGTACGAGACAAAATGTATAGTATCTTTGAACTGGTTGGCACTAAAGCCATGAGCAAACTACGTATCCATGATATTGCTTGGGAAATATGTGAGTTATACCCCGAGTGGCACCTTGAATCCCCAAGCAAAAGTGGTAGATAACCTTATGAAGTGGGATGGTGGCAGGTATTAAGGTTTGTGGTATTAGCTGGGAAAGTAATGTAAAGATTTGTAATGATCCTGGGATGCTTATGGCATTTATATGCAGTTCATACTTTAGAATACAGTGATCCATCCTTTATCCAAACTCACTGAGCCCTAGATGTGTTCGGATAATGGAGAAAGTCAGATAAATAAAGCCCATACATTTATATACAGAGCTCAGTTAAAATACTCTAATAGAACAGAAACCTATAATCAATGGTCGGATAATGGAGGGACCACTGTATTTGGCACTGATTTGGCACTGATTTGAGGTGTTAATGTTGAACTGGATCAACAATTCTTTGAGATCACATGACATATATCCAACCACCTCCTCTCACTTCATAAAAAGTACTTTTTGGTGGAAAATGGCTTCTGTGCGTAATACATACCCTTGCTTGTAGGAGTATATCGATGAAATCAAGATACTTCTTTTTATGCTTGTTGGAAGGTGCTCTATTCATGACTTCATTGTCATCAGTTTTCTAGCAGCATATACACAATCTTTCAATAGGTATAATATATAGCTACCACAAGTGATTAAGACAAAAAACTGCAATGAACACTACTGCAATTGCAAAAGGAGTATATAGCCACTTTCAGCTAAAAGAGAAATTAATAAAGCCATATCTTTATTGATGAACCAAAATCAACTGACAATAGTCTCCACTGCTAGAGGAGTCTTTCATTTTGAAGCCAACAGGTCTTACAAAAGCATTAATCAGTTATAAAAATGCAACAACCCTATAAAATTCCAAATGTATAACTTTACCATTAGAAATAATATTTAGAATACTTAGCTCTGCTCTTGGAGTCAAGCTACTAGCAGAGCATCAGAAACAATCCAAAGACAGATACAAAGCGCCCACTGCCCAGCATTCATTCATTCTTGTACATAATTTAATTTCTAAAAACAGTTTGAGCAGGCACAGGTTTTCAGAAGCCAGTTGCAGTATTCTTTCAGCACTTAATACAAATTTTAAATTTGACACACTCTAATAGAACATTCATAATGCAATTGGCCAACCTATATGAAACACTCAACCAGATTTGGGATCCCAGAAGGAAAGTCACTTAACACTAACTTATCAGTAGTTAGTTACATTTTTATCTGAGACCAGATCATATGTATCTTTAGAAAAGTGACTGCTACTCCCACTATATACACAGTCCCACCCACCTTTTCTTCTAGCTCCTTCCTCCTCCTAGTAATAATGTCCATGGCAAAATCATGTACCAGTTTAGCAGCTTTCTTGTACTGTTGTTTGGATGAAGAAAGGTTGTAGATGATATCAAAATAGTAGGGGAAATATCTGCAGTGGAAACCAAATGGTTGTTATTCATATTACACTAGTATTATAAATTTAAAAATGAAGTAGGGATCTATGCAATAAAAAAGTAGTGAAAACAAGAGATAATGATGGTATTACAGCATAGCTCAGTGGGAAGTCCCTACTTTGGCATTGAGCAAAACAATAGCTAATGTGCCAAAGTGGGGACTTTCCCACCGTGCTATGCTGTAATACCATCAGTCTCATCTCACTTCATTTTTAAATTAACAATTTAAAAAAAATACTAGTTTGTTTAGTGTTTTGTTGTAGCACAGCTAGCTACAGTGTAACTTGTGACTGTCCTATTAGAATATCATACATGACTGTTGTATTAAAGTAACTGTTGTATTAGAGTATCGCGAGTCAGCCAAGTGGTGTACAGCTAGCTAGACCAATAAGGGGTGAGGTCATATTGTTTACTGTTAAGTAAACAGCTAGATTGGTAAGAAGCGTGGTCTCCATACTCTATCACTACTAGTCCACCTAGATCTTTATTTGATGGGTGTGGTTGCAAACCTATAGTGAACGGGATCCCAATCGCGAAGTTGCAGATATCTAGCTAGTATACCTCTTATGTAGCGCCAAGGCTGAAGCACTTCTGAAATCCAGCCCTAAAATAATTCTGAGGTGTCTAAATTTGCAGCTGAAACTGTTGATACGAAAAATTAACACCTCAATATGGTTTTGTTGGATGAAGAAGAAGACAAGTAGTCCGATTGAAGATAAAAGAAAAGACAAGGCACAGAGGGCCTACACTCATCGAACTCCAAAAGGCACATCCTACTGGTGAGTTTGTTATTGTGGCATAAAATGGTGGATGTGCGCTGCTTCGTTTGGCCTCTAGCCTTGCGACTGTGGTCAGTAAGCTAGGCAGGCAGTCTAAAATTCGAGTTTTGGCGATTTAAAAAAATTTTATATCCTGCCACCTGCAAGTGTTTTGTTACAGTATGGTAGTACCGTATAATGGGAATGATTCGTGGAAGAAAACATTCGCGAATTTTGCAATTTTAGGTGCATTCGCAAATGTTTTCTTGCAAAAATTTTCCTACAATTAAAAAAACTTTTTTTTCATGGATCAGTTGATGTAGCCATAGATACTCTCAAAAATCTGTGATGTAGCATTCATGTAACGAGTGCATAAGTGGTAGCTGCTGGCCTTGCTACTCGCTAGACTGCTATGGACTGCTATATATGCGTGACAGGCCATGGTGTGTGATTCGAACAGAGATGCAAACTTCAGTGACAGTGGAATAATCGGTGCTACTAAATGGGGCAAATATAATTGCAGCCCAGCGATTCACTGTGTAGGAATGGCGTGTCTTAGCCTCAGTTTTAGTGCCGCCCCCAAGGCGTGCCTATCGTCCGTGCTCATTATCGTGAATGTCTACTGCTCCAGCAAAACAGCAATCATGCATGGCTACTAGTATGCGTAGTATGTAACATGTCAAAGTGAGCCATACAGTCAAATGTTCCCTATCCATAGAAAAAAGATTAATTCGTTGTGGGCGCACGCCCAATTATTAATTATTTTATGCAACAAATCGCGAACATTTTCTCGTGAATGAGAAAATAGTAGATCATTCGTGAGTGTTTTCTTCCGCGAATCATTCCCGTTATATGGTACTTTATATTAGGGATCATGGAGATTTGGGTTTTTCTGGCCAAAAAAATCACAAGATTAATTCGTTGTGGGCGCACGCCCAATTATTAATTATTTTATGCAACAAATCGCGAACGTTTTCTCGCGAATGAGAAAATAGTAGATCATTCGTGAGTGTTTTCTTCCGCGAATCATTCCCATTATACGGTACTATATATTAGGGATCATGGAGATTTGGGTTTTTCTGGCCAAAAAAATCACTCAAAAACCAACTTCACAATATCATCCTGGCACTTTGGCAGTATTGGTTAGGTATAACCAAACCCAAAAGTGTCTTCAGTACGATCCTAAAGGCTTCCAACAAATTGTTACAAAAGTTTAGAAAATTATTCAATGGAATTTTCTACTAACTAACTGCTTGCCTGCCTGCCTGATGCCTTCAGGCAAGCATAACTCGATAATGGCTAAGGCTATGGGCTTGGCTTTTTTCACTGTTCGACGTCACTTCATCCTGAGACGTGTCTTTTGGCATACCACAGTACGTACAATGCATGCATCATGGACTTACTTTTTGTCCTCCTTTGTGTCCCATTTCTTTATGCTGACAGCCCAAGGTGTCAATTCGTGGTAGCGTGATGCATGGCTTCCCTGCAATACGTTTATAAATGGGAATCATCTGTATTTTCCGTGGTGACTGGATTGATTGTAGAGGCGATTCTAACACTGTTTTTCATTTGTAATGCTGTGTAACGGGTTGAACATAGCTGAAAGCGAAGCGTAATGACTGCTGCACTTTCGAGGCAGATAGTTGGGGCGGTGAATCGTCATATTTTGTGGTGACTGGATTGATTGCAGAGACACTTTTTCTACTGTTTTTCGTCTGTAGCGCTGTGTAATGGGCAGAACAGACTTGAAAGCAAAGCATAATGGCTACTGCACTTTCGAAGCAATACTTGATAGCTGGGGCGTGCGTTCAGACGAAACCATCCTTTCTTTTAAGGCGATATGTGTGGGTTTACCAGTCATAATAATGTTACAAAAAAGTAAACAAACAAGTTGTACTATTCCGTAAAGACAATTTTCATCTTGTAAGATGTCTCTAGAATGATTTTCAAAGGTAGAATTTTAAGCGGCGCGCACAATATTCTGGGGGATCTCTACTTAAACGGTACCCGTACTGTTTAATACTTCTACACAATGACACTACCAGGTAGGAATTCACACATCACAATTTCATCATGTAACGTGTTATGTATGGTAACATTAATCTAGAGAAATCAGCTAAAAACAGCTTAACATGTACATACAGCCAATATTTGAAAATTAATTGACACTACACCACTGCTAAAATGATCTTCTCAGGTATACATATTCATGCAGTATGATAATACTGTTGCATTTCTGCCAAACTGTATGAAATACTGCAGAAATCAGTACCATGACTACAGTTCCTAGAACATACCATACATGTAACAACAAATAATACTTAACAAGTACACAAAAAATCTTGAATTTTCAGGGACCATATATAACACATCAATAAAAAGTACTGAAACAAGTTGGAGTAGTGCATGATATTAAATCACAGTAAAACAATAAGAAGTGGTAAGTCCCTACTGTGCATTTCCGATATGGTATCTTGAGCACAGTAGGGATATAATTAAATAGTTGTAACATGAGCACGAGTGATTTGCCTGATATGTATGTCCAAAGCTCAATGACGCAGCCAATCATGAGTGCCCATGTTACAGCTAATATGTAACACTTCTGTTTCAGGCTGATAGCCTTGCCAATACAAGTGTAATCACTGGATCCATTTTATATGCATGCCCGAAAGATTTGATTATGGTTAGGCAGCAAATAATGTTGTAGCTACGATTGTTATAATAAATGGATGAGTCCTACGGATATCATGGAAAAGTCGAGTAGGAAAAATTTTGGGAAATTTGCAAGTGTTTTAATGCTTTCGCGTTATGTAAAGACTAATCACAACGTATGCTAAAGACCTAAAGGGGTAAGCTTCATTGTCCATAACGTGGGTGTGTCCACATAAAAAATGTGCCAAAATGCTTGTGAGTGCACTGTAAGACTAGTTCTTACCTTTACGTAATATTTCCCAACTTGTAGAACGGCAAGGATACTGAAACACCTTCATTTGAGTGCTTCTTGTGGCAACACTTAAATTTGTGGAAATCATCACGTGAGCATTAATTTATTCCCACAATCGATCTAGATCTAAGCTTGTACAAAACAAACAGAGGGTGGTACTACTGCCTCATCCACATCAAGGCTATCATATAATGCTTGCCTTGATGAAAGTGGCTTGCTCTGTTAGAAGTGCAACCACTTTCCCGGGATACATTTTAATGTACACCGGTGTACATTTAGATGTCTCCCTGTAGAGATATATACATGGCAAATGTATCCTCTGGAATTCCTTTGATCTGAGGTGTCAAAGTGTTACATCACTTCTTATTGTTTTACTATGATTTAATAACATGCACTACTCCAGTTTGTTACAGTATTTTTTTGATGTGCTATGGTCCCTACTCTAGTTGAAAATTCCAAAAAAAATTTGTGTACTTGTTTGTTAACTTTTTTGCAAATAATTATTATGACTGGTGAACCCACACATACCGCATCGAAAGAAAGAAATGGTACCATGCACCCCAGCCAATGTTGAAACCGGGTCACTACTGCTGACCCAGATGACCCACTGACTCGGATAGCAGACCCGGATTTGACCCGGATTAATTAAAGCTGAGACGTGTTTCGGCTAGTCTCGAGCGAGCGAACGAGTCTACATTTTGAGCGTTCGATTTGTGTTGAGTAAATATTGCAACTTCAGCCTAGCTGTAGGTTGAAGACCAAAAAAAAAAAAAAAAAAGGTCTTCACCTACTGACAATAGCTACCCCTCACCAGATACCCTCAGTTTCATGCTACATACTACACTTACTAACAAATGGGCGTGGCTGAGCGTATGTTGGTAATGCGATAAGTGGGCGTGGCTCACGAAAGAGCTACGCGGTAGCATTTATAAGTTTCCACGTCGTCAAACAAACAATTTCGTTTCTCACGTGATCCAATCCAGGTCAGACCCGGATGACCCGGAGAAAATGTGACTCGGATGACCCGGAGAAAATGTGACCCGGATGACCCGACCCGGTTTCAACGCTGACCCCAGCTATATCAATAATTGTCTTAAAAGTGAAGTATCCATTATGCTTCATTGTCAGCTATGTTCAACCTGTTACACAACATTACGAATCAGAACTGTTCAAAAAGCACTTCTGCAATCCATGCATACCAAAAGAAATGGCACCACGTGCCCCAGTTATATCAATTATCGTCTGAAAAGTGAAGTATCCATTACGCTTTATTGTCGGCTATGATCAACCTGTTACACAATATTACAAATCAAGAACTGTTTGAAAAGCACCTCTGCTATCAAAGTAGCCACTATGAAAAATATGGACAATTTCCATTACGAAGAGAAGCCATCATGTGCTACTGCCAAATCGGCATTTTTTCGCTGTCAGCAAAGATGAATGGGACACAAAGGAAGACAGTGGTAAGTCCATGAAGAATGCATTGTATGTACTGTGGTATGCCAAAAGGCACTTGTCGGGCCGAAGCAACGTTGAACAGTGAAAACCTCAAGCCCGTCGCCTTAGCCGTTATCAAGTCACGCTTGTCTGAAGGCATCAGTCAGTCAGTCAGTCCCTAGAAAATTCCATTAAATAATTTTTTTAAAATTCTGTAGCAACTTGTTGAAAGCATTTTGAGTCGATCTGAAGGCTTGCTTGGGCATACTTTTGCCTAACCATTACTGTGTCATTGTCACCTGGGAAAAATGAGGCTGGTTTTTGGGTGATGTTTTTTCACGGGCCATGTCTACTCTTTTATATTCAGAAAAGATATGTCATAGAAGTTGATTCCACCACTTTGCTCCATATGGCAAAAAAAAGCTTGTGTTTGTCATCAACAACACTATGTGCCTTGGCAGTAGTGGTTGGGTAGAATCATGCACAAACATACTTACACAGCAACCACTGTAAATGCTCCCAGTTTCTAAATTACAAATTAAGTATAACTTTATTATATGCTAACAGAAAGAATATGCATCCCTCTTTTTATGTGGCAGTTGATTCCGTATTTAACATTTTCACATAAGCAGCAATGTAATGTATTCTCTTTAGCATATACATGAATATATTAAAGGTAACAAATGTAAACTGTGTAACAGACTAGGTAAGTTTTGTTGTTTAATGGAGGTGATGTTGCATAAGAAAGTTCTAAAAATTGAGACTTTATTTGAAATTTATATACTAATCAGTTATGTAATTTGTACAAATCAAATTTCTTGCTGTTTCAACTGGCTAGTACTACAGTATAACACCAAACCTATTCATCACTTTAGCTGTCCACTATTTTGTTACTATAGATCCCATCCAAAAACAGCTTATAGTTGTAAAAAAAGTGCGCGTCCAAGTAAAGCAGAGTTAACTGCAACAAAAAGTAATGATATCATAATGCAGCCATGTGCGAGGTTTGCAAGTTGCAAAATTAATATTAGCTAATCAGATAATACAATGTTATTGTTAAAGTGTTAATGAGAACTATGTGATGCTGCTAGTTTTTAAGTGTGTGAGCATCTTCATAAATGCCACACAAATTTAATTCTCAATAAAGCAATGTGTATAGATTCTCTGATAGCAATAAATAGTTTGAGTTTGGCCACCTTTCCTTTGTTCGTAGCCGTATACAGGAAAGGCGGCCAAACTCAAACTATTTATTGCTATCAGAGAATCTATACACATTGCTTTATTGAGAACTAAATTTGCCCTAGGCCCCCTGTTAGTGGCATGCAACTGCAGTCAACTAACACCCATTTTATCTAGTAAACCCTTAGTAACACTTTGCCTTTCATCTTGTACTGCATTAAAACGATCAAGATACTCTATTAGAGCAGTCACAAAACAGCTGTAACACAGCAATCAATATTTAGCATAGTTACAACTTCTACCTAGCATAGTTTAACAACTAGCTACTTACAGACTTTACAATATAAAAATATAGCACTTGTAGAAATGTGACTGTTCTATTAGAGTATCTCGATCTACTTCAAGCATTGACTAATTCAAGGGAAGAAGCCACGCTCCTGCCCATATCAATAAGAGATCTTGTGAAATGAAATGAGAATAGTAAAGAAAAGGCAAGTATGTACAGAGACAATAGAGGGGCGCGTAATTATGTCCTGTTGTAAATAAACGCCTTTAAAATTTATATTACTACTACATAAGCGCTCCAGAATAGGCTTGCGAAGCTGTTGTCTCATTGTTTGTCTTTTCGTGTTGAAGGGATTTAGTCACAATTGGTGAGTTTAACTATACATGTATTTGTGTTGTAAAACTTAATTGCAAAAAGGCGATTAGCACATATCATGTTAAAACATGTATTTGTCACAGTAGAGTCTCTCACGATTAGACATTGGACCAGGGTAAAAAATTTACTGCTATATTTAGAAGTTGTAGCGTTTTTATATCTTAGTATCTTAATAAATAATCCTCCATGATCACTAATCACTAATAGTGCAGTGAAAACTGGTCATTATTCAGGCTGTAGGGACAAAATTTTCTGACCTAGCTTATTACATTGGTGGCTACATTTTGCGGCTTTAAAAAAAGGTAAGAAGCATGCTGTTCTAACTGGCTATAGAGATGGATTTAGTGTGTGACAGCGTATGAGACAGTGAGTGCTGGCAGCAAGGGGGCAGCCAATCTGTTAGAGCACCAAAGGCACTGCTTCAGACGTAGGCAGTTGGCTGTCAGCCCAAAGTGTAAAAAGTTTCACTATTGGTCCTTATAAGCTGATGAAGAAAGAGATGAAGTCATTATCTATAGGATATATATATTTTCAGAGTATTCATTTCAGTTCCACAATATAGTAGCCAAGCATAAGATGAACATAACACAGCATTCCAGTGGTTTAGTGGTGACCACAACACTGCTTGAGTTGAACTGTGGTGAGATTTGAGACTACCAGAAGCCCTGGAAAGCCTTCAACACATGAAATACCAAATATCTAATGCCTGGCTTTCATCCACAGTGGACCTGTCTTCGTGGCCACTTGTACAGAAGGGAAACAGCTGCCACACAGTCTTGCGAGTGAAACAGCTAGTTGCCACACCCCTTAATTATCAATTTGTAAAATCTTGAGCAAAATTATGTGTGCGAGCAAGTGCGATGTTGTACATCGGCAGTGCCACATCATGAGTATTGAAGTCACAATGCATTACTGTATCATCCATCTAAATACAATCCCTGAATGTGTCATTTTGTGTAGAGAGCAATCTTCTACAAGAAGTGACCTGCAGGTTTCAGTGTATATTGTTAACCATTAATATTGTTCACCATTGTGAACTGTATGTACAGTGAAATCTCACTTAGCGGCCACCTCTTTAATAAGACCACCTCATTATATTGGCCACCTCTAGTAGGTCCCAAATATAGCTAAGCATTACTTTATGACCTCATTAATAAGGCCACCTTGTTATTCAGGCCAAATTTTTTGGTCCCACAGCTGGCCATATTAATGAGGTTTCATTGTACTTATGTGAATTTTTATATTTCGTAACTTTTCTTCAGGTTTACTGATGGGCACTATGAAGCATTGTTGACTGGTACGTGCATAATGTGGTGACTTGAAATGCTAAAACAGTACGTAGCATGTCTTGTATGTACATGTAATGTGTTGTAATGTGTCTACACATCCACACATCTTAGAAATAAATATAATTGTATTCTCTATAAATACTCAGTTCCATTGTGCCACTGGGCCATAAGTGGGTTGAGTATGGATCATCCAGGACATTTGAGTCACAGTTTGTCCTGGCCAAGTGGATCTCATCCACTGACAGAATATACAGGATCAGATCACGTGTATAAATTACGGTGGAACTTGTTTATTGCCACCTTCACTCAATAAGCAGGTAACAGTGTATAAATTCTCAATTGGAATTGGATTTTCAAGAGAGGTTGTCTTTCTATACTGGTGGCCATTAAGACAGGTTGTACTGATAGAGTTTACATACTAGAGATGCAACAATATCCTCCACTTAGTGTCGTTTGATAGTGATACAATGGAGACTATGTATTGTTGCATTTAAATACTATACTATTATATTGCAACTCTAGCATGTATTTATAACAGAAATGTTTGTTAACTGTTTAGACATACTGGAGCCACACCCACTCATCTGGATTCTACAAATGGAATCATACCAACTTGTTGTCATCGTACTTACTCGTTACTCCCATTGTGTTTGGATGAATATACATGCCGTCATGTGAGACTTGCTACCATGGCGGGCCACTGGAAAACATTTTCATAGCAGTTATATTACAGTCATTATTGTACAATTCTTACATTATTGTTGTGAAAAGTGTTTGGTATTCATGTGCCCTCTGTATGTTGTAATTACATGTGTAATTTTGTGTGGGGGTGCTATAAAATGCAATAATGCATGGTGACAATTGTAAATTATTAGGTGATTTTACACACTTCCTTTTAGGCTAGCTACATGTGCTAATTACTCACAACTTGTGTCAACAACTGGTAACTGCAGTTGTACTCTGTGTCATTCTTTAAGCCGCGCCCTTAGAGGACAAATTACATGGGGGCGACTAAATTCAAATTTCAAAACAAACGATGGTATGCAGCACCATAGATTATATCTATGGACTATAATCTATGGCAGCACACTTCTTTGTGACTATATGCACTGATTAACTACACAGAGCGCCAGTTCATCAATACCCAGTGACCGCAGTTGTGCTCTGTGTCATTCTTTAAATTCCGAGTAAAATTCTTACAGAGAGCAAATTACGTGGGGGCGACTAAATTCAAATTTCAAACTAGCCATTCTCGAAAACATATGTTTCAATCTGAACGAAACTTTTAAGAACAGTTTAAAGACACATTTCCCTACATGCCAAGCGAGTATTGCGGAAAACAACAATCTGGGTTTTGTATTTGGCGTCTAGGTTGACTGAGGACGACTGAAACTTCATTTGGTGCTGAAATTACGACTGTAGGGTAATCATGTATGGTGAAATCGATGATGTGAATCTTGAGGCGATTGAGTGAATACTGAAGCGATAGCAGGGCAATCAATGTTCGGAATGCACAACGGAACGCAAGGCATACACCTGTGGTTGCGTCTAACCGCATGCGATAAAAATAATAAATTTTAAAAATTTTAAAAATGGAACTTCCCCTTTGATGTATGTCGGCAATCTCGATCACGAAACAGTCGGCATGGATTTGCTTCACTGCTTGTGTGGTAGTTACTAGTGACACGATGAGTTCAACTCTAGAGTTTCAGAGGGATAGCGTAAGTGACGGGTGAGCTCCAGGAAGGCCGAATTTGGCAACGTCCGTTCCTGTAAAATCCTCACGTGTAGTGGTCACGTCATTTATTGACTGCGACACGCGTTTCTGCTTTACTGGCCGCACGACTCACTACCGTGAGTCTTGCTAACAGAGAACAATAAAAGGCATAGGTTTTTGCTCAGTGGGTTACATTTTATAAGCTAGTAAGATTGTTACAATAAAAACTGCTGGGAGATCATCACGTTTAATCCCTACTTTAGTCATGATGCAGGCTAAAGTAGGAAGTAAACGTGCACATCAATATACACAGATGCAGGCACACATGCACAAACACACGAGCACGGACACACCACACATATATTTACATATCAAGGCTTTACAGCACAAGTACTGAAGGTATGTAGGACAACTGGTCCTACAGCCTGTTTAAAGATTTTATAAAGTATGTTTAAAAAGGTGGAGAAAGGAGAAAAAAACATCCTTGACTGGACCTTGAACCTGCAACCATCTGATTTACGCTCGAATGCTTACAGGAGTCTGCTAGGCAGTCAGGATGTTTTCTCCTTGTCAGTTCCATGTATATGTATCCATAGGAACTCTAGAGAGTTACTTATTATCTCAAAATACTCATGTGGAACCAAATGGACATTGGTTCATTTATTACACATACATGCATACATATATATATATATAGTTTCCTCACATCATCCTCTCCAATGATAATCTTGATAATTCATATACAGCAGCAATGTAAGGATCACGCTTACTACATCAATACAAATTACAAATCAGCTTAACATATGTGAGGTCTATAAACTGCATAAAGATAACAGTACTGCATATATGTATTAAGACACACAGTAGTGTGTTGTGTGGCCAAAGGAGCTGGCATGCCCACAAATTGACAGGAAGAAAGAAAACACTATTTTCATGCATATGTAGCCAGGAACATATGAGCTGCCGAAGGCGGCACTGCCTTTGGCGGATCACAAGCTCCTGATATAGCTTAGCGATCCCTTTTTTTCAAATGCAGCAAATTCTACAGTGGAGTTGCCTGCCTAGTAGTGGACTGGAGCCCACATACCATATTTAAATCAGTCGTTTCTTAAGATATGAGTGACCAAAGTTTCTTCTTTTTTTGCTTTGTCTTTATGTACACTTTGCAAAATTGCTATAAAATACAAATGCATTATAACAAAGTACATAATGGGGGAGGGAGAGTGTCAAACTACACTATAAGCTGTAAAAAATGAGCCTGTAAAGTACTCACATACCTTCGTTTCCTCTTGTGAACCTGACCACTGTTGATTGCCCATTACTAGTTCAAGGTGGGTGGTCAGCATGGAATCACAATGGCTGAAACTCCATCTAGACATGTCAGTTATGCTAGTAGAACTGTTGAGGTAAGGGATGATGACTATGATGAAACCTTGAATGAAGACGTCATGTGTAGGTTGATATTCATGATGACCCAAAACACAGCACACGTGAGAAGTGGAACTTGGATTTGTCCAAAACAGCATTGGTATACGTGGTGATGTTTGCTTTCCAGGTTAGCTACCTGTGTCTTCTTTTTGTACTGAGTTCCTTTCAGCGATGTACCATACTTTTCTCATCAAATATGTTGTTCTTTCACTCAGTAGTTTCACTGTTTCTTCACATGTACCCATGTGCATGTCACACGTACCCATGTGCATGTCACATGTACCCATGTGCATGTCACATGTACCTGTGTGCATGCACAAAATGCACCAACTGCACTTATAATTGATCACCAATCAACACAATTCACCAAGTCATTTAAATGATTTCATATGACTTTATGGACTCATTGTTTCGCAATGTATAGTGCAGTTCGACACTATTCCTCTCCCATTATATACTCTTGATTATATGACTGAGATGACATTTGGCACAGGGTCAAAAGTCAAATTGCAATACCAAGTTTTGTGTGAATCCGATAAACAATTTATGAGTTACAACTGATTATTGCATAAAAAGATTGACACCCACAGGGTAAACTGCTTGAAGAAATGAGTTGAAAATTGGTTTGTAGATAATATTAACCATCACTGAAATAAATTGTATTATAGAACTTTGCGTGGGCGAGATCAAAGGAAAAAGTGTACTTAAATTTCATAAAGTACACTCTCAGCCGGCCAACTGCTTCATCGACCACAAAGAGTGTTTTATTGCACCGCAAAGAGTGCTTTATTCGTTCAATAAAGCACTCTTTGCAGTGCAATAAAGCACTCTTTGCAGTGCAATAAAGCACTCTTTGCAGTGCAATAAAGCACTCTTTGTGGGCAATAAAGCACAGTTGCCAACGTGCCTTAGTGTAGGCTAATAGCCTACGGGGCTCGCGCCAGTACGACTAATCACCCAAGCCGGTGAAGGCTGATAGCCTCGCCGCGCTGAATGATCAATCACCCCAGCCAATACGAGTTCCACCACTGGATTGCTTTTATAGACATACCTAAATGCTTCGATGATGGGTGGGAGAAGGTAACGTTGCTGTTACGTTTGTTAATGTAAACGGACAAGTCCTGGAGATATCACGGAAATACTTCACCATGTGACTCACAATAGAATCAATTGTGGGTTGCGAGCAAAACCTGCCAAAAGACGCGATAAACATCTACTATGCCAAACTATGGTGAAATACGCGTGAGTTACTTCTTTAAACTAGTTTGTGTGCGTTCAGGCTGCTAATAGTTCGTGCAACGCTTGTTAATTACGAGTCCTAGTGTATGGTGAAGCTACACAACTAGAAAGTTCCATAAATCATTTAAAGCATAGCCGCGAGTACTATATGAAAAATAAAGTACGAGGCGTGCGGCTGAGATGCTAATAAAGCACTCGGCTTCGCCTCATGCTTTATTAGCATCGAGGCCAAGCGCCTCGTACTTTATTTTTCATATAGCACTCGCGGCTATGCTTTAATATATACATAAAGACATGAAAATGCAAAGCAAAATCCAACAGTGTAGCAACTGTACAGTTGAACAAAAAGCCATGCTTGTCAGGCAAACTACTTCAGGAAATGAACTAGTCACTTTAGAGGATTCAGTAACAAGTCTTTCTGTAAAATGTTCAGGTATGTAATAAGTCATCATGTAGAGCATCAACAAATCACCTTGTAGAGCATTTATAGTTACATAACAAGTCACCGTTCAACCACTAACAAGTCACCCTGTAGATCATTCAGTAATGTACCTAGTCAATCTACTAGAACATTTACCTGATAATTTCTACAGTTGCTTGCAAAATTATAAACCAACTAGTTCAAATAAACACATGGTTACACACATTCAGTCTTCCATTTATTTCTGTAGTAAAGAAAAAGACAAGTAAAAAGGAAGCCCCAAATTCCAGCCACAGCTTTGGGGTTTGCAAATGCAAAAAGGAGTGATATCTATACCCAAGCTCTGAAAAAAGGTGCAGCACTTTTACAAGTTATTTGAAGTCTACATCAAAAGTACACATTGAAAAACTGTTGCTTTCTAAAAAGAATTTCTGTCTGTAGAGTATATCTGTACCAAGCTGTGAAAAAAGTGCTGTACCTTTTTTCACAGCTTGGTATAGATACACTCTACAGATAGAAATTCTTTGAAAGCAACAGTTTTTTTAATGTGTACTTTTGATGTAGACTTCAAATAACTTGTTTCTGCTCTTTCATCCAAAAGTATAGCAGTTGCATGGACTTTTCACAACTATGCACCCATCTGCTGGAGTCGCTTACATATGTTTAAAATAACTAGCTACATTCTTCAATTACTCAGCATAATTTGAGTACAATCAATAATACAATGGGGCTTGATTAGCTTGAGAAGCAACCTACGTAGGAAGAACGTCAACCGCTACTATACAACACATCACATTATATAGCTAACCAAATACCATTGTGGGTGATTTATTTGCTAAATTTTAATTCTGCCAAAGTATCTCTCCATACGGTAATATCTAAACACTTAAATAATTGAATTGTATACACAGGTATCCAAGTAGTGGATGTCCTAATTATTACTCTACTACTCACTTAGCTGTCTGGCAGTTGCTCTCATAACTACAAGTACAACGTAACATCACATCCAACGTCAACATACTGGATGATGAGAACAACTCCACAACATCATCTCTGCCCACCTTTGACCACTTGTCCTATTTGAAATACATTAAAATTATACTTGGGTGTAAGTACTGCTGAAAGTTACCATACAACCCGTGGCTGTGTGTGCACATCAGTACAAGAGTATCACTGGTAGACCTGACTGACACTTGCCTGACAAACAGAAGGTCAAGATACTCCAGTAGGGCAGTCGAACACTCTTGTTTGAGGTAAGTGTTTGTTCATATAGTTCGAGACTCAAGTTTCCAAGTACATGGATTTCTGACTTTAATACTGTTGACACATCAGCATAAACCAATGCAGTACAGGGTAAGGAAAATCATGACAAACATTTAATCTTAGCCCTTATCAATAGATACTTTTTACTTATAGAAGCACTATGGGATGTGACATGTGCCAAGTGTTAAGTGATAACTATTTACTATTTTTCCATTGCTTACACTCCTGCAACAATGAGTGTTTCAACAAATCAGCAATTATAATTCGTAAAAAATGATACAATGAGTTTTATTGCAAGTTTTAACACTGGAAACATCTAAATGATTAAAATTGTTTATTCAAATCCCTAATAGTAACATTTGTCAATGCGCTCTATGAAAATGTAAATAGCTGCATCATTCAGTAGTGGTCAGCAAGAATTAAAACCTAGCTCAGCACATAATAAGTTTTGTTCAGTATAAACCACCCAAAGTAATTATCATGAAATGGCAGAGTTTCATATATAACTCTGTGTGAACAAGTGTATTCTTGCATGCCCATAAAATAGTGTGCACGTGTGGGTGCGTGCACACACCCACACCTACATCCACCCACACACACACATACCTACCCAACTACACACATACACGCACGCATGAATACACACAACGCACCCACACAACACACCCACACACACGCGCACACACACACACGCGCGCGCACACACACACGCGCGCGCGCACACACACACACACACACACACACACACACACACACACACTTACCAATAGAACATCCACACATTCACAATACACCTTCACATAAGGTTTCAAGATGTCAAAATGAAATGCTGGTGTGAGCAGGCGTCGTGTACGAGACCATTTTGGTCCATTTCCAGTTAACAGTGATTCACCTGTTGTAGTATGAATAATATCCATACAATACACACATTCATACACAAATTGTGATTGGGCCTGCAGAAACCAGGCACATTCGAACATAAGATTGTCTGCTTTTCAAACTGTCATGACTAATAGATTATGCCATGTATTAAAGGCCATACAATTTTTAACCCTTATTGTAATACAAGTTAGAGAATGTACATAGATGTTTTATTCCAGACCTAGGATGATGGGGTGTAAAGCAGGTTGGTCAGGTCAACTGGGTCCAACTCAGATCGTAAAATACCTCCGGATTGTGCATTGCATCACCATGTGCATTGATAATAATGCCTGGTGATGATTGGAAGTGCATGTAATCCTCAGAAATGAATCATTACTAGCTAAAGATGAAATGGAAAGAAATTAGAGTAAAAGAGCAATTTTGAATTAAGCTACATGACTGTTCTATTGGAGTGTTTTGAATACACAGTGCTTGGACAACACACACCTTGAAAGTATATACGTATGCAGCAGACATCCATTTTTGTATCATCTATAAACATTTCTTACTAGTTTTCAATGATCACTCATTAAAGAAGTGTAAATACAGCAAGAAACACAAATTACATTTCAGAATGCTCGGATCACATATCAACGTGTTTGTAGTTTTCTATTCAAGTTTTTGTAAGATCAATGAATATAAAAAACACTGAACAGGAAATGACATCATCATGACTACCATATAAGTACTGCCACGTGTACACACCAATCGGCCTTTTTTCTTGCTCCAGCTAGTGAGTAGTAGGATCAGCCAAGCGACTATGTCTTCGAACGATTCACCCCATCGAGCCAACACCGAAGCAGTTGTACGAAGCACCGCCATCATCGACGAAGCCATTCCCAAGATTCGTCCGTAACTTCTCTGCTGCAATCACTCCAGAAGAATAACACAGCAAACCATGCTAATTTACACAGCGAGGTACAGAAGATGTGGGCTAGAGTCACCACGCTGGAGGAGCAGAGCCCTCTAGTCCCGCCACCTTCAGCGCAGTTGAATGGAGAGCAGAGTCTCTCTGGAGGACAAGACTCACAGGTGGCAGGAATCACCATGCTGCCACAGTCAGCGTCGAATGCCAATGGAGGGAAGAGTCTCTCTGGAGGATAAGACTCGCAGATGGCTGAAAACTTCGCCGGAAGAGAGCAGAACTCTCACCCGACGTCTACACCAGGCCACGAGGCAGAACAAAGCCAAAGCTCGAACCACTTTGCGAACCATACGCCAGTCCCAGAGGACCCCAATGGTGGGGCAACCAGCCAGATGATGAAACCCCGGACTACAAAGAACAGATCTTTTGGGAGCCTGTGGACTCAGTCTTGGATAGTGAACACCGTCAGATCTCCTCTGTAACAGTCAGGGTGATGCAGGAAGCATTCTCATAAACATTATCTTCTCAAAGGCAGAAAATCATTAAGAGGAAACAATCAATTCCTGACACCTCACAACAAGGTTTCCAAGTTGGACCCCACTATTCAGTTAAGAATGTCACCTGGTGCAAAGGCAGAGGACAGAAACTTAGCTGGCCTTCAAGGATTTGTCCTGGGTGCAGCCATACCTCTAGTGAATATGATGGAGTCTGCTAGGTCAGGATCCCTAAATTCCAGGGATGCAGCAGAGTCTGCACAACAAGCCCTGAAACTCCTGCAAAATGCTTCAGTTTATATTTCAGTTGAACGTCCCCTGAAGGCATCCTCCTGTCTGAACAAGGGGCTAGCTCCACTGATAGCAGATGAAACAACCTTCAAGGATGCCACACCCCTCTTGTTTGGGGACTCCTTCCAACAAAGAATGAGGGATCATACGGAGACAATCAGAAACCTGAGGCAACCCCAGTTTTCAAGCTACCAGCACTCTTTCGGAGGAGGAGCTATCCCCTACAGTCGCAAGGAGGTGGTAATCACAGGGGCAGAGGAAACAAGAAATATAAGTCCCCTCAGTCAGGAGTACATCCTCAGCAGTAACTGGACTTTACTACCAATGGACCCTGTATCATTAATTTTGTGCTTTGTATGACAAATTTATTACATGTATCAAACCATTAATATCTACCACTCTTCAAAGAGTACCCAGAGCAAGGTGTAAGGTGTATAGGGTCCATAACCAGAGCCCATAAGTGTCAGAGCACACAGCACTATCAACAAGTATCAGAGGTCACACTTCAAAAGACACACTTTTCAGCTGATGTCAGTGAACACATCATTAACACAAGCATCAGAGATACCTCAACTTGTATTTACTTTGAAAAAGGGCAGACAGCAAAGCTGATTATGCCTCAATTTGTAGTATAATAATGTCAAGCTTCTCCCAGTTCACAATTCTGGGACAAGCTTGCATCTCGATCTCTCTCCCTACAGCTGAAAGATCTACCATGGATCCACCTAACTAAGAGAGGCATATTTCTCATGGCAGAGTCCATCTTTCAGACCTATTTACAGGCTGAACCCAGCATTGTTTCAGCAGATCTGAAAACATCTCCTGTAGAAGCAGGTTATCCCTCAGGGAACCTACTCCTAACTTCATGGGGAGGAATAACTGGATGGCCAAGGACGCTTTCCTTATGGCCTCAATATAGTATCTTAATTAAGCTATCCTTCCTGTATATTCATGGTAGAGAAGGTTGCAAGTTGATCTGCCTCCCACTTGGTCTGTGCACATTGCTGGGGGTATACACATACATTGTAGATACTAAGATCTCTAGGCATCTATTTGGTAGTATACATGGATATTATGCTACTGATGTCCTCTGCAGAGCAGTAGTTAGCATCAGTATCCTGGGTTCATTATTAATTATCAGTAAGGAAATCCTTTCTGACCAAAAAAAATTTTTTTTTTAAAGTTGAATTTGCAATGTCAGTATAGCTCCTTGTTACAGTGCTAGGGAACAAAAAATCAGTTGTTGGCAAACCAAGAACTGTTTGAAAAGCACCTCTGCAAAGAAATGGTGCCACGTGCCCCAGTTATATCAATTATCATTGGTTGTGGTGCATACTGCATACATGACTAGGAGTCCTGAACATGCTCAGACAGATCAGATGGGAAGCTTCCCCAACCCTGTTCCAGAAAATAAGTCTTCTCTTGGACCTGTTGCAAGCAGTTTATCATCACAACTCTCACTATTTTGCGACTTGGAAGCCAGCTGCACAGATACATTATTCAGGCTTGGAATAGCCTTCCAGAAATATTGAAGGCCAGGAGCATAACAGGCAGAGTCCTATCCCATGCTCATTCCCTAGTAGTAAAGGAGCTATATTACTAACAGCAGTTTGGAAAGCTCAGGCACATCTTAATGCCTCTGGCAATGTTGATTAGAGCACCAGTTTCTCATCCCACAGTCACCAGACCAGAGTGTCAGAGCAATCTATCAAACAACACCCCGCAGTCTATGCGTAGGATATCTGCCATCAATGTGAAGGTAACAGCTACAGTCTCTGTCCTCTCAATATATGGAGGGGAAATCCACAAAGTCATACAATAATTGTTCTTTCAGTAAATGGAATCACAGGTGTGGGGAATGGAATAGTATTCCCTTTCTAGGCTCTAGATGTAGCTAATTTCTTAGCTGAGCTTTATGATCGAGGTCTCTTTAAATGCTTACTGATCATCCACACCCTCAACTCATGAGGTCAGCCTGCTGACAAGGACATCCTGCATTTGTAGGAGTATCAGGGAGCCTACAACTAGCTAGGGACCTCCCTTATCAAGACGCTATATTACACACTTCTAGTATCAACTGCTACAGTGGTTAAATGATCCTTTCTATGCTAAATTATCTGAGATAGATACTGGTTCTTTCAGTGAGACGTGCCTCAACTCTCCAGAGGCTTCAGTTAGAATTGTAATAATTGATGCTGCTGATTGGAGGTTAGAATCTATTTTCAGGTGGTTCTATTACAAACCAGCTAACAATATTTTGCATTGTACTCATCCTCAACAGATTCTCTACAAACATCACGTTGATATGTGATCCGAGCATTCCGAAATGTAATTACCTGAATGGCTCAGATCACAGAGTGGTTGCCAGCTATTCTGGATTACATGAGGAATGTGAGGTGAACATATCAACATCCCACCCATCCCTTACCCGTTGATATTATGATAATGCAGTGTGTTAGGGAGTAGAGCCCCACTTACCAGGAACAAACCCTCTATACCTTTATCATTTCAATCAGCATTTCTGCAGTATTAGCTATAAAAAGGCCGATTGGTGTGTACACGTGGCAGTACTTATATGGTAGTCATGATGATGTCATTTCCTGTTCAGTGTTTTTTTATTACAAAAATGTGCTGGAAAATAGAAAACTAGGCCAAACACATTGATATGTTCACCTCACATTCCTCATGTAATCCAGAATAGCTGGCAACCACTCTGTGATCTGAGCCATTCAGGTAATTATCCATTTCTACAAGAGTACCGATTGCTTGTTCTGTTTTTGGTTAACATATAGCCCTATTCTACACATATAACTTTTGCACTTGCAATTACAATATAGAACCAATTCAAAATGAAAGTTTTAGCACACATTCCAATTTAGTTAGTCCAGGTCAGATCCAGTCATTATATATCCAGGTCAGTGATGGTGCTGATGACCAAGGCCTGGTTATGATATTAATTACATTTCGGAAGGATCAGTCTCATATCAACATGTATTTGGCACAAATACAAGGTTATGACAGCCATTTTGAAGATACACATGAGTTAAATGACATAAAATGACAGTTCAGGTATAAAACCAGCATGCGGTCATCTCTCATTGGCTATTTTATTTGGCTGTGACAGTGAAAACGTGTTACAACTTGTTCAAGGAGATGGAAGAAGAACTCAAAGAAACTGTAAAATCCTTGGCCGAAAGTGCCAAGGCTATGCAAGCCGAGATGTCGACGCTAAAAAGCGAGGTCACAAGAAGTGACAACAGTAACTCGCTCACTGGTTCGCATCACAGCAACCTCGTATCCGGTATTCTCCCTGCTGCAAAGAGGAGAAAGACCATTTCAGAAGGAGACGACATCAAGCCGATTACTGATGATGAGGCGGAGGATGAAGAAGATGAAAATGGCGAACCGGAAACCCAGCAGAGTTTATATGAACTGTCAGAGGAGGCCAGGGCTTTCATTGAGACGGTGTTTGTGTCGAAGCTGGACAACACTACCAGGAAGTCCCACGCTACCAAGTTTGGCTTACCAGAGTCTTGCTGACTGAGATGCCCAAAGTTAGATCCGGTTGTTGCCAGTACTGTTCCAGCAGGAACTCGACACGCAGACCGCACAGCCAGCCGCCTACAGCAGTTTTGGCTCAATGCTGTAAATCCCTTGGTGTACATCCTGGAGTCAGCGGAGGAGATGAAATTACCCAGAGACCATTGCAGCAATACAAACTTCATTACAACTGATAGGCAATGCAAATCAGCACAGCTCTATTGCCCGCAGGAATGCAGTGCTTACTCAACTGAATCCTCAGTTGAAGCAACTGTTGGGGGAGGCTGACTATAAGGATGCTCCTCCCATGTTATTTGGAGACAATTTTGGCTCCCTAGCCAAGGAGCGACTTGAAGCAGCAGCGGCACTGACCAAGACCCTTGGTACCGACAAGAATCGGCAGGGTTTTCACAAGAGCCACCCTCAAAAATATCGAAGCCGCGGGGGAGGTGGACATCACAGCAGCAATTACAGCAAACAGAAGGGCTGGCAATCGCTGGGAAACAAGACCAATCCCAAGCACCAGCAGTCAAGGAAATGACTATGTATAAACAATCGTGTGCACGATCTTACATCTTGTACTGTAAACAATTCATTAAATGCTGTAACCAGTACTCAGGTAAAGGGTCAAGCGCATTATGTACAGGCTCTCATCAACACCATGAACCTGTCAATAGATTGCCCAAAATTGGCTGGGCGTGTAGCACATTTCCTTCAAAACTGGAAAGTGCTTACCAAAGACCACTGGGTACTTCAAACCATGGGTGGGTACCAGCTAGATCTCACATCCACCCCACATCAATTTCGGGTACGACCCGAGATAAAGACATCAAAAGAGAACGCAGCATTAGTGACACTAGAAGTCACAGAACTGCTGACGAAGGGTGCAATAGTGGAGACCAATCTATCAGCAGACAGCTTTGTCTCCCAGATTTTCCTGGTGGAAAAGAAGGACGGAAGGCAGAGACCTGTAATAAACCTGAAGGGTCTCAACCAATTTGTCATGGCAGAACACTTCAAGATGGAGGGCCTACATATCCTTCCAGAGCTTCTGCAAGCAGGGGACTGGATGGCAAAAATGGATCTGAAGGATGCATACCTTCAGATACCCATTCATCCAACACACCAGCCTCTCCTGACATTCCAGTGGAGGGACAAGTACTACAAGTTCACCTGCCTGCCCTTTGGCCTTTCAGCAGCACCAAGGGTATTTACCAAGGCCCTGAAGCCAGTGGTGGGCTTCTTAAGGCAAGTGGGCTGTCGATTGATTATCTACCTAGACGATCTACTGATATTACATCAGGACAGGGATCAACTCCACCAATTAGTAAAACTGACTTGCCAACTCTTCGAGAGCCTGGGCCTGACAGTAAACCACAAGAAATCTCTTCTGACACCCACACAGAACCTAGTGTTCCTAGGGTTCAACATCAATTCTCAATCAATGGAACTATCACTTCCCCAGGAGAAACTGAGGAAAATCCAACAGGATTCCAGACGATTGTTGACTCAGTCAACAATGTCAATTCGGCAGGTAGCACAGTTTGTAGGGAAAGCCACAGCAACCCTGAGGGCTCTACCAACAGCACCTCTACATTACAGAGCACTACAGAGGTTAATGAATTCAGTGACTCCACCCCAGGATGGCTCACCAACACCAGAGAGGTTCGATGTAGTAGTACAGATGGACTCAACCAGCAGAGCAGATTTGAATTGGTGGACTATGCTGGACAAGAAAACAATTTCAACTCCAGTAAATACACCGATGCCATCACAGGCAATAGACTCAGATGCATCCAAGGAGGGGTGGGATGCGATACTGAACAGCCAGACTCGCACAGGGGGACTCGCACAGGGGGACTCGCACAGGGGGACTCTGGTCCCCACAAGAGGCATCCCATCACATCAACTACTTGGAACTTCTAGCAGCCTTTCTAGCAACGAAGGCATTTGAAAAGACTTGGCAAGGTATAACAGTCCTACTCCGCTTGGACAATGTAACAGCGGTGACTTACATCAATCAGAAGGGGTGGACAACCTCCAGCCAGCTATGTCTGCTAGCCATCTCAATGTGGATGTGGTGCATAGGAAAGAACATCACCCTGGTTGCAGAACACCTGCCAGGTCACCTCAGTGTGATTGCGGACCAGGAATCACGTTCCATGAGGGATCGCTGCGATTGGATGCTCAACCCCAAAGTATTCCAGACCATTCAGGATGCAATGGGTCCCCTGGAGGTGGATCTGTTTGCAACCAGACTGACGAAACAGCTCCCAAGGTTTTACAGCTGGAGACCAGACCCGGAGGCAGTGGCCACAGATGCATTTCTACAGGATTGGTCACAGCTTCGGGGATTTGCCAATCCACCTTGGTACCTGATCCACCGGTGTCTCACCAAAGTCAAAGTTCAATCAGCACAGATGGTACTAATAACACCTTTCTGGAAGACCCAGTCCTGGTTCCCCATGGTACTGGAGATGCTGGAGGATTACCCCAGGGCGCTACCAACCCAGTCAGACCTGGTTGTGATGCCAACTGGACAAGAGTTTCTAATACGAGAAGGAGTTCCGCCACTGATCGCCTGGCCCATCTCAGGGAATCCTATTCATCACAAGGACTTTCTGATGAGGCATCAAAGCTCATGCTCTCTTCATGGAGAGATAAAACTAACTCCAATTATGGATCATCCTTTACTAAGTGGGCTAATTGGTGTCAGCAACGGAAGAGATCCCCATACTGGACCTATAGCAGATGTGGCAAATTTTCTGTCATATCTCTTCTCTCAAGGTTATCAATATCAATCCTTAAATTGTTATAGGTCAGCAATTTCATCTGTACATGACCCAGTTGATGGGGTCAGTGTGGGGTCACATCCTACCATTACTAGGTTGATGAAAGGTGCATTTAATACCAGACCCCCTCTTCCTAGGTATTCAGCATTTTGGGATGTCGGTACAGTGATCACTTACCTTAAAGCTTTGGGAGAGAATGGCAACCTAAGTCTTAGACAGCTAACCCTTAAGACTACAATGCTTCTTGCATTGACTAGGCCTTCACGTTCTGCTGATCTCTCCAGCTTAGACATCCAATGGAGATCATACCAGTCAGAAGGGGTAACCTTTAGACCAATTCATCTAGCAAAACAAAGCAGGTCATCTAAACAGAGGACTGACTTCTTTTCCCAGCCTTTAAAGAAGACCCTAGAGTGTGTCCAGTAGAGACTCTAAAGGTTTATGAAGATCGTACTAAAGAATTTAGGCAGTTTAAATGTTCTTCTCCTACGACAAATTTATTTCTTTCTTGGATCGGAGAACACAACCCAGTAACGTCATGTTCTATTGCTAGATGGCTGAAGATGGTTATGATTGAGGCTGAAATTGACACCAGCATTTTTAAAGCACACTCTGTACGAGGGGCAGCTTGATCTAAAGCAGCTGGAACAGGTGTCACACCAAAGCAGATACTGGATGGTGCAGACTGGTCCTCAGAGGGTACCTTTCAGCAGTTCTATCATAGGAGACTGGAGAGTGAAGACAAAACATCCTTTGGCAGGCATGTTTAGTCCTCAGGGAGTGCTTCAAACAATACATGTTGATATAAGACTGAGCCTTCCGAAATGCAATTCGTAAATGGCTCAGGGCACGAAGTGCCTGCATGCTATTAATAATTACATGAGGAAGGTGAAGTTGAAATATCAACACGTCCCACTCCCCTCTCCCTAGCTTGTTTCCTGCTTTAATGTTTAGTATTTTTCTTTGTTGCTGTCTTTACACATATAGGTTTCCGACACTTGGGTACCACCAGCTCAATACTGATTAGGGCAAGAAGCTGCAGATTTTAAAGATCATTTCTACAAAAAAGCCAATGAGAGATGACCGCGTGCTGGTTTTATACCTGAACTGTCATTTTACGTCATTTAACTCATGCGTATCTTCAAAATGGCCTTGTATTTGTGCCAAATAAATGTTGATATTTCAACTTCACCTTCCTCATGTAAATATAAAATTTAATAGCATGCAGGCACTTCGTGCCCTGAGCTATTTACGAATGTGTGATGATGACACTGGATGATGTCAGTATGTTTAGTTAAATCACAGCAGGAGTAGAATATTTTAGTTGTTGACACCAGTCTGAGCTGAGGACAAGTGTCAATAACTAAGATATTCTACGACTGCTTTGATATAGCCAAGTGAAAGACTTGTGGATACTTTGATGTGTATGGCTTTGTATGCAGCTTGCATAAACTTGTAATATTAGGAGCTTATTGCTTGCTATGTAACAGGTGCTGTTGAATGATTAACTGCTTTATTGTATGAACTAAACTGACCAAATGGACAAGTATATATACATAGTTCAAGTTTGGTTACTCTACAATACAAGATCAACTGCCTGTAAAGACATTAGATGATAGCTAGAGTAAAAGCATTGATTTCAATGGTATTTGCTGTTGTAGAACTTTTCCCATTCCATTATACATGATGATGAATAATTTTGTTGGCCTGCTAAAACGAGTTCTGCCAATATCACTGTTCATTCAGTAACATCTAAGTATCCCATTTGCCAACCTGACAGATTAGCAAATATGATAACCTCCAGCAGGCTATGTATACACAGCATGTAGTGAGATGGGAATTCTAACAATCAATACAGTATAAATCAATTAAATGAGGTTATAGAATAATGTTTGTGTTTTGGTATTGTGCGACTATGAACATCTAAGTGAAGCAAAAAGGCAGAGTTAGGGTCACTACTCTAAAAATGTAACTCGTTACATATTACTAGTTACTTCATACAATATAACTTGTTACAGTTACACATTACTCCCAGAAAAATAGTAACTAGTTACGTATTACACGTTACTTTGAGGGCTGTAACTAGTAATATTATTACATATTACATTTGTTCGTTACCCAACCTCCTAAATACATGCTTCTAGCCTACAACTACAAGTGACGGGGCACTCCCCATACACTATCACTCTTTGTTCTTGCCTGTACAGCTGTATTCAGTGTTGTCAGGACCCAAAATGCAGCCAATCAAGTGCTGGATACAACGCGCATTAAAAAGAAGCAACACGTTACAATTTTCGGATGTGATATCCATTATATATTACTTGTTACTTTGTCATGTAATGCGTTATATTACTTCGCTACAACATAAGTACTGTAATATTATTACATAACGCATTTCAAATGTAACTCGTTACCCCCTACTCTGCAAAGAGGTATGTAAAAACTAGAATATTAACATTTGACGGAGTTACAAATTAACCTTGCGCTATAAAACTCACTTCTAATGTTTATACCAATGGTATCCTGCAATTACTTTCAGTAGTTGCAATATATTGCAGTATTTCAATAATCACAATGCCATTCGGTGTGTATTAATACCTTATTGCCCAACTCTACTTCAATGCCACTCTAATGTCCCTGTGCGTGGATACTCACCTAACCATGGCATGAGTGGATAGTAGATGATATCAAGTTTTGGTTCTGTACATAAGAACACAAAATAAGAGATTACTTCTCCATTCATACACTGTGAATACAGTAAGTATATGAATGCTACATGTATACAACAACATAACCAAGAGTTCACGTTATTAATTATAATTGTATTATGATTCCTTGACAAAACTACGCAGTGTACGTATTACCACCACTCGTTCACACAGTAAACGCATGCACACACACACACACACTACATACACAATATAGGTCATGCAACCTTGGAAGGCAACAGCAAGGTGGATCATCACTGCACACTACCAGTGCATACCTGGTTTACTGGCAAAAGTCATGTGTGAATCCACAAGACTCATTGGAATTTCAACAGCAGTATAAGCCCCTGAGACAGTAACAAAGTTCACCAAACTGTCCTTTGTGTGCAAAACTTAAACTTGAATGCTATCCCTGGGAGGTTTGGAAAGGGTTAATGTGTTCCAAATGATAGATTGTCATCAACATTAGCATTGCATTGTCAGGAGGTCACCACACACACACGCACGCACGCACGCACGCACACACACACACACACACATGCATGCATGATCATACACGCACCACCTCACACTATAACACACATGCACACTACACCACAAACTAAACACACTATGCACACGCACATAATCATGTACATGCACACACGCACGCACGCACGCACGCACACACACACGCACTACACACACAAACACATACGTGTGCATGCACACTAATAAACTATACATACCTGGACCAAAAAATGGTCTTGCTGTATCGGGGTGATGTGCATACAGCACATAAAACAGATGGCCAAAATGGAAGACATGCATCTTTGGGAATAGTTTAGCACATTCCACCATCCAATTTGCAGCTTCATCACGATTTGAGAGAAACTATAATGACAATAGTCATCATTATATGTACATAAAATATTTATAATAAATTATCACACATCAGTAGTGTCAAGACAAATGGTTGTAAGCTGCTATGAATCCTTACACTAGTAGTGTATAAACATGAGTATAACATTTTCAATAAAGGTGCACACTGTTTCCTGTACTACTATTTAGATGGTTGTGCTTTAAGTTCCACAGGCATAAAGTAGTCCCATAGTGGTTATTGATAACAATTACACATATGAGCAACATCTTCCGGTGAGAAGCCTAGTCCAGCTGTTGTGAAATGCATGCCTACACTGCACATTGCTGAGCCTGGATTTCTTTTCTGCACTCAGTAGGGTTTTTGACATGCCGATTATTTGGCCCTCAGTATATTTCACAGGCTTTAAGAGCCTTCTAATTGGGATAGAAATTATCAGACCACTTTATTTAAAAGCACGAGGAAATTAATTAAGGATTGGCAATGTCTGGAGTACATATTTTCTAAACCACACATTGGTTTCCATACATGTATGCTTTTCACTTAACAGTTCACAAAACTTAGACCTATAGAATTACCAATTGGCACAAACAGAGTAAAATAGCATGTTCATAGGTAAAGATATGGCTTCAAGAAAGTAGTACATGTTGTGGTGAAGAATAAGCCTGTTAGTCACAGAAACACTTGCTGAAAAGATCATTATAATTGATTTTGGTTTAAACTGCTGTTCTGTGCGCTCTGTGGCAATGCTAATGTGAGTGTCAGTGGTAATATAGATTGAATTTTATCAATAAGTCATAGTGTAAGATAAACTATAGGTACTCGATGACTATTAATGAAACTAGTTTCATAGACTTGTGGCAAAGCATAGGCCAAATAATAGTATTTTTCAAGAAGGCAACATATATATAGTACTCCAGTCATTATGCAATAGTTATAATTCATACTCAAAATAATGAAGTTTTAACAATAAGAACTGCCTACCTTCACTAGCAGATTGTTCAAGAAACAAGAAATTTGTTATTAGAGAAAAAATTACAGTAGAAAGTGGCTAACAATAATCAAAATGTATCATCTTATTATTGTTAACTATAATTGGAATAAAGAAAAAAAAACTTCAATCCAATGAACATCGCTTCACAAAAACCTTAGAATTTTAATACTGGTTACTTTTATGCAATATTTCAGGAGTCAACATCAACCTCAGGCCTGATTTTTACCGTAGCTACAATTGTTCACTGGGTACAGCTAGGAGACTGAAGGAATGGTTGGCTCAATATTATGCCAGGGAGGTTCCCTACCATTGCCTCCCACTTCATTTATCACATGTACACCCCTTATCCCTAGCACATAGCTACCCCCATATACCCTGTGGTCTGGTGCGTGTACGTGTGTGTGTGTACGTGTACGTGTGTGTGTACGTGTACGTGTACGTGTGTGTGTGTGTACGTGTGTCATGGGTGCGTGTATGTGGGGGGCACTCTGCAATAGCATACGTGTGGTTATAGAATGAAAATTATAACATACCACTTTTGAGTGTCCCCACAACCAGTGCATCTTCGGGTGGCGGGGTAGTCCGCGAAAAGCACGATGCATTTTCCAGAAATGAGCCACCACTTTTCCTAGCGCGTACACAACCAGCACAGTCAACACTGCCAACAACACCCTGACCATGATGCTCCCTCCTAACACTCGCAGTAGTGAATCCATCGCTGTTACTCTATTCCTGTCAAAGTTCAAGCACTTACAGTTGTGGGTATACTCTAGCAGGCTGAGCCCGAGGCCGGCAGGCTGTCTCACGAGGTGGGCACTAGCTAGATCGATCTAGATCCGCCCCTGATAATTAATAGAGTCTATTAGTTGCAGGCGCGGATCTAAATTTCACACACGGTAGGGGTGTGCCAACAGGACAAAAATTCATGGGTGGAGGGCTAAGTGGTAAGACGGTCGCACGGCTTAAGTTTAGTGTGTTAATTACATCCTGCAGATATTGATCATTAGTCAACCACAAATCTAATTCAACTCCTTCAGTAAATTTGCTTATATCATAACTTATTCAGGGGCGGTTCCAGTGGGGTTTCTGAGGTTCCCAGAAGCCGGTCAAGTGTACTTAAGTTGTTAAAAATACTCGTAAAAATATGATTTGCAAAGGCACAAGCCGTTCAGATAGATACTCTAATAGAGCAGTCAATCACTCTAATAAAGTATTAGAGAAGCAGTGACTGCTCTATTAGCTATAAATAAGGATTTTTATGTATTTTATGTGGAGGGCAGTTATTCTCAGCAAGCAGTTACCTTTTTTATTGGTCTTCACCATTAGTCTATAGCTATAATATTATGTTCCTGATCAGAAACCAGACACCAAAAATCCTGGAGCCGCCTATGATATGGAATGACTGCCAATGACTACCTCTATACCACTCACTATATATGCAGTAGAGTAGGTGCTGGTATTATGAGTTAGGGGGTATTGTACATGTGGGTCACATATATAGCTTAAAATAAATTTAATAGGTTCAATCATGCAGATTTAAGATGAAAGGGATGCTACCACTTTAGATCAGCATAAAAAGTGATCATAAGTTAACCACAAATCCAATTAAGAGGTTACACAGGACTTTAAACTATGTCACTATAGAAATAACATTCCAGCTGCAGATTAGCTACCTGTACTCCTTACCATGTAGTAAGCAGGACAAAGACATGAAGTGTATGTACTAAGTTAACTAAGGTGGTTTTGAGACTTTTGACAATCTTTAGAGTTCCTGCAAATGTTTTCATAATATTTACCATAATTTGACATGACCTTATGAGCATAGTGACTCAATACTCCCATATGACTCATAATACCAACACTTACATGGCTTCAGTGAAAACATCAAACAACCAATACATGGTAAGTAATTTTTTTGAAATTTTAGCATATGGTTACACCTTTAATTTCCCTACAAGTAGTATGAAATATTGGGGTCACAGTATTAGGTGATGGTGGCGCTTTTAACTTAAGTGGCTCTTAATTAACTGATCATGACTAGCTTTCAAATAAATACAAGTGCTATGTAGAGGCCTAGGGTAGTTTGTAATTATAATCAATGCTTGAACAATAATATAAGTTTATTTTGTGTGTGGAAGAACATCTAAAGAGATTGATTTGATTTTTTCTCATGCATACAATAATATGCAATTACCATTCTTCCCTACCATAACACACACACACAGCACACCAATAAACACAATACAAAACACAACACAACCACTAGACAAACATTGCTGCTCATACACACAAAATTTAACTGCATGATTATTTTAAGTTCAAAGGATACAAATTCATTATACTATATATTTACAAGTAACATGCAGGCCTGAGTGTGGCAGCAGTGAGAGAGGTCCACCAATTAAGAAGTGGCAGGCAACCGGAAAAACTTTATGGAGCCATCACATAATGCAATATTATCTAATAAAGCATACATGTACCACTAGCTACTTATTGGAATACCCCTCTAATTAATGTATAATACATAACTTAGGCAGCTGAAAATATTATTGTAATGACATGAAGTTATGGCTCATAAAAGTTTGAAAGTAGCTATGCAACAAATTAATGTGCTCATGGCCGTGTGTACTGTTCTTGTTGTTCTAGAGGTGAGACCGTGAGAGGTCTCTATAATAATAATAATATTATTATACATTTTCAGTTTTTCACATGGCATTTAGACCCCACAGAATCACAGATATAGAATAATAAAGTCATAATGATGGACATAACCTACTTCGGGAACAGTCAAATTGAATGTAATAGCTTTGTGCATGTATGCATTATTAGACAAAATCAGTTATGAATCGAACTTTTGACCAGACCTGTAAACACAGACCTTCCACACATAACCATATTATTAACTTCATAACAGACTGAGATGCGAACTATACAGAACTTCAAGCCCATGCCAGAAGCTTCAACATTAGAAGCTGTATATAAGTGGTGATATCTGTGACAAGATATATAGTGATTGTCACTGCTTACTATCACTAAGAAATCCAGTAGCGATCACTATCTTATTACCATGGATCTCACCACGTATTTTTTACAGTAGTGTAATAATGTTGTGCTCTGTTAAGAACAGCTTAGGCCACTCCAAGTCATACCTTAGTTTCTGGTCACTCCCAAGCCTACAAATGGATGCGGGCGGGCGGATGATCAGGACTTCAGGACTATAGACTCTACTGTGACAATATACTGTATGGTATTATTATTTGCTCAATTTAGCAAATTCATGTTGATTTTGTTTTTAGTTAAACTTAACCAACAACATAAGTAGTTGTGCTTCGGCAAAAAATGCACTAGGAAAGTTGTTGATGGATCATGGCTAGCTATACATGCACTGATGTATAACATTTAAGTATATTTATTTATTTATTTAGAATATACTATAGGAAATGTTTTGCTCATGTAGCTACTTATGCTTTCCAAGTGAAATAAATGTCTCGTTAGCTATGTCAGGAAAGTATTACTATGACTTATAGCTAAGTTGTTCAAATGATCATGATCCAAAATGAAATTTAACTTCTATTTTCACATCAGAAATTCTTCATTCAAATGTGAAGTCTTAGCCCACTAGCTATGTGTTTCCAGCCTTCTATTCAGTAACCTTGAGAAAAGTAACTGTCAAAGTTTTGAGTCATTGAGTGCTCCAAACTAGTGTTTTTTAGTGATCATCTGGGAATGTTTAAACTATAAGGGTTTCTACTTGCCAATCTAATTTTAGTTATGGAAAAGTTTAAGTTTAAGCTCACCAAATGTTGCCGGCTTTCCATACCCCTGTAGTGTTCAGTGATAAGGAATTTGAAGTTACTAGACTAATCATTAGAGGACTACATTTGAATTATAAAGTTAAAGCTATGGCCCATCTGCATGGACTAGTAGTTAATGCTACTGAAATTACTTTGGTTACAAAAGCATTAGTAACAGTTATAATCTGAACAGCTATATAATCAAGGACAAAACTAGCTATAGTTAGAAACATTTTATTAGTGTGGCATATATACCTAATATTAGAGTTAAGAGTAGTGTGACTGCTCTATTGGAATCCCTGACTGCTCTATTAGAGTATATCGATCTTTTGCAGTAAAAAATAAGTGTCTTGCTGGGTCACGTGCACTTAAGCACCTGTAATATTAATAATAGTCCTCATAAACTAGGGTTCCAGGTTTACCATGCGGGCGGGTGACCAGAAACTAAGGTTTGACTTGGTGTGGCCTTATCTCTATGTAGCAAAATAAAATGTAAATTAATCAGCTATTATAATAGCTAGGAATCTTATATTAGCTACATGCTCATTGAATTCTGTAAGCTAATGCTACTGTAAAGAAGTAGCGCTGCACCATAATCAGCTTGTTACAGATTCAGTGAAATTAAACATGTATCCCTTAAAAATGGGCATTAACAATTTCCACAAGTTGTTATTGTTGAAATGTGTATATGTGACCCATGAAATTATGGCCATGGAGTGGCTTCAAGTACAACTATATACTATATACATTATATTACTGTGCACTTTGAAAAACTCAATATAATAATTATATGCATCATGAAATGTCATAAAAATTAATGCGTGTACAGTATATATACGTGTAAATATTTCTATAAATGTCCATCAATACATTGTGTGTGGCAGCATACCAAACTGTGCAGAAGCGTACTATCCTTGGTAGAATGCTTAGGAACATGACATGAATCTGTGTAAAATGTCTGGCGATTAAAAAAAAACAGTACATAAGCAAATTGATGAACTAAACACTCCTCAATACATATAGAGCAAAGCAAAGAGCCTACAGTAATTATGTGAATTGAAACACAGTCCAGTCAGATCACTATAACTCCAAAAGTATACTCACTAGACAAGGCTTGAAACTTTCACAGCCCATTGAATTTCCCACTAGACACCAAATTTAAAGAAGTCATAAAATGAAGTTCAAGAACAATGCAAACTCAGCGGGTTACATATGCTGTCTCTGAAACATACTTACATGTATACACACACACACACACACACACACACACACACACACACACACACACACACACACATGTACACACAAATACAAACACACCTAACCAAAATAAACTCTCGGTCTCAAATAAAGGCCCTATTTCATTACAGACCAGGTAAAAAATGTTTTTAAAGAAATAGAAACCCAGTTTTTATATGATAGATACGTACACCTATACATACAATCATAGTTATGTACATGCATACAGATGTAGGCTGAGAGTATGCATAATATAGTATATGTCTGCATATTGTATCAAAACACTGTTTCTATATGTGACCAGGCCTGCGAAAATAGGGCATGTGGGCACAAACTATACCCCATCACTCTACTGATCATATCTCGGTGCTGGAAAAGTATATTCCCATTCTGTAACTTGCATCATGATGCCAATTAAATACTTACTAAGAGCTGAAAATTGCAATGCCATAGCATAATGGTGCAAAACGTTATGAGTGATGGAAGTGTGAAAAAGTAGGCAAAAATCATGTGCCCACATGCCCTATTATCGCAGGCCCGGTCACATATGCACATGGACTTGGAGTGCCCATGCAGATCCATTCCTAGGAGCAAAACAACCCAGTATAGTATACTACAAGAGTAAACACATTAATAAAAACTAGAAGCCCAGTAAATACTATTATACCTTGCTTAGACCATCAATAAAATTTTGGCAAATAAATTTTTACGATTTTGTTTAGCAATAAAGAATCTCAATATTTTGTGATTCACAAATCAATACTTATTGGTTGCATAATTGCACAATAGCACTTCAACACAAATACCAGAAATACATAATTATCTCCTCAAATCTAAGGGTAAGCCTCGAGACCACTCTCCATTTTTTTGCACATATATGAATGGGATATGCCGATTTAAATTTAACTGAATGTGCCACTCCAGACATCTATGTCATAAACAATTGGTAAACCTTTTTGTAAAGGTTTCACAACTCTTGTTTAGTACACTTATCGGTAAGAAGAAACCATTAACCTGTGCTGAGTTAACACACACTCTATACAGCAATCATTTCTTAGATATACATTAGCATAATACATTTTGCTCAACTGACTGCAGACAGGTAAACATACATAAGTACACACCCCCACACCCACCAATTCACATGGATTTTCAGACAATTTGATGTCAGTAACATAGCCAGCAGTGGTGAGCTGAGTGATAGTTCTGCTTAATCAATTATGTCATGATAGTGAGTAACATTATGATGACAATGATAGCATGCAATCGTACTGTCATGATAAATTATGCATATCTGTACTTAAGTCAAAAACATGGCCAACACTGATAGTGTTGAAGTTGAGGAAACTGTGACAGTCCAGTAGAACATGCACAACAAAGATTACAACAACAATGGACTGTAAGAAAAGCAGCTAGCTACGTGGTGTGTACTAGTGTGTCGCTATGAGACGTTGAGTGACTGCTAGTATAATATCGTAATACTGTTGTTATTGTGATAAGTGATAGCTTTACTATCACTCAGCTCTATATATGTAAGCATATACAGTACTTGGATAAAAATTTGCATGAATCAATTTTTTATAAGAGATTTGTGCAATACTAGGGTATCATAACAACTAAATCAATGCTAATAGCAGTCTAGATTTACAATACACCACCCAGGGACAGGCTTCTTGGACTTATCTTTTGTATACTTCAAACTTTTATGATTTAGTGCGATTACAAGTGAAGGTAGCACTAAAGGCATAATTATACTCTATGCATGGTTGTGTTAGGACATAATTATATGCACAAGTAGTCTCACAAGCACAGCTGGTTTTTGTGTGTGTGCGCATGTGTGCGTGCGTGTGTGTGTGTGGGCATAGAAAAACTGTTTGATAAAAAAAGCATTTTATTAGCAGAAACAATGTAATTTCATGATGTTTTCCCTTAACAGAGTTGTCGTGTGTCCTTAGCAACAATTGTTCTATCCCAAGTGGTATATTGCTTCATTTTTTGTGTTAACTGTTTTCATTGGCTCTGCTAGAATTTTGCCAGTGTCAACTAAAAAGTGGCAAATGTAACCAGATGATATTTTCTACACCTACACATATATGGAAAAACCAGCTACTCGCAAGATTATAATGTACAAGAACATCACCATTCTATCAGGGTATTTTAACACATGTCCGTCTTCATCTGATTTTTAGTACTCTATGCTAGGGTTGGAACGAAGGTCAAATTTTAACTTTTGAAGCTTTGTACACACCCACATGGTCACACACTTTTTTTGCAGCTGTACTACACAGGCTCTAGTGTAACTACTTAGACTACAAAATTTGTCAACGATTCTGTTGCATGCTTCCAGGAATATCTGAGATAATCTCGACATTCCAGATCATGGTTACTAAGTTTTGGAGGAGCAAAACTACCTTCAATGATTACAATATCTCCAAAGGTTCTGAATTCTCTGGTTTTGTCTCAGTTACTACTTTTATTATGCCTTCATAACAAATTCATAATAATTAGTTGGTAGTTTTAACCAATGAAATAAAAGTGCATGCTCATATGGTAATGGTTGCCATGGCACTATATTATCAGAGATTCAGCTGCTTTGTCCACACTACTGTATAAAGAACCATTGAAAAGTGAATAATTTGAGTGTAGAGTCTACGAGTTCCCTTAGTAGCACTGCTACATGCCTTCAGATTACAGATTCTACACTGTATCCATACACTATTGTAAACAACATTGATAATGGATAATATGGTTACCATGGATACACGTATATCTTACATGGTTTTGTCCCATGAAACATGCGTGCTATCAGTGTTAATATACATGTATGTTTCATGTGAGATGCATGGATTTTGGACGCTTTCCCAACATGTTGCATGCATGAGACTAACGTGCATATTTGTGTTAACACTTTATATATGTCATAAAATGTACTGATACTAAATGCTGGCATGCATGTAATGTGCATGGTGTTTGTTACTACTATGATTACTGCTATATATAATGCTTACCATGCACCCCGGCTGCTATGTAAAGTATTACTGACTATCACAGTATGTAGAACTGTCATACAAACAGGATCAGAGTTGCATAACTATTTCTCACAGTTTTAACAACCATGCAATTGTTGGCTTTCATTGTGGGATTCTACATGCAGCATGCCCAATATGCATGTACTATGCATGGTACATGCATGGCAATGGAATTCGGTCCCTGTATCCATGGTACATGCATGTCCCCCTCACTGTAACATCCATGCTCCATGATACATGCACTTCACATTCATGTAAAACTCATGTTACAGTAATGATGCATGGAGGTTCAAGTTGGCTGGCCAGGGATGAAGCAATTGCTCTACATCACGCTCTCTTTCTTGTAATGGTAAACAATCTTTCATTACTGTACCCACAACGCATATCCTATTTTGAACCCTAACCAAATGCCATAATCACATTAGGAATCTGCATAAAAAACAGGACTAATAAGCTGACCTAGTATAAGAGTGTGCATGGGTACAAAGTAAAAATCTATTAATACTCACATAAAAAGCATATGTACACACATAAGTGGTATCACATCATCACTCCACCAGACGGTTTCTCATCTTACATCTGCAGTCTTTATGTATCAACATTTGGGAAGCGACTGGCAAGTTAACAATATCATTTTAAAGTCTTTTTTGTGACCAAACAATATGGTACATACAGTATGGTATAATTATAGTTGTAGGTATACAGTACAGTACAATTCAGTATGGTATATAGCAACAGATAAACTAGCATGACTAAGGTAGATACTAAATTTGCAGTTTTGGGTGATGATCCCCTTGTTGAGCGCTTTCATAGCAATGATTCCTACTATGTAGCTTATAATCCCATGCACCATGTTTCACTAACCAAGGTTAACAGATGGTGAGGCTACAGAATAAGTGCATATTAAAAGTATTTGTCTCACCACTATAATTCACTTTACAATAGAACCTTTTTGCTGGAAACATTAAAACACCTTGCACATGAGACATAGAACTATGGACTCATTAAGATCATATTAAAGGCCTTATGTATGTAAAGTAGTCTGGAAGCCCATATACACAAGGAGCACTTGAAACAATGATCCGATTTGTGTTAGTATACACCATTTAGACCCATGAAATTAGGATACCTCACTAATAAGGGAACTTTTCATGGACAGGTTCCAAAGCACTACAGCACAATACATTGGATTGTTCTGCAGTGACAGAGGTGTCCATATTGAGGGCTCATGTCTTCAGCATCTGAAAAATTGGTACCAACCTGCAAAATGAAAGCAAACAAAGCCTCCGGCAGCCATGCTAAACACAGCTATTACCACCCAGCAAACCAGCACTGGGATTCCTGTGCACCACTCAGGCAGTTGAATCTTGTGCAGGAAAATCCTCCTGGAGCAGGACTAGTGGATCACAAGGAGAGGTTGCTGAACCTAAAGTTCCACAACTACCTACATACCACTAAAGGACAATTAAAAATTTGCTTCCCCAGTAAATATCAAAGTACATTCCTACATACGTATATACATACATACATACATATATATATATATATACATACATACATACATACAGACACACATACATACATACATAACATACACACATACATACATACATACATACATGCATACATACATACATACATACATACATACATGCGTACTTGTACATACATGCGTACTATGTGATTTTCAGTCAACTTTGGTTAGTTCTATGGTGTCCAGTTTACAGAACAACATGCAAACTAGACACATACACTGGCTGTTGCGAGCATACCCAGTGAAACAATGAGACAGTTTTGCCTCACAAGTCAATTGTCTGTGTATTCGAAAATCCCACCTACTGTGTGACACGAGACTGTACAGTTGGCAGTTGCTTTCAAGACAATCAAGTCCCCATTATACTGTATACAGCTGGGTTGGCTTTTCCTCAGTTTATAACAGATCACCAGGGAAGAATGGAATGCTTGGTAAAGGAAACGGCAACAACAACTGGGTATTTCTATACTTTGCGTACGATTGCCAAATAATCAGCTATGCTACCACGGAGACATATGCACTACGACACTTAACACACACACACACAAATATACACACATTACACTCACATCGTAGTACATTCAGTAAATGCACAACAACATACACACATTACGCTCACGTCATAGTACATACAGTAAATGCACCCATGCACCCACAGAGATCCATATATATATACTACAAACTGTATTTTTAATTAATCATTTTAATCTTTTTTATGAGACTAATTACAGATGGCATTTATTGGATGCAACCTCTGCTGAGCACTTATTGCAAACACAATTCTCAAAAAGTCACATGCAATTTATACTTCTGGAGTAGTAATGGAAGAGACTGCCTAAGAGACATAAATTGCATCTACCATTAGTTCAATAAGGCTTCCTCTAAAAAATTTATATGTACGTATGTCCCACTATAATCAATAAATAATTGCAGGGAAAACTCACCAGCCCAATATACAGATTACCTTCAACTTTGCATTCGCTTGAGATTAAGAAACCGGACACAAGTTGTCTTAGAATCAAGTCACCAGCTGGTCTGGGGTTTTCTGTATTGTGATGTTGAGATTCTGACCCCCTGTTATGTTTACATGTTTTTAGTAGCCTTCTTGGTCCCAAGTAGTAATATAATATGCATCAACTGTCCGACCATTTTTTCCCATAAATGTATTGTTGAAGATTTAAAATTTATAATTTAGTCAAGACGCTAAGGAGCCACACCGCAGCCCGGGATCTGGAATTCCTGCTGCATTTGGAGCTGATGGAGTGATGCAACAGCCTACTTGATCAGTATTTTACTCTCCTAGCACATAAGAGCTGACAAGGTTTCTATGCTATTTAGAGACCCAAAGATGATGTGGGAGAGATTTACCCACAAATTAATTGCTAAGGCCACAGGCTGAGGTAATTAATATTGGGTAGCCAAGCCATGAGGGCTAAATGGCATAGAAACCGATGTTCGCTACCTCTAGAAAATTTTCCTGAGCAAAGTGGATACAGAAAGAACAAAAGTAAGTGAAAAAACTGTGGCTGCTATATTGATATTTGCCTGGCGTACTAGTTGATAGTGACAGGTCAGAGCCACTGTGACATTAGTAGGCAGTGGCAGAAAGTAATCAAACAGTAAAGCTATTTCCCTGCTGAGTAAAGGAGGTAAAGTGAGCAAAGAAACTGACTGTATAGTATTAAGATTTGTCACCAATGACATTTAGTGAATCAATGACAATGATGTCTGTCTTGTGTAGAAATAATAAGCTAACAGTAAGGTTATTTCCCTACTGAGTGAAGGAGGAAAAGAAAGAGCATAGAAAGTGGCAATCTGTGGCTGCCTTTGAGTCTTGATAGTCAGACATGGAATCAGTACATTAGCACGAGTTTCTTGTTCAGAAATTAAACAAACAGCTAAGCTTTCTTGTTTATGGTTTTGTTGATTTTCATTGGATAGATGTAGTGAACAACCACAACCGCATTGAGGTTACTAAGTGCAACCCGCATTGAGGTTACTAAGTGCAACCCGTGGTCTAGTTGTGGTTGTTCACTACATCTATCCAATGAAAATCAACAAAACCATAAACAAGAAAGCCTAGCTGTTTGTTTAATTTCTGAACAAGAAACTCATGCTAATGTACTGATTCTATGTCTGTTGTATAGTTGTGTGAATGTGGTTGGTGCTCACCTATCCTGCAGCAGCTTTGATCATGTGGGTGGACACTTTGTTATAGTCAATAAATGCTTCCCTTATCCCCTTGGCAACACAGCCATTCTGAGGCTGGAGAAGTACGTGGCTCTCACAACACACACCAAGATGGTAACAACATATCACCACACCCACCTTTATGGCCCGTGCTACCACTCCTACTGAGCTCTGTAGTAAGGTTTCAATTATGCTTATTTGGTAGGCCTGTTACGATGGCGGAAATGTGATACAGTAGTATGCTGTTGTCATGTAAACCTTGTGTTGCAATAGCTATCACTATGGCAACATATCACATAAATCAGGGTAGCTACATTTCGTGTTGGACTAGTTGAGGTGTCCATAGTAATGTAAACTTTGCCTAACAACGGAGTGGCACAAATGATTGTGTGAAAAATGACACAACTTATCATACCAGTGTCCCTGAAGTTGTCATCTGGTGATAGTGCTGTACAATTCATCTCGTTATGAAATACCACAGTCAACACCTGTGACAAGATCACATGACCTCACAAGATAATACACAAGTAACGGTTCCCACATATCACCTTTATTTTGTACCATGCAATTTGTCATAGCAGTTGCAACAGTATCGATATGCTGCACAAAACGATTTGCTAGACAATGGCTTTGTTAGCTTATAGTATAGTTGAAAACACCCACAAAAAATTCTTATATCATAGCCTTCCCAAATAGCACTACTAGCTGCCACAATAAACATATCATAGGAGTGGTCATTAATACAGTACATGAGTTTTCATGTCCCAACAACGGACCAAGTTAAACACCAATTGGGACCTATATACTTGACACGGTCACTACTGTATATTGAGGTGGTGTTATAAATGAGGTCATGAAGTACATCTCAGTTGTGTTTAGGACCTATATACTTGACAAGGTCACTATATTGAAGTGGTCTTACAACTCTTGGCCTAAACATAAAGCTTCACCACAGCAGCACTATAGTATTGGATTACAATAGAATAATGGTATATGTTATAGCTCCTAACGGAACTGCTTCTAGAACACCTACTACTGAAACTAGTACTGCATGTGCACACTAAAAGGATTAGAAAATGGCAAGCCATAGAATACATATTCCCTAGGTGGGGAATATATAATCTATGCCTGCACAATGTGACCTCCGTAAAACAAACAAAAACGGTAAATTCACAAAATGTAAAAATTTTCTAACTCAGAAGTGGGCCCACAAAAATGAGTACTTCCCTGCCAATTCACCTGAGTAAATGATGCAAACCTAGCTGTGCTTTTTGTGGGGTCACCAAGCTGTGCTAAACTGGACACTGAATGACTGACATACTGGCATATCAAATGAAGATAGCTACTCATGTAGTCCCAGGAAATCCAACTAATCAACAATTGCAGTTTACACTATCATACCATATAGATATATTCAGTGTTCACTATTTCATGTTCTTATAGCCTTCATTTCCTCCACTCCCAGCAAGTTCAGCCCATGGCGAATCTGTTTCAGTCATCTCGTGTGTTTGTGAGATGGCAAAGGAAATCTTCACCTACTGTAGTAAGACTAGCTGCCTGTATAATTCGCTCCTTGACTTCGCCACATCACTTGAGAAGAAGAACCCCGAGGAACCCAGCTGGGTTGATTCGAGGGTTTTGTCCGCGAGATTCACCAACCCCCTGAGTAATGTGACTTTACGTAAAACAAACAAAAACGATAAGTTCACCAAACGAGAGAAATTTTCTAAGTCAGAAGTGGGCCCAAAAAAAAAATTGGCGCGGTCAGGATGTTTTCTCCTTGTTATTTTCATTTGTATTTGTATTTGTATTTTAAGGATAAAGGCTTATGCCTGTACATCCATAAACAAAATTAATTATTATTATGTACTTAGCTATTCTAATTACTATACAAAATCAAATAAGCAATTACTGTAGTATCTGTCTAGCAGTGTTTTAAAATCATTGACAGAGGGAGAATCAACAATAGATTGGGGTAATGAATTCCAGTCATTGATTACTCTGTTACTATAAAAATTAGATCTTGTATACGAATTAGTGTGATGTTTGAATAATTTCCTTGTGTGACCTCTTGTTACAGTAGAAGTGGATGGGGTAAATAAATGATTTTCTATATCATAACTGCCTTTGAGAATTTGGTACAAATATATCAAATCACCCCTTCGTCTACGGTGTTGTAAAGATGGTATGTTTAGATGTCTTAATCTGTTGCAGTATGATAAATGGTTGATAGATGGAATCATTCTGGTTGCTTTACGCTGCATTCTTTCAAGTTTTTGATTGTCAAGTGTGTAAGAAGGTCCCCATATGACATTGTTATATTCAACAATTGGGCGGACAAGTGTTTTTTCATGTAGCTAATTATAGGAATTCTAGAGAGTAACTCATTATCTCTAAGCACCCCAAGTAGAACCAAATGGACACTCGTTCCTAACATCGACACAATAGATCTCGAAACATTTAAGAACGCTGTAGCTAAGTAATATAATATGTGATTGTAATGCTCATTAGCGTGTTGCCCCTAGTGGACTTTGCTAATTAACAATAATAATAATAACACTAGTTACTGTTGTAATTTTGCTAAAAAAAAGAGCGCTTGCGGTTTTTTTATGGCAACTTAGGGTGACAAATAGCATGGAAGTGAAAAGAAAGATTGGTGGCAGCAAGAGTTAATAATTGAGAGGAGAGTGTCCAACACAATTTGGTGGCAGTGTCAAACCGGAAGTTCAGTATCTGATGATTGACGAAGCTATAAGACAAAAATAAAAACGTACAATATAAGTTTGTACTGTTTTGTATAGTGTATCAAGGCTCTAGTGTGTAAACTGTAAGATTAGTTCTAGTTTAAAGGGAAAAATTATAACTCGCATTCTACAGCAAATTAGCAGTTGCTAAAGTGTGCTCTAGTGTTAGCTTATATCCAGTAAGAAAGCACAGTATATTTGCCCAAACCATTTGTGAGTTATGGTAATTTCATGGGAGCCGTATATGCATGAACTGTACAGAGCACCCTTAAAGGTCAGTACTTGCAAAAGTACCATTACAAAATAATTGTTTTAGAGGCGCTTACTGATGCCTTGAGAAGAAAACTGCATTGTAATCGTAATAATTATTGTAATTTTAATATTTACGCAGCTTATGCTGATTTTCAGTGGAGCCCTGAAAACAACATACAGATATATACACCAAGTACACAAAACAACAGCTAGAAATACAAATACTCAAAAAGATGACAAAGTGGCAGCCTCCACAACATTTGAAGATAAACTATTCCAAAGTTGTTCCACGATGAAAGAAACTTCTTTTACCAAAGTTAGTGGCAATCCTGGGAACAAAAAGACGATTTGCATTAATTGGTCCACAATAACCTCTGACATCTTTAGAAAAATGAAAATAGCTATTAAATAGAAAGGCGAATAATTACTAACAGATCTGTAAACTTAACTTGAATGGCTGTGTGGTAACATCGATGTCCAGTCAAAGTAAAAGATAATCTGGAAGCACAAGATGGTGGCAACTTCTTAGTAAATTTAGAATGTATTCTTTCAATCATATTTTAAAATTAGCTAGGGTAGTTAGCATTAGTGATACACCGACATGCCGATACCACCCCGCCCAAGTTCACTACCGATCCGATACCGATACATTTGAGGCCAGAAATGGCCGATACCGATCCGATACCGATACTTTGTCCCACAGGCATTTCTCACAAGAAACAGCTAGTGATTTAGCTCACTAAACTCATTTGCTAATCCCATCAACTGCAGTTTGCTGGTTTTGTGGCTATCAATTGCGCGAAGATAATAGTTTATGGCTTCAATGAATCTTATTTCGTGGCTTACTTCAGTTCCCACTGTACTATTAATGCTAGTAGCTGGCTTCTTTTAAGGAATTCATGGAGCTTTTGCTCAACTCCGTTCAATGCGCTATGTACGCCGCCATCTTGATAAGTAATTAAGTGACGTCATCCAAAGTATCGGCTGGTATCGGGAATTTATATAGCTTTACCGATACAAGTCCGATACTGCCAAAATAGGGCCGGTGCATCACTAGTTAGCATTTTTACAGTGGAACCTGCTATTCAGGACACTTGTGTAATCTGGACACTTTTGATATCAGTCCCAACACAGAGCTCGAATTGAGAGTATATATACAGGGTATATGAAGTATACCTGGTCCCAAATTGATTTACTCTTGATTTCTTTTATATAATAGGATAGTCAATTAAAGTATATTCAACAGTAGTGCAGTGGAGCAGCAGTAATTTTCAAGATAGTTCGGTTGATGCTATCTACTACCCTTCAATACTGCATGACTTTTGAAAATATAATAGCTACTGTAGCTAATCCATGCTTTGGGCTTGTAAGATGAATACACTATACATACTTTAGTTAGTTGCCACTCAACTAAATCAACTTGTATCAGATAGAGTCAAACTGATAATCAGAACACTTAGTCTCAATACAGGTTCACTGTATACTTTAACTAGAGAGAACTCACAACTGCATGTGAAGTGTATTATTATACCAATGTAGCATCATAAACTCTTCACTGTATGAAACCTGGCATTCATGACATTATTTTGTAAAAAATGTTGCATGTAATTATAAGCTCTTATCTTTACATCTACTTGTTTTGGCCCAGGCTTGTGACAACCAAGAGAGACAACCTGTATGTTTGCAATGGTTGTGGGTTACTGATCAATATTGAACACTACATGAAAATCTCAGATATTTCAGTCGTAATTTCACAATTTTGCATAACTGTAAACTGATCATTGATTTCCATATGTACATACATAGGTGGATCTAGGAGGCACTGTCAGGGGGGGCCAAGGGGGGCAAAAAGTTTTAGTGTACAACAGTGTCTATTCCACTAAGAGGAATTCTAGTACACAGGTTATACTCAGTTGCATAATTATATTCAGTATAGCTGGATGAATGATAGACATACAATTTTAAGATTGTAATTAGAGAAAAATTTTTAAAATTAGACCTCCTAGGTTTGAATTTGGGAGCATTTTTGGTAACATTTAGCTAAAACGTGTATGCTTGCAATGTATATAAAGATTAGTTAACCTATCTGAGATAAAACCTGTTTGATGGTAAAGTGTACTAAATCAAAATATAAAGGTGTAGCTAGTATTGTTATGACATTAGAATTGTGACTGTTCTATTAGAGTAGTGACTGCTCTATTAGAGTATCTCGATCTTGGCACAATAACGTAAACTTACTTTCTTTACAGTGTACAGTATAATTGTAAAGTATATTTATAACTGTTGTCTTCTATTTTCCCATTGGCTTTCTATACTTCTGAATACAGTGTGAATGATTCCAGTTTCTGGTATCAATATAGTACTGTGAGTCCAAGGGGGGCAAGGGAAGGGCCAGGGGGGGGCACAGCACCCCTTGGCCCCCCCTCAGATCCGCCTATGTGTACATACATAAACTCCAACAAGAGAAACAAGTAACATGTAAATATCATGTGTAAATCTCTAAAAACTTCAGTGTCACAATTCCCTAGGAGTTATCTTCAGTTTTATTCCATCTTTTGCTCTGAGGATGACCTCCAACTCCTTTAGAGGGACTTCCCCTTCTACTGCTTGTGTCAGTTTAAACCTGTAGAAGTGCACATGTACTTAAAGTTAATCCTGACAATGAGTGTATGCAGGAAGGGGTTTCAACTATAGCTTACAATTACCTGACTGCTTTATTAGAGTATCTCGATCTTTCAACTGAAATTATTGGTTAGAACAATGCTACAAGTGTTGCTATCACATTACTTTACTATAAGATAAAGGTCCTGTTATATGGCCTCTCATTGTAATGCCAGCTAACCTGGCCTGTTGTGTAAACACGATGTCGGGGACCTGTTCAGAATTTTTGTCCTGTCCTTGCTACTGTTACCCACGCTTATTCCTTCCACCATGTCACAGATGACAGTTTGTCACTGCAGCAGCCAATAAAATATAATTCACTGGACTTATTTATTAACAGATTTTTGGGCACGATTCCTTCAATTTGGGCCACCATCCCATTGATTTTGAGAGAAAGAGGTATTACTGAGGGATGTTACTAACTGTTAACTATTGTATACTATGTATTTGTATGTAGCTATATGTGTGCACTGTATTTGACACCATAAAAAAAAAGATTGACGAAACCTGAAGCTTCAATTTCTCAATGTTTCAAGTGTAGGGCTTCCTGAACCTCTGAGGGTACACCCATACTGGTACAAGTCAGAATAGTGAACACAAATGCATGTAGCATAGGTTCACTACTAAAATAGTTTGCACGTTTCTCAACAACTCTAACCTCCTCAGTATTTTAGCAATAGCAACTTTCTGCTCATTCATAGCAAAGTTCTGTCCTATACAATTCCTATTGTAGAACACAACAGAATAAACAGTCAGTACAGTGGAGGTGTGTACTAACCTTGGACCAGCTGAGAATGGGACATAAGCAAATGGATCTCTTCCCTTAGAATTTTCCACTGTAAACCTCAAAGGATCAAACTCCTATAGTACAAGGTTGATGAATAACTGTACAGTAATTAGTTAGCTACTCAACGATGAAGTTTAACTTTTTGTGTTATTGAGAACTCTAGGAAAATGGGAATGGGACAGGATCACAGGAATGAAAAATAGCAATGACTAATGAAAAAGGCCTGGTAATGGTCGTCATGTCATTATGCAGGTTGTATTTTACAACAAAATGCTTCTTTGCAGCATTGTTGGAGCCATCCACTCAATTGATTGGAACACTCTACAGTGATAGAGCAGTCACTTGCATTACAATACTCTAATAGAGCAATCAAGAATGTTTTGTAAGTAACTATCCTACCAGGGATCTGCATTCTAAGTAAGCCTGTGAATCTGATAGACTAGACCTAAGATTAGGTATATAGATTAGGTAAGTTGTCATCACTGAAAGCTAGCTACTTCCTTTAAACCTCAAAAATATTAAAGATTTAAGAATTGACAAAGTGTTCTATAAACTTAAATATTATAGGCTTCAGGCTCTGCAGCAACACCTGCAGTTTCTGTAAAGAAGACATATGTCAGGATATGCAGCAATATGCTTGTCAGGCTGGAGTGGTTCCATGACTGTTCATTGTCTATAGCTTCTTTACTGAAGCCACTCCAGATCAACGAGCATACAACAAATACCATCAGAGACCAGCATTGAAAGCCTGTGAATTTGATAGAGTATAGCTAGGTATACAGTGTGAACACTGAAAACTTCCTTGTAAATATTTCAAAGATTCAACCATGAAGTTTACATGCTAGTAAGTTAAATGACATACAGTACCTGCATATAGATGTAGAAAGTTGTTGACTTGACTGCTTTATTAGAGCAGGTGACTGCTCTGTTAGAGTGTTTCAGCAGAAGAACCCAACCTGTGTATTAACATGATGACTTTTACCAAGCATTTTCCATTGGCCGCTCTAGTTCCTGAATTTAATTCCTGTCCTATTATCCTAGAATTCTACAAACCCAGAGGTTTACTTATACTCTGTACACTGTACAAATTTACAAACTATTTCCCTATATCCAACTGACTTTCCTGCATAACAATATTTTTATTTATTAGTGACTGCAGCATGTGTGTATGTGTCTATTTAGCTTTGAGACAAAAATAACTGGTTTCAAAAATTTAGATTCTTCTGTACCAAAATATTGGAAATGTGTGCAATATAACTCAGTATACTACAGTCCCACCCATCATTCGTTTATACACACACCTCCACATCATCTCCCCAAACTGAAGCATTGTGGTGAAGAGCATAAATTCCAAATACCACCTTGGTACCTGTCATGAATATACACATACGTACATAGGACTTTATATGACACTACTGCAGTTTGAAAGCTCTAATACAATAATTATACATATGTATCACTAGATAGTATATTCATACACACTTCACTGTTGTGTACAGACACACCTTTGGGCATCACACGTCCATCAAAGTCTACATCTTGTGATAATTCTCTACCAATGGCTGGTACTGGTGGGAACAGCCTCAGTGACTCCTTGATGCACAAACCAACATACTCAAGACAGCTCATGTCATCCCTGTAAGTGTAGAACGTCACTATACACACCATTTAAAGCTGCTAATTTTACAACAAGACAATCAATCACAAGATGTACTCAGCCAAGATACGCCGTATACAAACTCATTCTGTAAAGAAAACACTTACACATGATCAGTGACACTAGATGGTTTCAGAGTACACTGTGTATTAGGGATCATAAAGGTTTGAACTTTTTTGGCCAAAATAAATCAGCCTCACAATACCTTCATGGTGTCTTGGCAGTATAGTATAGTGGCGTAACCCCCCAAATTGGCAATATTGTGCACTTTTTCATAAAACCATGAAACTTTCCACATAAATAGTACTCCTCATGACATGCATTTTAAGATACAATGCCATTGCTGAGTTGACCTTTGGTGACCTTTACGGCCATTTTTGTACAGAAAATTGATCATTTTTGTCTTTAACTCTCTGAGGCAGTAATTAGCTTGTTAAAAAATGGTACCAAACAAAAGATCTTGCTGATAGAAAAAACTTGGTTTTTATTTGAAGTCAATTGGTGATTTCATTACAAAGTTATGATCATTTGTACTAGCTGTAAAATCTGATAAATTTACCTGCCCTTGAGGTCAGGTAATTGGAATAGTTTAAAATGCGTGGGCGGAACAAATTACAAAACCTGCTTTAAGCCAAGCAGGGATAAATAATTTCAACTGTGTTGTGTTAGCAATACAACTAATTGTGCTTGTTTGTTTTTACTACAGAACAACGACTGTCCTTGGGTGTGTGGTCTACAATAGAGCAATGTTTTATAAAAATGTGCCGCCAAAAACCAGACTAACAGATTACTGAATCCTTATAATTTCAACACAAGTGGCTAAACAACTAAAACATCTAGGTCCTGTGGAAGCGATTTTTTAAGTTACTGGTAGTATAGACGTTTTGTTGAACTTTTAGTAGTTTTTTCGAGTGAAACAAGCTCTTTGAAGGCTTGTATCTGAGTCACTGGGGAGAAAAACGCTTCCACAGGACCTAATAAATTTAATATACAGTATCACTATGCCCCAGAAAAGCCAATAGAGCCTACATACAGCTTTTGCTGTATTTGGCGGCGGAAAAACATGGTAGTGACAGCTGGAGCTGAGCGATGTAAGGGCTGGGTTACTTGTGTTACTACAACAAATTGTAATGTTCCACCTGTCTCAAACTACACTGTAGCTACATAAAAACATTAAATATGAAGAGCTTCGCCTTCATTTAAAACTTTTCACGCTGCTACACTGGTTTTATGGACTTCTTAAAAAGTATCGATAGGCATTCAAAATTTTGAATGATTGCCCATGACTATACCGTAACCTATCAAATTTTGCAGCTAATAAAAATACTCATAACTTAAGAATGAATTTACCTATTGACTTCAAATAAAAACCAAGTTGTTTCTATCAACAGGATCTTTATTTTGATACCAAGTTAATTACTGCCTCAGGGAGTAAAAGACAAAAACGATCAATTTTCTGTACAAAAATGGCCGTAAAAGTCACCAAAGGTCAAATCAGCGATGGCACTATATCTAAAAATACATGTATTGAGGAGTACTATTTATGTGGAAAGTTTCATGGTTTTATGAAAAAGTGTACAATTTTTTGGTTGTGCCGCTATGCTAGCATTGTTTAGGTATACGTAACCAATCCTCAAAATGCCTTCAGAATGCTTCCAATAGGTTGCCACAAAATTTGAAACAAAATTTCTATTGACTACTTGAACTGATGTTTAGATAAGCGTAACTCAATAATGGCTAAGGTTACGGGCTTGAATTTTTTTTGTTGTTCAACATCTCTTCAGCTCAACAGGTGCCTTATGGTAAGTACATTCAATGCATGCTTCATGGAGTTACCTGTGTCCTCATTTGTGTCCCAATTACCTTGCCAACAGTGCAAGGTGTTGATTTGTGGTAGTGCCCCTGGATGGCTTTCCTATGTCTGTAATGAGAATTGTCCGAGTTTTCCACTGTGATTGGATTTATTGCAGAAGTACTTCTTATGGTGTTCTCAATTTGTAACGCTGTGTAACAAGTTAAATAGCTGAAAATGAAGTGTAATGGCCACTTCACTATTTCAGTAATATTGATAGTTGGGACATGCACTCAGACAAAAACAATAAGCATGGTGATTATTATAACAGTAAAGACTTTATTACTACTAATGGCATCTTCAGTTCTACATTTGCATGTCATCACAGATATTATGCCATTACATTGTTTGTACCAGGTCAGATCTTCATTTTCCTTCTCATCAAACAGAGCATCCACCTCCTCCCTACACTTGGCCTGGTGTTCAGGGTGGATAGCAAGGTTGTATAGTGTCCAGGACAGACCACTAGCTGTAGTGTCATGTCCCTCAAATACAAATGTGTCCACCTCAGCTCTGATCTCTTCATTGGATAACCCAACTCCTTCTTCATCCTAATAGGTGTTAACAATTACAATGTAACAACCTCAGAAGTAATAAATTAAAACTCGGCTAATATGACATTGTGTGAAGCAATTCTCTACCAATAGCAGTTACGTATTTGGTTTTCTTGAAGATATGTAGAAAGAAAATTAACACGCACAAACATTATATTATTCAAATTATGCCACACCCTTGAGTGGTACAACAGTGCAGTACTATTTGAATTTACATTTTGCAAAAAAAAATTGTAGCTACTCTTGTGGCACATACATACGCACGTACGTATTGTAATTTATTTGGCTCTGTGTGCACATATAGACCAAAGAAAGTATTAAAGTTGCTACTATACAATTATATCGGCAAGCAGCTTTTTGATAGAATACTGTTGTCTGTGTAATATCTATACCCTTGCTTGCAGGAGTATATCAATGAAATCAAGGTACTTCTTTTTCCTCTTGTTGGCAGGTGCTCCATCCATTATACCATCATCATTACCAGTTTTCTAACAGGAAAAGCATAACAATATGCACTAGTCTAGGTAGTTTTGTATTATCAACAAAATTACAAATATAGAAATTGCAAACTGTCACACAAAATACAGTACAGTTATACAAAACAGTTATGTAAGGGATGTTACGAAAACACCCCCGCATGATTGATCACATGTGTGAAATTGTATGTTGCTAAAACTATATAGCCAGACTAATCCTACCAGTTGGTTCTACGACTAGAAATATAGATTACATTGACACTTGTGTACTGATAATCTAATCACCACAAATTGTTCTTTTACTAGTAGAACAGTGTATTTTCAAAATGTAGTTATGCTTAGCTAATTAGCAGTTTAGTGCCTGAAACCAACAGCCTCCAGAACAGCTGGGTAGGGACAACATAATACTGGAACTCAGTACAGGGGCGTAGCCGGGATTTTTTGAAGGGGGGTTCCAACAACAGTATTGAGTTACCATGCAGGCACAGCCCCCAGCCACTGAGAGACTTTCAATATTTTAATGAATCAAAACTCAGTAAATTATTTTATGCAAAAATAGTATATTAATTATAATGCATATAAGTACTATAGATAAAGCTACCTTACAGACAGCATAACACATAGAGACACATACAGTATAGACATCTGTAAGTGATAGTTATCCCACTGGTATAGGAACCATGAATCCACTGATACAAATTAAATGGAATGACTTATAATCAAAACATTATAACTACAATTTAATATGCATATTATATAGTATGTTCACGTTGAGCTGAATCCTGAAAAACAGCTAAAAATTAAAAGTGGATTTTTTCTCAACCGAGTTAACATTTCAGCCAACCAGATGATTATTGGTGACAGCAAAGGTGTCAACAACAGACATGTATGGTTTGGCTCCATTACAAGTTCGGGAAAGGGCTGTAATGGACACTGTACTTATATGGCTTCCCCATAGGAAATGTATTGTGAAAATTTTGATTGGCCGTAAATATTATGTCAAACATCTGAACAAAAAGATTTCAAAACATTTTTAGCGGATCAAGCAGTACTACAAATGAGCCAAATTTCAAGATCATGTGTAATTGCATCCATGAGTTATTAAATGTTTTTGAGGATTCAGCTCAACGTGAACGTACTATAGCATGGATTCATTTTGCATGCCCAAGTGATAAATTAATGGAGTTCTATATCTTTAAACATTGCACACCAAAGCTAGCAGAATAAGTTCATGCGCAGTTTTGTATTTAATGTTAGAATATCTGAAAAACTTCACTAATGAAGTTCCTTAACATATGGATAATTATATGCATGTATACGTGACTGCTCTACCCCCGTGCTGGTGAGAAGTAAGGTTGAATGCAGAGAAGATCTCGGATCCTGGCTGTTGTGGCTCCTTTAGCGCATGCCTATACTGCATGTTGCACCTCCTCACAGGTTCCTAGTGGGATAGCATTTACGTGACTGCTCTATTAGAGTATATACCTGACTGCTCTATTAGAGTATATCAAACTTTTAAACCAGTTTTCAAGAGGACTCACGTTACCTCTGTAAATCCTTCCCAGAGAGATAAATCATGTGCAAGCTTTATCAATCATTGTGCTGTGCCATACACTATTACTTACTCATTTTGTCCTGCCACACTAAATGGTGTGTTAGGGTCCTGCTGTAAACCCAGACGGAAGTCCAAATTTTACAGGGAGGTTCCTGAACCCCCCTCCCTATGCCCCTGCAGTAATTAGCTTAACAGAGAATTACTGAAGATTATAATCAAAAAAGGCTTTTTGTACTTCGACTAGTACAATGTGTGTGAGTGCACAATTACTTCAATCTACACATAACAGGGGCATATGCGGGAATTTTGAAAAGGGGTTTCCGCTACAGCTATGTGATGTAGTTTATATTGCCTGACTGCATTGTTGGAGTATACACCAAAATTATCATTCAAAACAATGCTACAAATTAGCTTTTATGTGAGTAACTATTATTCAACTGAGATAAAAGTTTCAGATTCTGGAAACCTGAAGCTTCAATTTCTTAATGTTTCAAGTAGTGTGTAAAATCCAAAGGGTTTCCTGAAACCCCTGGAAACCCCCCTGCATTAGCTGCCATGTTATGTACCGGGCCTTATCATCTACTGTTTTATTGATACCCTTTACTTTGATAAAGCATATGCAGTGTTACAGTACTTTGTCATAGTGCAGTGAATGCACACAAAACCATTGGAACTTCTTTTACAACCATACCTGGGAAATGGTTGCATGTCAGTTAACAAAGGCACTCCTACTACAAAACACAGCCCCACCCACTTTTTCTTCCAGCTCCTTCCTCCTCTTAGTGATGATGTCCATGGCAAAATCATGTACCAGTTTAGCAGCTTTCTTGTAACGTCGACTGGATGATGTGAGATTGTAAATGATGTCAAAATAGTAGGGAAAACACCTGTAGTGGAGATCACATGGTTGCTACATACATAATGTTACAAAACATATGTCCTATAATCCAACTTTACATCAATGGACTGGTATACTGACCCACTAACAGTGTTAGTTTAAAAAGCAATATATTACTTGCAGCTACTGCCATTGTAATGTTATGTGCTGTATTTCAAAAGTAATTAGTAATATCTACAACCAAGCTGTGGTAAAGGGTGTGTCCTGGCTATAAAGTATGAAAAAGCAACATCAAAGGTGGCGGACAAGAAATGGCTGCAATTATATTATGTTAACTTTGCAGCCATTTCTTGGCTGCTTCCTTTGACATCACATAGATATAATTTTTTTTTTTTTTGTATTTGATGACTTTTGTCTATCTCTTTTTAGTTTTTTAAAAGGTGAGTAGAAGAAAGCAACATTAGTAAATATTTCAAAACTTCATATTAATGTTGCATGTATTGAAGGAACTCAAAACGAGCTTGTTACATGCATGTAGCTATGGATGGCTTTCTCATTGATTTCCATTACATTCATTACAGATGGCTTGTACACTTGTAGCTTGATAGTTTACTTACACATGCAAGAAAATTTAAAGTGGTTTAGCTGGTAGACATGACTATAAATTACACTATCGCCAACTGATCTATTCTTGAGAGTATTTCAATCGTGTGACTCTCATGTATATAGCCTATTGACCAGTTATTAATCATTTTGTAGTACTCTAATAGAACGCACATTTTTTCTGAGCACTTCTAATACAATGCACATAGAATGTTCTAGAATTTACATTGATAGAACTATGAAATTATTAACTTATATATGTATATATACCTTTCTGATGTAGTAAACTAGAATATTTTCATTTATAAGGTAGAAATGAACAGCTGACAGCAGTGGCAGAGTGGTACATGTAAAGGGTTTGGACATAGTTGTGGAGGTTCCTGGTTCAAACCCTGAACAATTTTTTCCAATGTTTCCATGCAATTTTTAAAACTTCTTGGTGACTGCTCTATTACAGTCTCGATCAGGCTTGTTTCACATGTTTGATATTTGCTTTATATCCCTTTATACTTTTAAATCATAAAAGGTCTGTGCTATGATGGTTAGCCTATGATTCTTAAGTTGTTTCTGTCAGTAGCTTACCTGTAAGCAATTCTTGAAAACTGCTTGTAACTTTGCACCAATCTGTACACAAATTGAATTATAAATGTGCTATGATATGCTGTTATACCCTCCAAATTTAAAAAGAATTTAATAAGGCTGCACCAGGTATGGCAATTTTGGAAGGTGGTGCAAAAGAAAATTAATGGAAGATGAAGAGAAATACAAAGAAAATAAGACAAACTTTGAAGGCGTGTATCACGGCTGGACCAATTTAGCTCAAATTTGGTATGGACGACTCCCCACCTAAGGGATGTTTTATACTAGTTGATACTGAAGAATGAATGCATGAAAATTATATTTTCTTGGTTCCTATAAAATACACACTTGTCCAGCTTTCGTTGCCAACACAACACATTATTGTGTGGCCTTGATTAATTATATTATTACATCAAATGTAATTGTGACCCGCTGAGGGAAAATCCGATTTGTTTACATTTTCCTAGAACTTCATTTTATGACTTTGTGTTGTCTAGAGGGAAAAACCAATGGGATGTTAAAGTTTCAGTGTCATCTGCTAAGTGCTTTTGGAGTTATAGCGATAGAAAACAAGAAGAGGAAAACAGTTGATATGTACAGTGCTATATGGGGAAAAAAACTACAGGTGCTTGTTTAATTGATCATAAGTCTTGAGTACAACGAGCTACAGAGTTGGGACTTGTGTCATTCTATTCCCCATGAACATCCATGCCATTAAGCAAGAAGGCTGTTTAAGCGAAAAAGCAACAACAAAATCATGTTTTACTAAACAAACACATAACTCTGGTTTGCTTCATGGTAGAGAAACAAAACAATGATGCTACAAATCCAGTAGTGCACTAGATACCTCAATTCATGTCTTCCTTCCTGGTATACTGGAGTGATTACAATGTGCGTAAATCTTTTCCGTAGCATGCATTTTTTACCCAATGTATTTCAATGGCATTTATCTCAAAAACAGAATTATGCAAACAAATCAGATTTGGGTCACTTATAATATAGGGGAATTCATTGCTAGGTAATTTCTCCTTGTATCATCGTTCTTCACTATGTACATAAAGAGATGAAATCAATGAAGAAAGATAGATTGTGTACAATCAGTTCAATGTGACATAAAAAAAATAGAGCTGAGCGATAGTTACAATCTATTGATTATCGTGATAGTGAGTAACAATCGTGATAATGATAGTGTGCAATCGTACCATCGCGATACATTAAAATATGTCTCACAAACATGAATAACAGCAGCAAACATGATAGTGTTGCAGTTGATGTTCAACTGAAAAAGTCCAGTTGAGCATGCACAACAACTGCAATACATACCAATTTTTACCAATGGAGTGTAAGAAAAGTAGATACCGTAGACTCCGGTTATTAGGCGCACATGGTTATTAAGCGCATATTGCCTGTTAAGCGCATATGGTAGACTTGTGCTAGACACCTGTTTGTTAAGTGCATATGGTTGAAATCGTCTTTGCCACCTCGTACGACATAGAATTATTGTCAGAACGAATCAGACATGTTACAGCACACTTGATGCCTCGCCAGGCCCATGTCTAGCAGATACTGTCGTCCGTTATAACGATAGCTGTAGGCTGTAGCTACCTGATGTCTAAGGATTTCTGTTTCCACGACTGAAGCAAACTATTGACTGGTGTTCAAATCAAGAAAACTGTAGTGGGCACAACTAATGCCCTCCTAGCAGAAATTCCTTACTGTAATTTATAAGCGCATGCGCTTAACAAGCATAGTAAATTTCACAGATAATTCCTCCGAAAATTATAAGCGCATGTGCCTAATAACCAGAGTCTACAGTAGGTGGTGTGTTAACTGAATTAGTATTCTGTGTCATTTATATGAAGTTGAGTGTCTTTTGATAAATGCTAGCAATATTGTGATACTGTCGTTATTGTGATATAAAAGTTACTATCAATCATGAATAGTGATAATTTCACTATCACTCTCAGTTCTAGAAAAAAAGACCATAACTCATGTATGTACGTGTATGCAACAAATCAAAGATTTTTGAGTTCCTCTTGAGTATGCAAATAAGATTACAGGGTGTATATCCAAGTTTTACTGTTAGACTCTTTCTTCACAAAGAAAAACAAAACATTTAAAACTTTGGCAGATTTTTTGTGTTTGTTTGGAATACGCAGTTTATCTATTGCAATCAATTGTTTATACTGTAAATTTTGTCCTGAGCCCCTGACCACAAGCCTGTAGTTACATAAATATATTTGCTTATTTAAAATCATTTATATGAAATAGTGACTGCATTATTGGAGTATCTTAGTCAAACAAACTGGAAGACATCTCTCAAAAATTTTGATTTTAAAAGCTCTAAGATTAGATTTTCGCAGTAAATGTGTAATGTAGGGAAAAGGTTGTCCTAAACTGTAGCTTTGATTCCTCTATTAGAGTAGTTACTTGACTGCTCCATTAGAGTATAGGGTTGCGACGGAAACTACAGAAACCCATCTACAGTAAGTCTGCCACTGCTTTTTAAATCATTGAAAGGCTCTACTGTGATGATCAATTTATCTACACTATGTTATTTTTGATTTACCTGGTAGTCATGAAAACAAATTGTATTTTATTCACAAGTTTAATTGTGTGCTGTTGCATCTTAAGCCTTTTCCTGATTTTCTTCACACCTCAACAAATTTGCACTACCATGGTTACTCTATAAAGTATCTACAGACCAATTCCAGCTCAATCCTTCAAGTAGTTTTACTCTGTAGGAATGACATTTTACATGTCAATTCTTTGTTAGCTCTGCCAACATTTAATGCATTTTGCACAAAACATGATTCACTTTAAGCCCCAGGATAAGTGTGCCTAATTGGATTAATGCAATAAGTTTGTCTTTTATGATGGTTTTAGAAAATTTGTAAAAGAAGAAAAAATGAAACTTTTATCATACATATCTGAGGGAGGGCAATAACTTTGCTCTAATTTAGTGTTCATACGTATTTGACAAAGAAGTGACTAGCAATTGCTAACACTAGGTTTTCTTTAATACAACCAAATAGGTTGGAGCAATATGAGTAACATTTCTTGGTCACTATAGCAACAGCAGAAAACAAGCAGTAATTTTCACAAATTACACAAATACACCAACTGTATTGTACACATCATGGTAGTTCACTCACGTTATCCTTTCCAATGCCAAGCTTGACAATTCATATACAGCATTAATGTAAGGATCACGCTCACTACATCAACAAAAATATAATATATACAGGGCATCAGAGAAGTGAACATGTGTATAATGTGTGATACAATTGAACATTTTCAATGTCAATAAAATTAATATTTCAAATGCTTCACTTTTATTTGCTTCATACATTCACTAGTGCTGCCACGATATGATGATGAGGTGATATGATATAGCCAATCGCTGCTTAGTATAATGATGTGGGGAGGCCAGACATATGGTATTTGGACAGTTACGTGTTGATGGTTTAGTGGTGGTCACAAGCCAAGCCCAAAGTAAACCATCAGGTTTTAAGGGTAAAACCTGATAAATATTAGCAGCTTTTGCTTGTGGCATACATCGAACTTTAACTTTAACTTACAATGAGGAGCATCAAACAATACGGTAGTACTGTTTAAGTAGGAATCGTCTGAAATGACGTGAGCCACCACAAACTGCCGCCTTTAAAAACCGGCCTAGAAATATCTTACGCAATGAAAATCACCTTTGCAGAATAGTATTAATCCATCTAACATCAAATGTAGTCATTAAAAACAAGAAAACACTTACAGGTATAGAATTTTTTTTTAAATCGCCAAATCTCAGAATTTAGTCTGCCTGTGCCTGACCACAGTCGCAAGCCCAGAGGCCTAACGAAGAAGCGCACAGTCACCATTTTACGCCACAATAACAAACTCACCGGTGGGATGTGCCTTTTGGGGTTCCGACGAGTGTAGGCCCTCTGTGCCTTGTCTTTTATCTTCAGTCTTCTTCTTCATCCAACGAAACCATATTGAGGCATTAATTTTCCATATCAACACTTTCTTTTAGCAGCATATTTAGATGCCACAGAATTATTTCAGAGCTGGATTTCAGAAGCCCTTCAGTCCCAACGTTACTATTATACCAGCTAGATATCTGCAACTTCTCCCGTTTGCGATAGGTTCTCGACCACACTAATAAAAAAAATCTAGGCGGACTAATAGCAATAGAGTATGGAGACTACACCTCTTAACAATCTAGCTATTTACGTATAATTTAAAGCATTGTTGCGAGTGCTATATGAAAAATAAAGCAAGAGGTGTGCTAATAAAGCATGAAGCAAAGCCGAGTACTTTATTTTTCATATAGCACGAGCAACATGGTGAAGTATTTCCGTGATATCTCCAGGACTTGCCCGTTTACATTAACAAACGTAACAGCAACGTTACTTTCTCCCACCCATCATCGAAGGATGATGGGTATGGCTATAAAAGCAATCCAGTGGTAGCACTCGTGTTGGCTGGGGTGATCGATCACTCAGCACAGCGTGGGCTATCAGCCTTCACCAGCTTGTGTGATTAGTCATACTGGTGTGAGCGCTGCAGGCTATTAGCCTGCACTAGAGCAGAGTCTGTGCTTTATTGCACTGCAATGAGTGCTTTAATCATACATTATAGAACTTTGTATGGGTGAGATCAAAGGAAAAAGTGTACTTTAAATTTCATAAAGTACACTCTCAGCCGGCCAACAGTGCTTCATGACCACAAAGAGTGCTTTATTGCACCACAAAGAGTGCTTTATTGAACGAATGAAGCACTTTTTGCGGTGCAATAAAGCACTCTTTGTGGGCAATAAAGCATAGTTTCCCACGTGCCTTAGTGCAGGCTAATAGCTTGCGGGGCTCGCGCCAGTACGACTAATCATCCACGCCGGTGAAGGCTGATAGCCTCGCCGTGCTGAGTGATCAATCACCCCAGCCAATACGAGTTTTGCCACTGGATTGCTTTTATAGACATACTTAAATGCTTTGATGATGGGTGGGAGAAGGTAACATTGCTGTTACGTTTGTTAATGTAAACGGACAAGTCCTGGAGATATCACAGAATTATTTCACTGTGACTCACAATAGAATCAATTGTGGGTTGCGAGCAAAACCTGCCAAAATACGCGATGAACGTCTACCATGCCAAACTATGGTGAAACACGTGTGTGAGTTACTTTGTTAAACTAGTTCGTGTGCGTTTAGGCTGCTAATAGTTTGTGCAACGCATGTTAATTATGAGTCCTAGTGTATGGTGAAGCTACACGACTAGAAAGTTCCATAAAACATTTAAAGCATAGCTTTGCTTGTGCTATATGAAAAATAAAGTACTTGGCGCTTGGCCTCGATGCTAATAAAGCACTCGGCTTGGCCTCGTGCTTTATTAGCATCTCGGCTGCACGCCTCGTACTTTATTTTTCATATAGCACTCGCGGCTATGCTTTAACATATACTTATAGAACTTTTCATGGGCAAGATCAAAGGAAAAGGTGCACTTTAAACTTCATAAAGGGCAAACAGTGCTTTATTGTCTGCAGGCAATAAAGCACAGTTGCCCACGTGTCTTAGTGCAGGCTAATAGCCTGCGGTCCACGCCATTACGACTAATCACCCAAGCCGGTGAAGGCTGATAGCCTCGCCGTGCTGAGTGATCAATCACCCCAGCCTATACGAATTCTACCACTGGATTGCTTTTATAGACATACCTAAATGTTTCGATGATAGGTGGGAGAAGGTAACGTTGCTGTTATGTTTGTTAATGTAAACGGATAAGTCCTGGAGATATCACGGAAATACTTCACCATATGTCACAATTGAATCGATTGTGGGTTTTGACTAAAACCTGCCAAAATACGCGATGAACGTCTACTATGCCAAAATATGGTGAACTACACGTGAGTTACTAGTTTGTGTGCATTCAGGTTGCTAATAGTTCATGCAATGCATGTTAATTACGAGTCCTTGTGTATGGTGAAGCTACACAACTAGAAAGTTCCATAAATCATTTAAAGCATTGTCTTGCTCATGCTATATGAAAAATAAAGCACTCAGCACTTGGCCTCAATGCTAATAAAGCTCTTGGCTTCGCCTCGTGCTTTATTAGCATCTCGGCCGCACGCCTCATACTTTATTTTTCATATAGTACTCGCGGCAATGCTTTAACATATACATAAAGCACTCTTAGGGCAATAAAGCATGTTTGCCCTAAAGTGTACTTTATGAAATTTAAAGTACACCTTTTCCTTTGATCTTGCCCACGTAAAGTTCTATAATTAACAGTAAACAAGATGACCTCACCCCTTATTGGTCTAGCTAGCTGCATGCCCCTTGGCTGACTTGAGATACTCTAATACAACAGTCACTCTAATACAATAGTCACTCTAATAGTGAAACAAGAGATGAATGATGGTATTACAGCATAGCTCAGTGGGAAAGTCCCTACTTTGACATTGAAGAAAATAATTGTTTTAGGTAATGTGCCAAAGTAGGGACTTTCCCACCAAGCTATGCTGTAATACCATCATTCATCTCGTTTCACTACTTTTTATTGCATAGATCCCTACTTCATTTTTAAATTAACAATTCTTAAAAATACTAGTGTATATTTTTGTTACAGTAAGTGCAAGTATATCGTGATATGTATGTATATACGTTCACATTGTGACGTAAACCATGATATAGAGTTTTTCTATATCGTGGCATCACTAATGCTCACTCACACCACCACAGTTTTGATCTTAGGATAAAATAGTGACTCCCAACTAACATATGGTGAAAATTAATGTACACATGTACATTACGTGTCTCATCATCAAATTGAGGAGAAACAGCAAAACTTCCCACTGCCAGTCACTTTGGGGCATAATAGGTTTCAGATACCCAACTATAGAGATTTTATGATGTAAAGAAGGAAAGGTACATTTTATTCAGCATTGTTTTCATACAGATAGTTCATACTGTCACAAAGAGCAATTGTTTCTGTAAAACATCCAAATAAAGTTTCCAAAATTTTTATCAGATCTGTAAAAAGCAGTCTTGAAACACTTAGGACCGGCCAAGTGATTATCAAGGTGTCCTGATTTTCAAGTGTCTTGATTAACAGGTTCCACTGTAGTCTTTCTAGTTGCCAACCCATAACGTGACTTGTGAATAAGGTACCAGCTTGAACTTTGGTCACATTATGGATTCAATACTATTGCTATGTGTAATTCTAAGAGGAGTAAAACTAGGATTTTCACAATGGTAAAAGACCTCTTTTTGCAGATCTGGCCCCAATTTACAGATTGCTGAATTTTAATGTATGCCCGTAATTGTACCCCACCGTCCAATACACAGTACATATTTTGCCTATAGTACAGTAGGTAAATGTTACTACTCACTTAGCTGTCTGGCAGTTGCTCTCATAACTACAAGTACAACGTAACATCACATCCAACGTCAACATACTGGATGATGAGAACAACTCCACAACATCGTCTCTGCCCACTTTTGACCACTTGTTCTAATAAGAGAACATTTGAGTGGAAGTGTTCATTTGTAATGTGTCCTTGTAAATGTTACTGTGAAAAGGTATACACTGTGCAATGTTTATATATGCGTGTGTACTGTATGTGATTGTGTCAGCAAAAACCCCTCTAGTTTGTACAAGCATGCATTTTGAAATTATAGGGTGTGACTATTTTAAAGACTGAACTGGACCACTCAGACCAGAAATTCTGGTTATGCAGAACTGGGGTTTTATAGACCGAACCAGAAGTTTAAGACTACTCGGTAAGGCATGCATGCACATTCTTTCATTGTGCAGGCTTTTTGAATTTCAAGTGCCAGAATTAAAGCCTGCTTGTGTTATCCCAGTGTGATGGATAATGTAGTGTGTTGTTTCGCAGTGGAGATTTGAATGTGCACAAAGTTGTGAAATGGATAAAACGTGTTGTTGATTCTGAGGAGAATACAGATAAGGCGTGTGTGACCTCTCTTCCAACAGTTCAGCCTGAGGGAGGGGAAGTATATAGTTTCAAGCTAAAGAGTGTAGTCCACGAAAGCAAGTTCCTGTAAGTGTTGCCTAGTAGCTAAAGTGGTTGTAGGTTGGTGTCACTGAGCAAGATGTTTTTGTAAGGATAGCTAGACTGCCAGTTCCAAAATGTCACTTGTGTAATTAACACTGATCAAATTAATACCTTTTCTCATGATAGAGATCAAGGAAAAACGACCAGACACTATACAATGATTAAAGTGAAATGGCCTCTCTCTATATCTTTACTTGCTTGTGATAACAAATCAACTGTTTTAGCTATAGCTTGTTATTAGAGGCTAAACCAGAATGTTATAGCTGAGCAGAATACTATTTTAGCATACTACTTTATTGTTGTTTTATGGCTAAAAGTAAAAGAAACTAACTATTTCATGCATTAATTATGGTGGTTTATACACAGAGGACTGGAAATCTGACCAGTATCGCTGGAATCAAACTGGAACCAAAGAACTTCCTGGTAGCACTCCAGTAGTTCAGAAGGTTCACTAGCTATGTGTGTGACACCAAGTGAAATGGACAAGTATTTTTAACACTTGGCTTACTCATTGTTAAATGACACTAACAACCTAACTCTGATTCACTACTTTGTGATCACAATGTTACAGTCAGGTTTCCACATGGAAACTTGAAGCAGTCAAAAGTCTACAACAGAACATGCTCATCTTTATTGCTAGAGGAGAGTAAAATAATGAATCACTTGCAAATGCATACAAGGAATTAGTTTCAAAGGCTAGTTGCTCCAGTTTTCATCAACCGGTATTTGTCCCAAGGAATGTAAAACAAATAAAGAATACTCAGGCAAAGGAGAGACAGTTAACCAGATTAAGTCATGATGCAATAGTTAATTTGCATGCAGATCTTGAAGACCATGTGTTAAAGGTAGATGCATTTCCTGATTTGGTTGTTGTGCGTAGGCTCAAAGATCTTTTCCAACAACTACACAACTTGATTTCATTAAGCTATAGTCCTAAGCCAGTTTTAATATCCTATGATACTACATTTCAACTGGGTGGCTATTATGCCTCGGTAATTTCATTCTGGTATGTCTTGTTTCAGTCACGTCCAGTTATTCTAGCAGCATTTCTTATTCATGAGAGGAAGTTCAGGACGTGAATGCATGACAAGCCACGTGAAAGCACAATTACCATCTTTGCAGAAGCTGCAATTACCAATCACGATTACTTATATAATACATTGTGATTAATTAATATAGATACCACAATGAAATGAGCTGCAAGACAAATGCTTTCATATAGAGATGCAAAGGCTGTGGGAAAAAACAAATCCTGATGTCAAGATAGATTACTGTATGGACAAGGTTGAACAAGAGATGGAATCACCAATACGTATGCAACATCAGTTATTTGTTCACAATCATAGTAATAATATTTACGTATGTTGGTTATTTTTCTACCTTAATATAAGCATGGGCAGACTCTGATGTGCGCTACAGACCAGAAAACAGTGTGGCAGGTTGGAATTTAGCCAGAATTGGAAACCATGTTTTATCTCCATCAGGGGACCGAAGGGATTTTAATCAATTCAGAGACTTAGACTTTTATAAGGAATGGCCACTATTGAAAACAGACTTGCTGGTAAAGTAAGACTGTCGAAGTGAAATTAAATACTGTAACAAATTTGGATTAGGTTTCATTATGAACTTTCCCAGTTCCAAATTTGATGACCTGTGTGATAGGACACTTAACCTATTAGGTGTAATGTAAGTATTTTCTTAATTTTGCACCCAATACATAACTTACATAGCCAGTATTAATATTTGCAATGTGGCTATTTATTGGTTGCTCCTATTGCCTTGTAGATAACCAAGATGGAGTCTACATGGACCCATGGATACAAGTTCACATACAGGAGTTCCACTAACCAAGAGGATGTACTCAGTAATAAGGCCAAGGCAACAAGCTAGTAACCAAAAGTAGCACCAAGACAAGAAATAGAAATAGATTTGACTATATGTGAAGAGTCGGATTTCCTGATCGTGACACCAGTTCATGGTGGGTGAAAGACTTACGTACATTTTCTGGATTCTGACAAAGTAGTGATCACCACAGGAGCATGGGCAAATTGTAGTATTATCAATGCCAGCCAGTTTACTCTGTATAAACAGTTTTCATTACCACACTTTTGCTTCCAAGATGTTGGTACTGTTTTATCCAAATACTGCATGATGGTGACAGACATCACTGGCTAACTGTCAGTAACTTGGGTAGTGACCACCCAGACATTGTATACGTCTATGATAATATGTTTTCGAGCAGCAGCTCTTCTGTTGAAAGTAGCTTGCTTGCTACAGACAGAGTCCTAGCTTTTTTCTAAAATTTGTAGACGTTCGTGCATGAGCAAGATGGACCGAAGCAATAACTTTGGCATATTTAGCTTTGTTATTGCATTATACTTTGTGCTTTGGTGAATGACTTGTATCTTCACTATTTTCCCAGCAACTGATGCGTGGGAATTTACTGCCATGTATTCAGAATCAGCACTTTTTAATGTTTCCTAAATATCAAGGGAAAGAAAAGAAGAGCATTTAAAGTCTGAGATGGAAACACAGTCAAAGTTTATCGTGATTGTAGAATGCCACATATTCCAAGTCAGCCAGCTATGATTTGTTGCTCAAAATGTGGAAAGTGGTACCACGGCAATACCTGCACTACTCCAATACACCTTAATGCACTTTTAAAGGAGAACTCAAGTGCACAGGTTAATTATGTGCTAGCTTTAGACTAATAATATATGATTGAGTACTATTTACAAGTGTGCACTTGCTCTACTGAGCTATAAAATAATTGCTACTACGTGACATGCATTTTCTATTGCCAACAATATAGCCATACTGAATGCATAGATATAATTATTAGTGGTGAATAATATAATGGCGCAATCACCTGGACTAGATGCTTGCTAATGTAGCCAGACCACTCGGACCAGAAATTCCAGTGCTGGAAGTCTGTTTTATGGACCTGACAAACCATGACCGGAAAATGAATCAGGAGTACTCTCCATACAGAAAATTATCTCATTCTGGGAAAAGCGGTTCAGGGATGAAGTCAGTACAAATCAGTGATGTCTACAATGATTATCTCTATAATTCCCATGGTCTGGTCCATAAAATAGATATACCCAAATTATATAAAAATTTGTAAAATTATGCATGCTGCAAGTTTTATCAAGCTATCACTCTCAGAGAAGCAAGACTTGAATTGATTATAGCTAACACTATTCGTCAGCTCATTGGGAGTTCGAAAATCTTTGTTTCGTTTCTGTAGCCCCAGCAGTATGCATGTCATGTGCATTTATTTACGATGCAGTGAACATAAACAAAACTTGTCATTTCTTTTAATAAAACCACCTTTATACGTATATACATGAGTAACTAAAAGCCTAAAACTATACCTTGGTTGATTTGCCAATGCATGATGAACAGTTTAAGCCACTGAAATCCCAACATTATGACTAATGCAAACAGAAGTTATGGCTGTAAGCGTCTAGTTTATTTTTGCTGTACAAATCAATTTCCTTGCTCTTCCTGCTATCTATCACTATAATTCCAAAACTAATAGGCTGAAATTTTGGTAATTCATTCCTTGGACACTAAAGGTAATGCTGAGAGAATAAAAGAATTTGGAAGTTGTGTGAAATAGGCAGGCTTTTGCTGAGATGGTCACATATGCTTTGGCACTGAAGATACAGTGCTTGAATGCAGTAGTACTGTATACTAGGAATCATGAAAGTTTGTACAATTTTGCAAAAATATATGTGACCATCTCAGCATTATTTGCAGTGTCCCAGGAACGGATCACCAAAGTTTCAGCCTTCTGCGGTGAGTAGTTTTGGAATTATAGCACTAGACAGTAGGAAGAGCAAGATAATTGATTTGTACAGTGACTATACTGAAAATAAACTATAAGTGCTTACATTCACAGTCATAACTTCCGTTTGGATCAGTTTACAATGTTGCAATTTGGCTTAAAACGTTCGCCATGGATTAGCACATCAGCTAAGGTATAGTGTTAGCCCTGTAGTGACTTGCGCATATGGGTATGAAGGCAGTTTCGTAGAAGAAATGATGACTATCTTGTTTACATTTACCGCATTGTAAACAAACGCACGTGATACACATACCGTTGGAGCTACAGAAATGAGATAAAGATTTTCGTACTCTCCATGAGAAGGTAAATAAGATGCTGTATGGTTTTAATCAATTTGAGTCTTCCTTCTTTGAGTAATGGCCCAATAAAAACTTGCATATTTTTTCTTTGAAGCATGTGTAATTTTACTTACAGTATTATATTTAAATTTCATTTTTCTCAATACGCATGCTTGTGCGAACAAGCCAGCTTTTTGCTGAGACGGTCACATATACATCAGCCAGATACCAGCAAAGATGGAGTATTTTGTCATGCACATACTTGTACAGTGCATCAACAAACATTTACTCACCAATAGAATATCCGTACATTCACAATAAACCTTCATATATGGTTTCAAGATGTCAAAATGAAATGCTGGTGTGAGCAGGCGTCGTGTACGAGACCATTTTGGTCCATTTCCAGTTAATAATGAATCACCTATAGCATTTTAAAATTACTCTGATCCATTCCAACACCAGAATACCTCTATAATCTGACACTGTTTGTTGCACCAGTAAAACTATTACTATTGCTAGGTAACACCACTTGGACACTACTTGGAGGTCAGATTGTAGAGCTTTCATTGTATATATGAATACTGTACATACATACATACATACATACATACATACATACATACATACATACATACAAACATACATACATGCATACATACAGACAGACACAGACACATACATACATATGTACATACGTACATACATACATACATACATACATACATACATACATACATACATACATACATACATACATACATACATACATACATACATACATACATACATACATACATACATACATACATACATACATACATACATACATACATACATACATGCATACATACATACAGACAGACACAGACACATACATGCATATGTACATACGCACGTAAATGATGTATACAATTTTAACAGCTTCCCATGAGGCATTAATTTTTTGTATCAAAATTTCCCTTACAGCCATTTCACTAGTTATTTGAAGCCCTTATGCTACTATGAAAGGAAATGGACATTTTGATCTATGACAATTTGCTTTGCTATTAAAACTAAGCAGTGTGGTCACACCCCTTATCATGAGGGGATAATATAGTCTGAGCGTGGCGAACAGGGAGATTGAGTAACCTTAATAAAGCAGTCATCCTAATACAACAGTCACGATAGATACGTAATTTGTTACAGTATTCTGATAGAGTATTCTAATAGAACAGTCATAACTTACTACACACAACCTGTAGTTAATTTTACAAAGTAGTAATGGAACAGGAGACATGACTATATACCATGGGAAATTCATTACTTTGGCAGTTATAAACTGTAACCAGTGACACAGTTACGATTAAGGTAACTGACTTAGTAAAATGAATATAATTACTGTGTCGCCTACCCCAATAGACGGTCATGTTTGTCTTGCTTAAAATTTCTGGTTATGCCTTTATGACAACTACAAGCCAAACTATATAGGGAGGTAGCTATGTACCACCTCATTACATTTTAGTAAATGGATTCCTACTCTTTTTAAATTACTAAATATACTAGTCACCTTTAGAAAATCTCTTGGTATTCTACAACATTTCAAACAATTATTTCAAATATAAATTCAAATATGGTAACATTACAATGTGGGTCACTATTTATAGTTGATTGGCATCGTACACTAGGGGTGTGCGATATCAGGATTTTGATTTCGATATGATATCAAATATCAATCGATAATCAGTAAAATATTGTGATATCGATTCAATTTTGATAATTAATTAGTGGGGGCGGATTAATTGCATGGGTGACTGATATTTACAAATATGCTTTAAATACAATAAATTTACTAAAGCCATCACATAGCACTTCTAACAAGCCTAGGGAACTGGTAGAAAAGCTATTAAAATAGCTAAATTGCACAGAACTGACCTTCATTTCTAGTGCGATTGCACAATCACAGACCAAAATACTGTAACTTTATCAAAAATTTCTTGATATATCAATTAATATCTACTTAATCGATAAAATATCAACATAAGCATTTGCAATATCAAATTCGATATTGAACAATTTATCGTGATATCGATAAATGTTCGATATATCGCACACCTCTATTCCAATGATCATAGTCTTCTTAATCGCAAATAGTTTTACCACATTTTCATGTGATTTGATCTAAATGCCTTACCACCTATACTACTTCTCACAAGTATACTTACCTAACCAAGGCATCAGTGGGTAGTAGAAGATATCAAGCTTGGGTTCTATGAACAAGAAACAAAAATACTACATGTATGCATAAGTACATTCAGCAATATAATAAGTGTGACGGTACATTCAAGTACCACTCTCACACATACACACTGGAGCTGAAACAAACATTCAATTCACTGCTAGCATTCAAATACCACAGTAAACATTCAAATACAAAGCAACTAAGCATGTACCAATATTTGTAGAATATTTTGGTATTTGTGACTGAATTTTTTCAATTACATACCATATACGTAGCTGGCCATTGTTGTAAGGTACAAATTTTTGTGAAGCAGCTAGCTTGAAATGTGATCACTAAATTTGTAGATATGAAACCAATTTTCAGTAATTCTATGCTACATCGGTGTGTAGGTATTTTCCCACTGAGCTATGCTGTAATATCATCATTCATCTCTTGCTTCACTACTTTTTATTGCTTGAATCCCTATTCATTAATTTTTAGTTGGTTTGGTTGTTGGTTGCTAGACTGTTTTATTAGGGTGACTGCTGTATTAGAGCATCTCGAGTCAGCCTTCACCTACATAGCAGGCAGGGGGCGTGCCACTATTTCATATCACTGTGCTAGCATTATGAACGCAGCCAGACCAATAAATAAGGGGTCATCTTGATCGAGTAAATAGATTGTTAAGAGGCCCCCCCTGATCATAATTAATCAACTATATTGTTCATGGGTGTTTATCATGTTATCAGTACTTTAAATATGCTGCTCAAGGAAGGTGTTGATACAGAAAATTATCACCTTGATATGGTTTCATTGCATCAAGACAGAAGACGAACAGCCTGATTGCAGATAAAAGGAAAGACAAGGCACAGAGGGCACACACTCAAACCACAAAAGGCACACGCCACTGGTGAGTTTTTTATTGTGGCGTAAAATGGTGGCCGTGTGCTGCTTCATTTGGCCTTCAGCTTTGCAACTGTAGTGAGGCAGGCAGGCAGATGAAAATTTGAGTTTTGGTGATTTTTTGAAAATTCTATATTCAGCCGTCTGTAAGTGTGTTCTCTTGTTTTAATGCTATATATGATGTTACAAATCTAGATGGACTAATTTATCTGCAAAGGTGATTTTCGTCGCATAAGATGTTTCTATTTGATAGTTACCTAACCGCAGGTGAGTATATATTATGGTACCACAATGTTGTGCACATCACAAAACAGCATAGGTACAAATCAGTACTTTCATTTCTGGGGGAGGCCAAACTCCATCTCTGAACACCAAATCATCCTCATTACCAGTGCCCTTTTTACCCCAAGAGCACTTACTCCACTAATATAAGTACAGAAAAGGCCATGATAGTTCAACGGTGCCACTTCTATAGTACAAATTTCTGTACACAAAATAATTTCTATTGAAAAGGTATGGTACACGAAATTTAACTTAGCATATCTTTGTAATAAATAAACAGAATTTTAAGGGGTAGGTTTTAAAGCACACGTAAAAGACTTCAGATTGCTACTACAGCTGTAGATAACAAACGGTGCAAGTTTCTAGAACTACCAGTACCGTTTTGTATAGGAGGTGTAAAAAGGATAGGTCCGAGGTCGCTATATATAAATGGTTTGAGAGCTATATGCCAAAATACTGTATATATACACCTGGTGGCGTGTTTGAAGTTTCATGTGATCATGGTATATATAAAATACTTACCTGGGAACAGGTGACACTCATATGTACTCACCTGCATGTGGGTGGGTATGTATATATACTCACCTGTGGTTAGAGGCACGTGACACTAAGCATGTCATGCAGGCTAATTAATAGGCTTCAGTGGGTGCCAGTATGATCAATGTCACCTGAACCAGTGAAGGCTAATAGCCCATACCACACAGGGTGACCAATCACCTCAGGAAGTAGGAGTCCACCCATTGAATCCATTCAATAGACATACCTCACAACTTCGATGATGGGTGACAGCAGGAAACATTGCTCCTATGTTTGTTGACATGAACAAACAAGACCTAGGGAAATACGGAATAAGTCCCACAATCGATCATCTGTTGTCAGTTGCTAGAGGAAGACTACAAACAACTCTACTATGCCAAACTAAGGTGAATTACATGTAAGTGTATTTGTTAAGTTAGCTTGTGTGTGTTTGGTGTGTTAGTGTTGTGTGTAGCGAGTGTTAATTGTGAGGCATGATATACAACATATCATAAGAGTAATGGATATTAACAAAAGGTATTTCTAGTGTATTTGAACTACTGCCATGGAATTTTAAACACAGAATTTAAATTTAAACAAAAATGTTCAAAATGTTTAAAATAGCACTGTTACTATTTAAATACATATGTATTAAATTTGAAGTTCTAATACACACACGCACGCACGCACGCACGCACGCACGCACGCACGCACGCACACACACACACACACACACACACACCTGGACCAAAGAATGCTCTTGCTGTATCAGGGTGATGCGTAGACAGTATATAAAACAGATGGCCCAAATGAACAGCATGCATCTTTGGATATAGTTTAGTACATTCCACTATCCAATTTGCAGCCTCATCACGATCTGAGAAAAACTGTAATCAAGATAATAATAATATAATATCACTGGTATAAAAGCTATTGATATAGTAGTTAACCGTACAAAAAAAATTCCTTTATAATGACCAGTACAGTTTGTAACCAGACAACAGCTAAATATGTAGTTAAGAGATGATCAAGTAACATATCATGACACATAACATGATATTGTGGTGTGTGGCTGGTATGAACACATGACTAACAAATGTGCACCGCAGAGGGTAGCAAAGAAAATGTGATTCATCACTCATTTGTAGCTACGTATCAGCCTGTTTACAGTAACCATCTAGTTCGAACTATCTTGAATCAGAGCGATTTCCAAGTTAGTGTAAATACGTACCGTATCGAACTGAACCATGTTAAACTGCACTGAAATGGAACTGCTAGGGACGTGGGTCTGGTTCGATGTAGATTACCAGTATAAACAGTTGCGACCCTGCAGTTCGATTTGGCCTTTAGTTAGTACATGTAATAAAGATATGGAGAACTACAGCTAAAATGGCAACTGTAATGATGAAATGAAGCAACAGCGAAGTATTTAGGCGATGATCCAGAAGGATGGCCTTAAGAACAACATAAGGGCTCAAGAGCAAACAGGTACGCATGCAAGTGACCAACTTCACGGAATTGAGAAGTTAATTGTTGTCAACACTTTTTCATGCCTACTAACCTGATAACAATAGAGAGCAGAAATCCTTTAACTCCATCAACAATCTCTGCTTCAATAAAAATTATGATTAAGTTTTTGATGGTTGATTGGATTGGGCCTGACCTTCTTCATATAAATGTTGCTCAACAATTGACCTGGACCGCACTGAAGCAAACTCATCCAGAGAGTCACTGATCTTGTAGTATATACAGGCTGTATATGTCATGTTTACACTGTAGATGCAAATGAATTGTATTCACTGTGTGAATTCCCCTGGGGTGCAGAGTGCATGGGACCCTTTTCATTCCAAAATTGGTCCAGAGGTACGCAATTTCAAATAAGACCACGAAAAGTTAATTAAATGTTTCTGGTTCTCTTCCTGATCATTTTTTGCTGCACAATCACCATACAATAAATAATTAATAATATTTTATATCTGTTGAAAGTTTTCACATCTTGTAAACACTCTTTTATTATAAAGATGCACTAACTTTACACCATAACTTTTGTTTTCACCTATAATTCCATGTACTGCTATGTTAAATGCAGTGTACCACATCAAAAGTTGCTGGTCACTTGGTAATTTAGGGGAATTGGTAGTACCAGAAACATATAATTAACTTTGCACGGCCTAACATTTCTTTTATTTATACACTTGTGGCTATCAAAAACATATATAGCTAGTTACCAGTTCCTTGTCCATGTGTTTGAAGATTTAAAGGTAACTACATTGTAATATAAAATTTAATTATAACACGCTTGAATTTTGGAGTTGCAAAAAGAAAAAAAACCATATTATTCAATTCATGTACCATACAGTAGGTTATCTGTGCGAGGTCCAAATTTTTGTGACATGGTCAAAATTCCTTGCAGCAGAAATTTTTGCCATTGTAAAGTTTGCAAGCACAACCGCATGCTAATCACGTGAGGAATGGCTGACATTGCCACAGAAAGAGTAGAACCGGTAATATTTGCGATAGAATCTAAGATTCATAGCTACCTTGTTTACAAAGTAGTTCTGCGTGTGGAGAGCTAGTATGAAATTTAATAATACTTTTCAGGAAATGTGGCAAAGCCGGATCAATGAAGAATTAATTTGCAAACAAGAACCAGGAAATGCTCATGATCCCTTCGCTGTGTCAGTGTGCAAGAATGATAATATTGTTAGACGTATCCCGCGAACCATTTCACCATCTTGCTACACTTTTTTGGGTAAACCAGGATCCTCTATCAAGTGTAGGGTGACAGGGCTGAGGTGATACTCTCGTGATATGCTGAAAGGTGGCATGGAGGTACCATGTATCGTGGAGTTTAAGGGTAGCAGAGAAGAAATCAATAAGTTAAAATGGGTACTTGACAAGCAGAGCCCACAGAGGCAAAACAGAGAACGTTGCCATGTTAAGTGTTCAACTGATCACGAGGAACCCACTGAGGATGCTGCTGAAGGTAGAGGTGGTACTGACAACAAGGCAGTGGCTTGGTTAAAGCGATGGGTGGTGCCAGTTAATGCTCCATGTAGTTTAAAAACATGTTAAAACAGATACTACCAGGGATATTTTAAACATTGTCAAAGAAGAATCACATTCTCACCAAGGAACTCAAGCAAGTGAATCTGTGGCACGCTTACTGCCAACTTCCTCACCCTATATTGCTACTGAGCACGGTTACGCCAAGGGGAACCTCAAAATATATGGGTACGATTTGGAAACTCTCATTTGATGACAGATGAAAAGGTTGCAATCAATTATAGCAAACAGCTCAATGATAGGCACATCAATCATGCTCAAGTCATAATTTAATTAAAAATCAATTTGGAATAAAAGGGTTGCAGCTGACTTTGTACCAACATACTAGAAAACTGGTTGAGAATGAACTTCAAATTATTTATTCAAGAAGTAATCACTGGATAACAGCAAGCACTATGTATTTTGTCCACGCCTGGCTGCGTCGATGTCTATGATTCTTTATTTGACGATGTAGACGCTGACACTACCAAAGTAATTCTTGAATTGTTTGCCAAATCGCAAATTAAATTGCAGAAGTGCAGAAGCAACAAGGTAGTGATGACTGTGGCTTGTTTGCCATTGCATTTGCTGTTTCACTGGCTCGAAAAACAGATCCAATTAAAATCTATTTTATGCAGTCTCTAATGAAATCACACTTGATAAATTGTTTTCAAGAAAAACAGTTTGTTAGTTTTCCAGTAAAGCACTAACTAATATAGCCTCAATAATATTATACAGACAAATCATCATGATCCGTTTGTTATCGTGCTACTGTTTCTTTTGATGTAGTCATAAGCATTTTTGATCCATTGCGCACCAAGTGGTTCCATGATTGACATGTGCAGGTCAACTGCTGGTGGGATTCCATCAGTAGTACAATTTTTGTACACCATTGAGCTATACCACTCACTAAACTGCTGCTTCACTGTATTCTTGAATGCTTTATTGACACTTACTGTAAATCCATCGGTTGTAACTTTCCTGTGCAGTCGGCAGGAATGCTGATGAAATATATGTCATTGTCCCTTAGCAGCCTGAAAACAGCATCAGTTGTTTGTCCTTTAAAGACATCGAAAATAACTAAAGCTGGAAAGGTGTCACCAAGCCCAAACTCACATCGCTTAGCTTTGACTTAAGGGATTATGATTGACTGTAGGTACTCTTTGGTTTTCTCCTCATTAGACCAAGATTGGGAATAAAAGTCCTTTAGGAATTTCACACTTGGTAAGCAAGCAGTAGTTTTGCCAGCATAAATCAACTGCAAAGGGAGAAAATTTCCATTTAGTGTGCCATAAACTACTGCAGTTATCTGCTGCTTGTCATCCAGCCCAATCATCTCAATTCGTTTTGCTCCTTTTTGGGCCATAGTCCACTGGGAGCCAGGGACAATACTGACTGGTGTGTGGTCCTAAGTATTAGTTCATCAGGAATATCTTCCATTTTAACCACCGCCAGTATGTCATTCAGGGAATCAACCTTGATTCTGTCAGTCGTGGACCATTGATTTAGCAGTAGAGCAGCCTTTCCTCTTCACAAAATTCATGCGATAAAGAAGAGATTTATCCCAGTTTGACATAAGATACAAAGGACTGCCACTTTCAGTCAACAAACTGGCATCAAATTTACGGACAACAGCCCTTCCAACAGCCATAACGATGAGAGTAGTTATAAGCCCACCAGAATCACATACAGACCCTATGTAAACTTAACCTGGTTGTCCATTGTTTCACCAATTAACAAAGGATGGCCTCTCTTTGAAGATGGTAGCACTGCAACACTAGGATCAGTGTCACCCAGCTTTCTTTTCTTCATCCATTTTGCTTTGTACACTTTCACCCAACTTTGAACAATGCTCTCGTTTAAATTTTCCTTGAGTTCACCACTATATTTCCTTGCAGCGGCACAATTAGCCTGCTCCAAAGTATACTTTGCTATTTTAGCTTTACACTGTAGTGTCACCTTGATGTAAGGCCCTTTCTTTTTAGGTGTAGACTGGTTTGTTATAGTTTTTAACACCTCATTGTTAGCTTCAATGATAGTTCCAGCTGGAACTTCTTCTGACAAAGGTCCAAAGGGATCTGGCAATGCAGATTCCGCAGATACCTTATGCTTCCGTTTAAAATACTTCAAAATTGACATATTACCAATAAATCTTCCTCGATGTGCTGACACGCTGGATAGAATTCGAACTCTTTCAAGTGAACCTCAGTTGGTAATGTGCGAAATTATACGAATTACACACCACAGCAGAAATATATACGAATCAATGTTCAATTCGCAAATTTTACAAAAACTTGGACCTCGCACAGATAAGCCGCTGTACGGTATTCATTTAAGAATGGTTGAATAAATTGTCAAATTGTGCAGTAAGTGCTTTTGCCATTTTGTGGAAATTAACGATGTACATTTTGTGATGCAAGTATTGTCATGCACTCTAGTGGGAAGATGTTTGATATAAGGTCATTTTCAAACTAAGAGTAAAGCTAGCTTAGGTTGACCTTTACAAAGTAGAAGTGCAAAAATATTACATCTATATATTCACATCTAGAGTTCACCCAATGACATGGCTGGGGATCTTGTATGCTATCTAGAAAGCATTACAATTTATTTATTACAGGTTTTGGCAATTGAATTAGTAGTTTTAGTGATTGAATTAGCATTAGAGTTCATCCCTTTGGCAACTGAATTAGAGTTCATCCCTTTGGCAACTGAATTTTTTGCTTTGGTAGTAGAATTCCTTGCATTGACATAAGAGTTCGTCATAATTAAACTGTATTCAAGAAACAGACTGTTCCTCACTCTCACCATAATGAATTACACTTGAGACATTACAAAGTATAGGTTGTATGTGAAGCTGGTAGCTGTCTGGCAAATTAATTAGCATATTCATGAGAGTGACCACGCTGCCCATCCACAACTATGCTGAACAAGTGGTAATAGAAGAGTTATTGCCTTATAAAGAGTTGCTTACTACAGCTGTAGGTCTTGTAGCAGCTGTTACATCTTGTTTTGTGTTTTCTCCAGCTGCCAATCTTGTTACCTATGAATTCTGAATTCTAATGCCAAAGTGACAACCAAAGTGATGAATTCAATATGCAAAACATGTATCAAACAGTCACTGTAGTACTATCGTACTGTTTTTAAGTAGAGATCCCCCAAAAATGACACAGCCTGCCTAAAATTACCCATTTTACGGAATAATATTAGTCAACATCAAATACAACATTAAAAGCAAGAAAACACTTACAGGTGGCTGGATAAAGAATTTTAAAAACTCACCGAAACTTGACCACAGTTGCAAGGCTGGAGGCCAAACAAAGTAGCACAAGACCACCATTTTATGAACTCACCAGTGGCATGTACATTTGGGATTGCAATGAGTTCCTTTTATCTTCAATGAGGCTGCTCACCTTCTTCATGCAATGAAACTACATCAAGGCATTAACTTTCCATATCAATACCTTCCTTGAGCAGCATATGTAGATACCACAAATATATTTAAAGCACTTATGCTTGGTAGATACCTGTAACTTTATGATAGGTCCAATTATAATGATCTGGGTTGATTACTAACAATCGAGAGTAGGGACCACACCTCTTAATAATCTATTTACTTGATCATGATGACCACACACCCTTATTATTGGTCTAGCTGTATTCATAATGCTAGTGCAGATATTAATATCCACACAAAAACAGCCAAGCTGTGAAAAAATGGTACGGCCTTAAAAAGCCTGGGTGAAAAAAGTTGTGAAATCAAAGGTGGCGGCCAAGAAATGGCTGCAATGATGTTAATGCTAATAAATTTTTAACAATGCACAAAGCCATTATTAATTTATTTTTAGTATTAACATCATTGCAGCCATTTCTTGGCCGCCACCTGTGATTTTGCAACTTTTTTCACCCAGGCTTTTTAAGGCCGCACCATTCTTTCACAGCTTGGCTGTTTTTGTGTGGATTTCACTTCTTTTTGTACTTTATAAGGTTCCAAAACCAGCCTATGGCTGACTTTGAGGTTTGGTTTTACTCACATTTCTTCTTTTCTATGCAGACACAATTGAAGACAGACTTATAAACGTATTGCATTGCATGATTTAATTCAATATTTGATAATATTATTGTAGAGTGCACATTTTTTGAGGACTTCTAATAGAACATACATAGAATGTTCTAGAACAATCTAGTACTTCTATTGGTAGATCTATGAAATTACAAATGTTTCATTATAAGCAGGAATTTTCATTTATAAAGCAGAAATTAAATGAGATGATCAGCCAAGGTAGCAGTGATTCAGTGGCTAAGGATGTAGGTGTTAGGTATAGAGGTCCCTGGTTCAAACTCTGGTAAGGGTTTTTTTAGACATTTTTTGTACACCTTTTTTACCCCGTGGTGACTGCTCCATTAGAGTATCTTGATCCCACGATTTTATACTTGTTTGGTTTTTGCTTTATAACTTTGTCACTGTACCTCTATTGCTGTTCAAACTATCAAAAGGCACTGCTACAATGATCAGCATATCTACACACCAATTTTCAAGTTATTCCTATGCACGGTTTACCCTGTAGCCATGACAGAAGTTTGACCTTCTTTTACGGGAATAAACAATCATAACTTCTTGGATATTCCTCAGATTCACAGCAGATTTGGTACGTGAATCCACTGTTACATGCTCTTCATTTGTGCCAAAAAGATCAAGTTACACATTTGCGTTTTATAGCAATTTTTTCAAAGCGTGCGAAAATAAATCAAAGCCCCCGTGCAGCATATAATAAGAAAAAACCAAAGAAATTAAAACGAAACTTCTAACGCCCATATTTTGCAAATGGCTGCTGCGAATTTAATCAAATTTGCTATGTGGCCTACCCTACCTGGCAGACAGCTATAATGCAAAAATGGTATGCTTTGGAGAAGGGGCCATGGAGCTATGCATGCAAGAAAAAGCTGTTTTCTTTCTTCCTGTCAATATACTCATGGTGTGGTGCGCCGGCTTTCTTGGCCGCGCAACACACTACCATGTGCCTTGATGAAATAGCCCCTGGGTGAAGACTGACTTGAGATACTCTAATACAACATTCACCCAAATAGAACAGTCACACTTGTATAGCTGTAAGCTATAAAAAAGACCAAACAAACTAGTACACATGTATATTTAGAACTTGAATAAAGTAGGAATTCAAGCGATAAAAAGTAGCGAACAAGAGATGAATGATGGTATTGTAATTTTTAAACAAGGGGTCCACCCAGTAACCAAATACTAGTGAGCAAAAAATGAAGAGTACAAAACAAAAATATAACTATAGATACAACACCAAAAATAAACATACGTGCGCGCACACACTAAGTGAACACAAAGAATTAATATTTAATGCTAATACAATTTGTTGAATGACAAAAGAGTAGTAGCCTCCTTGATTATAGATTATTCCACAGAACATACCCACAATAATAAAAGGACCCTTTCCCAGAATTGGCAGACACCCTGGGAATAAAGAGACAATTAGTATTGCTGCCAACATGACCAGCCTTATCTTTAGAGTATTGAAAAATATCTTGTAAATATCATGGAGAATATGTGTATGGACTTAAAAACTTGATGATAACGTCAATGCTCTGTTAAAGTACTGAAGGATAATCTGGAGGTAATAGATGATGGAATTTTCTTAAAGAACTTGGAATGCATCCTTTCTGGTATTGCAGCATATATTATAGCTCAGTGGGAAAATCCCCACTTTGGCATTGAACAAAATAAATGTTATAACTTGCTAATATAGACCGATACCATCATTCATCTCTTGTTTCACTACTTTTTATCACATGGATCCCTAAGGAAGAACGGCTGTAACCGATTACAAGGAGGTAAAACAATAAATCATTCTGCATATTCATGATCAGTTCCAGGCTGCCTACCCATTTTACTGTCGGTTCAATAGCGAGCCTGACTTATTGAGCCGACTTTTGGTTCAGTATCCACTGCCTTAAAAAAATTATAGAGTAACGGTATCCATGGCCCTAAGGTAAGTAAGGGAGTTTCTGGACAGCTCAGGCTATGGTTTAAGTACCTAAGTACCCTACTTGTGTACTATAAAATACTAAAGTTTTGTTTCGATAGCTTTAAGGATTGCCGAGATACATCACAATTTGTTTGCGCGTGTAGAATATTTTTGTGTAAAAAACTTTCACTACGCATGTTAACAGGAGATTGAGGCAGCGTTCGTAATTCTAAGCGACCATAGGCAGCACAAATGATCAGTCACACTATTCAGTGAACGGATATATAAGTTAGAGATAGTACAACTGGAATCCAAGCCCATTACCTGTGACGTGTTAACTGGCACGCGCAATCAACACAACCAGCAGCCTGGAGAAGCCCCTAGCAAGGATCCGCGTGGCCACACTACTTAACTATGCTGTTCAGTGTTAAGGCAACGACTGATACAGATTTCCAGGCAGTAGATCAAATGTAGCGTCTTCGAAAGCGCTGCAAGACACTCGCATGGTCTGAGCAAGGCTGGCAGCAGTTCTGCTGCTTAAAAATCGCTGTCACCAACAAAGTAACCAGACAAACAGAATGCTATCAGTCTCTGCTGGGCCATAACACTCAATAGAGTGCAGCATTTCCCATAACAATGGCAAGTACGCCTTTTTTTAGTGGTGTCCGGAAACCCCAGCCACATAATTTTTTAACATTTTCTCAAACTGCAAATTTAAACTGCTCTTTCTCCTAGTACCCTATACTTTACCACCCACAATTTATACCACCGATAGCCTAGTTTATTAGTTACAATTCGGCACTAAGCATGTTAGAATCCGTTTTTCTCTCGAGGAGAAATGAACAAATTTCTAATTCGTGTGCAAACTTTGTCCGGAAACGCCCGCCCCTACCTTATCTAGCTTATAATAATAATAAATTATAACGTACCAGATTACCATGTCCCCAAAACCAGTGCATCTTCGGGTGGCGGGGTAGTCCGCGAAAAGCACGATGCATTTTCCAGTATTGAACCACCACCTTTCCTAGCGCGTATATAACCAGCACAGTCAACACTGCCAACAACACCCTGACCATGATGCTCCCTCCTAACACTCCTAGTGGTGAATCCATCGCTGCTACTCTACTCTACTCTCGTCAAAATCCTCGGTTAATTAAAGCACAGGTCAAAGTACTGCACGATTAACATAATAATTGTTTATAGAGGCGCTAATGAATATAGTTACTTTTAAAAGCTATGAAATTTGAGCCGGGCTAAATTAATGGTAATCTGAATTTTATTTGTAGTTGCGAATGTAATCTCTCCAAGTTTCAAAAGGCCAGTTATCAGTGAGAACAGTGAAGCTTTTGAACTGAGTCATATAGTAATCATGGTATATAGTTATAGCTATACTTAGAAACTATATCTCATGACCTACACAGCAAAATATGTCACTATCCTTTTGATACTTGGGGAGAGTTTACTTGAGGCATTCATCTCACCTTCACAATAATGAAAAATTCAAGTTGCTAAGTATGAAGGGTGATTAGTGCCATATAATTATGCCATATATTTACATTATTGAGGTAGACTATTATGGTGTGGTTGGCTGCAGATTGAATGGTGATGTTGCTTATATTAATTACTGCCTTGTTATTAATTGTGTGATGTTTCCATTGCATGTGATATACACAGTAGTGATAAGTATGTATACTTTGATGTAGACCATTATCATGCAGCATTACCATTATGACATAGATCTTTGCCATTGTGATATAAACTTTTACCATTATGAAATATTTTACCATAATGACATAGACTTTTGCCATTATGATGTAGACTTTTACCATTATGACATGGGCCTTTGCCATTGTAATATACATTATGACAACATAGACTTTTACCATTGTGATATAGACTTTTACCATTACAGACTTTTACCATTATGACATAGACCTTTGCTAATTATGACATAGACTTTTGCCATCATGATGTAGACTTTTACCATTATGACATGGGCCTTTGCCATTGTAATATACATTATGACAACATAGACTTTCACCATTGTGATATAGAATTTTACCATTATGACATGCTTAGACCTTTTCCATTATGATAATAATGTGATATAGTTAGCTACAGTGGTAGATCTTGGGGGAGGAACTCCAGCAACCAATTGTTTACATACTTGATAATACTATCTAATAGAGCAGTCAGGTGTATATTCTTCTATCACAATTAAGACTATTTTAACCAAAATCTACCTCTATGCCATAGCAAGAGCAGATCAGACTTAAGGTTTTATAAACAGGTGCTCACAATAGCAATTGATGGCAATTAAAATAGAGTGGTAGCTGGTTAATGCACTTGGGTAGTACAGTAAGTATGCAAAGCAAAAACTCCTGATGCTTGTAACCATGACAACCATAAGCTCTATGTATACATTAGCCTATGTATATATTCTTTTCAATTAGGTATGCGTTCCAACTTCCCACATTATACTCAATGATCTTGGCCCTAGCTTCCTTGGTCCTCCTCAAGCTGCTTGCCTTTACTATCATCAGAAAGTTGTTAATACAATATTATGTATTTCACACTTGTACTGTTCTGGACACCATAGATAATAGGTGTCTATTTTCTATGTATGTTATACCCAGCCATACGTCCTCCCCAGAATCATATGGGACACTAAAGGCAAACTCCCCAGTACTAGAGTAAAGAAACTTATCTAATCTCCACTATGTTTCTGCCTCCTAAGAAGCATTTCTATAAGGAATCTGATCAGCCTATAGAATTATTTTGAACTGTATATACATGTCATTGCTCCAGGGGTGCCGCAGTCTTAATTGTCTAAGGCCACAAGGATCTGTAAAATACAAGATCTCAGTGACTACTATGATGAGACATTTATTGGTTACCAATTAGACTCATGAACACCTCTCATGTCAGTTATTCCTATACTTTGGTGTAACTAGAATTCACTTTATTCCTTATGCTATTACTCCGTTCCTTATTGCCATCTCTATTACTGGTGACAGTCTACCAAAGCATCTTTACTGTGTCCTAAGTAGTGCTCCATATCAATTAAGATTGCTTCACAAAATATATAATATTATTGTAAGACTTTGCTTTACAGAAAAACATTTCTAGATTGATTTAAGTAGGTGATCCTATATATATTTAATAAATGGTGAAAAGAGCAGTACTCAACTATACTGATGTGAATGGGTGACCCAAAGTCATGGCAGTGCAGTGGAGCTTGTCTTGATGTCTGCCCAACTACATACCAACCACCTTATAATTAGTAAGTCACCAACCTACATGATGCAGCTACTGTACAACACCAGTGGCGTAGTCAAACCCGGGCAAGCCAGGGCATTGCCCGGGCATCAGATTTCTTTGCCCCACCATCAGCTCCTAGAGTAATTATAAAGACGTGGGCTGGATAGCTCGAGATTTTGCTAAAGTTACTTAACTAGTCACTGTATAGCACAACACTCACCGTGCCATTTTCGCCGATGGTTTCCTTCTTTTTGGCTAAACAGAGATGGGGTTATCCAAGGGATTTTCCCTACGAGTAACTTGATTGTGCACAAATAGAGGAGGCAATAAATAGAAGCAAGATCACGTGATTACAAAAAACCGCGCAGCATTGTGGCAAGGAGTGAAGGACAAAGAATTGGTTTCACTATAGTGAGCTGGACGGTTTACATTTGCATTAAGTGATCACGGTAGCTATCGGTGTTGTCAAAACTCGGGAAGCAAAGCAGTCTAGAGGTATTTGTGAAATTAGCACCCATCTATCCGTGTGGATACTGCTCAGTTCAAATGGTATGGAGTACTTGTTCAGTCAGCAATTCTTTTCTTTTTGTTTCTACTTTTCTAGGCTAACAACTGTAGTGGCAGAGCATAGTCATCACGTGATAGAGCGCCTCGTGCTTTAATTCAAGAATCTTTGTAGTCTGGTATTAAGACACATGTAGCTAGATGTATGTAATAGGTTAGAAGGCCAATAGCTAGCTAGGCGTTCGCTTCTATTACGTTGATATTAGTCATCTTGCATACAGTAGTGTAGGATGATACATAATGCATATTAAAAATGTTATATTGATGTCCATATGAAGATGGGCATGTGTACGTGTGTTGCATGGGAAATGGCTTGCCCACCCATTGCCCAGGCATGGCGAAAAGTCTGGCTACGCCACTGTACAACACCTTTGTCGAAGGAAAATCTGACGAGTCCACACTACATCAGGCTTCAGCAATCATGTTTTCATAGATCTGACATTCGTTTATAAAGTGCGTGATCTAACAGATATATACAAGACATAATCCTACTACTTGTCTAGCCATGATGCATTTATAACAAATTTGTGCATGGCACCATAGCACCATCCATGCAATTATTGCATATATATTTCAACTGAAGGGTATGTATGTATGTATGTAAATCATTTCCATTTTGGAAATTCAGATTCGTTAATATTGCTATAGGTGTTTTCCCTTAGCATTAAAGTAACCTAATAGTGCATGCATACCTTACAAGGATGTTTTTGTTATTTAGCTATATAGCATGGTAATGATGGAGCCAAGTATAATTTTCCTTATGTAGTTAAAAAGAACTCTTGACTTCACAGTTGCAAGCTAATTTAAGTCATACAAAATTTCTGCATGTGGTGTAGTATGTATATGTAATCCTTCCTTCTGATAGTAACCTGACTGGAAGATGCATGAGCAGTAATAGTGGCAATGCCACTAGCAGCAGTGACAGCATCGGCAGTCCTACTTTCTAAGTAAGATGTGTGTGTTTGTGTGAGTAGCTATAAGTATCGTATGGACAATTATTTATGAGATTAAGTATGGAAATGACCTTTAGCCAAATGGTGGATTGCAGAGAAAAAATTATAAAACAATCTATCATTCATGACATTAGGCATTTTAGTCAAATGGCTTGCGGTGCTTTCAGTAAAAGTCTGGTCACCCAAACTCGTCCCCAGGGTTGGAGCATACACAATAATAATATAAGTACAGTATAGCTATCAGGGATCAAGGAGGTTTGCAAAAAACACTTGACCATGGCCAGAAACCAGCAACACAATAATTTCATGGCATCTTGACTGTTAGTTAGGTACCTGTATTAATAAGCCTAAACATACCTTCAGTACAACCTAAACACTTCCTATAAATTGCTACAATTTTCAGTATTTTTTAGGAGAAATTTTCTACTGATTAACTATCTGATGCTTTCAGACAATTGTAATTAAATTACAGCTAAGGCTTTGGTTTCGACATTTTTCTCTGCTGTGAGTATAGGCATCACTTCAGCTTGACAGGTGCCTCAGTTGACATACTGCACTATGCATGGTGGGATTACCTTTGTCTTCCTTTGTGTCCCATTTAATTTTTGCTGGCTGTCAATTTGTGATAGCTTGTGATGGTTTCCTACATTTGTAATGGGAATCATCTGTATTTTTATAGTAGCTGCAGAGCTTCTTACACTGTTCTTCATTTGTAATGCAATTTAACAGGCTGACACATAGCTGAAATTGAAGCACAATGGCCACTTTACTCTTCAGTAGTAATTGATAGTTGGGGTGTGTGTTCAGTTGAAAACATACAGTCTGCATATGGCGCTATTGTTTATTTTGATATGGTATAAGTAGATGTACCAGTTATAATCACATTATTCAAAAGTAAACAAATAAGTATATTCAAGGAAAATGAGGTCGATCAGGGATCATAGAAATACAAAGAATTGAAACAAGGAGATCACCTAAGCACATGAAGATATACCTGTGGACATTTAATTCCAATTTCAGTTATGGATTACTTGTCCACTGGTATATCCGTACTTTTACTTTTATGATCAAAATAATGAACATTAAACTAATAGTGTGTTGTTATCTTTGCATATAGGCTTACAAGTCATCATAAGGCATGCAACTGGATTCAAGACATTTGATTGTTAATATTCACTTTGATCACTTGATTTCAGCTAAAATTTGTGCTTGATATTTTAAGCAGGATGTCTTATAATGATCTTGAAATTATAACGTTACTTGATCACCTGTTTTTGACAGTACTTGGCTGCTTTATATTAGTGTTGTAATAGTAATGTGTTCTAAATTTTGTTATTGTTGTTGTTATTGTAGAGCTTCACAAAATACTTTTAGTTTTAGTTAATTATTAATTGTTAACAGTGAAGCCAGCGGGTACAATTTAGTTATTGTTAATATTTGTTATTGTTAATAATTTGTTATTGTTATTGTTACATTCAAAGGTAAATTACATATTCTATATGTATACATGCATTAAATGTACTGATCATTAGCCTTAATCAGGACTTCTCTCTCTAAATTAGTGTTGGTTAAACGATTGCGTCTACCAATACAGTAGTACCCTGCTATAGAAAAGGTGCATTCTATTGGAGCACTAGATGCAGGTACTACCATTAAGTCTACTGCTAAACGAAAAAGATTTGGTAATGTAGTTTCCAACTCTAACCAAAATGTAAGAGCATCTTTTTTACTGGGCGTTGGTATGTTGAACCGCAATTCATAAAATCTCTCAATTTCACTTTCAGCAGTAGTTGCAGCTATACCTTTGTCAACCTGGTGTGCTTCTCGTAATCTTTGGCTTATGATACTGGATAAGTGACGAAATTTCTTTAGAGGAGGTTGTTCATCACTATTTGCTACCACAGACACAGTTTCTGTGCTTCCTGACTCAAGGGTGGTGTCAGTAAATTCTGATATTTCAGTTTTCAATGCAACTATAAGATGTGCCTTTACCACTGTGGTCTGTTGATCATTCAAAATTAGCATGTATTTTGGATCCAGAAATGTTGCAACTATGTAATACACATCAAATCCAGCTGTGGAGGGATTCACATATTTATCAAAGCGGCTTTTCAGCTCATTGTTCAACCTTTTTGATATGGTAGCCATTCCAGGCTTTGTAGACATCTCTTCCAAGTGATACTGTAATTCTACTACAATAGGTACAACTGATGATATAGTGGTATATTCTTCCCCACTACACAGAGTTGTGTATTCTGCAAAGGGTTGCAGCAATTCTTGAATATTTTCTAGAACTCTCCATTCGCTGTTCTGTAAACCATCCCAGCTGTGCTCATCAAGAACTTGTATAACAGAAGCCTTGACTGTTAAAAATCGATTAATCAGTAGATATGTAGAGCTCCACTTAGTTGGGCAATCTCCTAGTAGTTTTAAGCCAGCATTTGCAATCAGTTTCTCAGTTGCTTTTGTTGATTTGTTAAATTTGCTTACTATATTCTTGGCTTTTTTGATGGTGTGTCTAAATACACTACACTCATCAAATTTACTGACAACCAGTTGTAATGAATGGGCAAAGCAACTAAGCCTCCTATATCCAAGAAATGCTATTTCATGTTCAAATTCATTTTCATCGAACTCTCTTTCTTGTTCATACATGTCTTGTTGATGTGATTCTTCGATGATTTTTTCCTGATCAGGTAAAGAATCATCTAAGCTGCCAGTGTCCAATACATCTACGTTATCTGTATCACACAATTCAAAATCTTCCTCATCATCACCTTCATTTTGCATATTTTCTTTTTGTTGTAGCTGTAGAATTTTGAAAGCCTTCACCATATTGCTCCCATTATCAGTTATTATGCTTCCAATCATGTGATCAGGAATGTTCCAATCTTTGAAGATTTGCAAAACAATCTTTAATACTTCCTCTCCTGTATGAGGGCTTGGCATGCGTTTTACTGCTAAAGTGACATTGTGACGCTTGTGACTGGCAAAGAAATGAGCAGTGACACCAATAAAAGAAGCAGTCATTCCCTTCTTGCTCCATATGTCAGTACAAAAATTTACTTTTCTAGCTTGCAACATGTGGGACAAAATATTGCCTTTTAAATCTATAAGCACTTCGTCTATCTTCTTTGACATCATATACCTAGATGGAATAGAGTACCTACTGTCTAATTCTGTGATTAGTGAAGAGAAAGTTGGATCCTCAACCAAGCTAATAGGGGCACTAGATGCTGCTAAAAATATAGATAACTTTTTTGTGATAGCCTTGCATGTAGGATCTTCATTGTTATACAGCTTGGGCCTCTTAAGAAAAGTAGTGATTTGTGGTTGATTACTTTCCATTGAAAAATTACAGGCAGCATTAGCTCTAGTACATGACTTCTTTTCATTTTCTTTCTCTTTGTTTTGCTTTTCCTTCTTAATTTCTTCATCATAGGCTTCTCTATGTGATGGCTTCAAATGCAACTTTAGGTTTGTGCTAAATTTTCCTGAGAAGGTTTTCCCACACTTAGTCTTAGTTACTACATTTGTTATAACCTCACATTTGCTCTTTTTAGCACTTTCATCATAGCTAAAATAATCCCACACAGGACTTGTTTTAGGTCTTCCAGTTACTGCTAGATCACTCATTGCTATCATTCAAAGTCAACTAGTTTTAGAGCTTAATTTAGAAATAGGTGGTTGGTAGCAAGTTATTTATGCCTTGGCTGACCCATCCCATAGTACATCTACTTGTTGTGTTGTTTACACCTTCACAGAATGCATGGTAGCTAACTCCACCTGGTTAATTAATTGCATGCTTTTCATAGATATATCCTATAATCATAAATACTACCAGGGGAAGTGACTTTAACCAGCTAATTGTCAAAGCAAATCCTTAATGTTACAAAAACTCTGTGACCATTATTGTTATTGTTATTAATTGTTGCTGTCTATAAAAAATCTTTTAGTTATAGTTTTGTTATTGTTAACAATAAATTTTATCCCTTACAAAAACTGGTTTTTGATATTGTTAACAATTACAACACTACTTTATATGTAGACCCTTGATCACTTAATTACATTTTTATCCTAGGTTCAAGCACTGGCACAAAACCTATAGAAGTGACTACCCTTTAATTATTTTGAACTCTGATCCAAGAGACATGCAACATCGCTGGTAAGGAAGAGATTGTATAATTAACTATTGTGGTTTATTAGTTATATTGCAGTTGTTAATTACATTAGCCACTGGTGAGTACATAATGCTTGGTGTATTACCTTCTATCACTGACCATCTTCACACAAGTACATCTCAGATGGTTGTTTGTAAGTTGTTTCTTATTTGTGACCATCTCAACAAAGATGATCCACCTGTGTAGTTCACACTTTTTTTTGGTATCAGCATTATATACAGTGTCCAAAATAGGTTATCAAAGTTTCAGCCAATTGCTTGGGAAGCGGGAAGGGGACTGTAGCCCTTGTCAAGCAGATTATTGAGGGCCCTCTTTAGCTGTCATCAATTAAATATTGGCAATAGCTGTGCTGATTTATTACAGCTTAGTGGTCACTGCTGATCAAATATTTCTTATAGAAGGAGGGGTCCTCCTATGTACATCTCCATCTCAGTACTTACAGGAGTCCATAATAAAGAAGAGTCCTCTCTATTACAGATTCTTGATACTAATATAAAGGAGATCAATATACCCTATTAAAGTAGTTCCCTAAAACACCTAATCCCACGAAAAGGGTGCCTCCTTCACAAGACTTATTGGGGTAGATAGATTTGGAATTACAGTGCTAGACACAATAGACATAGAAAAAAGAAATAAATTCATTTGTACAGCAACTGCCTTGAAAACTGAATTTGTAGTCATAACTTTCATTTGCATATATAGGCTTATAATGCTCACCATGAATTGACAAGTCAACCAAGTTATATACAGTTTTAGACCTGCATTTACTTGTGCAAACAAAGTATTAAGGCATTTTAAATGAAGAAATGGTGATTTTGATTACACCTACTGCATTGTACATGATCCTTTAAGTTATTTATCTGCATGCTTTAATTGCAAACTAGACTGCAATTTGCTGAGACAGTCACATATGTTGACAACTCTTATGTTTCTCAACAGTTTACAACCAACTGCCTGACTATAAAGATGAAAAAAATGATCGTGGACTAACATCTAACATTATTGATAGTCATAGAGAGATGCCTACATTGGAAATATGCATTCTGATAAACTATGTAATTTAACTACTTAAAATGTACACAGTGAATATTTATAGTTAAAGTAATAGTAGAATGAGTTACATGTATATTGCAAATCACACATTGCAGTGCATGTATATTCAGTGATCATTCCACACTTCTAGGGTAGTGCTCTGGGGTAGTGCTAAATTGTGTTGTTATCAGCACATCCTTTAATTATATGTAACCATTGTGGCCTGTAAGAATGGCAAAAACTACACCCCTATCACATAACAGGTCTTATCAATAGAACTGATATCTTGATTCTGAATCTTGTATAATGAAGCCAATTAATGTAGAATATGGCCTGAAAATTTTGAACATACGTACCACTATGTGGCCGCTTGGTGCAGCTCCAACTTAATCTCAATATAATTATTCTCCTTTACTCTTCCACTGCATAACGATAGTAATGATACATGGTACTAGAATACTACAGTCATGCATGAGATCAAGGAAAAAATGGCCTCAACAATGAGGTGGTTTTATTATTGTGTACACCTTAGCTATGTTATAGGGACTTCCGTGGTACACGACAATAAAGTCATGCATGTAAGGATGTGCAAAATAATTGTATGCCTACAAGGGTAGCTAATTTTTCTGTCCTTTAGTGCTAGGTAAAGCTTTTTGGCTGCCATATCTTAAGTCCTTTTCAAAAATGAGTTCATAAATGCAATCCTGCCTGTAACTATTGCATAGTAGCATTTGTACACTCATATTCAGAACCTAAAATGTAAATACAGTTATAAAAGTACCTACAGTACATGAACTTTAATGATAGAAATTAAGATTGTTATAATATTATTATAATTATAATGCAAGATCACAGTAAATCAGAGTTCAGTAAGTATGAGTATGATATATACTTAGGATAACAAATTCATGGTGTTACACAGTAAATTTCTTTATTAATTGTATTGTATAGACAGTATAGTTATTCATATAATCTTCATTTAGTGAACTCTTCCTACTAGACTGCATGCGACATCATCAATACAGATAATATTGGGAGTTCATATATTCATAGGGGAGAGTGACTACATGTTGATATATACGGTCTGTACAAAAGCGCTGCATGCTGCAAGTTCTGATCATATCAAGAGTAAAAATTTTATTATTTACTCTTGATCATATGTACACCACTATCCTGCTTCCAAAGAACTGTTGATAAGGTCAGCCTTCCTTCTAAGAGAAGCCTGGGGTGTTATTTGCAATTGTAGTGGAGCCTTTACTCACAATACTCAGTAATATTACACTTAACCCTAAAGTCAATAATAACTTAACAAGAGTAAATAATAAAAGTGAGACAATGAAGTTCGACACTCTCTTTATTGTTTACTCTTGATAGTATTATAGTATAAATCATTAAAAATTAATAATAGTGAAGGGAGAAGGTCTAACACTGCATAGGCCTTATAAAATTATCCTGAGAGAGTGATTCACTCCCATACTGGAGTTAGACACTCTGATAGTGGTGGGAGAGTGTGTAACACTGCTTCCTGAGAAATTCAAAGAATTCTTTGTGCTAATTTGTGGTATTCTCTATAGTCGAAGATTAATTGTTTAAATTACCTAACACTGTATAGGCCTGTATAAAATGATCTTCAGAGGTGTAAAATTAATGTTCACAAGAAAATGTGATGATTGTACACTGAGAGAACAGTACTCTCCCTCTACTATTATTAGCTAACTCTTGATATCATAAATCATGTATTAACTTCAAATTCATGCATGTGAGAATTAAAATAAAAAGTCAATCTCAATCTACATGCACATGACACTGAAATTTGAAACTAACTTATCACTGTGTATGGATATAGCCACACCAATACACCGCAAATTTTACACCCATGCTTAGGCAGCCTTTTTCCCATGTATCAGGCAGGATCAGACAACATGAAAGAACTCAATATGCTTATGCTAATTCAGTCACATTGTTACCAAATTGTATCTCAGAAGTCTAAGTTTGCAAAAAATGTTGTGGGGGTGAGGATTCAGACCCCCTTGAGATAGAGCATACATGCATGCTCAGGACCTTGTGATACTGCATATACTAGCAGATGTCTCAACCAGTTACCCAATGGCAGATCCAGGATGGGGCATTTGGGGCAAATGCCCCCACCCCCTGCATGCCTTGTGAAGGATTCATAACTAGCTAACTTCTTTTGGTTGATTGTATATATTGCTGGTGCTTAAGATGCTCATAGCCTTTTAAACAGTTTTTAAGATTTCAATACAATCTGCAAAGGTCAAAATGTAAAAAATCTAGTGAGACTATGAAGGGTGATTAGTGCCATAATTATGCCATATATTTACATTATTGATCATGGTGTGGTGGGCTGCAGGGTAATGGTGATGTTGCTTATAATTACAACCTTAAGCTTGTTATTATTAATAGTGTGATGCTTCCATTGCATGTGATATACACAGTAGTTGTCATCATGATAAGTATGTATACTTAGATATAGACTATATGATACCATAATCATGCAGCATTGCCATTATGACATTGTGATATAGACATTCACCATAATGACATAGACCTTTGCCATACTTTTACCATTATGACATAGACCTTTGCCATTGTGATATAGACTTTTCCATAATGAAATAGACCTTTGCCATTGTGATATAGACTTTTACCATTATGACATAGACCTTTGCCATTGTGATATAGACTTTTACCATTATGACATAGACCTTTGCCATTGTGATATAGACTTTTACCATTATGACATAGACCTTTGCCCTTGTGATATAGACTTTTACCATTATGACATAACCCTTTGCCATTGTGACATAGACTTTTTTCATTATGACATAGACCTTTGCCATTGTGATATAGACTTTTACCATTATGACATAGATCTTTGCCATTATGATATAGACTTTTTTCATTATGACATAGACCTTTGCCATTATGATATAGACTTTTTTCATTATGACATAGACCTTTGCCATTGTGATATAGACTTTTTCATTATGACATAGACCTTTGCCATTGTGATATAGACTTGTAATAATGTGATATAGTTAGCTACAGTGGTAGATCTTGAAGCAACCAATTATTTACATACTTGATAATACTATCTAATAGAGCAGTCGGATGTATATTCTTCTATCACAATTAAGACTGTTTTAACCAACATCTATTTTAATTATATCTAATAGCAGATCTAGAATTTTACAGAGGGGTGCTAACAAGTGCATTTAAAGTAGGGAGAAGAGGTGGTAACTGGTTGATACATCTGCAAGTATATGCATTGTGCAAAGCACAAGGTCCCGAGCATGCATGTATGCTCTATCTCAAGGGGGCCTGAACCCTCACTCCCACAACATTTTTTGCAAACTTAGACTTCTAAGATACATGCAATTTGGTAACAATTTGACTGAATTAGTATAAGCATATTGAGCTGTCTGATCCTGCCTGATACATGGGAAATACTTCGTAAAAGGCTGCCTGAGCACGACTGGCTGTGGTGTAAAATTTGCAGTGTAGCTATTGGTGTGGCTAGCTATATCCATACACAGTGATAAGTTAGTTTCAAACTTTCAGTGTCATGTACATTAGGCTTGAGCCTATTATGCTTTTAAAATTGCCTATTATGCTTTTGAGCATTGCTCCAAAATTTTCCCTATTATGCCCCAATTATGCTCCATTTACCCAATTATGCCCCATTATGCTCCATAAGTTTTTGCACAATCACTTCACAAACATGATTTAAATAGAGATGGGTACAGAATCAATAGCTTGTATTTTGTATAATGTACAATATTACATGCACTCAGCGATTGTTATATTGAAGCATTAGAGATGTCTCAATGTAATCCTGTAGGCTGTTTTCTTGCTGTTCACTGAATGAAGATTTCAACAGAGAGAAGACTCTTTCTGAAGCTGCAGAAGATGGTTGCAAGACAAGCACTTTGCGAGCAGCAGATGACCAATTTGGCAATTCATCAGCATTCAACTTCCACCACTCTAGAGGATCAAACTGTTCACTGACATCAGCTGTCTTTGCTAAGTATTGTGGCAATTCACTTTTTAATGATTGTATGTTGTGTATAAGAAATGGAAATACTTGTAATGTATCCACCATATTATCATTAGGCTTCATTGCATACACTTTAAGTGGAGAAAACAATCGTGCTGCCTTAAAAGCTTGAAGCGGAATCTGCAAACTAGTGCTTAGTTGTCGATTGAAGTATGCAATGCCAGGCTGCATGCAATTCTTAGCATGCTGTCTTAATCTTTCCTTAACTGTGTAAGACCCTTTTGACACAGAATTAATTACAGCCTCAGTGTTAGGTGCACGGGTTTCTATCCTTTTGATAGCAATTTGTAAAGCATCTACTATTTCATAGCAGGTGAAAATTAATGGACCGTCTCCTTCCAGTTTGTAAGTTGTTTTGACAAACTCCTCGCCATAGTCAATTACAGCTGCTAACTCAACTTGAAGCTTATCTCTTTTGTCATCAGTAAAGAATGAGAGCAGCTTGGTTCTTGTAACAGGAGGAAGATCTTCATTTTTCTTTAGCAATGGCTCTACATCTCCAAAATGTACCATGACCTGATAGTACACTTCCCACCGGCTCCACCATCTTGTAGGACTGTAAGAAATCATGTGCTTTCCTGTAAGTTCCTTCCAAAGCAGTTTGGTTTTAGGGCTGTGTGAAAACATACTGACCCAAGCAATTCCAAACTCATGAAGTATGGGAGTATGAAAGTTTTCTCCCACTCTGTCAATTGTGTGAGAAAAGCATCCTATGTCAACCAGATCAGGATACAGAACTTTCACCGTCTTCATAGCAACACCATTTGAAGATGCTCGATCCCTCATGGCAGCTAATAGGCTATGGGTACCAATGCTGTATTCTGTGGTCAAAGTGTGTATAACCTCACGGGCTATTTCTTCCCCTTTCAGGCTCTTAGATAGCAACTGTACTTTGACTAGACGCTGTTCAACGGTGAACTCAGCAGTAACAAAACGTAAAACTATAGCAAGAGCCTCACCCAATCGACTTGTGCCATCAAATATTACTGAAACATCTTGACCAGATACTTCACCTTGTAATTTGCTTTTCTCTTGCTTCAAAACAAGTGGAATTAAATCCGACATGTGATGCCTATCAGTAAGGCGATACCCTGTTTCTTCAAGTAATGTTCTGAAGTGTTGCAATTTGTTCAAAGGAACTGCTGCTCTAAGAAAACATTCTACAATCTTTACACGATATACTTGTTGATCTATTGACAGTGTTTCCCCTCTAGGGTGTACTTCATTGTTATGCTGCTGTATTGCTTCAGCAATGCTTCTTTCCTTTTTATTTTTGATGTTTAATGCAGCTTTGCCATTCTTATGTTTGGTCGATCGAATATGATTTCTAACACTGCTCTTTTTCAAGTTAACCTCCTCCCTGCAGGCGTTGCAGAATAGTTTCCCACTTGAAACACACAAATTCTCTCCTTTAAACTCGTCCACTCGCTGTTGTGGCTTAATACTTCTAGTAGCCTTACTGTTGTTTGTGCTCTTACAGCGGCGCTTGCCAGTTGGAGGAGTGTTTGTGGTAATAACTCGTTTCCTCGCCCAGGTAGAAGGCTTTGGGCACTTCAATACATCCATTAGAGACCGAGCTTTCTTCTGTGTGGTTCCTGTGCTGTCTTCACCAGCTAGGCCTGTTTGCGGCTCGCTGCAGCTGCTGGCCAGCTGAATAGAAACTTCGTCTTGAAGGTCACCACTGTCAAATAACTCAGATTCACTGCTATCTGACTCGGTAGATATATCTAGTTCTTCAACTAAATCCATTTCCAAGCAACTATGACGAGGTTAACTCACTGACCAGCTGTCACTTACATTAGCACCGTGCTATAATCTTGGATAATTAATTTTGATGGGTACTTACTTATATAGCTAGCCACAACGTAACACGAAGCAGTGGGTAAGCAAGATTACAGATATCTAGAACATTTTAACACTGATAACCTCAAGGTATGTGTACTGAGTATTAGCTGTTAAAAATGTGCCTATTATGCTCATATTATGCTTGAAGCTTGCCCATTCATTGTACATGCAGATTGAGACTGACCTTAGTATTGTAATCTTCACATGCATGAATTTGAAGTAATACATGATTTATGATATCAAGAGTTAGCTAATAATAGTAGAGGGAGAGTACTGTTCTCTCAGTGTACCATCATCACATTTACTTGTAAACATTTTACACCTCTGAAGATCATTTCAGTTATTCAGGCCCATACAGTGTTAGGTAATTAAAACAATCTTCACCTATAGAGAATACTACAAATTAGCAGAAAAGATTCCTTTGAATTTCTCAGGATGCAGTGTTACACACTCTCACCACCATCAGAGTGTCTAACTCCAGTATGCATATCAAGAAGTTTGCGGAAATTTGCTACGTTTCTGCTCCAGCCTCACCGATTTGTTCACTATAAAGTGGATAAATTCTATTGTACAGACACTTTATACTCACGTATCTTTTCACTCCAAATACGTATTTCAGATTCCCAAGTAGCATGAGAAAGAGCAACTCATGGTGAACAAAATGATACTAAATGAAGCTCGGTACACAAAAAACCCGCTCGTCATTTTGACAATACAGGAACACAATTGGTTTCAATACATTTCCTATGGGGCATTTTCACTATTCTTATAGATTCGATCATATCTCGTGACATGTTTGGATTTTTCAGGATTCGCTGCTAGATTCTGGTAGCCTATTCTTGAGCGTTTCTAACAAGCCATAGTGAGCACTTCCAGCATAAAGTATATCTCGTCAAAACGATGCTAAAGTCGCAGGTAAAATATGCGGGCAATTCGGAGCGAGACTAAAGCTGTGTTTTGGCACGGAGTTCGTCGAGTTAGGTTTGACAAGCAACGCACAGCCAATCTTTAACTATAAATAACTTCCCACACTTAATCCAGTGCTTTAAAACTATTTTATTAATGAAACACTGTATGTGTGCAAAAGTTCTAGTACACCAATACATCTGTCATGAACTGGCACTATGGAAGAATAGCCAATCTTTGACGCTCAGTGCAGTAGAGATGTCCCAAACCTACAAAATGAAAAATCAGCAACAGTAAAGCCTTTAATAAATGAAATATAGCAAGTTGAATCAATCACAGCTGCTTAATTGCTTTGATCTTGATTGGACAAATCACCTAATTAGTCATGGCAGCTGGCCTGAAAGTTCCGTTTTTGAACAAAACTTCTTCATATGGGAGTGAGTCACTCTCTCAGGATCATTTTATAAGGCCTATGCATTGTTATACCTTCTCTCTTCACTATTATTAACTCTTGATGATTTATACTATAATACTATCAAGAGTAAACAATAAAGAGAGTGTCTAACTTCATTGTCTCACTTTTATTATTTACTCTTGTTAAGTTATTATTGATTTTAGGGTTCAGTGCATATAATATTACTGAGTAAAGGCTCCACTGCAATTGCAAATAACACCACAGGCTTCTCTTAGAAGGAAGGCTGACCTCATCAACAGTTCTTTGGAAGCAGGATAGTGGTGTACATATGTTCAAGAGTATTTTATTCTTGATATGATCAGAACTTGCAGCAGTGCTTTTGTACAGACCATATAATTATACCACCATGTAGTCACTCTCCCCTATGAATATATTAACTCCCTATATTACCTGTATTGATCATGTCGCAGTCTAGTAGGAAGAGTTCACTAAGTGAAGATTATATAAATAACTATAAAATACAATTAATAAAGAAATTTACTGTGTAACACCATAAATTTGTTATCCTAAGTATATATCATACTCATACTTCTGAACACTGATTTGCTATGATCTTGCATTATATAATAATGTTAAAACATACGTATCTTAACTTCTGTCATTAAAAGTCCATGTAGATACTTTTATAACTGTATTTACATAACATTGATTTTTAGGTTATGAGTGTACATAATACTACTATGCAATAGTTACAGGCAGGATTGCATTTATGTACTCATTTTTGAAAAGGACTTAAGATATGTCAACCTAAAAGCTTTACCTAGCACGAAAGGATAGCTACGTAGCCTTGTAGGCATACATTTATTTTGCACATCCTTACATGCATGACTTTATTGTCGTGTACTGCAGAAGTCCCAATAACATAGCTAAGGTGTACACAATAATAAAGCCACCTCATTGTTGACAATGTTGAGGCCATTTTTCCTTGATCTCATGCATGACTGTAGTATTCTAGTACCATGTATCATTACTATTGTTACACAGTGGAAGAGTAAAGGAGAATAGTTTTATATATGAGATTAAGTTGGAGCTGCACCAAGCAGCCACATAGTAGTACATATGTTCAAACTTTTCAGGCCATATTCTACATTTAATTGTACAAGATTCAGAATCAAGATATCAGTTCTATTGATAAGACCTGCTATGTGATAGGGGTGTAGTGTTTGCCATTCGTACAGGCCACAATGGTTACATATAGTTAAAGGATGTGCTGATAACAACACAATTTAGCATTACCCCAGAACACTACCCTATAAGCGTGGAATGATCACTCAGGAACATACATGTACTGTAATGTGTGAATTGCAATATACATGTAACTCATTCTACTATTACTTTAACTATAAATATTCTCTGTATACATTTTAAGTAGTTAAATTACACGTAGGCATCTCTTATGACTATCAATAATGTTAGTTGTTAGTCCATGATCAGTTCTTTATCTTTAAAGTCAGACAGTTGGTTGTAAAAACTGTTGAGAAACATACGAATTGTCAACATATGTGCATATGTGACCGTCTCAGCAAATTGCAGTCTAGTTTGCAACTAAAGCATGCAGATAAATAGCTTAAAGGATCATGTACAATGCAGTAGGTGTAATCAAAATCATCATTTCTTCATTTAAAATTCCTTAATACTTTGTTTGCACAAGTATAAATGCAGGTCTAAAACTGTATATAACTTGGTTGACTTGTCAATTCATAGTGAGCATTATAGGCCTATATATGCAAATGAAAGTTATGGCTACAAATTCAGTTTTCAGGGCAGTTGCTGTACAAATAAATTTTTTCTATGTCTATTGTATCTAGCACTATAATTCCAAATCTACCTACCTCAGTAGGTCTTGTGGAGGAGGCACCTTTTTAGTGGGATTTTAGGTGTTTTAGGGAACTACTTTATTAGGGTATATTGATCTCCTTAATATTAGTATCAAGAATCTGTAATAGAGAGGACTCTTCTTTATTATGGACTCCTGTTAGTATCAAGTAGATGGAAATGTACATATAGGAGGATCCCTCCTTCTAAGAAATCTTTGATCAGCAGTGACCACTAACACAAGTGTGACTGTCGTATTAGGATGACTCCTCTATTGGGGTATATTGATCTTGATACATTTATAGTCAGGTGGTGTGAACAAAGGGCAGGGACGTAATCAGTGCAAGCTGATAATTTGGAATTCCTCTTTGAATAGCAATAATTGCAAGTAGAATCTGGTGGAATTGTAGGCATAGCTAAGGATTTGTACACTCAGCCATTAGCTGTAATAAATCAGCACAACTATTGCCAATGTTTGATGACAGATATTCCCTCCATAATCTGTTTGACAAGGGCTACAGTCTCCTTCCCACTGCCCAAGCAATGGCTGAAACTTTGATAACCTATTTTGGACACTGTATACAATGCTGAGACCAAAAAAAAGTGTGAACTACATAGGTGGATCATCTTTGTTGAGATGGTCACAAATATGAAGCAACTTACAAGCAACCATCTGAGATGTACTTGTGTAAAGATGGTCAGTGATAAAAGGTAATACACCATGCATTATGTACTCATCAGTGGCTAATGCAATAGACAAATTTCACAACAATGAAAATTCGACCGTTGCCCCTAGCAACCTAAATTTTACATTATTTATAGGTGTCAATGTCTTAAATCACTTCTCCAAGATAGCATAAATAAGTCATGAGAATGATGAGATATTACATTTTGAAGTTGCAATTTTCCCAAACATTGTCAATGAGAGGGGCAACAGTTGCCCCTTCTCAGTAATCACACAAATCAGGGGATTCAAGTAATGTCATATCTTATGACCTATATACACTATCCATATAAAACTTGGAGAGATTATTGTTGACATTCACACCTACAAATTATGTAATGTTGAGATATATGTACTTTTTAATTTTAGAATTTGCATACGTTGAAATGCCTCATTTTTGTGATTTCCCAGAAGGGGGCAACTGTAGCCCTCTCACATAGATATGTATGGAAAAACCACAAATTTCAAAATGTCATATCTTATGACATATATGTGCTATCCTTTCAAATTTTGAGAAGTTACTTTAGGCATCATCACCTAATAATACTGGGAAATTCAGGTTGCTAGGGGCAACGGTTATTTCTATATGCTATAAAGCCTTATTATGGAATTTGTCTATTAACAACTGCAATGTAACTATTAAACCACAAGAGTTAATTATACAATCTCTTCCTTCCCAGCGATGTTGCATGTCCCTTGGACCAGAGTTCAAAATAATTAAAGGGTAGTCACTTCTACAGGTTTCGTGCCAGTGCTTGAACCTAGGATAAAAATGCAATTAAGTGATCAAGGGTCTGTTAAAGCTACATATAAAGCAGCCAAGTACTGCCAATAACAGGTGATCAAGGAACTTTATAATTTCCAGATAATTATAAGATATCCTGCTTAAAATATCAAGCACAGATTTTAGCTGGAATCAAGTGATCAAAGTGAATATTAACAATCAAATGTCATGATTCCAGTTGCATGCCTTATGATGATGAATACCCCTTGTAAGCCTATGCAAAGATAACAACACACTATTATATAGTTTAATGTTCATTATTTTGATCATAAAAGTAAAAGTACGGATATAAGTAATCCATAACTGAATTTGGAATTAAATGTCCATAGGTATATCTTCATGTGCTTAGGTGATCTCCTTGTTTCAATTCTTTGTATTTCTATGATCCCTGATCGACCTCGTTTTCTTTGCATATACTTGTTTGCTTACTTTTGAATAATGTGATTATAACTGGTACATCTACTTATACCATATCAAATAAACAATAGCACCATATGCAGACTGTATGTTTTCAACTGAACACACACACTCCAACTATCAATTACTACTGAAGAGTAAAGCGGTCATTATGCTTCAATTTCAGCTATGTGTCAGCCTGTTAAACTGCATTACAAATGAAGAATAGTGTAAGGAGCTCTGCAGCTACTATAAAAATACAAATTACAAATGTAGGAAACCATCACAAGCTATCACAAATTGACACCTTGTGCAGTCAGCAAAAATTAAATGGGACAAGGAAGACAAAGGTAATTAATCCCACCATGCATAGTGCAGTAAGGCACCTGTCAAGCTGAAGTGATGCCTATACTCACAGCAGAGAAAAAGTCAGACCAAAGCCTTAGCTGTAATTTAATTACAATTGTCTGAAGCATTGGATAGTTAATCAGTAGAAAATTTCTGTTAAAATGTACCAAAAATTGTAGCAACTTATAGGAAGTGTTTAGGTTGTGCTGAAGGTACGTTTAGGCTTATTAATACAGGACTATTACAGGTACCTAACTGATAGTCAAGATGCCATGAAATTATTGTGTTGCTGGTTTCTGGCCATGGTCAAGTGTTTTTTGTAAACCTCCTTGATCCCTAATAACATTAACTCTTGCTAATGCTAATAGCTATACTGCACTTATATTGTTGTGTATGCTCCAACCCAGCGGATGAGTTTGGGTGACCAGACTTTTATTAAAAGCACTTGCAAACCATTTGACTAAAATGCCTAATGTCATGAATGATAGATATTTTATTTATTTTTTCTCTGCAATTCACCATTTGGCTAAAAGTCACTTCCATACTTAATCTCATAAATAATTGTTAGTTTTATATCTGAAGTATTCTTTTTACACAACAATAGCTTCCAAAGTCCCACTTGAGCCTCACCTGTAATGTGTGAGGGCATTGAGACATGGACACCAATTACCACCAGGTCTAGCTAGCCTTTGACAGCACAGCTAGGTGGGCTGCTTTTCCTTTCCTAGTTAACACCAACTCCCCATTATAACAGCTGGGTAGAACAGAGCAATGTGATATGTGAGTATAAAGTGTCTTGTTCAAGGAAACAACAAGCAATCACAAAACATCAAACGTAAAACCTTTTGATTACAAAATTTAGCACTCAGATCATGCTGCTTCTCTCTCTCTCTCACACACACACACGCACACGCACACACACACACACACACACACACACAATCAAACATCAAAGCAAAGCCTTTGATTACTATAAAAATTAGCAGTCACACCTACCCAGTGAACCAGCACTGGGACACACATATAAGTATGCACATATAATACTTATAGCTACTCACACAAACACATACATACACACACTACTTGTACACATCTTACTTAGAAAGTTGGACTGCCAATGCTGTCGCTGCTGCTAGTGGTATTGCCACCATTACTGCTCATGCATCTTCCAGTCAGGTTACTGTCAGGAGGATGGATTACATATATATACACACTACACCACACACAGAAGTTTTGTATGACTTAAATTAGCTTGCAACTGTGAAGTCAAGAGTTCTTTTTTAACTACTGCATGTAAGGTATGCATGCACTATTAGGTTACTTTAATGCTAAGGGAAAACACCTATATATATATATTATAGCAATATTAATGAATCTGAATTTCCAAAATGGAAATGATTTACATACATACATGCATAACCTACAGTTGTCATATATATGCAATAATTGCATGGATGGTGCTATGGTGCCATGCACAAATTTGTTATAAAAGCATCATGGCTAGACAAGTAGTAGGGTTATGTCTTGTATATATCTGTTAGATCACACACTTTTATAAACGAATGTCAGAACTATGAAAATATGATTGCTGAAGCCTGATGTAGTGTGGACTCGTCAGATTTTCCTTCAACAAAGGTGTTGTACAGTAGCTGCATCATGTAGGTTGGTGACTTACTAAGGTGGTTGGACAGGTTGGTATATAGTTGGACAGACATCAAGACAAGCTCCACTGTACTGCCATGACTTTGGGTCAGCCATTCACATCAGTGTAGTTGAGTACTGCTCTTTTCACCATTTATAAAATATATAGGACCACCTACTTAATTCGGTCTAGAAATGTGTTTGTCTGTAAAGCAAAGTCTTACAATATTATATATTTTGTGAAGCAATCTTAATTGATATGGAGCATTACTTAGAACACAATAAAGATGTTTGGTAGACTGTCACCAGTAATAGAGATGGCAATAAGGAACAGTGTAATAGCATAAGGAATAAAGTGAATTCTAGTTACACAAAAGTATACAACTGACATAAGAGGTGTTCATGAGTCTAATTGGTAACCAATAAATGTCTCGTCATAGTAGTCACTAAGATCTTGTATTTACATGTCATCAGATCCCTTGTGGTCTTAGGCAAAACTACGGCACCCCTGGAACAATGACATGTACAGTTCAAAATAATTCTATAGGCTGATCAGATTCCTTATAGAAATACTTCTTAGGAGGCAGAAACATAGTGGAGATTAGATAAGTTTCTTTACTCTAGTACTGGGGAGTTTGCCTTTAGTGTCCCATATGATTCTGGGGAGGAAGTATGGCTGGGTATAGCATACATAGAAAATAGGCACCTATTATCTATGGTGTCCAGAACAGTACAAGCGTGAAGTATCTGATGATAGTAAAGGCAAGCAACTTGAGGAGGAGCAAGGAAGCTAGGGCCAAGATCACTGAGTATAATGTGGGAACACATACCTAGTTGAAAAGAATGTATACATAGGCTAATGTATACATAGAGCTTATGGTTGTCATGGTTGCAAGCATCAGGAGTTTTTGCTTTGCATACTTACTGTACTACCCAGGAACATTAACCAGCTACCACTCCCTCCTCTCTATTTTAGTTGCCATTGTGAGCACCCATTTATAAAAGCCTAGATTTGATCTGCTCTTGCTATGGCATAGATAGTTTAGGTAGATTTTGGTTAAATAGTCTTAATTGTGATACACTTGACTGCTCTATTAGATAGTATTTCAAGTATGTATAAAAAATTGGCTGCTGGAGTACCTCCCCCAAGATCTACCACTGTAGCTAACTATATCACATTATTACAAGTCTATATCATAATGGAAAAAGTCTGTGTCATAATGAAAAAGTCTATATCATAATGGCAAAGATCTATGTCATAATGAAAAAGTCTATATCATAATGGCAAAGATCTATGTCATAATGAAAAAGTCTATATCATAATGGCAAAGGTCTATGTCATAATGGTAAAAGTCTATATCACAATGGCAAAGGTCTATGTCATAATGGAAAAGTCTATATCATAATGGCAAAGATCTATGTCATAATGAAAAAGTCTATATCATAATGGCAAAGGTCTATGTCATAATGGTAAAAGTCTATATCACAATGGCAAAGGTCTATGTCATAATGAAAAAGTCTATATCATAATGGCAAAGATCTATGTCATAATGAAAAAGTCTATATCATAATGGCAAAGGTCTATGTCATAATGGTAAAAGTCTATATCACAATGGCAAAGGTCTATGTCATAATGGTAAAAGTCTATATCACAATGGCAAAGATCTATGTCATAATGAAAAAGTCTATATCATAATGGCAAAGATCTATGTCATAATGAAAAAGTCTATATCATAATGGCAAAGATCTATGTCATAATGAAAAAGTCTATATCACAATGGCAAAGGTCTATGTCATAATGAAAAAGTCTATATCATAATGGCAAAGGTCTATGTCATAATGAAAAAAGTCTATATCACAATGGCAAAGGTCTATGTCATAATGGTAAAAGTCTATATCACAATGGCAAAGGTCTATGTCATAATGGAAAAGTCTATATCACAATGGCAAAGGTCTATGTCATAATGAAAAAAGTCTATATCACAATGGCAAAGGTCTATGTCATAATGAAAAAAGTCTATATCACAATGGCAAAGGTCTATGTCATTATGGTAAAAGTCTATATCACAATGGCAAAGGTCTATGTCATTATGGTAAAAGTCTATATCACAATGGCAAAGGTCTATGTCATTATGGTAAAAGTCTATATCACAATGGCAAAGGTCTATGTCATTATGGTAAAAGTCTATCATAATGGTAATGGCATATGTCATAATGGCAATGCTGCATGATAATGGTTTATATCAAAGTATACATACTTATCATGATGACAACTATTGTGTATATCACATGCAATGGAAACATCACACAATTAATAGTAACAAGGCAGTAATTATAGGCAACATCACCATTACCCTGCAGTCCACCACACCATGATAGTCTACCTCAATAATGTAAATATATGGCATAATTATGGCACTAATCACCCTTCATATGAGACGCTATGAAGAGATTAGTATCTGCTGCTTCAAAAACACAGCAACTAACAGAAATGAAATTATCTGTTCTCCCAAACCACCCGTATACAACTTAGCCTGTTTATGCCCCTCCCCTTACCAGCTCCTGGATCTTCCCCTGTTACCACCTCTTCTCCCTACTTCAAATGCACTTGTTAGCACCCCTCTGTAAAATCCTAGATCTGCTATTAGATAATTAAAATAGATTTTGGTTAAAATAGTCTTAATTTACGACATAGACCTTTGTCATTGTGATATAAACTTTACCATTATGACATAGACTTTGCCGTTATGATATAGATTTTACCATAATGGCATAGACCTTTGCCATTGTGATATAGACTTTTACCATTATGACATAGACCTTTGCCATTGTGATATAGACTTTTACCATTATGACATAGACCTTTGCCATTGTGATATAAACTTTTACCATCATGACATTGACCTTTGCCATTGTGATATAAACTTTTACCATCATGACATTGACCTTTGCCATTGTGATATAAACTTTTACCATCATGACATTGACCTTTGCCATTATGATATAAACTTTTACCATTATGACATAGACCTTTGCCATTGTGATATAAACTTTTACCATAATGGCATAGACCTTTGCCATTGTGATATAAACTTTTACCATCATGACATTGACCTTTGCCATTATGATATAAACTTTTACCATTATGACATAGACCTTGCCATTATGATATAAACTTTTACCATTGTGACATAGACCTTTGCCATTATGATATAAACTTTTACCATTGTGACATAGACCTTTGCCATTATGATATAAACTTTTACCATTATGACATAGACCTTTGCCATTATGATATAAACTTTTACCATTGTGACATAGACCTTTGCCATTATGATATAAACTTTTACCATCATGACATTGACCTTTGCCATTGTGATATAAACTTTTACCATTGTGACATAGACCTTTGCCATTGTGATATAAACTTTTACCATCATGACATTGACCTTTGCCATTATGATATAAACTTTTACCATTATGACATAGACCTTGCCATTATGATATAAACTTTTACCATTGTGACATAGACCTTTGCCATTATGATATAAACTTTTACCATTGTGACATAGACCTTTGCCATTATGATATAAACTTTTACCATTGTGACATAGACCTTTGCCATTATGATATAAACTTTTACCATTATGACATAGACCTTTTCCATTATGATATAAACTTTTACCATTGTGACATAGACCTTTGCCATTATGATATAAACTTTTACCATCATGACATTGACCTTTGCCATTGTGATATAAACTTTTACCATTGTGACATAGACCTTGCCATTATGATATAAACTTTTACCATCATGACATAGACCTTTGCCATTGTGATAGAAGAATACACACCTTGCTGACTGCTCTATTAGAAAGTATGTAAATACCACTGCTTAATTGGTTGCTGGAGTAACTCCCCCAAGATCTACCACTGTAACTATATCACATTATTATAAGTCTTTATCATAATGGCAAAGGTATATGTCATAATGAAAAAGTCTGTATCATAATGGTAAAAGCCTATACGTATAACATAACGACAAAGGTCTATGTCATAATGGTAAAAGTTTATATCATAATGGAAAAGGTCTATGTCACAATGGTAAAAATTTATATCACAATGGCAAAGGTCTATGTCACAATGGTAAAAGTTTATATCACAATGGCAAAGGTCTATTCCATTATGGTAAAAGTCTATATCATAATGGCAAGGTCTATGTCATAATGGTAAAAGTCTATATCACAATGGCAAAGGTCTATGTCATAATGGTAAAAGTCTATATCATAATGGCAAGGTCTATGTCACAATGGTAAAAGTTTATATCACAATGGCAAAGGTCTATGTCATAATGGTAAAAATCTCTATCACAATGGCAAAGGTCTATTCCATTATTGTAAAAGTCTATATCATAATGGCAAAGGTCTATGTCATAATGGTAAAAGTTTATATCACAATGGCAAAGGTCTATGTCATAATGGTAAAAGTCTATATCACAATGGCAAAGGTCTATGCCATTATGGTAAAAGTCTATATCACAATGGCAAAGGTCTATGTCATAATGGTAAAAGTCTATATCACAATGGCAAAGGTCTATGTCATAATGGTAAAAGTCTATATCACAATGGCAAAGGTCTATGCCATTATGGTAAAAATCTATATCAAAATGGCAAAGGTCTATGCCATTATGGTAAAAATCTTATTTGATTATGTGCAGTAAGATGGTCTGAAGGTATAGATCATACTCTTACAATTTCATTGTTGCAGCTGACAATGTACACACTTTATTGTATTACATCCTGTGCACCCAGGGGTGGATCTAGGATTTTTTGAAAGGGGGCTAAGCTGGTCAGGGACATAACTATAGGTAACTAACTAGCCAGACATTAGAAGATACCAAGCCTTCTCACAAGGCCCTAGTTGTAAGATTCATGTAGTGTCCATGGTCAAATTAGCTATTTGGAATAGTGACTACATTAGTGTGCGCAACCTAGGGGGTTCTGGAGGCATGCCCCCCCAGGAAATTTTTGAAATTAGGCCCTCTAAAGGTGAATCTGAGAGTATTTTTAGCAGTTTTTCAGTGGAAAATAATGGGATTTCAGTTTATATATCATTCAAATTTTACTTTTCCATTATAACAAGACTGATTGCTAGCTATTATACATTGAGTATCATTTTATTTGTAACTACCAAGCATTTAGATATAGCTAGCTATATGCCAAATGTATCAGCTCCTCTTATTCATGCTCTAATCAGCTAAATCTGTGAGGCAGAAAAATGTATAGCTAAGTAGTAGTGGTGCTGAACATCACAATTATTAGTATGCATGCTCCTTAGCCTAGTGACACTTTGTTAGCCATATAACACCAATAAAGTGTACTGAAAAGCAGCCTGAATGTAGTGAAGGGTACTAGTAGCTATTAGCTAGTCCACTAGCAATCCTTAGCAAAGTGCAACTATAATTATTTGCATTTATGGGCTTTCTGAATTTGTTGTTGTGATAGTAAACTTATTAAATCTGCCGGATTATGAAGACTGAACCATAGGCTAGCTACAAATGCCAGCACCATAACCCACAGCATGGGGTCATATCAGAAGGTAACTGATACAGATTTTATATTCAAAAACAAAAGTGGGTGAATATGTTATAGCTGCCTTATGAGACTGCAAATTACCAAAAAGACTACAGTTAGCTAAATGGCTGAATTGGTAGCTACATATTATACTGAAGCTTATAAATCTAACCAATTAAACCAACTAACACTTTTTGAATCATATAATTCATTTTTAAATATGAAAACCACACTAATCACCTCTTATAGCCGCCATAGTGGAAACACTGCTAATCATCTGAATAAAACAAAACCCACAATTAAAACTTTTGTAACTGGAGATGCAACCCACAATCGAAACTTATTTTTGAAGAACTCTTGAGGAAAAGGAAGCTATATTCTCCTGGAACAGAGTTGAACAATAGGTATAGTTACACAGACATTATTCGTGTTGGTAGTGATGCATAGTTCCTGAAATAAGTCTGCTTTTGATACACATAGAAGATTTAGGGTTTTATAGGCCAAGTACTAACTTAGAAAGGAAGGGGGGGCTACAGCCCCCTTAGCCCCCCCCCCCCCCTAAATCCGCCCCTGGCACTTACATCACTTACCTTTTGTAGAGTATATAAGCAGTACCTTGTTTTGTAGTTGTATGCTGTGTATTTGATTATTACTGAGCAGCTAAAGCTTAAAGCAGCTAGCGCTGCTGTAGGCTGACTGGCTGTAGCTACAACTGGAGTGAAGATTGAAGACTCCACTTGAGGAGAGCCCTCCCAGCTCATTACGAGGGCCACGTTACAATACCTATTGCTTAGCTGGGAAGTACTCTGACAACCCAGACGTGCACGTGTACACTCTTGCATGGTTGACTGTTATGTTATATCGAGTGTACCGGTACTAATTTTATGGTTACATATAGCTAGTTTAATTTGTTATGGTAAATCTTCATCACGATATCGTGAGTTAGCTAGGCTAATTAGAAATTAAGAAGGGTGGTTTGACACAGAATCCCATTATAAGTCCATAATAATTATACAGATCCTCGGATCACAGAAGCACTGTCTGTGGCTACACGTATTATGCTATTATACATATGTGGAAGTTCATAAATGCAAATTTAATGAAAGAAGATTGTTAACCAGACCAGCTGCTGAAATAATGAATGGAGGTCTTTAATTGAATGTGGATAGAGTCTGTCTGCCGAAACACTTTGTGTTTTCAAATACCTGAAATGTATATAATATTAGCTAATTAACAACTCATCGATAAAAATTAAGAGTATGGGACCCAGTATACTTCCCTGTGGTACACTGGGAGAGTACTGGTATAATACAGTGTTAGAAACTATATATGTTTAAATAGTTAGTGGTAGGCAGCTTTGTACACATTGAGCTGAAAATAATTAAATAGCATGTATAGAGCAGATTTTGTTCTGGCATTTCAGCCAACCGTAATATATGATTTGTGAGGTGTTAAGTGTGTGGTTAGGAAAACCCAGATTATATACTTTTATGGCTTCCATGGTGCTAACTTTGATTGAGCAAAAATTATCAGACATTGGAGTGAAAAGATTTGGTCAAGCAGTTGCTGTGTGTGCAGTGTACTGTACAAATTTCAGGAACTATATATGTAAGTATATATAGTAGTATAGCTAATTCCATTGAATATTAGTGCTGCCACGATATAGAAAAACTCTATATCATATATCACCAACGTTTATGTCATGATATGAATTTGCAAAAGCATTTGACAGTGTACCTCATCAGCGTCTTTTGCTAAAGTTAGAATGTTTGGGGATTCATGGTGACCTATTAAAGTGGCTCAACTATTATCTTACTAATCGTTTTCAGCGTGTGATGATAAATGGACCGTCCTCTGAGTGGCTACCTGTGTTGTCTGGAGTCCCTCAAGGGTCTATTTTAGGACCTCTGCTATTTATATTGTATATCGATGATCTCCACATGCATGCTGTAGTTAAATCATCCTCTTTGAAAATATATGTTGCTTTGTATGCTGAAGTGTCCTCCTATGAAGATTGTATTGAGTTACAGAATGATTTAAATCGTGTTCATGTGTGGTCTCTTATATGTGGCAATTGCCCCTCAGTCCAAGCAAATGTGAGGCCTTGAATATTACAAATAAACGTTCTCCTGTTTCATTTGTTTATACAATTGGTTCTGTTTCAGTTGCCTGGAAAAGTAGAGTGAAATATCTTGGTGTAATCATTAGTTCAAAGTTGAAATGGAATGATCACTGTCAACACATTGTACACAAAGCAACTCAATCTCTGAATCGTTTGCGAAGAACTATGTATGGATACACAGACAGAGCTAAAGCAACAGCTTATTTAACTCTTGTTAGGCCTTGTCTTGAATATTGTAATGTTGTATGAACTCTCTACACTGCTAAGAACATTAACTTGATAGAGTCAGTACAACGTAGAGCTGCAAAGTGGATAAAAAGTTCTTTTGATCCATTAACTTTTCAGTGGACTAAATCCAGTGATGAATGTTTGAGGGAGCTTGAATGGCCATCTTTGGAGCAGAGACATAATTATGCTTGTGTTACAATGTTATATGCTATTTTAAATAAACTTACTCCAATCAAGTTTTCTGATTATTTTCAAATAAATGATCTTCCAACTCGGTCTCACCCTTTGACAATTCGTTGTTTACCCTCCTCCATCAATGCTTTCCACCATTCATTTTTTTCCATATTTATGTGGAATTCAAGCTAAAACTGAAACGTTTTTTGTTTTTAAATTTGAATTAATTTTCTGTAACTTTAATCTTTTGTTTGTGTGTGTATTTCTTTGTTTTTGTAGCTGTTTGTTTGGTGTAGTTGTATGTTGTGTGTAATTTTTGTGGGGAAGCACCCTGTACAGGCTTATGCCTTTTGTGTGACCCCTGTCATTGACAAAAATTGATAAATAAATAAATGAACATATATCATGATATAGAACTAACTGTAACATTAGCAAGACAAACATATACATACTCTTCATTGTAAGTTTAAATTTAAGTTGGATGTATACCACAAGCAAAAGCTACTCTTGTTTATCAGGTTTTAAATGCATTTTGCTACTGCTTTACAGTTGAGACAAGTGGTGAAGTGGCTGGCACTACATAGAAACCTTACTACCTCCCTGTTTACTTTGGGGTTGGCTTGTTTACCACACTACTACACCATCAACACATAACTTAATTAAATGCCAAATGCCATTATGTCTGGCCTCCCCCACATCATTATACTAAGCAGCGCCACTATCGTGCAACCATCAATATATCACCACCTTGTTATATCGATACTATCGATGTATCGTAGCAACACTATTGAACATAATTATATTCATGATACAGACTCAGCTCATGATCATAAAAACCAGTTCTATAATTGTGACCGAATCTTGGAAAATCACCCATATGGGTGCACCTGAAATAATTAAAATGTAGCGAGTTCCTATTAAGAGTAGGACACAGTTTTAAAAATATTTCAAGAATTTTCTGGTATTGATAATGGTTTACAATTATATTTGCACTAAAAAGCTTGTTATGTGATTGTCAAATACGTATTTTAGGTGTCAAATGTGCCCTCATGGTTGATTTTCCAAAGTTCGGTCACAATTAAGGTGCTATATATATATATATATTCAACAATTTAACCAGCAGCTATAGTTTGTTATGTAGCACACTATAGAAAACTTTTTGAAAGTCAATGTATTTATATCGCATATTTCTCTTTTGATGCAATAAGCAGGTTGAAATAGAATATTTAGTAGTTGAAGCATTCCTTTGAAATCTGGATTGGTGTTATGTATGTATAATTTGACAGGGACTAGTACGTAGATAGATGTCAGGTACACAGAAATTACCATATTTAAAGATTGAGTAACTCAGTGTTGTCAAAGTCTGTGACAACTGTTGCGAAGTCATGACACAACAGGAGGGGGGCGAAGGCATATGGGATAGCAAATTTTAACAATTGTTGGTTATACAATTAGATATAATAGGTGGATTACTATACTGGATTGGAAATGCAAGACTGGTAGTCTTCCACCAGGAAATGGTCCACTACAGATCTACAAAGCTTCAAATAGTATCTTGCGCAGGGGGTCTCCCAGGGGCACCCTGAATGATTTTCAAGGAACAGTAGCTGTCAACAGCTGGAGAAAACTTGATGGTAAAGATAATTATTGTTGACGTTGTCATTACACAGCTATATATAACACAAAAATTAATTATATATACAGTATAAGTATTTTAAAGAATGCCTACTTATCCAAAGTCACAATTCCCTAGGCGTTATCTTTAGTTTTATTCCATCTTTTGATCTGAGGATGACCTCCAACTCTATTAGAGGGACTTCCCCTTCTACTGCTTGTGCCAGCTCAAACCTGCAGTAGTGCATATAAGTCCATGTAACACAGTTACACTCAAGTACTGACTGTGGTACATTCGTAGGTAGCAATGCGAAACTCATGTACCAAGACGGACCTAAGTCTTTAAATCATTGTGTGGTTCTGATACTGAGTTTTGCTGTGTAGCTAGCTAACCTTCTCAATATTTTAGCAACCGCAACTTTCTCCTCATTCATAGCAAAGTTCTGTCCTATACAATTCCTATTGTAGAACACAATAGAATAAACAACCAGTCAGTGGAGGTGTGTACTAACCTTGGACCAGCTGAAAATGGGACATAAGCAAATGGATCTCTTCCCTTAGAATTCTCCACTGTAAATCTCAAAGGATTAAACTCCTACAATACAAATCAACTTTGATTCTTGAACAACTGTACAGTAGACCCAACAGTGGTTACAAGTAGTGTGTTCGGGATTTTCCATGGCCACAATCAGTTATAACCTCTTTTATTGATGTTGTAATTGGTACATGCAGCAAAACTTTTCTATAGTACTCATTTTACCACTTTTTATTGCAAAATTATCTGAACTGTCTCCAGACTATGTGTTAAGCGCCTTTTAAAAATAATAATCATGTTAGCAAGTTATTATGCTAAAACGGTATACTGAGTAGTATACAGTACAGTGGAACCTCAGTTATCTGGACCCCACTTATCCGGATTCTCGGTTAACCAAACTTATGGAAATGACTGCTCTATTAGAGTAGTGACTGTTCTATTAGGGTAGTTGAAAATACTGGTATTAAAAAAAATTCTTTATGCTATTATAAGGCTATTTATACAGTTTCAGAGACATGAACTTTTCAGACTTATGGACCACTCCTGGTCCCAAGGGGTTCGGATAACTGAGGTTCCACTGTATACAATTTAAGTCTTTTTGCAAAGGTGTGGTACAAGACTATATTCAACTAGGCAACTGAACTGAAACAGACTGCACATGTCTCAGCGTGAAACCCAATAGTTCACTGGTAGATAGTCATCCTTAACTTTAGCACACATACCAAGTAAACAATAACCAAAAGCTTATAAACAACGAACTTCATGCTGTGATGTCACAAAATACAGTTATATAAAAATTCTTAGCCAACTGAATGACAACCAGTTTATGTAGTTGCCAGTAGTTACTAAAAGCAGTTAATAAAGCATAATTAAAAGTATACATCTGTCAAAGTAGCTACAGATGCATGACACTTGGATTAAAATTTCTGGTAAAGTTAGATTCCATTAAATGCCATTGTACAATATGACCCCACCCATTATCCATTAATACACACACCTCCACATCATCTCCCCAAACTGAAGCATTGTGATGAAGACCATAAATTCCAAATATCACCTTAGTACCTACAGTGGTATGAACAGAAACATATACTTAGGCAAGCTTATTTTACCTAATTATTTAAATACAACATATCCATACATCATACATTGCATTATTATGTACGTAAATCATAAGTTATTGTCAGGTAATCAGTTGCATAGCAGTTTATTATTTGTTATCAAATATTTTGTCCATAGCACATTTTCTTCACAACTAAATTTAGACATAATAGCTAAAAAACCTGCAAGTGAAAACTGATTGTACCATATCACATGTGATATGCTGGAAACTACAGTAAATACAAAATCACATTTAAGCCCCTAGTAGTTACATGAACACGTGGTTACTGAATCATGCACGCCTCAACAGCATGCAGCCATGTTGAATAACAGCTGTTACCAGCATTGTGTTGTACATCCAGTCTTTAGTTGAAATGACATTATTGACTGCTGGAGTTGTTGTAAAACAACAAAATATACAACCACCTGATTTAAATGGCCCCCTTGCCTTCAGTTGTACCACCCAAAACTTGTGAGATTCCAATGATGCCTGTTCTCTATCATCTTCAATTCATTGCAATTGCAGGGCTGCAATTTACTGGTCAGGCCAAGTAATGGCTACAGTCAGGAGAGTGTAAAAAATTTGCTTGCAAAGTATGCTTTCTGGGAATGCCCCCCCATCCAAGAAAAAAAATTGAAACAGCAGTCCTGAAATTGCACCTGAGAGTGTTTTTAGACAGTAAAAAAATATTTTAAGCATTTTCACATTTTCAGCTATATTATTCAAAGACTGTTCTATTAGATCCGACTGTTCTATTAGAGTATATCAATGCGTATTTTTCAACCAAAAAACTTTGCTATGGCCACTGCTGTAGTGGCCGTACTGCTTGCAATGGCCCTGAATAATAAGTATCCAGTTGAATGTGAATGAGTAAACATAGCTGTCTATGCCTGTATCCAGTATGCTTTCGCCTTTTGGCTTTATATATTCACAGGTATACGAAACAAGGAACAAAATAGTTGATTGGTATGAAACCACAATCGATCATCAGATGCTAGTGTATAAAACAAATGGGGTGAGTGATCTGTAGTTCTTTCACCTATCAGGTGAGTGGCCCTGAGTGATATATATCACTTACCGTATAGTAAAAAAGTTTGGCAGTAAAAAAGTTTGGCAAAAAATGCATCCTGTAAAATAGCAAAACTTTTAGGGGCACAGACTTCTCTACTAGCAATCACATATCCCAGTATCCATTGACTACATAGTGAATGGCATAGATACATAAGTCAGAATAGCAGAGGGTTGCAGCTCCATCCATACATGTGACTAAACACATGAGCACACACAATTCAAGGGATATAGCTAGAAAAGTTTTTCAAAATCATGTACAACATTCAGCTTAATTAAAACTGTGAAGTTTCTTTTTCAAAATTTGCTATTTGGTATGATAATCCTTACAAGTTCAACAGACAGTTCATTGTGGTACTTAACATAACACAGACACACCTTTAGGCATTACACGGCCATCAAATACTACATCCTGTGACAGCTCTCTGCCAATTCCAGGTACTGGTGGAAACAGCCTCAATGATTCCTTGATGCACATGCCAACATACTCCAGATGGCTCATGTCATCCCTGTAAGTGTAGAATATTAGTAACCCACCACTACTATTAAAGGTACAGTAGACCCTCAGTTATTCAACCCTAGTTTGTCTGTACCCTCAAAATTAGAAATGACTGTTCTATTAGAGTATTTCAACAAAGCACTGTATATAAATTTATGGGTCTCAGTCATCCGGACAATTCACTTATCTGATCACTTTTACCATTGTCTGAGATACATTGGGTTCAGATAACCTAGACTCTACTGTAGTAATAGGTACATAGTTAAGGCACACTTCATACTAACTTATTCTATGAATATATGCAGTAGTGCTTAATGTATAGTACTACTGTGTTTTCAGAGATACAAGTATTGCTGGTAAAGCTATTCTCAACAAAGCTGGTTACGCTACTATGTTATTTTTATCTTAGTTTGTACCAGGTCAGATCTTCATTTTCCTTCTCATCAAACAGAGCATCCACCTCCTCCCTACACTTGGCCTGGTGTTCAGGGTGGATAGCAAGGTTGTATAGTGTCCAGGACAGACCACTAGCTGTAGTGTCATGTCCCTCAAATACAAATGTGTCCACCTCAGCTCTGATCTCTTCATTGGATAACCCAACTCCTTGTTCATCCTAACACAGTTAACAAACATGATAACTGACATGAAACAAACTCAGAAACAACAAAAATACGGATTGCTTGCATGTACACATAACTGTAGTCTATCAGTAAGTTGAAGATAAACAGGAAACAAAAACACAAGGGTGTTCTACAATAATGTGTACTTTCATTGGGTAGCTCCTCACAGACTGAAACATAACAAGTAACTTACTATGGCTTCACTACATACTATGTATAATAGTTAACAGAGTACGTTTTAGCTAAAAGTTCCTGTGTGTAACACATACCCTTGCTTGTAATAGGACATCAATGAAATCAAGGTACTTCTTTTTTTGTTTATTGGAAGGTGCTCCATTCATGACAGCATCGTCATAAGTTCTCTATAGCAGGAAAAAATTAGCATATAAATGTTTTAATGGATGTAGTGAGTACGGTACATACATATAAGTATGTAATTAATACATGTACACTGAGATTACGAAGTGGTATTGTCAGGTGCTACATTTGTACAGACATCAATAAAGCCATGACCATATTGAACAGGTGATATAAAAGTTGTCAAATTAAATTGTCTCCACATAGTGTAACCAGGAGGCACATCAGGAGTATTTTACTGGGATCATATAGCTGACACTTCTTCAGGTCTTACAAGGCACAAATCAGTTGCATGAAATCCAAATGCATCATTTTACCACCAATTAACTTATCTGTGGTGGAGATATGTACCAGTTCATAACACCGACAATTTAAAGCAATTTTTGAAGAGTCCTGCTGGAAACTTGGGTCTTGGCAAAGTGCCAGAAACAAATCACAAACAGATATGAACTCCTCCCCACATTGATGTATTCTTATACACACCTCCAGATATAACATCCAGACAGCATAAAAACAGACATGATTTTAAGGAGGTTGCACTATTTTTCTTAGCACCAATACATTTTAAATTAGAGATTATTGTTGTTTACGGTGGTGGTCCGGAACAGTTTTAACAAGGCTTGCAACAGTGTTGTACAAACTATCACAATAGCAGTGAGGCTTAACCATATCATTATTGTGGTTTACTACCAGATCCTGTCATGTGCAAAGTAATAAAATTTTGTTGTGTAAAGGATATCACCGTGTCAAGATTGTGTAGTTTTAGACCACAGCAGTGTTATGATTGACTTGTTTGCTGCCTAACATCAGAGTTGTTGTGCAATGGCTCAACCACAGAGAGCTGTACACAATAACCTGTGCTATCATTTTATACAGGCAATATGGTTGTGACAGACGCTGTTTTGCTAAGCACTGTGTTAAAATAAAAACTCATTTTAAAAATTGCTTCTCAGAAAGTGTTGGCTGGGAAGTAAATTTATGTATGTTTGTAGCTCATACGTACTGTATCTCAAATTGTGCAATTCAAACAGGTTATACCTCAAGCCAGGCCTGCCTCAAGCACTCTGTCCCTTATGGGAAGAATATCGCTCAGATATGATGGGAAGGATTGAAGAGCTAGGTTGTGATTAATTGATTGATATGCCCAACCATTTGTTGTTCGATTTTCACAACTTTTAACACTACAAATCCTACTTTAGAAATGTAAGTCATACAAAAGCACTTCCACTATGCACAGCCACACTTACTGTTTCCTCCAGCTCTTTCCTCCTCCTAGTAATGATGTCCATGGAAAAATCATGTACCAGTTCAGCAGCTTTGTCATACTGCCGCTTGGATGATGAGAGGTTGTAGATGACGTTGAAATAGTAAGGGAAATACCTGAAGTGAAGATCATGCATTGTAAATACTGGATAACCAGCAGCGTAAACATCGGATACTATTCTAGTGTAGGTATATAGGTTTTATTGATTTGAAGTTTGTTTCACTGTGTATTGAAGTCATTAAAATGCACATCAAAATTTTATGTGGCATGGTATTTTACCCAGTTTATTTCAATATGCTTTTATAGCATAACAGTAATGACTGGTTTTCGCTCAGCTGGTCACATATAGGCATCTCAGCACATTTCACTCACATCATCCTCTCCAATGATAACCTTGTCAATTCATATACAGCAGCAATGTAAGGATCACGCTCACTACATCAATACAAATCACAGAACAATTTAACATGCATGTGGTATTCTATGGCAGAATACACATTATGGAAACAAGTTTTTAAAAAGTTTGTTGTTAACATTACTCACTTAGCTGTCTGGCAGTTGCTCTCATAACTACAAGTACAACGTAACATCACATCCAACGTCAACATACTGGATGATGAGAACAACTCCACAACATCATCTCTGCCCACCTTTGACCACTTGTCCTAATGTAAAAATTATAGTGTACGTGTACGTGTACGTGTACGTGTAGTGTGTGTGTGTGTGTGTGTGTGTGTGTGTGTGTGTGTGTGTGTGTGTGTGTGTGTGTGTGTGTGTGTGTGTGTGTGTGTGTGTGTGTGTGTGTGTGTGTGTGTGTGTGTGTGTGTGTGTGTGTGTGTGTGTGTGTGTGTGTGTGTGTGCATGTGTCACACATATTTGCAGTTATTACTGTACATCAGCTGGCTTCATAGGTTATAAGGTTTCTAAAGTGAGGGTGCCTGTTATCCACTATCCACTTGACCACCTAAGAGTACAGCTTTCATATCAACACTAAAATCATTTTTAGAGGCGTTTAACACATATGAAGGTGCTAAGAAGGAAGTTTTATGTGATCGTGCAATAAAGATAGGAGTAGGTGTACTCATACAGTGAGTAGAAAGAATAATGGCATATCCAGGATGGGGCATTGGGATAAATACTTCCTCTCCCACTTCCTTTCTATCCTTTCCTTATCTTCAACTCAAGAAATACTTACGTATGCAAGTATTAGTGGCTTACTGTATACCTTTACTTCAAAATAAGACATGCACTTACATGCATGTGAAACATTCTTTTGCAAAGGTTACAATGGTAAAATTCAGCTCAATTTGAGGATTCAGTTTCGGCCAAGTCTATATTAACATGTGATTTACTGCCTTTAATGCTGTAGCCATTAAGCATCAAGAGCAAGGCAGCACAGAGGATGCAAACACAATATTAGACAGGTATTAATGGCAGGATTAATGGCAGGATTAATGGCAGGATTAATGATAGGAAAGAATCTTTTTTCTATTAAAGCTGGCACTTGTACATTACCCATAAATAAAGCAGCCAGCTACATAGCCTTACCAAAAACTTTTAGCATAAATATGAGAATAGGTTCTACATGAAAAAGTTATAACTATGTGTACACACTCACCAATAGAACATCCACACATTCACAATAAACATTCATATAAGGTTTCAAGATATCAAAATGAAATGCTGGTGTGAGTAGGCGTCGTGTACGGGACCATTTAGGCCCACTTCCAGTTAATAATGATTCACCTGTGATGTCATAATAATATATATATACATACATAAAAACATACATGCAGGCAAAATATTGATAAATACAGATTTCCTGGTGCACAGGTTTTGTGGATGAAAATTTTTCCACAGTTTTATGGCTGGATGTGAGTACGTGCCTGGTTTCCTGAAATTGGTATGTGAACCAACAAATTTAAGAAAATAAACTTTCATTCAGTGAACAAAGGCTGTTAATGTACGTACTATGGTATTAGGCATATGGAGGTAGTGCGTCATTAAAACTGTTTAATGGGGGATTCAGTGACTGAAAATCAATATAGCAGGCCTTGTAATCTACTAAGAATACCACATTCTTTCAAGTTGAAAAGGAGACTGTTCCCTCTTCATGTGCAAACAAAAAATTAAGAGTAGCCTTGAGGCTTTGTCTAGAGAGTTTGTGTAAGAAAACGTTATAGAAGGCAAACTATAAAACAGTTGAAAAGATATTTTGTGTGTAATTTTTGTGGTTAAAAGTGGGAGAGTCACAGGGGGAATTTTCCCCTTCCCTATCACACCAAAAACTATACAAGATTGAGATATTCTAATAGAGCAGCCAATCAAATATTCTAATGGAACAGTCACCACGCATAACACTACTGACTGTTAACTATTGAAAATCCTCAACAGTTGCTGAGTATGAAACTAGTATCTGCAGCACTATGCCACACTTAACCTGCTATTTTGCAAATGAAATGCACACGGTCCTTGGTATGTTATAACTATACTACTATACTTGTGACTGTTACTTATACCTATACAACTTTTGATCAATGCAGAAAACAGTATGATTCAGATATTTGTGCATAAAACTCATTTCTGCCCTGCTAATGTAATATTATGATCTTAATTTGTAAAAAAAAATTAAACATTGTAATAGAAGAATTCTAATAGAACAGTCAGTGGGTGAAATTGCCATCGGGGCACCAACTTCATTGCCCTCCCTGCCTATGAAGCTTAACAGTCTAATGTAATGTATAATTCATACCACATATACAGCATCATCAGATTTCAATGACTTTCTATCTTTACAATGTCCCTGTGTGTGTGTATGTGTGTGTGTGTGTGTGTGTGCGTGCGTGCGTGCGTGTGTGTGGGTGGGTGTATGCGTGTGTGTGTGAACTTACCAAGCCATGGCATGAGTGGATAGTAGAAGACATCAAGCTTTGGTTCTATATAAGTGCAAATGAAATGCAAAATGAGATCACTTCCCATGTGCATGAATACATTGTACATACATACGGTACCGCTCAAATGCAACGTCGTCTTGTGAGAGTGCAATCAATTAAAAAACTCACTAATTAAAAGGGCATGCCACCCATTTCGTTCGCGAGTATTCATCCCAAACAAAACGGGATGAATACTTGCAAGCAAAACTGGTGCCACATTCTTCAGTTAGTGAGTTTTTTTAGTTGTTTGCACTCTCGCGAGACAACATAGCATTTGAGCAGTATTGTATTTGTATATACACAACAACAACTACACAATAGCAACTTAACCATGCAGTACTGTACAATTACTACAATTCAATGACACTATACACATGTGCATAAACAGACACAAACTATACCTGGACCGAAGAATGGCCTTGCTGTATCAGGGTGGTGTGCAAACAGTGCATAAAACAGATACCCAAAGTGAAAGACGTGCATCTTTGGATTTAGCTTAGTACATTCCACAATCCATTTAGCTGTCTCATCATGATTTGAGAAAAACTGTAATCAAGATACACATCTGCAATAACAGGTTTAGTATTTGAAATTTAGTTATAATGATACTATGGAAATTAAGGCTACAGTAGCATTTTCATGACCACCATACCAATCTAAATGCTTCATTTTTCTTGCCAACATGTGAGACAAAAAATAAGGTATCCATACACAACATTTTCAGAGATGTACAAGATAAAAAAATGTTATATCTTAACTAGGCTTTAATATGTGTATTGGAGATTGGTTAACCAGGTCGTCTGGGTTGAGTATTGATTGTTGAATTAGAGTATTTCAATTATTCCAGTGTTTGGATAACACACAGTATTCCTGGTAACTAATCGGATGGTTCAATCATGTTGCTTAAGAACTACGTAATTTATAGAAAGAGTTGCTTAGAAGTCTTGTAAAAACCTCATAGTTGGAAATTCATACTGTACAGTACAGTGTACGACTTGCAGCAGTAGTGTATGTGAGATATAATTAAAATCATTCTCGACAAGAAATTCATAACCAAGAGACATGTTTTAATTTAATAATTTTTTCACCTCCAAACTTTTAATAGGCTTTAAACTAGCTTTGTATAAACGTTTTTCAGGAGGCATTTTTGAGTCACATGAGCATATGCAAATACGTGACTGGGCCTCTCAGTATTGGAAAAGAATATTAATTTTACATTAGGTAACTTGTATTATGAAGCCAATTAAATGTTGAATGAGGGTTCCAAATGTATGGCCATAACTGAACATGATGGCTTACAAAGTTATGTCATGAAATTTTCAAAAAGTAGGCAAATTTTATGTGTCCACATGCTTTTTTTCACAGGTCCGGTAACATATTACTTTTTTTTGTAAGGCAATTTTTAAAACTACTAAGCAAGAAAGTGTGGCACGGGGATATCTTTAACAAGTACAAAATAAGAGGCCTTCTGTAGTGAGACAAATATCGAGGCTCAAGAAAATCTCACTAGCTAGTCGCGAGTTTTGTAATCCTGTATAATGCATTAGGATATTCAACCACTAACGATGTGTCTACACGGCCAGGGATTTGTGAGTGCCGCCTGCAAAACCTTAAAAAATGTAATGTAAAAGTTACAGGTTCTAGCTCCAGTTCTAGAATGGGAATACAATATTGAGCTCTGGAATCAGAATTTGTTCACTGACGGCCACGCCTAGGTTAATTGGATCTGAGATTGGATCATAACAATGAGTTAGCCTCTACATCTTTAATATAACACAGGTACAAGAGTACTGTACAACGTACCAGATTTGCGTGTCCCCAAAACCAGTGCATCTTCGGGTGGCGGGACAGTCCGCGAAAAGCACGATGCATTTTCCAGAAATGAGCCACCACTTTTCCTAGCGTGTACACAACCAGCACAGTCAACACTGCCAACAGCACCCTGACCATGATGCTCCCTCCTAACACGCGTAGTAGTGAATCCATCGCTGTTACTCTCCCAACTCCACTCCAGATCGATCACTAGTCTGACACATCACTTTTCTCAGCACGGCGCTTATCGATTGGAAATCATAAGCGCCTGCTCCTTTTTCGGAGCAGGTGCTTATAACTTCCAATCGATAAGCGCCGTGCGAAGAAAAAGTGGTCTGGCCACGCGCGAGACTATAGCTAATATCTCGGCTAATATGCAGGGAGGCTGTTATGTAGTCAGGCGCACGCTTGTAATAAGGTGTGGCACATTCCACGGTGAACGATCTAAGTATAGGCGACGTGATACTGCAGGCCCGTACCCAGGAGGGATTCGAGGAGGTTCAGTCGAACCCCCTATTTTAAACAGGAAATTTTATTTTACTGTAAAACGATCTTTTCAACTGTAATCTGCGTTCTATAGAGCTTATGCAGGGGGCGTGGTAATTATTTCTAAGCGCCTAGCTCTTACCAATTTAAGACACGCGTTAGGACCAGTTCGCCATTTGTAGGTACAACTGTACAAGATGCCAAAGGAGTGTTGTGCTGTGAATTGTTCAAATTTGTGTGTAAGAGGGAGTGGATTAAGTTTTTATACTTTCCCAGCGGATCTAGATTATTATGATTATGATGTGATTTGGGTTGAGGCTTAGAAGCCTGTACACCCATTCAATTACATACATATACATACCTAAATTAGATGCAATGAACAAAAATTAACTATGAATATAATTATTACATTAACATAAATCTATAGTCATAAAAGTAATTGATCGAAGAAATGGATTGCTACTGTAAACAGGAAGAACTGGTACCCAACCGAGCACACGGTAATATGTAGTGAACATTTCATTGATGGACAAAAGAGTAACAACCAGTTTGCACCGAACTACATCCCTACAATATTTCAACGCGTTGACAGTCCTATGAAACGAAAGATGGAAGCTCAGGTCGCGGATTTTCGAAGAACAGCTTCCAGAAAACGGAGGATAGAGCAGACCGAGATCACTGATCAGCGAAAGAAAAAGGCAAAGGAAAGCAGAATGCAAGAGCTTGCTGAGTCTAGCAAAAGGCAAGAAAATTGGAAGAAGAACGGAGGCTGAAAGAAATAGAAGAGCAGCAAAGGTTAGACGTCGAGGTTAGAGGACGAGAGGAAAAGACGTGAAGAAGATGAGAGATTGTTGAGAGAAGAAGAAAGGAGAGAAGTTGAACAAAGAAAGGAAATTGAAGATGCCAAACAAAAGAGGTTGGATGAAATGAACAGATTGCAACAAGCTGAAGAGACACAACTAAAGTATGGTGAACTACTCCTGAAATACAACCAAGCTGTAGAAGAGCTTGAACAGCTAAGAACAAGAGAAGCTAAACTGAATACAAAGGATGATGAGTTGCAGACAAGGATGGCAAGTCGACAGAGCTTAGAAGAGAATGATAAGCAAGTGAAGTTTTATACAGGCCTACCATCGTTTGCAGTTTTGCTAGCCATATACAATTTGGTGATAAAGGGTCTACCTGAATGTCATTTTTGTGGCTGCCCCATGTTTGATCAACTCTTGATTACTTTGATTAAGCTATGACTTAATAAGGCCACAATTGTATTATGTCGATGTCATAAGGCCACATTGTATTACCATAAAATTCTTGTGACAAGCTTGCTTTTTTTTTCTGTATATGCTACCCTGGCAATATCTTCATGCTTGCACCCATACTGACATGCAGAAGAAGTAAATTTATGCTGCTCAGGATAGCATATAGCCTTATCAGGGAAATAGATGGTTGAAAATGGTTCATGTAACTTAGAAGCTGTTATCCCACCCGCATGTTGCTCAAACCAAGCTTTGTGCGCTCCTCCACCATGACAGCTTGATTAAATGTGAAAGACACAGTCTCGTAAATATCTTCACATTTGGTCAAAAGATGATTATAAGCCAGCTCCATTGCCATCGGATCATGCAACTCTGTTAGAGGTTTGGGTAAAACCCCAGATTCTGCTTCTGGAACATAAGAATCATTATACTCAGCCATCAATGACAGCACAACTGGTTTCCCCGGCCCTTGAGACATTTCATTATGAAAAGTGGCTAAATCAGAATCAGTAGACTTAGGAATAGAAAACTTTTTGCTTTTCGTATACGGGTCTCCACATCTTTCAGTGACAGCTTGTTTGCGCTTATGCTTTGGTGTAGTGAAGTTTATTTTACCAATTTCAGAAAATGGGACACTTCGAAAAGTGCTTGGTAGCCATGAATACGGCAATGATGTGCATGAAAACTGCTGCTCCATCTGAGTATTTAACTCTAGCATAAACAACACAGAAGCAATGTGTGAACAAGCCTCTCCAGCACCAGCCATATATGTACAGTGAGCACACAACACTTTTCCACTCTGTTTAACTGAAACCATACCTTCATGAGGGTAAGGAAAGGCTTTGTGAAGTGCTGTAAACAAGTAAAGCTTGGTACTACCAAGAGTACATAATAATAGAGTAGGGAGGAGAGTGTCTAACTTCAGTGGATTTACCAAACTCACAGCGCTTAGACCTTGTGCAATCAACTATAGCCACCAAAGGTGACAAATGGCTTGCTCTGTGAAGGAAGTTGTAGCACTTCTACTGCTTCAATTAGGATATATCAACAGTCTTCTGTTCACTTAAAGGTATTGATTTATTACTAGAAGTTTTATGGATTGAAGTAGGAGGGTTTGAGTGCAGTGTGTTTGTATGGATTATATTGAGAGTTAGACACTCTCCTCCCTCTTCTATTATGTACTCTTGGTACTACTGGATCGACTGACACTGCAAATAACATCGCTCACCCATCCATTCACAACTTGATTGAAAGCCTCCAGACTTTTGCGAGGGGTCACCAACTCACAAATAAGGGGTACGGATTTCAAAATCTTGAACATATTTCTCAAGATTTCACGGATTTCACAAAATCGAACGAGAGCTGCAAAATATGATTTTAAATTACAGGTTGGTGTAGAGTGATAAGTTCTGAAATCACCAAAAAATAGTGGGAGAAAGAAACAGAAGTTCAACAGGCATGTAAGAGCAAAGCCTCACGAAATTGAGAGGAATTGCGAAGCCATATAAAACCAGGAGTAAAGTCTAGGCATAACTTTTAAATGAAACCCTACAAAACCAGGAGCAACTCGCAGCTGAAGCCCTATAAACCAGGAAACAAGGCCAATCATTCAGGGGAAATCCAGTGCGAAACCCCTCAAAATCAGGAGCAACTGTCAAGCTCTATCTGGTGTGAAACCCCACAAAACCAGGAGCAATTGTCAAAACTCTATCTGGTGTGAAACCCCACAAAACCAGGAGCATCTCAGTGTATGCTTCAGTTGCTTTTGTAGTTGGTGTGTTGCTAAGTTTATGAAGTTTTGCTAAGTTTATAGTTTGCTAAGTAAATCCGAAGCGGAGCGGAACATCGGATTTCATTCTCACTTTTGTGCAGGAGCAGTTTGCATGGATTCCCTAGTTTTGTTTGGCTTCTCAGTTTCCCACAACTCCTGGTTTTGTTTGGTTTCCATAACTCGCTTAATATAAATCCGAAACGGAGCGGAACATCGGATTTTATTTTTACTTTTGAACAGTTTGCATGGATTCTCTTCTGGTTTGTAGGCTTCTTTCCCACAACTCCTGGTTTTGTTTGGCTTCCACAACTCGCTTAATACAAATCCGAGGAGGAGCGAACATCGGATTTCATTCTTACGTTTGTGCAGGAGCAATCTGCATTGATTCTCCTGGTTTTGTATGGCTTCTTTCCCACAGCTCCTGGTTTTGTTTGGCTTCCACAACTCGCCGGCTTAATACAAATTCGAAATGGAGCGGAACATCGGATTTTATCGATGTACTTTTGAACAGTTTGCATGGATTCTCTCCTGGTTTGTGTGGCTTCCTTCCCACAACTCCTTCGCTTCCACAACTCGCTTAATATAAATCCGAAACGGAGCGGAACATCGGATTTCATTCCCTCTTGGTTTTTTCGGCTTCTTTCCCACAGCTCCTGGTTTTGTGCGGCTTCCACAACTTGATTATACAAATCCGAAGCGGAACGAAACATCGGATTTCATTCTTACTTTTTGTGCAGGAGCAGTTGAGTGTAAGCTACGGTACCAGAACGGGTATAGAATCAGAATCACGATAACAACATACGATTTCGTATTTCAGGCAGGATTTTACTGAAGGTGTACGAGATTTCGAAGCAGTTGGTGACCCTCGGACTTTTGTAAGTTTTAAGTTGTTCATGTGTGTAAAGACTCGGTGTCAGTATTAGGTAGTTATATACATCTCCGTACATCACATCTGGCCATTCATTCCACTCAATAGCACGTTCTGAAAACGATGAGGCTTCTCCAGTCGGCAATAGGGATCTTCCTCGCAACAAATCAACTTCAATTTATCGAGATATCGATCCTTGGTGTCTCCTGACTGTTCTAAACAATACTGTGAATAAGAAAACGCTTGGTTTACACGTTGTGCACTATCCATGAGCAGTTTCACCGTGGTTTCACTAAGTAACGTTTCTACCCTACAAATGGCGGAACGGTGCTAACGCGTGTAATAGCTGGGCGCTTAGAGATAATTACCACGCCCCCTGCATAAGTTCTGTATACCGTACGCAAGGAAATTTTGACGTAAGAAAAATTTGACGAATTCAGACTTCAGCAGATTTGACGAATGAAATGTTGACGAAAATCAAGAAATTGTAGGCAAAACCTGTACTTTTAAGGGCGCTTATAAATATTTGACGAATTTAAATTTGACGAATTAAACCGATTTGTCAAATTCGTCAATTTTTTTTGACGTCAAAATTTCCTTGCGTACGGTATATTCCATGGCTTCACAGCTGAACCCATGTAGTGACTTCCAGGTACTGATTAACCATATATAGCGCTTCGAGTTTATCTGTGTGTACATATAGAAACCACTTTAATGATGCATGAATACAGACAGTGGTTTTCTCTCTATCGCTAAGGCTTCCATTATTCTCAGTACCTTAATGAAGGCCATCCATTGAGCCATCCATGACCATACTGCACTGAGAGTCACTAGCTATTATTATTTCGATCATAGGCGGCGGAAAGGGGGGGGGGGGCTAGGGGGCTAAAGCCCCCCCCCCTCGGTCTGCTGAGGGGGGGCTTAGCCCCCCCTCAGAATGATATCACAAACGAAATTATCTTTCTTGGAGCGTTGGATAAAGATCGAGATGCTCTAATAGAGCAGTCACTCTAATAAAGTAGTCAGTGTGTAGCGAGCTATGAAAGGATTTTTATGTAGTTTATCAGCTAGAAATGGTAGCTGGTGAGGTGGAAAGCTCTTGTCAGTTGGTTGTGACCTTTTTTTTTTTTTTTTTTTTTGGTCTCACCTTACCAAACTATAAAAATAAGTCTGGGTGTCAGCCCAGCCCCCCCCTCATATCAACTACTTCCTCCGCCGCTGATTTCGATTAATTCCAATCGTAACTTGTTAAATATGTTCTAATAAGAGCTCGGAATAGCAATGATGAACACCAGACTGGATGGACACTGTGACTGATAGACTGTCAACTATAACAACAATTAAGCATGGCTTGTTGCATTCAATGACATGAATTCTAAAGTGTCAAGTGTGTGAGTCTGTCAGTTGTTTTCATACTATAACCTATACTATTATGGTTATCATCCATGTTTGGACAATGGTGAAATTTTTTTTAGCTTATAGCTGAAGTGAATGACCCTGAGCAGTCTTAGAAATGATGGAGTGTACATACACTACAACCATATTGTAATCTCTTCTTTGCATTATATACAGGGGCAAATCCAGGGAGGGTTCAAAGGGTTCCATGGAACCCCCCTTTTGAAAGAACCTCTCTTACTCGAGATACTCTAATAGAGCAGTCACAGTAGTCTTTTGAGGAGCGATGTAGCAAGCTATGTATACAGTTATAAATAAGGAAATGTAGTTGGTGAGGGCATCTATGGTGATTGTCAGCAGGTGATGACCTTTTTTTTTTTTGTCTTCAACTTACAGTTAGGCTGAAGTTGCAAATCCAAAGTGGAATCCCCTTTTTAAAAGTCTGGATCCGCCCCTGATATAGCCGGTGTGTGATGGGCCCATACTGAGAGGAATTTGTGTCAACACAATGACATGTGAGAAGTTTATTTAATCAGTGCATGCATTTCTGCAATTTGAGGCTATTCTCAGGACATTGAATATTAAACCTTTCTCAGCGTCTGGGGGCCCCACATCTGGGATCGCCTACCACTTCAATTTAGAACCCTCCTTTTGAAATTCCTGCGTACGGGCCTGGATAGGTGAGTGTCAGCTTGCTATATAGTCTAATAATAAGGAATATGCATATCTTGATTCTCGCTTGGATCAGTTCTGGCCAGCTAGCCAGCCTGTGTTAATTTTTTTTCTTTGTTTGTCATTTTCCCCGACCAAATGGACAACACAGGCTGGCTAGACTAATTTACTGTTACCTTGAACTGAATCTTAGTGATAGCCGGCATATCTATAATATATGGTGATAGTACTGTACATTGCCAAGGATTTTCCTAAAGCAATTAATTTTCTTACAGTGGTCTTATTTATTTATCGGTGACTCGGATGCACAAAACTCAAACATGAGTGTATGTGTGCAAGTACAATTTGTTCATAAACGGCAAAGAGTTCCATTCACGTATGGTGGCTGGCAAAAATGAATGATGATAAGAATTTAACCTTAAGCTTACTTGAAGTTGTCTAAACTTTTGCTGGTGACCTCGAGTTTTTGTTTCAGATAGTTTTATCAGTCCTGGGGTGCACATGCCTTAAAATTTACTTATAAGCACAAAACTTACTTATTTGTAACACACACGATAAAACTATGGTGATCAGCTTGTAGACAAACTCCATAGCGATTTTCATCCTCATTGGAGCTCGGATGACAGAGCAATCCCAAGTTTATAAATGTGAGTTGTTATTTTGTGCCAAGGTTTTATATACAAAGAATTTTTTTATTAAAACATCTTGAATACTGGAATGCCTATTATAAGATGATGTGGGCATGGCATCTTGGTAATTACATTGTGAGTAGCTGTGCCCATGTTGTCTTCGAGTCTGGTACAGTAGAAATAATTAGTTTGTACATTGTATCTTTGTTAGAAATCGTCCTAGATTCTTGGACTAATTTAAGGCTTATGTGTTACTGTGCTATTTTGCATCACAAGATCACATGTTTTGTGTAACTTACTGCCAATCAAACAGGGACAGAAGACAGTTACCAGCATCTGTAAATTACGTACTTATTTTGATCTTTTGTATCATATAGAAGTGAGAAGAAATGCACAACTTACGTTAAATGTTATGTGAGGCACTACAATTGTAGTCTTATTATATGACCCGAATCTTCTTTTTATTTCACATCAGACCAATCACAATAAACAGCAAATCAAAACAGGTCATGACTTGTGATCACTAGTTACAGGTCAACAGGCATAACAGCTGGGAGACCAGCCCCACCATTAATACCTGACTCAATCTTACTTAGACTTAACAATAATTGCAAATCCATTGAATTTATTTTAGTGGCCTGACATTGACACCTTTAACCTTGCTGAACTGTCAGGCCATATCATATGGTGCGAAGTTTTTGGAGGGGAGGAAGGTTTGCGGATCACCACTATCTAGGGAATTTTCACTCCTTTAGGATCTTTTATAATACTAAATACCTAGCTGCAAATTTTGAGGGCAAATTTTCTTGGATAGCTGCCATTCCACTAAATATATTAAAAATTTCCCCTTGAAAAACTCACTATACAGTATGTAGTTTGATTGGTGACTTGGTAACGAGGATTTTAATTTCATGAATAAAGAATTTTAGTTCCCCAAAATAATGTATGCCTATAGTTTCACATGATTTATACTGTAGACACCAGAGTTGGGAGTAACTATAGTTACTTTGTAACTAAGTTATGTAACTAGTTAGTTTGTAACTAAGTTACGTTATTAGTTACTTTATAACAGTAACTAGTAATAAAACTAATTACATGTTTTGTAACTAGTAACTTGTAATTAGGAGTAACTGTCTGAAAAGTATATAAGTTACTATAGTTACATTGTAACTATAGGTAATTATGCTTTGAAAGCAAGAGCACTTCAATTTTGGTGTTACATCCACATTAGGTAGACACTTCCTGTGTACTGTTCTTCATGATTCAGCTTGAGTAACAGATGAAACAGTTGAACTGATCATGAGCTGAAATGGCCAAAGTAACTAGTATCTAGATACTTAGTTACCTTTTTAAAAGCTTTTGTGCTTGGCATTATAATTATGTAATTAATTATTATTGTTAGTAAAGATGAAAGCCATATAGTTTATAATGCTTACTTTTATCTACGATAGCGATTTATTTTGTATTATAAATTGTTTTTCCAAAACTTATCAAATAAAATTTGACAGAGATAGCAACTGAATGTACCTGCTAGAAGCCACCCCTTTAGTCTACACTAACAGTCTACTAGTCACAAATCCTACAGTCACATGTTTAACTTTTCACAGGTAGAAGCATAAAATGTCAAGTCACCAGATGCAGCAGCATTGTAAAAGACATTAGACAGAGGATTGACATTGAACTCTCCATTAGTGTAGTGGATATGTACAGTTACATTTGGATTAATTTGTGTGCTCAAAACTTGGACCTGAGGTGACCTTTATTGGTTCAGCTGTACCATTTGTGCTATAACCCATTTATTTGTCAGCATGGCAGCTATAATGAGGCGATCTTATGAGGTGGCCACTAAGTTAGGTTTCACTGTACATTGCAATTGTGTTAATATGTAGGTATCCAATTACCATGTTCATTTGCATGGAAGCCCTATATTCGATTATTGTATATAACCACATTAAGTAAGTTCATTCCAGATCAGTGATGCTGTTGCCTACCACTCCCTGCTCTTTTGCTTGTGTGCTATATACCAGAAGCCATACACATATGCTGACCACAACATGCCATATGCTCTACATAGTCATGTGGCTGGTGAATATAATAATGACCTCAATTACCAGGACTTGTTGACATAAGTGACTGCAGCTGGTACAGAACCAGTGAACACTTGCATGTCGATTGCACAAAACACATCTTCAGGCAATTTAGCTATTGCCATGTGAATAAAATACGTACAATGTTCACACTGTATTATGCACTCAGATGTTTCACTACATGCAGCTATGACCATTATTCTTTGTCTCTAGTTTGACCCATGTATCAAGATAATGCATGGAGAAAATGCCAAAAGTAGTGTAACAAAATGTCATAATAATAACAATATAATGTACATAAAGAGCAGCAAATTTGATTGATAATATTATATTGAATTTAGAATAACTGTCAGCGTTTTAAATTGTAATATGGTTTGTGTTATTGAATTTGTGTAAAATTCTGCATGCCAGACTGGCATGGAGCCATTTGAGTCAGGTGAGTTATGTGCAAAGCATCTTGCCTAAATTTCATCCTACATGCTTAAAAATCATGATGGGTTCAACATAAGCATTAGTTGAGACCAATATCTGTGAGCATTGTCATTTGGCAGTTCATCCTGTCAAACTTTTGCTCCTTCGTCTTTCTTGTTTTAATTTTCTACACTGTTCTATCATATACAGTATAATTACCTTGAATATCCTAACTTTGTGATACCATCACACAGTTCACTCTAACAAATTATTCTACATGCAATGTAAATAATAAGTTAATCGGATGGTTGCAGGTTCGAAGTTTCCCAGGTCCAGTTATGGATTTTTTCTCCCTTCTCCACCTTCTCAAACATACTTTCTGTAACAACTTTAAACAAGCTGTAGGACCAGGAGTCCTGCAGACCTTCAGCACCTGTGCTGTAAAGTCTTAATAAAATACATTAAAGAAAGTTAATTGACTTCTCTATAATTTACAGTGTGAGTTCTATTAGAATAACATTATTCTGTAATGAGCATGTAGCTGCACAATGTAGGGCCCACAGCAAGCATCTTAACATCTGTATACCATGTACATTTCTCATAAGTGTGTACATATATACATAGTTATGTAGCCCAGTGGTGCAGAATAGCCAGACTTTAGCCATGCCTGGGCACTGAGCAAGCCATTCAGCCATGAAATACACATGCATATACACACTTTACACAGTAGCTTTTAAAATGTGTTAGGCATCACTATGTAATTACACTAACTGTATGCAATATGTGTATCTAATATTATAACCTTATTGTAAATGCTAGCTATTGATCTTCTTAATACAAATGTACAATACGTACATCAGTAGTGTCTTAATATCTGACTAGGAGAAAATTGAAATAAAGCGTGAAGTATACACTATTCCATCATGTGATGACTGCATGTGCATTGGATTTGTCAGCCTACAGACAAAAAATGAAAACAATATTAATGCTGATCATGATTAAACAAGTACTCCATGTCATTTGAACTGTAGCTATATACCACTATAGAAATATCCACCCCAGTATCCACGCAGTGCTCAATACTTCAAAGCTGCCCATCTCAAATAGCCTGGCTGGCTCATAACATATAATGATGTTACGGTTGTCTTCTGTTGCTACAAATGGTCCCCCTACCCACTCATACAATACTGAGTGATACAAAGCAAAAGTGGCACAGATTCTATATGTTTTCAACCAACAGAATGCAACACAATCTCTAATACTCAAGATAGTCTATATAATACAGCAGTTACCCAAGTACTCTAATAGAACATACAGTGCATAAAAGTTTTCTCTACTATGAAATCTACTTATGTAGCTATATTGAAAGATGTATTCAACTAGCAAATAAATATATAACAGTATCATAATGATACTGCTTGAGTTACTGTCAAATATACAGGAATTTCCCATTCAAGCGAATGCTCTCAGATTTCAAAGCAACATTTCCTGGGGGGTGATACCTTTTCTAATTGAGTACTGTTCTCCATTCCTGCACTAAGATATAAGGCTATATAAATGGCATGTGTGAACGAAACTATAATGCAGATACACTGATAGGTGAAATTAGGATGACTGTACATCATCAGATCATATTGAACATTAGCTAGCATTACTGTGCATTACATAAGGTCTGGAATAGCAAGAGATGTTGTATGCTCTAGTTACCATTATACAAGGCATGTTACTATATACATACTATGAAATATGAAACTTGTAAGAGAGTATCCAGGAGCTCCAGAATCTCAACTTCATATTTCGGTTTCCTTCCATCTTACACTCCTTTCCCCATCAATACCCATTTTCCTTTCCGTATAGCTCCAGAACAATAACAGATATAATTACTAAATTGGCATCACCAGGTGGGATTGGGATCTCTATCAATAAGAAAACCTTAACTTTTGTATCTAATAATTTAGGCAATATGTATGCATGCATACAGTAACTCTATACTGTAATATGTACCTTATCTAAAACAAGGTACATAATATGTATAGTACAACAATGTGTGTAAGCAATACGGTAATGAATAGACAAACAAAATGGTCATCAGTTACAACAGTGTTGGAGCGATAAAATTTCGGCACAGAACACCATCCTGTAGCATGGCCTTGTAATAACAAATCAGCAGGTAAAGTATCCCTTATTGTATCATTTGTATGAATTGCAGCATGCCAACTCCTATGAAAACTTTCCAAGGGTCAAAATGTGATGGGATTGGATAGTCTATATGCTGGACTGGATCTAATAAATCATTTAAGCAGGAAGATTTTTTGGTGACATTGGCAACAAACAAGAACAAAATTATTGTAAATTACCGAGGCCCTCGCCATCCAATAATCAACATGTAAGCCCAACTGCTGCAGCACATCAACGTGATTCCAAAGAAGGGAAAAAGTCATGATAAATACCAGGAGCCCCTGACACTGAAGAGCATCAAGACGCTCCAAGTGACTTTTGCCTACATGGTACACCTAAGCCTACTCTTATCTCTGGATAATCGAGTATCCACTGTACTTACAAAACTAAATAATTGTATGAACAGTTCAACAGATCGACTACATCCCATGATGCTGAAGCCCGGGCATTAAATATCCTGTATGAACAGAAGATGGTAACATGAGCTGTCTGCTCAAGTATGCAATATATTGTACTCTTTGGTAGATGGAATAGATTGCTAAGTTTTGTAATGGTCATTAGCATGAAATGGCCAAGACAGCCCACTTCAATTGTCACAAAATCAACTGAAAATCCAGCATGTTGAAAGTCCTACAGTTATGAACCATAGCAAGCTTTTTTACAGTTCCTTTGCAGCTAAAAGTAATGCCGAGTATTAGTGACTACAGAGAGTTCTAATAGCGTGATGGAATCTGTGGAAACCAGCACAAGATCATGCAGGTCTGCTTAGAGTAGATGTGATATGAGGTGGAATAGTACTTGGGGGACTAACACTCGCTTGGTAACCAGGAAGATTAGCATAAAGCTTATAACAAGATGGTAAATCCTTTTTAAAGCTCTGAACAAATACCTGCAAAATAGAGTACTAGTCATAACACCAAGTGTATTTCCCTTGAGCAAATGCAATGGAACAAACATAGTTGGTTGTAGGCTGAGTAGAGTGGCAAAGGGTACAAACTGGATTAACAATAATATTCCAGTGAGCTAGATTGAATGGTGTTGGTAAGGTGTCACAACCGGTTCACAATAAGAAAGACAGTTGTTTTTCAGGTAAACCATACATCAATTTTTTCCACAGGAGACATACTTGTTCTAGAGTAACCAGTCTTAATGTTCCTCAAACTTGCGAGTGAAGCCGGGCCAATACCGATGCCAATGCAATACCAATAGACAGTGGTATTGACAGGTGAGGGACTACTGTACCTATGGCAGACGAGACCTATCCACTGCTTCATTACATGTAAAAGTGAGCGAGTGGACCAGTTGTGACACTGCAAGTGATGAGAAGTTAGTATAAGTCAAAAGAAGCAAACACAAACTGGTCATCAATGTCCCCATTGGTCTCCATATGATATTATTTAATAAGCAGCTAAATTTTATAATGCACTCTGCAGTCATTCCCAAACTTGAAAACTTGCCATCTTGACTGGCGGTTTGCTAGGACCTTGGGTAGGACCGATGCATGCATGTGCCCTAACAGACATATCCCTAACAGACATACTGTATTATGTATGGCTGAAGTTTGGGTAGCTATCTGCACCTTAGAATACAATATAATATATAATACTGGCCCTAATGGCATTCTCGACTTAGAATAGAATACAATAATTATAATATCGTTCACCAATAATATGCTATACTGAGTAGTATACTCAATTTCATATCATCCTACCAGATCATGTAGTAGCTCTAAAGTTCATGACAAATTTTCCTCTACCATACAGCTTAATCAATAATTCCTACTTTTACAGATTATTAATTATTATTATTATTATCAAATTTACCACAATGGAAGGCATACACAAAAGGCAAAGCCTGTACAAGGTGTCAGCCACAAAAAAGAACACTACAACTACAAAAATATACAACAAACAAATAATTACAAAACTGTGCAACAATACAAAACATCAATTAACACACACATAATGGTATAATGAATGCCGGAAGGATTTTGGATTTGGATCATTGAGGATGGTTAATGGTACAGAATTCCACAGAAAGACAGTGTTAACAAAGAACGAATAACGACGAGAGTTGATGGTTGCCTGTGGTGGGTTTATTGACAAGTGATGACTTCTAGTAGATGAAATTGAATTAAATTTACAGTGACAATTAAACTTGATGGATGTACGTTGGTGATAAATATTATGGAGGAAAGAAATAGAAAGGTACTGACGTCTTGATTCAAGGGTAGGGAGATTAAGCTGAGAGCAGCAATCACTTGAAGATACAGTCCATGAATTGGTCCGTGGACTCCAGCGACTGCCACAAATCCAACGTGCTGCCCTATTTTGCAAAGATTCAAGCAATTTAATATCTCCCTTGGTATGTGGAGACCACACAACAGCAGCATACTCCAGAGTAGGGCATACAACTGCTTTGTACGCCGCACACTTGGCCACACAGCTGCATCCAAACATTGAGCGCCGTAAACAGTTTAAGGACTTGGTGGCCTTATTAATCACATACCTTCAGTGCTTGGACCAACTCAATTTACCATCAACTAGCACACCAAGGTATTTGACAGGATTGATTACTCAGATAATAGTCAGATTTTGGACCCAGTGATTAATACCTCTCTTCCTATATCCAGCAAATCAAAAGGCAACCAAAAACTTATTTTTACCACATTTTGTCAATTTTGATGTAAACAACAATTGTACCCTCCATTACTTGTGTCCCTGTTGTGATCTAAACTCTCCTGCCCTGTATTTTAATCATTTATGTAGCTATTAAAAGTATAGCTACGTGTTTTTTGTATGTTGTCTACATGTGAGTAGCTAGTCTCGCATGGCCAGACCGCTTTTTTTCCGTATATTGGGTGGGGAATAATATTTGCTATCACTTTTTTTCCCACCCAATACACGGAAAAAAGCGGTCTGGCCACGCGAGACTAGTGAGTAGCTACCTAGTTATTAACAGAAATTAGTTTGAGCATGCAGTTGGCACATGTTGCATCTGACCCTCAACATCACCACGCTATTTTTGCACATAGCTAGCCATTTTAATTCTGTAATCTTGCACTGATCTGGTCACGATTCTGGTGTTGTAAAGCAATAGCTAATAAATTTCAAGAGTCAAGGGGAAAAATTTTCGTTGATTTCGCGGTTTTGGGAGTTACCAGCGAAAATTTTATATTTAGACCTCCATATCTCGCTCCATATAGTTTTGGGAGTGTTTGCAAATCCGCCAAAATCTTATTTTTAGAAACCATTGCTCGAGGGGTCCGCAACAGGCTGAAATCTTGGACGCCTATCACTGAAATCTTGCTTAAAATCCGAGATCCGAAATCCCAACTAATAAACTTTTTTCCGATTATTTCCGTAAAATAATGTAACGTTTTTTTGTAAAATTACGGAAATCACAGTCGCAGCGGAGGGTATTGAAATCTGATTGAAATTCTCTGAGAAATCCTACAAAATCTTAGCAATATCCTATCGGAATCCAAGTTGGAATCGTGTATGAGATTTTTAAATCTATAAGATATTGAGATCTCGTGAAATTCTGAATCCCAGCGAAATCTTGAGATCCCAATGAAATCTTGAGATCTTGAGATCTTGGACACCATTTTTGCTCTGTTGCTGACCCCTCGCCATTGCTCAACTTCGAAAAATTTACCTCTTGAAATATTTAGGCGCGCGAGGGAATGCGCGCATAAAAAAAGTAATTTGTAAGGAAGTGCCGAGTCGGGTATGTCGTAGCATAGACAGGTGAACAAACCGATTTTCAGTTTCACACAAGAGTCAGTTGGTGAGTGTCAGCGTTTACAGTTAATGCAATCGATCGCGTGCCATGACACTATGCATGATGTTTTAGTGGTTAGGGTTTTCCCCTCTCTGTCCTCACTTAATTTTCCATCCTTGTTGTATATTGTGTAATTTTTGTGTGTAGTGTCTGTGTTGTGTTTAAATAGTTCTTATGCTGTGTGCTTGTGTTGTACTTTTTTGCTTCTGGACTTGTGTGGTTAGCTACTGTGCATTGATTTTAGTAGTGTAAAGTAGCTACACTCTTGTATGGAAAAATGGCTATGCCTTGAGCTGAAAATCAATCAATCAATCAATAATTTAAAATTAGCTAGTTTGTTATCACTGTTGACATGATTTTATTAGGTGGAAATTATTTTTGTTGGAGGTGTTCCAAAACCATATTGATTACATGTTAGTTTAAAGCTTAAAGCACATGCACAACAGGGATGTAGCGTTTTACTCTCAGATGTAGGAATCTGGAGTTGCAGCCCACTGTAGATACCATATAGCCTAAATATTTCGAGGGGCAAATATTTTGAGGTTGAGCAATGTTGCTAAAAATAAAATTTTCGCGGATTTGCAAACACTCCCAAGATGTATTAGACTATATGAAGGTCTATAATATTTCAAGGTTAAAATTTTCATTGATAAGCCCCAAAACCACGAAATCAGTGAAAATTTTCCTCCTCGAAATATTTAGGCTATATGGTAATCTAGTGCCCACATGCTTTTTCCCTTTTGAAAACTTGAGTGTATGAATTTTCCCACCCAAATATATAATTATATTATAATGGGGAAGAAAGCGGTTAGAGCTGAATACAAAGGGTCTGGGCCACTTTTTCCCCTTTGGGTGGGGCCACCCATATATACGAAAGGGAAGAAGTGGTCTGGACACAAGACTACTCTATAGATCATTACATCTTGAAACCGCTGGCAGGCCAATGAATAGATATATTGTTGAACACTTTACATCCATATTGTTCTGTTGAATCTTGTGGCTGAATTGTGATTTGTAGTGCATATCATGAATTTGGCCTAAAACTTCTTGGTGACTAAAGCATACAGTACTTACTTACTAGTACTGACTTTGCTTCGACTTTGTTTACAACAGCTACCATTCATCGTTTCTTTAGATAACTTCTAACAGCCATTACCAAGGTCATGTCAGCCATTACCAAGGTTGTGTTAAAATAATTCGTACAATCAGAGTCTTGAGAGTGCAACTAATGTCACAAGTTTATCTAATATTGCTAATCAATTGTTGTGGTTATTCACATGATGTAACTGTGTACCGTAACTATACACATTCTTGGATTCTTCTAAAAGCCTCTATAGCCTGCTGTTGCAGTGCAGCATTTCTTCATATAAAAAATGACACATTGAATACCTAAATTTTGTCAATGGGAGTTTGCTTTGCCTGATTTTTAGAAGATCCATGAAGAGACAAGCTATTGCATGGAGACCTGTTAGTATAGTTGGGCCTCTAGAATTACAAATCACACTTTCAATCATTCATTGTTTATGCCTCTCCAAGTTTATACGTATTAGCCAACAGCAGGCAACCAGTGACCAATGCCAACATGAGTTCATCCACTGCATTCTATCTTATGGGAGATAATTATAATGTTGTAGTTAACATGTTAGTGCAGTTTTTGAATTCCATTCTAGATGGTCAACCATGAACTTTTGAAGATTCAGTACTGCAAAATAAGAACATCAGAAAAATTGATTTGTATTTGACTCATGTGAGTAAAACCACAATCGCAGTTAAACACATGGCAAGAATTTTGAAATACAGAAATGCGACTTGTTGCTGTGTATCGTTTCATAATAAGTAAGCCACAGTTTTCATTTAACCTTCTCAAAGTAGTGCAATGAACAGACTCATTGTGTAATTTTAGACTGTTATCCCACCTAATGTCACCATGCATGCCCATAATGTGTATGCGTACATTCCCATGCAAAAGTTCTTTGTGAGTTTAAGGGTTAAATGTTCACCCCTTGTTTCTGTGCTTTTTTTCTATCAAACTAAAAAAATTCCTAATTAAGTTTTCCTTAGCTATGTTTCCTTTTTTTGTAACATAATTATGACTAGTGAACCTACGCACCTGTGCATACTGCATCAAAAGAAAGAATGGCAACAAATTTAATGTTTTCATCTGAACACATACCTCATCTGTCAGTTTACTGACCCAAAAGCAAAGCTTCATTTTCAGCTACAGTACATATGTTCAGCCCATTACGCAGCATAACAAATAAAGAACACTAGGGGAAGTGCCTCTGCAATCTATCCAGTCACCATGGAAAATATGGATGATTCTTATTTAGAAGTCATCATGTACTACCGCAAATTGGCTTATTGGGCTGTCAGCAAAGAGAAATGGAACACAAAAGAGGACAAAGGTAAGTCCATGGTTGGCGCATTGTACATACAGTCATATGCCAAAAGACACCTGTCAGCTGAAGCGACGTGGAGCAGTGAAAAAATCAAGTCTGTAACCTTTATCATTGCATTACACTTATCTGAAGGCATCAGGCAGGCAGACAGGCTGGCTGGTGGGCAGGTGGGCAGACAGGCAGGCAGGCGAGCAATTGACACATTGTATGTGACCAGATTTTACAGAACCGATCCAAATCGCACATCAGGCAAAATCAAACTAACACCACCAGTGGATAGCTACACTATCGTACTACAAGTTTTGACCCTCAGCACTACTCAAACTACACGAGGCTGGTTTTTACACACGTATTTTCTGGGTGGTGTGGAGTGCTCAAATGGCGGTTTCAGGCCTTGTGAAGGACCTGGCTTGGCAAGAGTCAGTGGTTTACTGGTGGACAGCCTTATAATGTTGGCCAGACGTGTTCTCTGTTGATTTTGCTACATATCAGCCACTAAGGAGCCAGCACAGCCCTGTAATCTCGTGTCTGGACTCCAATCGTGGTCTGCCTCCATTTTGTGGTCTAACTTTTGCCCTCCCCGCCACCCCCCAGCCTCCACCCCTTTGTGAGCACTCGTGATACTACTTCACTCGTCCAACTGCTCAGATTTTCTATCTTATTTGGCGGGAAACTGTACAAGCAGCTACAAGTACTGGAAGTGGCTTGAAAGGTAACAGATTGATGCATCTTTTGTGTAAATTTCATACGCGTGCTTGCTATCCTTGAAGAGTTATGCTGGCTTCAATTCTTTAAAACCGTTTATCTCGGAACTTCTAATGTGCGATTTGGATCGTTTTTCCAAAATCCAGTCACGTATATTCACTAATCATGTTGTCAGTCTCTCACAAGTGATGTTCTTAAACCTTACTATGGTTCATCATTTGGTTTTGAAATCTTCACTAACTGACACTCATGACATGTTTCCATGGCAAATTTGAATTCCATGTTGATTAATGAGAAGTTTCGAATGCATAAATTAATGGAGAAAAAATCAAAACCCTAAATCATGCAAAATGATATACATGTAACGTACATGTTGGTTTATAGTATTCCATACCCATAATAGAATGTGATTGTTTTATTAGAGTGGTTGACTACTCTATGTAGTAGAATAGCTGTATGACAATAATTAAAGTGGAGAGGAGAGGAGGCATGGAATCCACTGTGAGTAGTCTCTCCTCTTGCCCACTTTTGAATATACCCATGCATAGACCCATGTATATGTAATTAAAAGTGTCTGCAAATTGAAGTATATGTAGCTACCAAGTGTGGTGGTTGCACTAACCGTTGTATACAGGAGTACACAAGCATCAACATGAGCTTTTACACATCCAATTCATGAATAAAACTTATGTGTCTCTTAATTATGGTTCCTTAGCTATGTAAGTGATTAGTATAGCGGCGTAGCCCACAAAATTAGCCAAATCATGCACTTTTTCATAGAAGCATGAAACTTTCCACATAAATAGTATTCCTCATGACATTTTTTGATATAGCGCCATCACAGATTTGACCTTTGGTGACCTTTATGGCCATTTTTGCCTAAAAATTTGATCATTTCTGTCTTTATTTCCCTGAGGCATTAATTGGCATGCTAAAACATGGCACCAAAATAAAGGTCTTGTTGAACGAAATAACTTGGTTTTTATTTGAAGTTAATTCCATTTTGAAGTTATGATTGTTTTAAATATTTCCAAAATTCTCTGATCTTACCTGCCCTTGGGGTGTAAATTACCCATTGGAAGGTAAATTATCTCAAAATTCATGGGTAATATAAATGATCATAACTTTGGAATAAACTCACCTATTAACTTCAAATAAAACTAAGTTGTTTCATTCAAAAAGATCTTTATATTGGTACCATGTTTGAATGACTTAATTAATGCTTCAGGGAGATAAAGACAGAAATGATCAAATTTCTGAGCAAAAATGGCCATAAAAGTCACCAAAGGTCAAATCTGCCATATCAAAAAATTATGTCATGGAGAGTATACAGAATATTATTCTCCTACATACTAACCACTGTATTGTTATTTTCTATAATGACTGGTGGTTGTGTGATCCACTGATGTAATGTAGTTGTAAAACTAAAACCCACAATCACTTTGTGAATGCAATACTATCAAGAGTTCATAATATATATACTGAGGAGAGTATCCTACTCTCATATACCCTTGTAGAAGGGTGTATCGTGAAGTTATGACGTAACGACAAGATGTTGTGGTTTGTGACGTATGAGCAGCTGTAAAAGTTCAAGAATCATTAGCACCATTTCACACTCGCGATGCTCAGGATAGCTGTATTCGCGAATGGCCTAGCAAGAAACGCCTACAAAGTGGTCTTAATCCATGAAGGAACGATTGTAGTTCGGTGAGAAACGCTTAGAGCTGGAGTTAATTTGGTTGCTAGCGACGTTGTTAGGCACGCATTCAATCAATACCATGTTCAACTAATGACATCATTAATTATACAAAGAAAAACTGGCAAACTCAGGAGTGATGTGTCATAACTTCACGATGGGTATATGAGAGTAGGATACTCTCCTCAGTATATATTATTATGAACTCTTGCTACTATATAATTAGTGGGTGAAACTTTAGTAGACAGCAACAAAAATGTAATACCTTATCTCATTAGAATTTTTGGCAGGCTCCAATGAACCTTGAATATATAATACAATGTTGAATTCAACACAATAGTGAGTGTTTTGTGTGATCCCTTTGATGTGGCCACACTGCTACATTATTGAACAACCATGTATACTACTTATGTGAAAAGTTTCATCCTTTTATGAAAAAGTGCACGATTTTTGCATTGTGCCACTATACTAGATGGCTTATCAGAAAAGATACTCAGTTCTTATCAAACAGTACGGTAGTACTGTTTAAGTAGGGATTCCCCAAAAATGATGTGCCACCTAAATTGCTGCCTTTAGAAATCATCCTAGAGGCATCTTACACCACAAAAATCACCTTTATGGAATAATATTAGTCCATCTAACATGAACTACAGCATTAAAAACTTACCGGTGACCGGATATAGAATTTTTTTAAATCTCCAAACTTGTAATTTTGTCTCATTCACTGACTGACTGACTGACTAACCATAGTTGCAAACCTAGACCCAAACGAAGCAGCACACGGTCAACTTTTTACGTCACAACAACAAACTCGCTGGTGGGATGTGCCTTTTGGGCTTCCAACGAGTGTACGCTCTGTGTGCCTTGTCTTTCCTTTTATCTTCAATCAGGTTGGTTGTCTTCTTCAAGCATCAAAACCATACCGAGGCATTAATTTTTCGTATCAACACTTTTCTGTAGACACCACAAAATTATTTCAAAAAGGGCTTATGTTGCTGAAAGAGTGGGGTGCTTATAATTTTAAGTGTTGCACATGAAACATAAGGCTGCTGAGTTGTCACTTCGACTTTTGCCAATGCCTGGACTGCAACCAACAAAGAGATTTGTTACTTAATAGATGGACTGATACTTGATGGCTTGTTCCTCTGAACACACTAACTCAGCCACTCAGTGCTGAACGGCAAGATCAGCGAGTGATTGGATAGTACTTGAGTAGAAATTGTATTACTTCATCCTGTTAGTTGAGACTAAGCTCCAGGCAACTGAAAGGGCCTGTTCATTTGAACAACTTCCGGCCCGGGTGGACCATCGTACTGAGACAGGTCATAGATCTGAGTGTCACTGCTACCACGATCAAAGGTAAGCTATGCATACTACTACAGGTCTATGTGCTTCCAAATTTGGCACAGTACGTACTTTGATAAGCTGTACAGGAACTTAATAGCTAGCTCACAAGTTACACTGTAACTAACTGTGCCACAACAAAAAACCAAACAAACTAGTGTTTTAAAACAATAAATACTTTAGGTTTAAAGAAGAAAATCCATCCCTCCTGGAGGAGACTGAGTGTGGCCCTGACTAGACATTGGGTGACCTGCAGTTCGAATCCTGGGGTTGGAGGGATTTTTTTCCTTATATTGGCCCCTTTTCTGTTACACCTTTTCAACTATAAGTCACTAAGTCTAAGTCCTTGCAATTAGGTTAGGTAATCCTAAGGCTGCAGCACATGTTGCTGTCAGACCTTCAGTGCTGGTCACTGTAAAGCGCTAATAACAATAGCAATAAAAATTGTTAATTTAAAAATATATTAGGGATCTATGCAACAAAAAGTAGTGAAACAAGAGATGAATGATGGTATTACAGCATAGCTTGATGGGAAAGTCCCTACTTTGGCACATTAGCTATAATTTGCTCAATGCCAAAGTAGGGACTTTCCCACCGAGCTATGCTGTAATACCATTGTTCATCTCTTGCTTCACTGCTTTTTATTGCATAGATCCCTACTTCATTTTTAAATTAAAAATACTAGTAGTCTATTATATACGGGACAAGATTAAACATTATAACAATTTATTTTAGGTGAAGACAGGACCAAGTTTGGTTGAATAAAATGCCTCAACCTGACCTGGACAGGTCAAATTTATCAACCTAAAGTGTTTCAACTTTGGCAATATTTATTACCCTAACCAAAATTATAGCCCAGCCACTTTACATTAGACACTGAGCATGCGTATTTGTTTTTCCTTTCTTTTTTATTTCCTTGGCTTAATTGTATTACTGTAAGTACTGATCCTAATAGACTTGTTCACTTACACAACAGTCAACAGAGTTAGGGATAAGGTTCGGGTTCAGGTTTAGTGGTGCTTAGTTACCTTATCCCCAAAACATACAATTTTATTGTGTAATGCTTTCCGGCTAATTTAAAGGAGGCTAGGTGGTGGATGAAAGTGGTGAAATAGTTCTATGATTATTTGTAGTGCATTACAAGCTCATGCACACAAGTGCCATAAATCACTTACCGTACAGTATGTACGTACTCCACAGTCATGTATTATATCATTTTTGTCCATTCTTTCAATTAGTCAAAGATGGGTCAATGCCATAACAAAGGACTACAACAATTTGGTGCACCAGAGAAGGGTATGTGTGTGCATGGTCAGTATTACATCATGTATACTATGTGTATCATACAGTACGATAATATAGGATCATGAAGATTTGGGTTTTTCTGGCCAAAAATCACCCTAAACCCAGCTTCACAATACCATCCTGATGTATTGACAGTATTGGTTAGGTATATAACCAAGCCCAAAAGTGCCTTCAGTACTACCCTAAATGCTTCCAATAAATTGCAACAAATTTCTAAAAAGTTGTTCACTATACTAACTGACTAACTGCCTGCCTGCCTGATGCCTTCAGACAAGCATAACTTGATAACAGCTTTACAGCTATTATTTTCACTGTTCGACTTTGCTTCAGCCTGACAAGTGCCTTTTGGCACACTGCAGTACATACAATGCACACATCATGGACTTACCTTTGTCCTCATTTGCGTACCATTTCTTTTGCTGACAGTCCGAGGTGTCAATTTGCGGTAGCTTGATGGCTTCCCTATGTTTTTAAATGGGAATTGTCCATATTTTCATGGTCAATGCATGGATTGATTGCAGAGACACTTCTCCTACTGTTCTTTGTTTGTAACGCTATGAAACAGGCTGAACATAACTGAAAGTGAAGTATAATGGCCACTTCACTTTCGAGTCAGTAATTGATAGTGTGCACTCCAGTACCTCCTATCTCTAGATGCATTATGCGAGGGCTCATCAGAAGCACTATAACTACGCAAAGTGTAACATGATACCATCAAGAGTTCAAAAAGTGATATGAAGTTTTATGGAAGTGATAAATTTTGGAAAGGATTTACAGTCATTCTAACGTTACAAAAAAGTAAACAAACAAGTATAAGGAAAAATTAATTTTAAGTTTGATTAGGAATCATAAAAAAAGAGTGTAGAGAAACAAGGGGTGTTGCCTACACCTGCAGATATGCTAGTGGACATTTAATCCATTCATGGGTATAGTGATTAAATGTCTACTAGTATATTTGCAGGTGTAGGCGACCTCCCTTGTTTCCCTCTACTTTTATCTATGATAACTAATCAAACTTAAAATTCTTAAATTTTCCTTTATATACTTATACTGCGTTTACACTTAGTAACAGCCCGTTCACACTATCCCGGGTTAGCCAGAGTGTTTTCAACTCGGGTTATTGAACTCGGGTTGGCACTTGTTCACACTACTGCATCTGACACGAGCTCGATAGTGCGAGCGCCGAATAATAATTAGCTAAGAGAAGTGCATGAGCTTTTGATTATTTAGGCGCTTAATAAAAAGACACTAGATTTGTAGCAAGGAAGTATAGAACCAGCTGAAATAAGCCGTACAATGTTAGAGACACCATGTTTAAGCTAGTGGATGCTCCTTTCTCCAGGATTATTAACACGTCGTTCGAGCGTAATTGTCACAAAGTCTACTAGAACTACGGTACGTCATAGCCATTCAGTTTGAAGAACAGTTTTAGAACATAGAATATACTTGCTGTGTGGCCAACAGAAACAAGTTATATTGTTAACCTGACTTGGCCAGCTCGGAATGCGTTCAGACTGTATGCTATCCTGAGTCAACTCAGGGCCAACCCGTGCCAGCCCACCTCTCCTTGTCGTGCCATGCTGGACCCAGTTCGGCACGGTTTGATTGATTCACACTCCAGTTTGTTTCAAGCCGTACCGTGCTCTACCGGGTTAGAGGGTAGTGTGAACGGGGTGTTAGCGTGGTTTTGCAACTAGGTTTATGAAACTGTGACATCCCATTTATGGGCACATGTTTAGATCACTATAATGAAGCATGCTAGCCTGGAAATGGCGTAAAATAGGGCTCTGTTAATGGGTGGTTGGGAAGAAAGGCAGTGGCGAATTAGCATGGTTGTGCTCTAGGGATGGTTAATAGCTTATACCAGCCATTAATACCCTTATTACAATGTGGTCGATACCCATAAGTAATCGTGTACTCTTCCTACTATGAAGTGTTGAATTGTTCTGTTCAATATAGTGTTTCTTTTATCCATTTAAGCTTTATTTTGATACAATATCTAGTGGACACATTCAATATAGAAAACCGAACCGAGTCATGCTGGCATGGCAGTTTTATACGGGTTGGCCCGGTTTGGTTCGGCTCGGTTTGGTGGGTGTTTATACTGTAGTGAAAACCAAAATGAGTTGTGCCGAACCAAGCTAGTGCACGATATGAAGCAAGTGTAAACGCAGTATTATATATTCTTTGTTTTAAAGTGTTAATAATTTACTGTTGTATTGTTTTGTTGTTGTGTGCATGCAGCAAAGTGTTGTGTTTGTTTATTAATTACTTTAGTGAAGCCTTTGAGCTTAATGCAGCGTTAGTTTCCTGTCTTATAATTTGCAAATGTAGGGACCACCACTCCACTGCTAAAAGATCTCTATGAACATATCACTCCACAATATGCAACAGACTGGAAAGTGTTAGGAACACTACTAGGTCTACCCAATGAAGACCTGAAGATCATACAACATGACAACTATCACAAAGCAGTTCCCTGTTGTAATGCCATGTTGGAGAAGTGGCTTGAAGTGGACAACACTGCCACTTGGAATAAGCTACTAAGTGTCATCCAGTCACCTGCTGTGTCCAGCAGTCAACATTGTGAGAAAGGTAACCATATAGCTACAGTACCTCTTGAGTATTTATTGCAATTCTGGGTTGAAACCGGATAAAATGCTGGTCTGGATGACCCATGCACTGACCCAGATGTGACCCAAATTAAGTAAAAATCAAGGAATATACGTCAAGGGCTGTTTTTGTGGCTTTCCGCTAGCTTATTATGTAAAAGGGTAGTTATAGGGTCTGTAAGAACAAAATCTTAGTTTTTAAATTGATAGTTGATTAGTTAACATTGTTTCATGACAGTAAAACAAAATTCCTGTACCTTTATGCATAGCTATAGACTTCAATACACCTTTACTTTCCCAATAAGTAGGCTTAACTACGAAAAAAGCTAAACTGCTGTGAGTGCTAGATTGTGACATGTGCAAGTGCTATTAATGATCAATACTGGTTACTGGGCATGGCTCAACATAAGCCTAAAGGCTTCATGTATATTACACAGACTGCAACACACATTAGTGTGGCTCTACACTGTCTACAGACATGAAGCCACACCCAGACTTATGATAGGTGGAGTTGGTTCATGAAAGAAGCCAGGAAGACTATATATGACATGTGCATACTTTTTCTCATTGTCAAGCTAATTTTACTTCACATGTGATCCAATCCGAGTCAGATATTAGTGGTTAAAATCTGAATGACCTAACCTGGTTTCAATCCTGCATGGTCCTATGTCCTTAGATATAATCATTGCATTGTGTTATTACATATTATAGCTACTAAACATGAATTGTCTGATGACAAGGTTACTGTCACTAACAAAGGTACAGTGTATGGTGTACTCCACATCAGCTGCTACACCTTGTTGTTTATCCTGTAGGAACTGAGGCTGTCTCAATATTATCCGGCAGGGTGGCAATTATCAATGTACAGACTCGGTATAATAGGGCTGATGAGGATACATGGCCACCAGACAAACCATATCATTTTACATCACTTCTAATGGTCCATCATGAGGGACAACACAGCATGGACCAAACTGTGGAATTTGCCAAAATATTACAAGAAAGTAAGATTACTTCATTAGCTACTAAAGATAGCACTCACACACACAATCCTGAGTTACATGGTGATGCGTTAGATACTCAGAAAGTTACCAAAGAGATAATGGATATTTTGGTCCCGCTAGAAAAAAATGATGAGCCACAATTTATAATGATTGATGGTGCAGCTGGCATTGGCAAATCTGTGTTGTTACGTGAAATAGCTTTTATGTGGGGTAAGCAATACATCTTAAAAGGCTTCAAGTTAGTCCTACTGCTCTGCCTGCGTGATCCCAATGTTCAACAAGCCACATCGGTTAACCATCTCCTGCAACTATTTTGTGAAGGAGATGAGAGGGCAACAGAAATTACCAATCCATGCAGCGATTACCTTTTTAAAACTGGTGGAAAAGAAGTGGTGGTCCTTTTTGATGGTTATGATGAACTTCCAGTACAATTGCAAGCAAACAGCTTGGTTGCTAAAATTCTTAACCGTCGAGTGTTACCTAATTGTGGCTTGATTGTATCATCTCGTCCACATGCTTCGGTGACCCTACGAAAGCAAGCCACCATCACAGTAGAAATATTGGGTTTCACTGAGGATGAACAACGTCATTATATTGAACACTCTTTGAAGGGACAACCTCAATGTATTGAAAAGCTAATTCACTATTTGGAAGATCACCCAATAATCAGTGACTTATGTCTGGTACCTTTCAATATAGTAATCTTACTATTCTTGTATAAAATGGGTATTCCCCTTCCCAGTGATACTAGCAAGTTATACCATCACTTCATTTGTCTTACCATCTGTCGACATCTTGCCAAATCTGGCCACACTCTTGAAAACAACACCATCACTGATTTAGACCACCTGCCAGAGCCATGCAGTAAAATAGTTAAACAACTTTCCAAGTTAGCATTACAAGCACTTAATAACAACCAGCTAGTGTTTACCTATGATGACATCAAAGTGACATGTCCTGATGTCATAGCAACTCCAGAGGCAATTAATGGTTATGGGCTGTTACATGCTGCACAACATTTTGGCCTTACTGGGAAGACAATAACATTTAATTTCATCCATCTTACCATCCAGGAATATCTTGCAGCTCACTACATCATCACTTATCTTTCACCAGATGAAGAGCTTTGTTTACTTCAAAATAAATTCTGGAGTGATGTTCATGCTAATATGTTCACCATCTATGTTGCACGTACTAAGGGACAGAGATCTGCTTTCAAACATTTCTTACGTGGTGGGAATGATAAAATCATCATTGCTGAAGAATTTCTTAAAGATCAATTAAAATGTCTTCACCTCTTTCGCTGTTTTCATGAAGCTTCTGACAGGAGAATGTGTGAAACCATTGAAAACTCAGTGGTTTTTAACAGAAGAATAATCAACCTTGACAAAATCAAACTGTCAACTGGTGACATTGAGTGCTTGTGCCTTTTCCTCACCTCCTCTACCCACAAACAGTGGGTGGAGGTTAGCTTACATGATTGCTATATCCAAGATCATGGCCTGCATATTATTCACAAATACCTCAATGATAGTGGCATTGCTATCACCTCATTGTGGTTGAACCATAATGGCCTCACCCAAGCCTCCTCTTCTTTCATCAGCAATATTGTCCTCAATTGTAGAGTAGAGACGATGATGATCAGTGGTAACCCTACTATTGGTGATAATGAAGAGCTGTACACCATGTTGTCCCATCCTTCGTCTGTAGTAGACTCCTTGCATATGAACAGTGCTTCGTTATCTTCTGCTGCTTGCAAAGCATTATTTGCTGCTGTCAAAGATGCTTCCAAATTGCAACATCTTTTCATTTCTAGGAATAACATCACTGATGATGTGGCTGATGACATAGCGAATGCTCTAGCTGTCAACAATTCTTTACAAAGATTAGATATGTACAGTAATCCCATCACTGGGGAAGGTATGCAAGTAATACTACAAGCGTTAAAAGGTAGCAAAAGCTTGATGAAACTAAAATTTCCTAGCTGCCTTCCAGCAAGTAAAGAGAAAGTTATATTGTTAAAAAACGAAATCAATAATGTGAGATCAAAACAAGGCATCACACAACACTTGGATGTTATCTTTCACTAGCAAATTTGTGTATACGTAATATTTTTGTACATTATTTCATATATGCGTATACTTATTATACATTTTACATAGCTTATTGAATTTTGTTTAATGTAATGTTAGTAGCACATTATACTTGTGACCAGATTTTACAAATCGCACATCAGGAAAAATCAAATTAACACCACCAATGGATTACACTATTATACTACTAGTTTTGACCTTCACTACTACTCAAACTACTCGAGGCAGGTTTTATCATGTCTTTTCTGGGTAGTGTGGAGCTCGACTGGCGGTTTCAGGCCTAGTGAAGGGTCTGGCTTGGGAAGAATCAGTACTGGTGGATGGACTGATTATGTTGGCCAAATTCTTTTTGTTGATTTTGCTTCATATCAGCCACTAAGAAGCCAGCACATACAGCCCTGTAATCTCGTGTCTGGGCTTCAGTCATGGTCTGCTTCCAGTTTGAAGTCTATCTCAGCCACTAAGAAGCCAGCACAGCCTGTGTCTGGATTTTAATCATGGTCTGCCTCCATTTTGAAGTCTACTGATCTCTTGCCCACCCTGCCACCCCCTTCCTTTTGTGAGAGGAAACTCTACAAGCAGTTACAAGTACAGGAAATGGTCTAAATCGATGCTTCTCTTTAAATTTCATATGCGTGTTAGTTATCCTTAGCAAGTTATGCTGACTTGAATTCTTTAAAACCGTTGATTTGGAATGTTGTGCCAACCATAGAGCAGTAAAGGATCTATTTCCCAACATTCAGTCACATTTTGATTAACTGTATACATTTTCTAATTTATTTTACTGTGTTAATTGAACTCACAGATAATCCTAGAAACAACAGATTATTATGCACAATTGATTATTAGCTAGGTAAATTGGTACATCAACTACATCATGCAACTATATTGGTTGGGATAGTAGTTTCTGCAATTTGATTGTTGAAGGTAGTAAATGAGTTGAAGTAGGACATAATAATTAGTTCTGATGGGAGGAATGGTGGAGTTTCTAGGACTATACATTTTCACAATACTTAATGAGGGATGTTAAAGTTATTGGAGGCGTTGACAGTCCCATGAATTATCATGCATATCTGAAAAGCTATTGTTCTTCATTATTTATGCATTGACTGGTCAGCTAGGGTTGTTTAGCATACAGTGTAGTGAGAAAAGTTATTCATGACAAGACAAGATGCACATTCACTCCATTGTATCTTTTCTTGGTGATTTATGATAAATTTTATCTCATCTGGTACTCAAGGTGTGGGGACCACACCATAGCTGCAAATTCTAAAATGAGTTTTAATTGCTAGAGATGCATCTATAACAGGCTGCAGCCGGCCTATAATATTAGATTAGACAGCAGTTAAATGCTGTATTGAAATTCATTTGCTTGTTAGGCATATGTTATAGCCTTATTCTTCATTTATGTATTCTTTCCAATTGTCATATATAGCTGGATATTCATGAGTTAATTTAATTCCCTGTATAAGTATTTGCCATTGGCAGGTGTACTTTGTTGTATATGCTCGAGATAGATCTGATAATAATGGTGGATAATTTCAAATTTTCTTGTAACCATAAATTAATTGTATCTCAAAAAATTATACAAATAATTATACTTTACACATAATAAATGCCATGCAAGGTCCTTGCATCACCAGTGTATATAGAAAGGGGGCTGGTACCTCCTTAATTGTGATGTATTATATTAAGACCAAATATTTCCTTGATGCCTGCATGGTTCACCAGTAGGCATGCAGAAGTTTAAGCAGCAAGCCTCTACAGGAAATTATTGTTTAGCAGAATATTGCATGATGGCTATTAGCTTAGAAGCAATTTTACTCAAACATTGTATCAAAAAAGAAAAGTGAAGTTAGATTGGTACAGTACCTTGAGGTGGTGGTGGCTGTGTAAGTCAGTAAATATAAGATACACGAACAAAGGACAATCATGCAAGAAAGTACCGAGTTGAATGAAAATAACAAGGCAACCATTTAAGACATATATCGATGATGTGGGATGCATATGAGTGAAATCACACTGCTGGTGTGGACCACCATTGCAATTATTGACAGCAGTGAGCAGATCTAGAGTACTGGAGGCAGCTAAATGCCAGTAGTAAATGGTCAAAACTCATATGAGAAAAATGATAGCTGACTAGGATGAATTATTGCTAAGAGCCTATGTATTCCAAGTCTTACAGGAGCATTCAGAATTAGGCCAATGAAACTTGATTACCAGTTTCTCGCTCAATTCTTTTTGAAAAGGGATGTGGGTGGGCAGGAGGTTATTATTCATTATTTCACAGTCATGTTTTAAATACATACAAACCACTAATGCATGTACATACATATTACTTGTCTTTTGTTTTTCTCCGCTTATCCGCTTTATTATATAGGTTGATGTACTTCTGCACATGAACTGCAAATGGCCTGGGATAACTACACCTTTCTTTTCCTCTACAATCAAGTCATCTGTAGTAGCACAATAGATGCTTCAAAATTTGCTGAAAAATAAAGTTTTTAATGGCATCTCCACACCTGTGGCCTTTTGTACTACTACTATAGGTGACTTGATTGTAAAGGAAATTTTACTACTACATTAGACAGGTTGCCTGTAAGATCAAAATCTTCTAATAAAGCACCACAGGCATACACAACATCTTCCAATATACAGTCCAGTTGAGTATGCTCAGAAAGTGTTATAACACAGTAAAAACAAACTAGTGAACGTCACTACTAATGTCTGCCACAATACTCACTATTTTTGTGTAGTAACGTTCACTACTAATTTTGTAGTGAATGACACTACATTGACCACCAAGTAGTGACGTTCACTGCAAAAAGTAGTGACGTTCACTACAAAAAGTAGTGAACGTCACTACTTAAAGGTAGTGAGTATTGTGGCAGAGCAATTCACTACTAAATTTTTACAGTGTAATTTTCATTTAGAAAACAAAAGAAGCCAATATTACAAGAAACTTTTCCTTAAAATTAGTACCATCAGCTTCCTGAATGGTGAAAGAAAAACTATCAGTATACGTCACCTGATGTATATCAGAGTTATGCGTAGCAATGCTAGATAACATACACTCGCAATGCTGTTATTATAGAGATGCAATAACATAACATAATAAACATTGTTGGAGTACCTTCTGGTTCTATGTACCTGTACTTTGTACATCCTTGGATGGCCAGAGTATCCATGGATTCCACAAATACATCTACAGTACTTTGACAGGGCAGTGGCGGATCTAGGATTTTTAAAAGGGGGTTTCTGAAAGTTGGTATAGCTGAATATGGCATCTGGCGACATTTCTCTGGAAATTTTTGAGATTTTAGAGGTTCTGAGATCAGATTTTAGGCTATTTTTAGTTAGCAATAACAATAAATCCAATGCTTTAAACTAGTACAAGGCAAATATGGTGACAAGCTGTAGCTTTGATTGCTCTATTAGAGTAGTTACTTGACTGGTCTATTACTGAGGGTTTAATAGCTATAAGGGTGTCATTAAGTGCAATTGCATGCATGCTACTGAAATACAGTGGTATATAGTTGTTTGCTATATATGACAAATTGTCAGTACAACAATGTTTATGTATTTAGACTGCCACTGAGCTAAATTTAAAAGGGGGTTTCTGTCGAAACCCCAGAAACCCATCTAGATCCGCCACTGCAGGGGTTACCCTCTGGTTCTATGAATGAGTGACATCTTACAATAGTACAATATTAAAATGATCGAAGACCGAAAATTATCCTACACAATCATTAATTAGCCAATCAATAGAGTATACAAGGAACATATTAAGACCAAAATCTTGCACGCTTCCATGGCACGTGATCGTGAGTTGCATCAGGATCTCGCTAGGTCGATCATGTTTCTTTCAACACAGGTTGATGCTCTAAAAGAGTTACTGGAACTTGCATGCCACTGACCAGAATTCTTGACAGCTTTCCTTGTAGATAGGTAAAAGCCAATTATTAAATCAACAGGAAATTCAAATTCAAAAGCAAAATAAACTGGTATAATCCCTGAAGCAACTCTGTCATCCTTCATCATTTCTCCTGTAACTGCCATATGATAGTTACTGATTCTATTTCATCAAAATTCCTTCCAACTACGTATCAGGATGACAGGATCACTGTGTTTCTTTACCAGCTCTTTGCCTTCATCTTGGGTCTAAAATTCACAACATGTAGCAAGAATTAATAGTAGTATAGTAAAGGTCAAAATTGCCTTTGAAAGCAAGCAAAATTTGTTTATCAATTGACCTCAAGGCTACTATACCTTGGCTTGAGCAGGCTTCAAATTAGTTAGGATGTACTTTAATTATAAACAGTACACAGTTAGCTCTACAAGTTAAAAATACTTATGAAACATATAGTTACACATTAGTAAAGATTACATTGCTATGCATTATGTATATACCATAAACATAATTTTTAACCAGAGGTGGTTCTAGAAAATGTGCTGACTGCATGGTTTCTAACACAAAGGCAGAAACTCCCATCTTGTGCGAGGGACATTTTAATTACAGCTGTTTTAGCTAAATATGAATAAAATCATCCTAACAAATCATATCATACCACTCTAAGCCTATACAGAAAGATTTGATGCATTTTTAACAGGGGCAGTTTTAGGGGGGTTTCTGGGGTTTCCAGAAGGGTTGGGTTTACTTCAGTACAGCTGTCCAGCCCTTAGGCAACTAGTATTATACTAATTCTTCCTTAACTACAACTATAAACTCATAGGACATAACACATGAATCATATCACATGACCAATTCCCATCTGCTAAGTGATACTTTCCCTATTCTTGCAGTACAACTCAAAGATCACAAGTTATTTTTGAGAGCATAAGATAGAGATACTCTAATAAAACAGTCATATATTCTAATAAAACATTCGGTTGAAACATTAAACAAGATGCTAGTTCCGCAATTTAATTTACTTTTAGGATGCAATTTATCCAAACCTGTCTGCAAGTTAGTAGAGTGGCATAGCACCACAAAGTGGGCATTTCGTGCACTTTGTGATACAATTATGAAACTTTCCACACAGATTGTGCTCCTCGTGATGTATGTTTTTTTGATATAGAGCCATCACAGATTCAACCTTTGGTGACCTTTAGAACCATTTTTTCACTGAAAATTAATCATTTTTGTCTTTATCTCCCTGAGGCATTATTTTACACTGTTAAAACATGGTATCAAATTAAAGGTGTTGATCTAAGAACTATATTGACTTTTATTTGAAGTTTGCATCTCATTCTACTACAAAGTTATGATCATTTTTGTAAGTCATGAAATTCTTTGCCCTTGGGGTGTAAATTACTAATGAGCAAGTAGTTCATAGAATTTCATAGTTAATATAAGTGATCATAACTTTGGAATGCAATCACCTATACACTTCAAATAAAAGCGAAGTAGTTTGTCTTTAATTTGAAGCTGTGCCAAATGATGCCTCAGGAAGATAAAGACAAAAACAATGAAACTTCAATACAAAAATGGCTGTAAAGGTCACCAAAGGTCAAATATGCGATGGCTCTATATCCAAAAAATCAGTCATGTCACAAGGAGTACATGGAAAGTTTCATAATTGTATCAAAAATTGCACAACTATCGCACTATGCCGCTCTACTAAGTAGATATGTGACCGGATTTCACATAACAAGGCTTCCACACACACAAAATCAAACTTATACGGTTTTACCAGAAATGGATTGCTGGCCTAATACACTATCATATTCCACACTGTGCTTCCTTCAGGACTGGCAAGTCTGGTTTCTGTGGCAGCTTTCTTCCGACCCTGTCAAAGCCACGAGTGGGAGATTGGTGCCATTGAATGGCCATGGCTTTGTGATAATGGTGTGTAGTGAGCGGGGACTTCACAGAGAGCTCGCCAATAGTGTTCTCAGTCAATTTGGAGTGATTTGAGGGCTATGGAGAGCCATGGAGAGCCCAAACTTGGCCTCTGGATTCCAATCGTCTTCTTGCTTCATTTTATACCCCTATATTAACGGGGACTTCACAGAGAGCTCGCCAATAGTGTTCTCAGTCAATTTGGAGTGATTTGAGGGCCATGCATGGAGAGCCATGGAGGGCCCAAACTTGGCCTCTGGATTCCAATCGTCACTGGGCTTCTTGCTTCATTTTATACCCCTATGTTAAGCCCACCCACCGCCCCCCACCCTCCCACCCTATTACTACCGCCCTTCACCCTCCCACCCTATTACTACCGCCCCCCACCCTCCCACCCTATTACTACCGCCCCCCGCCCTATTACTACCGCCCCCCACCCTCCCACCCTATTACTACCGCCCCCCGCCCTATTACTACCGCCCCCCACCCTATTACTACCGCCCCCCACCCTCCCACCCTATTACTACCGCCCCCCGGGCCATCCTCCCACCCTATTACTACCACCTGTGATATTATTACCCGCTCGAGAAAAGCTGCCCAAAACAGGGCTAATTTTGGGCATCAGAAATGTATACACCCACTCAGTGATAGCTAGTAAATAGATGTATACTTGGTGCAAATTTTGTTTGCACAGCTGTAGGCACTGGGAAGTTATTACACAATGATTACTTAAAATCACCATATCTCCTAACGAAGCTTTGTGCGTCGAAGCCGGGTTTTGTCAAATTCAGTCACATAGCTATGTATCTTTACAAATTTATGTGTGTGCCGCTTCAAAGGCCTTCATTTATTGATAGCTACTTGTACAGTACTTAATGACCAGTCATGAGGAATACTGTCTTCATCTCCCCATGCACGGTACTGAAATTGTTCTCAGATTCAATCTCAAAGCATTCAACTTTTAAAAATTTTCCTGTAGGACATGCATAGCTATATGGCCTAATATTGTGATTTGCACACTAAGGTGCCATTAATGATTCTTAGATACCTCCTGACTGTTAAACGCCTCATATGGCTTTGCCCCTCCCCCAACTTAGAGTACTTTTCTGTTAGGGTACTGTACCTTGCCCCTATTAATTCTTTTAACTGACATAGCAGTAAACCTTCCAAAGTTATACAGAGTAAACAGAAGAGGATATAGAAGGTGATGGTAACAGTGATAATGAAGGAGAAATGCTATAAGTAGCTATGGAGATTGATAAATGGAATCATGACTATAAATACTTGAATCTAATTGTAAAGATTCAGTAGACCAATCTATCATAGCTAACTACATAACTATTGGTGAAAACATGACATACTAAATGCTAGTGAGTATCAGTAGATCAGAAACTCTGTAAAACAGTAGGCTTTAAACAGCAAGCTTTAAAAATAAAACCTTGTCAGCATCTGGGCCCAGACCCCTGCATCTATGTCCTACTACCACTGAAAACCCCCTTCTAAAAATCCTATATCCACCCCTGTTTACAAACTTACATAAGTCACAACAGTTTAATCAATATTTATTTTTAGAAGCACTTAACATGTTCAAATGCTTGGGAGAAGCTATTTTGTGCTGGAGAGAAGCAGTTTACATAATTTGATCACTAGAAGTTACTAACTTTTTAGTATTACACTTTGTTTTAACTTAAATTTGGCTTACTGTTTTATACATTTTTTGGCTGACTGGTTTTCCATCTATAGAGGAAATTCCCATCTATTCTGGAGAAGGAAATTTGACAACCAGTGCTATCAAGTCAGCACAAACTTCACGTTCGTGTTACTTATAAAGAAATTAAGGAGCAACCTTAAGCATGCTTCAGTTTTTCCAGCTTTTTATGATTGCGCCAGAAACAGTGGCTTGAAAAGCTGCGCCAATCTTATAGCTATAACTTATAACGAAATAATGGAAATGGACCGAGGCCGAAATGGACCGCCCGCACTGCATGCGAATATGCCTGAGTCCAGGACGGGAAACAGAGAATTTATTTGGAGTGGCCCTTGCATGGGAGTGACCTAAGTTCAGTGGAAATCAGTCGCTAGCTCGGTCGCTAGCCGACGCCAAGTTTCTCAGTTCCTCGACAAGTCATTGCCACTGCCGGGCCTGAGTGCTCTTATCATCTTGACTTGAGGTCTAATTCAAACTCAGGATAGCAGCCGGCTGAGTTTTGCGGTGGAAAGACTTCACGAATTTGACACTGACCCGCTTAAATTTGGCCGGCGCCAGTGGGCAGGAACAGTAAAAAAAGTGGTATTTCCTGTGTTCAGTATTAAGGACTGTATTGTACCTTTCATTTTGTGAATGTGAGTCACTTAGCTACCGTGGCCATGTGCAAAAGTATCATTCTAAGGATCGATACTTTGAAAAGCAACAATCATTTGGACTCAATGATCCCACTATTTAATGATGGATCAATAAGAATCCTCACTTCTGTTTCTGATATAGTATTGTAAATTCACAGAAACAATGAGCATGTGAGGATCGAGCTTGGTAATTACATCAAGTATAACTATAGCTACCTTAAATTAATCACTTATCCCTACATGTGATCGCTCTTTGGATGACTAATTAAAATCACAATTTCTTGTTGAAACCTGTTGAAAATCAAGATTCCGTTGCTGAGAAAAAAATTGCCAAGTATACTTTATGAAGTTTGACCTCATTATGGATGGACTACACTATAATAAATTGGTTTTAGTAAAGAGGGCCTAGCCATGCAGGAATCTTTTTTTCCCTGGCCAACAACCTGCATACATCTTGGACTTTGTATACTCCTTCCCTTACTATGCAGCTCCAGGATCCATTCTGACCACTTCTGGGATTCATCCTTTTGAGGTTATTTTACTGCATTTTGATACCCTGCAGTACTAAGAAATTTAGCCACATTTAGCACAGACCAGGTGCCACTCACAATTTTGATAGGACAAAGAATCAGATTTTTTTTTTTGGGGGGGGGGGGGGGGGGTTATTCTCCAAATAGCCCCATGCAGAATAATCACTACAATCATACCAGCATATTTGAATTGGTAATTGGTTTGTATGGGAATTACGAAGTAAGGTGATGTTTTGGAGGAAACATGGTTTTTGTTTTTGTACACAAAGATACTAAAATTAGCATGCACTCAGACATTCTAACAGAACTTAGTGGCAGACATAAGCAGTTCATTGAAAGCAACAAACTACACACAGAGACTCCTTTAATGCAGCAAAAAATACAAGTTAATAATGTATTGCCAAAAGATATCTATAGACAAAAGATGGAACAAAACATATAGGCAACTTTAATAGAACAATGCTTAACATTTTGAGTGTTCATAAATTATAGCATGCATGCAGCCTTGTGATAAATTTTTTCATGCCAACACTCTTTTATCCCAAAAGTAGATTTACTATAATTTACGTAGTAGTAACATTCTAGTATCGTCACCCTGAAGGAGCTAATTAAACCCTGAAAGAAATTAAGAAACAGCACAACATAATTATAGTGGGTTAAAGGACAGAGGTGATGAAATTACAAGGATATTGCCATAATATTATATGGTCTCATAAAGGTTTTTTCAGCTTTGACCACAAGAATAAGGATTCATGATAGACTTAATGGGGCTATCTTGAGGTGTATACTTAAATGTAATTATATGTATGATTTATTATTTTAAAAATACAGTTCATATAGTTAGTTACTTAACACTGTAGTTTGTCTATCTGCAAATGTTGTTGTAGTACATGTATACAGTTATCACGTAGCTATCTAATCTTTTATTTTAAGTTCAAAGATACTAGTCATAATTATCACAGATACAAAGGTAAATGATATATATCCTCTAAAGTGCACTATACTTTTGGGAAAGATATAGAGTTTATATACACATTCTATGAAACTTAATCAAATTCCATAAGCAGCCACAAGCCAGGGGAAAATATTGAATTCCAAACACACACATGCATTAAGAGTGATGTAATGATTGTAAGTGGCTTGCATGTAGTGTTGGGTTTCTGAGTCTTTATAAGATATCTAACACTACAGCCATGCCAAATTTAACTGTCCCTTTATACTACACTACTTCTTCAGGTCCAAGTTATACAGGCAAAGATATGCAGCTATAAAAATGGGTATAACTTGGTACTAGCTTCTGCACAATTCTCTTAGCTTGTGTACCTCTTCTGTAATGATAATACAAAAGATGAACTGACAAAATATTTGCATGTTTTTCTTTCTAGTGTAGAAATTGATATGAAAAGAAAGCCAAGAGCTAATTGCAGTAAGTGCCAAGATAAAGTACAATTTTGAGAAAGGTATAGAGTTTGTAAAATCAAGTATAAGCATGATATCCAGGGGCGGATCTAGGGGGTGGGCTTTGTGGGCTGAAGCCCCCCCCTTCACTTATAGGCTGCTGAGGATTACAATGAAATTTTGTCTTAGCATAATGATATGATCACTAATAATACAAATACTCATAAACCCACCTTATAAACATCTCTCCAAGGAATTATTAGTGGATTTATGCTAAAGGTTATGGAACAAGGAGCATTGGAGGTGTACAAGATCGAGATACTCTAATAGAACAGTCACCTAACTACTCTAATAGAACATTCAGTGTAAGCATAAAAGTTGGTTCTGTTATGGAATTTTCCAAATATGCCTTCACCTATACATACAATGAAGTGCATTGGTCTGTTTTAAAAGGCTTGTTTATCTACTTGTAGTTATTACCGGTACTGGTATACTTAATTCATGCTCTCAGATTCAATCTCATATCATTCAAGTTTCAAAATTTTCTAGTTTCAACATTATTATTCTATCATGCGTGCAATTATGAGAGGGTATGGACTAAGCAAGAGTGGAAAGCAATCTGGTAAGTACACACTGTATAGTGCTTACAACTTGTAAAAAAAAATAATGCTGTGGCATTTTATGTATATGTAATGCAAGTTAATGTTGAATCAAAATATTAACTTACCATTAGTCATTTAATTTGTCTATGTAATTCCCCTGCGTCATTTTTGCACCATGCATTATAAATGCATGGTGCTTATGCAGAAAGCATCACAACCAGTGGCAATTCTAGACCTGATCTGCAGGGAATGCCAAGTAGGGAACAGCATAACTATTGTTGTTTAGCTGTAGTATAAAGTAGAATTTCAGGGAGGTCTGGGAATGCAACCCCCAGAAGCTGCAGGATTTTTTGCAATTTAAAGGCTTTAAAACAGCCTAAACGTTATGCTAAAAACATGAAAAATGCTAAAAATAACAATGTCAATCTATACTGCAACTTTTCCCCAAGATTTTTAGAAGTTATTTTTAGCAGGGGGGAGAATTGGCTATGATCACAACTTCATTCTTTTGCCATGTCGCCATTTAATGTTTTCAATGGTTTTAAGAATTTTGACTTATGTGTGCAGGATCTCAAATGTGGCAACTCTTTCATATTACAAACTTTGTTTCTTTGCCATTTGACACTGGATGTAACAATGAGTACTATGAATGTCTTTATACTTCTTCAAGAAATTGTAGCAATAGTGTTTTCGTCCCTTATTGCTGATAAGCAAATCAGTTATTTGGAAGTGTTATATAATCCATCAGTGCTTGAAAGCATTGAGGTAAGTAGGTAAGTATACTGTAGGAGGTATAGTATACTGTATAATTAGAAAATGTGTACATTGCTAGAACAGATGTTACCAATCATAAAGGCACATATACAGCTAGTAACTTCAGTTCTCTGCTCCATTCCATGGTCTGACCTGTGGAAACGAAATATAATTATGAAACAGTTGCACGTTTCTTAGATTTCTGTTACTATGTAGGCTCTAGCAATGATCAGCTATATCATTAATTGTATTAGCTCATAGGTTAAAGACAAGGAGATTATGATCATGTCAAGGTAATTTGTAAGTGTTTTTATTGCATATCAAATGTACCTATAGATGTTCACAAGTAACAATACAAGGAACAGAATATAAAGTTGGATGTTGGCTATGTACTGGTACAAAGTTGAATGACACATGTTCTCTACCCATAATTATTTGCAAAAAATATTCTTTACAGTTATCATCTGATGTATCCTACATATAAAGCTTATAATAATTATAAAGACTATATATATGTTGCTGATTGTACAAGTCAGTGACACTTGGATTTATTAGAAGGGTCTATGGATATGTGGGTACAGTTGGATGAACCAGAAAAACATAATTATTTGCATTTCTGTTAGCTGTTTAAAGTGTTATCACCCTCTTGATGCAATTTTGACTGATTAAGGTTAGAAACAAGATTTGCATACCTTTATAAGTGACAATTAATAATAATCATGCAAATATCACAGTAATACCAGATTGTAACTGATGTACAATAATTGAATACACGTAGTTGTTGTACCATGCCAATTAGGCAAGAGGCATGCCTTCTTATTTTAAGTGAATATAGCTATATAACTGAAATTAAGATAGAATTTTGAACTGAATGTTCAGATTTGCATTAAGTATAGAAACTTTAATGCATTGCATGGCCTTCTTAAAATAATTGTGTAGGTTTAAAAGTTTTTGTACTAAATCTTAGATGAATTATTGGAATGTATTATGATGATACATAGCATACGTAAGTATTATAAGTTTTTCTAAAAAGAAATCAGACATCTAATACTAAATTTATGGACATTCTCTTTTTAAACTCATCATCTTACATTAATACAGTTTGGTTTAATAAATAATATGTTTAAATTTAAATTAAGCACTAAAGCTTAGAGTAAACATAGCATACTAGATATTATAGATCATAAATTGAATAATACACTGTAAATTTTGGAGTATGAATGTCATACAAAATTGCCACAACAGCCATACAAAATGACCATTTCGTATGATTCCTGTTGGAATTTGGTATGATATTTATACTTCTGAATTTACAGTGTAGCACTTAGGCAATATAAGAAGGGATGCTTACATTAAGGGTAATTTCACTAATACTCAGAGTGTTCTCTCTCATTGTGAGAAAACATTTTTTGCTGTGTGTGCATGTTTTGTAACACTCAATTAAGCTCTTTCAATGTTGATATAAATAGTATGTGTTCAGGTAATTTTTGTAAGTTTTCTGTTGTAATCTGTCCTGTATAAATTGTGCTATTATCAGTGAGACTAGAGTAGTGATAAGACAACTGTCTAGTAAATCTACTGAGTAGTAACTACAAAGTTCTACAGCTTCAAGTCGCGGATCAAGGTGAAATTTTGTCTGGTAAATATCTTTGACCATGATCACAGATCAACCTACAGTAAGTGTCAAACTTCCTTGTAATGCTAATTACCTTTTGATGAGATGTTCACTGTAAAATTAATGATAATTAAAATGCTGGTGTGACTATATATACAATTGGAAAAACCCTAGATGAATAACAATTATGTGTAGTGTAAGTTAATACATGGTATTCTTAGCAATGTAATACTATTCATAGTGTGGTAAGGTAAATGGAGGTGAAAGGACCGACACCACCCCAAAATGCTTAAGATTCCGAATCTCACCAATGCTTTTGCAAAGATTTCAAATTCCAAGTTTAAAATCCAGATTCCAAATTTTGAAGTTTACATAGCTGGGTACACATATAATACTATTAACAATTTTTATGCACTCGGCTGGCTTCCAGGCTGATTGGATCACTGGTGAGGCCAGAAATAGAGGTTAAAGTTGTGCCATTACCTGTGCAAACGTGTTGAGACACATGCTCAGTGCTCATGAGACTAAACTGATTGCAACTAGCACACGAGATAATACATCTAATCCAAAGCAGACAAGATGTATTAAAAGAGTGCAGCCCTCAAAAAGGCTATGGTGAAAAAAGATGTGAAATCCAAGGTGGCGGCCAAGAGATGGCTTATGGTAGGTTAATAGTAAAAATTTTAATAATGACAATTCAGGTCAAGTTGGTGTCGCTTGAATTTGGCACCAAATTCACCTGAATTGTCATTATTAAAAATTTTACCATTGATCTACCATCACAGCCATTTCTTGGCCGCCACTTTGGATTTCACATCTTTTTTCACCATAGCCTTTTTGAGGGCTGCACTTTTTTTACAGCTTGGCTGTTCTGGATTGGATATCACTTCTTTTTGTATTTGTATTCCCTAAGCCAGTCTATGGCTGGCTTTGGGGCTTTTAAACCTACCTTTTTGTCTTTAACACAGCAAGAAGAAAAGATAAAGTAGATTTCTAATACTTTAACTATTTCTGATTTTATCAGTAAATATACAAACTATATAATACACACATTTATTACGTTCCCTGCAGGATAACTTGTTTGCAGCTGATCTCTCTACTGGGTGACTTGAAATGTAGCTGAACTCTCTACATGGTTATCTGTTGTAGTTGAACTCTCTACAGGGTGATTTGTTTGTATATAGATGAAGTCTTTACAGGGTGGGTGATTTGTTTATAACTGAATTTTCTAAAGGGTCATTTTGTTTGTAGCTGAACTCTCTACAAGGTGACTTGTTTCTAGCTGATCTCTCTACAGGGCGACTTGGGGCTGATCTTTCTACAGGGTAACTTTAAGTTACTCTGTAAAAAGATCAGAGAGATGATCTAGAAATCAGATACAATGTAAAGAGTGCAGCTACAAGCAAATCACCCTGTAGAGAGTTCAGCTACAAATACTCTATAAGGTGACTTGTTTCTAGCCGATCTCTCTACAGGGTAACTTGTTTATACAGTAGCTGAAGTCTCTAGACTCTCTACATGCAGGGTGGTTTCTTTGTAGCTGAACTCTCTACAGGGTGATTTGTTTCTTGCTGATCTCTCTACAGGGTTACTTTGTCTGGCTGATCTCTTTAAAGCGATTTGTTTTTGTAGCTGAACTCTCTACAGGTCACTGATTTCTAGCTGATCTCTCTACAGGGTGATCTGTTTGCGGCTGAAATATCTACAGGGTGATTTGTTAGTAGGTGAATTCTCTACAGGGTGAATGGTTTCTAGCTGATCTCTATATAGGGTAATTTGTTTTTAGCTGAGCTCTCTACAGGGTGGATTCTTTGTAGCTGGACTCTCTACAAGACCTGATCTCTCTACAGGGTGACTTATATCTAGCTAAATTCTCTCTATATGGTGAACTGTTTGTAGCTGAAATCTCTACAGGGTGATTTGTTTGCAGCTGAATTCTCTACAGGGTGACTTGTTTCTAACTGATCTCTCTATAGGTAACTTATTGTGGTTGAACTCTCTACAGGGTAGATTCTTTGCAGCTGAACTCTCTACAAAGTAACTTCCTCTAGCTGATCTCTCTACTGGGTGACTTTTTCTTTCTAATCTCCCTACAGTGTGACTTGTTTCTAGCTGAACTCTCTACAGGGTGATCTGTTCGTAACTGAACTCTCTACACGGTGATTTGTTTGTAGCTGAACTCTCTACAGGGTGATTTGTTTGTAGCTGAACTCTCTACAGGATGATTTGTTTGAAGCTGAAACTCTCTGCACGGTGATTTGTCTGTAGCTGAACTCTCTACAGGGTGGTTTTTTATAGCTGAACTATCTACAAGGTAACTTCTTCTAGCTAATCTCTCTACAGGGTGACTTGTTTCTAACTGATCTCTACTGGGCGACTTGTTCCTAGCTGAACTCTCTACAGGGCGATCTCTACTCTCTACCGAGTGATTTTTTTGTAGCTGAAATCTCTACAGGTTGATTTGTTTGTAGCTGAACTCTCTACAGGGTGACTTGTTTCTAGCTGATCTCTCTATGGGGTAACTTGTTTGTGACTGAACTCTCTACAGGGTGGGATTTTTTTGTAGCTGAACTCTCTACAAAGCAACTTAATTCTTCTAGAGATATTCTTCTAGCTGATCTCTCTACAGAATGACTTGTTTCTAGCTGAACTCTCTACGGGTGATCTCCTTACAGTTGCCTGTTTGTACAAACAGAGGGAGGTAAAAGGTAAATATAGGGACAGATACACTAGACAGTGGACACTAAATCCATTTTAAAGAGCCACAATATTCAGCATGTCCCTGTGGCAGATGGAACAGTTTAAAATGAAGGTTTGGAATAATTTTGTTTTGCAAGTGCCCAGATAGCCATGATTAAGAACACACAATGGCTAAAGAGATCATGTGGCAAAAGGGTATTACAGTGGAACCTCTCTTAACGGACACCCCTGAATAGCAGACAGCCTCTTTCTAAAGGATGTTTAATCAAGTCCTGAATCCAACTTCCAATACTTATGTGTACTAATACCCCCTGAATAGCGGACACCCCTCTATTCCATAAACCGGACACCATACAATTCCCTGGATGTGCAAACACTATGTAAACCAACCTCGCTAATCGCGGACACAGATAAAATCTGGATTAGTAAATTTACAAAGGTTCATTGTCAGTTTATAATGTTAATTAATGTATTTCCTAAGTGTGTCTACATGTTTCTTTGGACCATACAGACGATATTTACAAGGAATTTCTAGTCCGTATCCTACTCCTCTGTTAATTTGCTCTCCGGTAACTTCTACAGTCCCCTTGGTTACGCTACTGTTTAAAAAGCGAGATACTGTGGGAGCAATGTTGAAGGGGAGATGTTCTACCACACGACCTTCAAGCTTTACAGCGACTGCAAATTTATCCTCAGGGTTAGTGGGCTCCCGCTCGATAGGCAGAACTTCTAGCTGAGGACTCCACAAGTCTTGATATTAAGCATGGTAGCCCCTGACAAATGACTTGATTTCAAAGACTTCTAGTGGTTTGTTTCCACAAACTACTTGACTTGCCATAACATACTTTATAACACGCTTGCCATACTGAGCTACTACAAAATTTGTTCACTATAATTAGTGCTCTTGTCGGTTTTCACGTGCTTGCTAATTAGTCCAGCTGTAACAGAGCGTGACTGGCAACTATCTTTGAGGGATATGTCTACTTTAAAGCCTAGGCCTCCAGGGAAAAATACACTTACTCTCAAGCAAAAGGTAGAGGTAATAAAGACAGCTGATAGCAATCTGGCCTAAACTAGGTGTAAGGAAGCTGGCTGAGTTATATGACTGTGGAAAGACACAGATTTCCAGTATCCTGAAAGAAAAACAATCAATTCTTGAGCTTTATGAGGCAAATGTGGCTAATGACAGTGTAAGTTCAAGGAAAAGGACAAGAGCTTGTGAGTATTCAGATATTAATGAAGCTCTACATGAGTGATATTTACTTGCGTGCTCTAAGAATATCTATCTGGTTGGTTCACAATTATGTGAAAAGGCCCAACAAATAGCAGAACGTCTTCAGAAGCCAGAATTCAAGGCATCTAATGGCTGGCTTGATAGATGGAAGAAACGGTATAACATAAAACATGTAAAGTGAAAATATTTGGAATCTTGATGAAACTGTTTGCTTTTGGCGTGCCCTTCCTGACCATGGATTTGGCCAAAAGGGGACTCAGTGTAAAGGTGGAAAAAAAGCAAAACATAGAATAACAGTTGCCTTAATTGCTAATGCAGCAGGTGGTAAGGAATCTACTGTGGTTATTTGGAAATCAGCAAAGCCAAGGTGCTTCAAGTCAGTTGATACAGCCACTCTTCCTGTACAATATTTTAGTCAACCAAAGGCGTGGATGACAGGAGAAATACACCAATCTGTGTTGCGCAAGTTGAATCGACAATTGAGTGCCAAATCTCGGAAAATTGTTCTGTTCATGGATAATGCAGGATGTCATTGAGAGGATATCAAAGATAACTTTAGCAACATCAAAATTATATTCTTACCTGCAAACACAACATTGATGTTACAACCACTGGATTTGGGAATTATCAAAAACTTTAAGGTGCATTATCACACTCATCTGCTGAGATTTGTTATTTCTAAAATTGAAACTTGCACAACTGCATCGAGGTCACGAATAGTATAAATATTTTACATGCAATTAGATGGGTGGCCCAAGCTTGGGAAGCAGTCAAACCTGAAACAATCAAGAAGTGCTTTAGGAAGGGAGGTGTCTTAGATGAAAGCTTTGCAGTACCCAGTCGTCCATGTGAGGAAAGTGACCCATTTGAAGATGACGATGAGGTAGACACTTCAGAGATGCACAAACTCATAGGTCAGTTAGGACCTGCAGAAGATAATTGTTCAGTTAGTGAATACATCAGTGGGGATGACAATTTACCTGAGGTTGACAGTGAACAGTGGGAAGAACAGCTTTTCTCATCCATTGACCCAACACATTCACCATCTTCTTGCATTGAGTCTGAAGATGAACCTGAAAGCCTCCACCTCCTAAGTTAAGGAACCTTGGTGAAGCTGTAAGAAATCTAGAAGATGTACAGGAGTTTCTAGACAACAAAGGCTATATCTCTGAAGCCACTGCCACAGCTTCTGTGATTGATGCAGTGGGTACTTTACGATTCAAAGTCAGCCATCTGAGTACTCTTGACCAGTTCTTATCCAAATCTTAGCTACCGATTATTCAATTAGAAACTAGCTTGTTGATTACCATAATATTAAATCATCTCTCTACATGTTTGTTATACTACAATGTACATGTTGTTATACTACAGTGTACGCTTTTTTTCAACAAAACTGTTTTTACATTAAAAATTGATTGTTTTAAAAATTGAAAAAAACCCTAAAATGAGGACACCTCCATGTAAAGGACACAAGCCATTTCCCAAATGGTGTCCATCTTAGAGAGGTTCCACTGTACAAGTAGCTAGCATAAAATCATTGGAATTGTCACACATCAAATCACATCACAATCATAAAACATCAGTCTATGATATTTACAATGAACATATATGATCCTTATACATGCATAGCTGCATGAATATCTGTTCAAAATTGCCACCAGTTCAATATCAGAAAGTTGATTTTTCAAAATTTACTTAATGCTATACTAGCTACATGTAATCCTTTCTAGCTCAGTATAATTATAGCTACAGCTATACCTCCAGTGTTAAACTCAACCAAGTTCAATCTCAGAATGTTACTTTTTCAAAATTTCCTTAGGGAGCAGCCTATAGGCCTTTACACTATACTACTTCTGGTTTTTAACTCAGTAGCTATATTGTTAGCATTCATACTTCTGGTGTTTAACTATCAACAGATTTCAGTCAAAATTGCCACCAAATTCAGTCTAAGAACGTTAATTTTTCAAAATTATCTGGCCCTCACCCCAGACCCCCTGGAGGGCTCATGCTTCACATTTCGCAGAGTGAGCTTCGCACACTGTGAGTGACTTCTACCTGTGCCCCCCCTCCCACCTTAGCAAAATCCTGGATCTGCCCATGCCAAGCGCCACACTCAGTGGTCAAAGCAGGTAAAGTTGTTGTTTTTATCTGCTTTACCAGTTAGGCACTGGAGGGTGAACATTGGAGACAAAGCCTGTACAAGGTGCTTACCACAAGCCAAGGAACCTAAGCAAAAATTGATAACTAAATTAAGTGAAATGAGACAAATACCTAGAAGGGGTTTAAAAATTTCACCAGACCCATGAAAGGCAACAGCTGTTTTGGCTATGAAACCACCATTCTCAGTGACAAAACTTCGAAGACTTATGGGAATGGTGACAAAATTCTCCCCAAACATTGCTCAGATTTCCAAACCACTGAGGGAATTATTAAGCACCAACCAAAAATGCCTGGACATGGGAAGTTACTCAAGAAGACTCTTTCAACAAGTTTAAAGAAGAAATCACCTCACACAGAGTGCTGGCACTTTATGGCCCATCAGCAAGAACCAAAAGTAGTGCAGATGCCTCTGCTTATGGCCTAGGAGCTGTTCGTCTTCAGGATCAGTGGTGCTTGACTGTATTCAGTTCTTGCGCCTTGAGTGAGATAGAACTTTGATGCACCCAAATTAAAGAGGAGGCTTTCGCTCTGACATGGACCTTAAAGAAGTTTTCAGAATACATCCTTGGCAAGGTCATCCAGCTGGAAGCTGATCACAAGCCCCTTGAACCATCCTTAGAACAGAAGAGTTTGAATTTACTACCTTCCAGAGTGTCACTGCCTTACAGTTTAGACAAAAAAGAGTTACTAAAATGAAAAAAACCCAAAAAACTTATCTGAGGCTCAAACCCTGGACTACCGATGTGTTAGGCCAGTTTGCTAACCACTGTGCTACCTCTGCTAGCTACCCACCCCCTACTTTTCTTTCTTATAAATGTGACTCAGAAGTAAGCTGTATGTAGTGAGAAGAATGTAACCTAAAGGTGCAGAAGAAATCCTGATCCTAACCCTAATGCTAATGCTATTTGTTGCATGCCCTAAAGTTGAATACTTAGGGCAAAAAACCGTGTGCCCTAAAGTTGAATACTCAGCTACTAACCCTAACATACAATCAGTTGCTTGATACTCATGTAGATAGATGACTGTCAGTTATTTTGTGATGATACTCCCTAATAGAACAGTCAGCAAAAACTGCAAAGTGCTACAGAGTACTCAAATGCATAGTATATAGCTCCTTAGATCAATACCGAACAGTCACACTTAGTCATGAAATCCTCTAATAGAGCATTCACCAATTTACGTTCCAAGAAATGTTACATCAATGCCTTCTAGAGAAAAGCTACAGCAGATAGAAGCTTTATTTAAAAATGAAGCAATTCTTAGATTATGGGTGCTTTGCGTTTACCATAGCGACTACTTCAACATGTTAGTGAGATAATTGTGTGATGTCACAGGAATGTATCTATAAACATACAGATGGCTTTTCAGCTCTGATGTCATACAGCTGAAGGAGAATGGGTGTTAGCTGAGAATAATAACATAGTGGATAGTATAGCCTAGCCTTGAAAATCAAGAACCAGCTTTAGTATTTTAAGTCTTGAATATTTTTGCTATGTATTTTGCTGCAAAGCCCTTTTTTGGGAATAGCTACAATACTCATGTATCACAAATCTCAGTCATACTATCCAAAATAGTTATACAATACAGCACCAGGGGCGAATCCAGGAGCTGGCAAGGGGAGGGGCACAGGAGCCTAAGTTGTATGTGGTTCAGATTCTCTTTTTAGGTGCTGTATTTTTTAAATAGCAATGATCACTCCTAAGAAGGTTGATTTTTTCATTATGTCTTGCAGGTGGTTGTGAAGTCTTAAAAGCTGTATTACACACCAGCAGCATGATAATTATTTTTAGAGGCGCTTAGTTCGTATGGAGGTACCGTATAGCCTAAATATTTTGAGGGCAAACTTTTCACTGATTTCGCGGTTTTGGATGTTATCAGCAAAAATTTTACTCTAGAAATATTTAGACTTCCATATAGTCTAATACATTTGGGAGTGTGTGCAAATCCGCGAAAATTTTATTTTTAGCAACATTGCTCAACCTCGAAATATTTGCCCCTCGAAATATTTAGGCTATACGGTACTACCATATGCAAGGAAATTTTGATGTAAGAAAAATTTGACAAATTCACATTTCAGCAGATTTGACGAATAAAATGTTGACAAAAATCAAGAAATTGTTGACAAAACCTGTACTTTTAAAGGCGCTTATAAACAATTGACAGATTAAACTGATTCATCAAATTTTTCTGATGTCAAAATTTCCTTGCGTATGGTAGGTGACAGCTTGACAGCTGATTTAACTTTGGTTTCAGGTGAATTTGCAATAAATGGTGATATATATATATATATATATATATATATATATACATGTGATTGTAAAACTCACAAATTTGAGTATAAAAATGATGTCTATAGATTAGCTATCAATTACTGTTTTTCATTGAATGTGTCTGTGTTGATTGAAGAATGCTATCAAATCATTTAGGGAAAAATATCATTGATTGGTAGTTGATTCCATAGGGTAATTGATCTTGGATAAAAATTAAATTTGTATGCATCAACAGTAGCAGATGGTTTTATGAACTTATCCTGGTTTCCTTGTAAACATCTTGTAGAATGTACAATATAGCTGGGGATAGGAAGCTCTACTAGGTGATTGACAATTTTATAGAACATCAAGAGATGAAGCCTTGTAAAATGATACACTATGGATTTTAACTTTACTGAATTTAGGATATGTGATATACTACTTAATCTGCGACAATCTGACGAGCGGCATGTTGCTGAACAGCTTCTAGTTATTGATGCAGTATTGTGTGTGTGGGGACCAAACTGTTGCAGCTTAGTTTAAAATTGGTAGAACAAATATCTTATAGGCATCTAGCTTAACTCTTTGGTGACAGTGTTTCAGATTTCTTCATAAGAATGCTAAGGTGTTATTAGATTTTTGGAAAACAGTGTTCACATGATGGTTGAATGTAAGCTTGCTGTCAAAATTGATACCCAAGTATTTAGCATTTGCAACAGGATTCAGTTTTTTGCCATGGAGGGTGTATTCCGCAATGTAAGGATTATGTTTTAATGTGATTGTTACTACCATACATTTATTGAATTTCATCCCCCACGTCTCTTCCCATATGATAACATGCTTATATAAATTGATTTTGGTCTGAGAAGGTGTATAGTATTTCTATCAAAGAAGTATGGCTCTTCCACTGAGGGAGAGGGAGGGGGGGGAGCATTTTCCCAAAATGCCCCATCCTGGATCTGCCATTGAGCACAGTAACAGCAACAGAGGAAGGGGAAGGGACTAAAACTGGTTTTCAGAAGAGCTTAGCCCTCCACTTTGTAAGATTGAGATACTCTAATACAGCAGAAATAAAGCATTTTATTAACTAATTTTAGAAGGGCAACTTTATTTTTAAGGAACATGCATGTGCCTTCAAACCTTCCTAGATACAGCATGGTTTTTACAATGTGCAAATTATATCACCCAGTTACCACACTTCTTATGTGTATTATTTTTTTATTTACTATTCCACTAGGGGCCTGCAAGAAAGCTATAGCTTTTGTAGCAGAGAGTCAGAGACATAACATGATTCTCAACCCCTTCACTTAAAATTTTGCTGCTGTTCCCCTGCAATATAGCTAAATTGTAGCCTCACTACATATCATGTGTAACATTGTTGTTGTTTGCTCTCCATAATAGGTCAAACTGAAAGATGGGGCAAAGTGATAACAAAGGACTACAACAGTTTAGTACACCAGAGAAAGGTATGTGTGCAATGTCAAACTTTATTTAGGCAACCAGTATTCTGTATCATATGTAAATAGGATTCCATTATGAATTGCATTATTGCATTTTACATTGATTGTGTGTACCTGTAGGTATGTGTATGGTTTATAATAAGGTGCTTGAGCTAATTGCTTGAGTATTATCAAACAGTACTACCAGCAGTACTGTTTTAAGTATAGGGATACCCTCAAAAACGACACACACTGCCTAAAATGCTGCCTTTAAATCATCCTAGAAACATCTGAAACATCTCCTATATTAGTCACTTATGGGCAGCCAGATACAGAAATACAATCATTTATGATGAAAATATGTACCAAAAATGTGTAAACGTGTGAGTCCTCGGGAAACGTACAGCCACAAATGGGACAATGAATGGAACCAATGTGGGCATGGTAAGGAAAAGAAATAAAATAATCATTTAAAAAATAACTGAAACTCAAATTTTTGCCTGCCTGCCTTCCTATCTGCCTGACAACAGTCGCAAGGCTGAGGCCAAATGAAGGAGATGGCATTAGGGAGAGGATGTTATCCGTAACATGAACGTATGTAGTATACTGAAAATAAAGATACTTCTAAATGGAGCACGGTAGAGTCAGCTGGATTGATATACTCAGATACTGATGCTTCAGGTGAGCTTTAAACATTGTGTATGTACTGTGTAAAGCAACTAACCCGTCTATTCTGTCTAACCTGTCTATAGCAACTAACTTGTCTATACTATCTATAGCGACTACCCTGTCTATAGCAACTAACTTGTCTATACTATCTATAGCGACTACCCTGTCTATAGCAACTAACTTGTTTATCATGACTAACCTGTCTATAGAGCAGGTATGTTTAACAGCCAATTTTGGCACGTTTTGATAAACCTGCTTTTTGCCAGTTTTGGCAACATTCAGTATCACACTTTTGCCAATTGCGGCAAAATTAGGCTTATCCCAGATGTTGGTAAATTCAGTATTGTCCACATTTTGCCAAATGTAGATCCAACCTGTTGCCATTTTTGTCAATTTATTGGGTTCCATATTTTGCAGCATTTGGGTTATTGCAAAAGTTGGAACACCCTTAAAAGCAAAGTCTAGCAATGTAAAGAATTTTATTTTGCCATTGTTGGAAATATACGAAATGCAACTTCAAAGTTGTGACAACAACAAAGTTAATGTAAAAGTTACCAAGCTTCCAAAACTGGCTCTTTTAAGCCCAAATTTGGCAGGACATTTTTTTGTCAAATTAGGCAATAATTTGTAACCCCCATTATTGCCAACATTGGCATTATGTGGGATCTGAATTATTGCAAAAAAAATAGAACGTATTTTCCTTGGCAAGCTAAGGAGAGTATATACAGCTTTGTCATGGAACCAGTAAGTGTTTCAATTTCTCTCACAAGCATATTACAGTTATTCCAAAATTGGAAGGTATCGGGTTTTAGTTATATAGTGGTGTGTGTAACCATTGATTGTGGGTTTGAGTTTCCATTTTTGGCAAGAAAATGAGATACAGTACTTATAATTATTGTTTTTATTGCCAAGTTTGGCATGCCTACTCCATGCCAATAATGGAATATTGGAAATTCTAACTAGCCAATTTTGGAAAATCAAACTTGCCAATTTTGGAAATTATAAACTTACCAACATTGGATATTACGAAACTTGCCAATTTTGGTAATTACAGAACTTGCCCATTTTGGAAATTAATTTTTATAAACTTACCAAGTTTGGACTTATAAACTTGCCAATTTCGGTAGCTATAAAAACTTCCAGTTTTGAAACTCCAAACTGAAATTCAATCCCACAATTAAAAGATACTTTTGCAACTATAAAAGGACATGGAATTTTGGAAATAACATAAAGCTGCTAGCGATACATTTTTGAAGCAGCTCTTAAAGTTGCCAGTTTTGGCAGCTTATGAAGTTGCCAGTTTTGGCACCGTTTGAAGTTGCCAGTTTTGGCAGCTTTGAAAGTTGCCAAAAATGGCAAAAAATAAGTTTATCAAAACCTGCCAACAATGGTTCAGGAACATATCTCGTCTATAGTGACTAACCTGCATGTCTATAATTTATACTGTCTATGGTGATTAACCTGTCTATACTGTCTATGGTGACTGACCTGTCTATATTGTCTATGGTGGCTAACCTGTCTATAGCAACTCACCTGACTGTAGCGACTAACCTGTCTACACTGTCTAACCTGTCTACACTGTCTAACCTGTCTGTAGCGACTAACGTGTCTAACTTATAATATCTACACTGTCTAACCTGTCTACAACAATCAACATGTCCATACTTTCTAGAGTGACTAACATGTCTATACTGTCTAACATGTCTAACTTGTCTATATAGCAACTAATCTATCTGTACCGTCTAACCTGTCTACTATGTGTATACTGTCTATAGTGACAAATCTGTCTATACTGTCTAACCTGTCTACACTGTCTAATGTGTCTATAGTGACTACACTGTCATTAGCGACTAATCTGTCTACACTGTCTAACCCATCTATATTGTCTACAGTGTCTAAAATGTCTAACCTGTCTCTACTGTCTGTGGTGACTAACCCTTCTATAACGCCTAACCTGTCCACACTGTCCTGTCTATACTGTCTTTAATGTCTAACATGTCAATACTGTATAATGTCTAACATGTCTATAGCGACCAACCCTGTCTAACCTGTCTATACTGTCTAGAGTGACTAACATGTCTACACTGTCTAAAATGTCTAACCTGTCTATAGCAACAAATCTGTCTACACTGTCTAACCTGTCTACACTGTCTAACCTGTCTATGCTGACTAACCTGTCTATGGTGGCTAACCTGTCTATGGTGGCTAACCTGTCTATAGTGACTAACCTGTCACCTGTCTACACTGTCTAATATGTCTATAGTGACTAACCTGTCTATACTGCCTATAGTGACTAACCTGTCTATACTGCCTATAGCGACTAACCTGTCTGCACTGTCCCTGTCTACACTGTCTAACCCGTCTACATTGTGTAACCTGTCTACACTGGACAAGTTAGTTGCTATAGACAGTAGGGATGCACCAATAATTGTGACTGTCTCTGGGAAAACCGGTCTTATTGCCCATTTAAAAGTGTTGAGAAACATCGGTTTTAAATATTCAGAGTGTTGTAGCTGGTCAATGGTGGTAGCTATGCATACCAAATTTTCACACGTTTTACAACAATTTCTTACCTTCCTGATCACCCACTGAAGAAGTAGTCAACAGCTAAGTTTCCCGCCATTTTAGATAGTTTTAAACCTGTTATCAGGCGAGCTGCAAAAAGGGTGGGAGGTGGGGGCCCTGGAAGGCAGACAAGATGGTGTTCAAAAAATGAAAATGAATGTGTTGGGATGAATTAGGCCAAGTTATGAGCCATTCAGGGCTCAGAACTGGCTAAAATGAAAGGAAATTTACAGCACCAGTCATTGTCCAACCCCACGGAGCTGTACAGCCACACACAGCCATCTCCTGGTTGGCCAGGGCTCCATCAAGACCCCAGAGCACTTGTACCAGTGCTTTAAAAAAACAGCCAGCAAAAGCAGACCATTTTACTCTGGTCAACTGTGACAGTGAAATTTGATAGTGCATTCAATAAGCTTTGTGTGTGTGTGAAAAAATCTAACTTCCTGTCTTGGGTGATAACAACGATTTTTGCAGATCCAGTCACAATTGGCTTGCTTATCGCCAATAAGGCATTTCTACCATATTGGTAATTGGCACAAATGCTCTACAAACCGATATTACTACTGATAGCAAACACCATTATTGCATTGCAGAATAAAAAGGCCAGTACAAACAAATAGAAATCCCTATTTCTATGCTATATAGCACTAAGCTATTAGAAGCCATACAAGTGTACAAGCTAACATGGCTGTTGTTATTATTCTTACTTAAGTTTTCTGAATACATTACAGCTGTTACAACACTAAGAATAAAGAACTGCACCACAGGATGAACTAAACAATTTGTTAAATAGCCAGCTAGCCATTTTAATAACTAATTAAAATATGGAGTAATCCAGACAATTCTTGGTGGAAGCATTAATTAAAATTTTTGTGGTGCCTAACTGTCTAACACAGGCCACACCATCGGGTAGGTATAAACAGTTGACCTGGGGACTGGGGATCCAAAGATCCAAAGATCCAAAGACTCGGGGACCCAAGGACCTGTCTACACTGTCTAACCTGTTAATACTGTCTATAGCGACTAACCTGACTAGTAGAGATGTACTGATGAATTGTACCAATATCTGATTAATCTGTACCTTAGAGAGCCGATACCGATTATACTGATCCAATATTTTTTGCAAATGTAAATCAAATAGTACAGGTGAAGCTACTACATCTTTAGTATTGAAGAAACAGAAATCTTAACTATAAAGCATAACATTAATATACCTAGTTATAATACTTATGGTGGTGTGGGGTAGGTATAAACAGTGGACCCGGGGACCGGGATACAAGAACCCGGGGACCCAAGGCCTGAAGGGGACCCTACATTTTGTAGAATTTTTGATGTTTATACATTCTATCCTTGTACTAGACTTTCAAGTCACAATGGCTGGTCTCAAATGGTCTAGATCACTCTTTCTCTGTCCTGTCATCATGGTGGTTCCTTGCACAATGCCTAGAAATTAGAAGTACCTTGTAAGCCAATCATTCTTCATGCCTTCACTGCTTCAGTAACTGTAGTATAAATTAATGTTCTAACAGGTCATATCCTTCTGTGCTACATGGCACAAAGCTGTTTATCGAGTTGCTGGTATGCTTTGCAGTAATTGCTTCACTGAAGCCATTTTTATGTGCACTGAAGACTGACCTGGTGACATAATAATCTAGCATGCTCTTTGTGCAGCACAGGTGCAGCAATGAATAGCATACTGCAGGCAATTTTCAGAGGTGCTTGTAATTTATTCTGATTAAAACATGGTGTGAACAATTGCAACATACAGAAAGCAGAGAAAGTTAAGGAGAAAGTGGATTGGCCATGTGAGATTAGCCACTGTGACTAGCAGAGGTGTCTAGTGAAAGTACAGAATGTATTATGAATATTGCAAAGTATGTAAAATTCCATGAAAAGTTGGGTCTTCGTGCAGGTTATACAGGATTAATCATTATAGACAGTATAGTCATGTTAGACACTGTAGACAATATATAGACAGGTTAGACAGTGTAGACAGGTTGGACAGTGTATACGTACAGGCTGGTTACTATAGACAGCATAGAGAGGTTAGGCAGTGTAGACAGGTTAGTCACTATAGACAGGTTAGACAGTGTAGACAGATTAGACAGAATAGTTGCTATAGACAGTGTATAATTATAGACAGTGTAGACAGGTTAGGCAGTGTAGACAGGTTAGGCAGTATAGACAGGTTAGTCACTACAGACAAGTTAGACTGTGTAGACAGGTTAGACAGCTAGTATAGACAGATTAGTCACTATAGACAAGTTAGACTGTGTAGACAGGTTAGACAGCTAGTATAGACAGATTAGTTGCTATAGACTGGTAAGTCACTATTAAGTATCACCAAGTCCTCTTCGAGACACAACACACAGGCTTACAATACAAGAACTGGATGTTGTATATGGTACCAATATGACTGTTTAGAGCTGTCACTTGCTGAGGCCAGAGCCTGGGAACTCCTACAGCAACATTTGTGTGTCCACATTGCAATGACAGCAGCACTTCCAACATTTCTGATTTTTCATCTGTTGCTACTGACTGCTGAACAGAACTCAGATCTTAGTGATTACACCCTTACTTTTATAAGCCCTGCACTGAGTTTTTGTGGAATGACATGAGTGATGGGGAATTCTGTAAGTTTCTCGTGTTGAAAAGGTTGTCCATTGGAAACCACACATTTTCTGATACCTTTTGGGAAAGAAGGCAAATCTTTTGTTCGTGAGCTGGCAAGAGCCTTTGCTGACAATTCTGCACTTGGTTCAGTTGCACTGATGGCCTGCTCTGTGATGCAGCCCTTGCTACTTCAGAAGTGAGGGGCATTGTATACAAGACCATCTCAGGCGCTCGCTACCATCTAAGAAGTCTGATGATAAATCTCGACTTTTTGACCACCTGACGTCAGAAGGAATAGTCAATATGGCCATAGTGGCCCTACTTCTCCTTGCAAAGGATTTTAAGAGTGGAGTGCTGTCCCTTGACTCTATGATCCCATGTGGCTTGGACTCCTATTCTCCGTACAGCTAAGGACGTTCTACTGGAGAAACATCCCTCCCACTTTTTGATTGTTTAACCGGTGGTATCATCAGATGGGCATCACTTCACACTCATGGGGCAGCAGGTCAATCTGGTGTCGATGCTCACGCTTGGAGACATACTCATTCAAAGAGGCCTGGGCTGGACTGTCTAAGGCTCTAGCTTCTGTTGCCTTTTACCTCTGTACCACTTTGTTAGAGGATCCTGCTGTTCTGATGCCCTTTGTGGCATGTAGATTGATCCCTTTGAATAAGTGTCCTGGTGTGCATCCCATTGGTATTGGTGACGTACCCTGATAGATTGTGGCAAAGGCTACACTGTGTGTAATTGTTGAGGATATTATTGTTTCTGCTGTTGGCCCACTTCAGACCTGTGCTGGCCATGCTGCTAGATCAGAGGCTGCAGTCCATGCAATGAAAGAACTGTTTGAGGATAATGAATGTGAAGCCACTCTCTTTGTTGATGGTTTAACTGTATCAACCGTCAGGCTGCATTATATAACATATCGGTGCTTTGTCCTTCTTTTTCACCAATCCTACTAAATATTTATGATGCTCCTATTCATTTGTTCATTGTTGGAGATGGGGAGATCCCCTCTATGGAAGGAACCACCCAAGGTGATCCCCTTACATTGCCATGGATGCATTGGCTGTAGTTCCCTTGATTAGGCATCGCCGAATAGCTGTCCCTGGTGTATCCCAGGCCTGGTTTGTGGATGATGCTTCTGTAGTTGGATCACTGTCAGCATCTTTCATCTGTTGGACCAGACTATGGTTACTTTATAAATGGCTACCAAGATAGTTTTGATTGCAAAACCGGAACATCTCTCTGCTACACAAACCATGTTTGTAATACAAATATACAGATTACTGCACGTGGTCAGTGACATCTTGGTGCTGCTCTAAAGTTTGCTGAAGCTGCAAAGGTAAAGTCTTGGACTGCAGAAGTTTCTGCTTTAGCTGAGGTTGCTACTAGTAAGCTGCTTGCTGCTCTTTGTGCACTTACCCATGGGTTGATTGGTCATTGGGACTATCTGATGAGAACCACTCCTAGTATTAGTTCCTTTTTTCAACCAGGATGCTAACTCTTTACAACTTTTTCCTACACCAACTGGACATCCAGCAAGCTCTTCCATCGAGCATAGCTTGTTTTCTTTTCCATGCCATATTGGTGGTCTAGGTGTGATTAACCACACTAGCATATGTGATTCACAGTTTGCTGCTTCAGTTCTCAACAGATCATTAAATGCACTGATAGTTGAACAGACTGTTTGTGCTCACCCTCAGGACACTCAACACATCAAGGCTCGGGTCCATCAGAACAGACATGTGGTCTCTAAGGAGCATTCTCTAGAGATAAGGAACAGCTTCTCTCCACAGCTTCAGAGAGCAGTTGATTTGAACAGTGAGCCTGGAGCCTCTTCATGGTTGTTGGTCCTACCACTACATGATCAGAGTTTTCATTTAACTAAGCAGGAGTTCTGGGATGCATTCCACTTGCACTATGGTGGACTTTGTTGAACACTCCTGTCAACTGTGTTTGTGGTGCTAATTTTAGAGATGATCATGCTATAATCTGTCACCATGGTGGCATATTCATAATGAGGTACAGGACATTACAGTTGAGTTACTATCTAAGGTTTGCAATGATGTTGCAATTGAGCTTCCTCTTCAATCTCTCAGTGGAGAAGTGATTCTTCTTCCGACTGCTGACCAACAGGATGATGCCAGAGCTAACATTCATGTCCGTGGATTCTGGGGGTGGCAGCAAAGTGCATATTTCGATACAAGGGCATTTCATCCAAATGTACAGAGCTACCGCAAAACCTCTATTCCATCTATTTATAAATGCCATGAGCTACTGAAGAAGAGGGAATATAGTGACCGTGTTTGAGAGGTGGAGTTGGCATCAATCACTGCTTGAGTGTTTACTACAACTGGGGGAATGGGCAGGGAAGGACTTACCTTCTATTGTTGCTTGGCTGAGTTTCTTTCCAGGTGTAACACCATGACTTATAGCAGCACTCTTGCATGGCTTTAAAGCACACTTTCTTTTTCTTTGTTGCAATCAGCAACAATGTGCATCCGGGGAAGCCGTTCCATCTTTTACAGGTCATCTGATGCTTCCCTGGAATTGGGCCTTGTAAGTGGCCCTGGGAACTTCTAATCTGTCCCCTAACACCTTTGTTTCAGTTAAGTCCAGTGCATTTGCCTCTTGTGCTGGGGGTGGTAGGTAAGGGCATTCCATCTAGTCCTGGGAAAAAAAACTTTTAATGATCACATGATTTGTACAAGCGTGGCATAATCACGCAATTACAATCTATAAAGACACACAATACTGTGCCATGTGGCCAAGTACAGCCAGTATGGGCAATCGACAGACAAGTGTGCATCTTACAAGAACCAAGAAAATGCCATTTTCATGCATCCGTAGCTTGACAATGCTCTGGATGGAAACTAACCATTTTTTGCTGTGGAAACTCCTTCAGAGTAGGGAACCTCCCATGCCAGAATTCACCATCCATCGCTGCCTTCAAAGGTCGCCTTATTTTCTTCTTAATAGTCTTCTGGTTCTTCTTTTTGCACACTTTAGAAAAATCATAATAACTCGCACATGCTTTGGTCGATTTACTCAAACGTTAGAGGGTGGTAAGAGCGTAATACTGCACAATTACTGTCCAATTTTGGTACAGATCAAAGAAAGAACAAGGCAGTTATGTGCATAATCTTTTGTGGTTTGAAAGAAATTGCACTAACAGTCATGGAAGTATACCAAAAATGCCAACCATGTGTAAAAATAGTATGATCATAATAAAAAGTATTACTTACCACGTCTACCAGGCAAACTATCTAATGGAATCAGCTGAAAATAGGTAGAGAGGTAGATTAATTATTTTAGAACAACCGTTCAGTAGTTTACAAGGAATGAGATTAAAAACCACTGAGTTACACTATGAAAGTCAACTAGGTGTAACAAGTATGCGATCAAGATACAGTACTCTAGAATGTTCAGCTACAATCGAATCACCATGTAGAGAGTTCATCCACAAACAATCACCCTGTAGAGAGTTCAGCTACGAACAAGTCACCTTGTAGAGAGTTCGGTTACAAACAAGTCACCTGTAGCGGAGAGTTCAACTACAAACAAGTCACCCTGAAGAGAGTTCAGCAACAAACAAGTAACCTTGTGGAGAGTTCAGCTACAAACAAATCACCCTGTGGGAGTTCAGTTACAAACAAGTCACCCTGTAGAGAGTTGAACTACAAACAAGTTACCCTGTAGAGAGTTCAACTACAAAAAAAGTCACCCTGTAGAGCGTTCAGCTACAAACAAACACCCTTTGGAGCATTCAGCTACAAACAACCCAGTTCAGCTACAAATGAAGAGAGTCCAGCTATACTGGAAATCACCCTATGGTATTAATTGTTGTAAAAATATGCATTATTATAAAAAAGTATCCAGAGAATTCAGGTCTGATGTCTTCTACCTTTTTGCAGTAAAGAAAAAGACAAGTAAAAGAAACTCCAAAGCTGGCCACAGGCTAACTTTGGAGTATACAAATACAAAAAGAAGCGATATCTATGCAAAACAGCCAAGTTGTGAAAAAAGGGTGTAGCCCCCATAAAACTCAGGGTGAAATAAGATGTGAAATCAAAGGTGGCAGCCAAGAAATGACTAAGGTTAATAGCAAAAAATTTAAAAACAACAATTCAGGTAAATTTGGTGCTGAATCCTAGAAGAAGGCAACACAAATTCACCTGAATTGTCATTATTAAAACTTTTGCTATTAACCTGCCATCACAGTCATTTCTTGGCCGCTACCATTGATTTCACATCTTTTTTTACCCAGACTTTTTGGGGGCCCCTCACCCTTTCTTACAACTTGGATTAAATTACATTACGTATTCTATACAATTACTACAAATAAATGTTACTAGTTCATCTCAACAACAATAACAAACTCACCAATGGGATGCACCTTTTGGGATTTTGATGACGGTAATGACTGTGTGCCCTCTGCACCTTGTCTTTTCTTAAATCTTCAATCAGTCCTTCTTCATGCAATAAATCAAATTGAGGCATCGATTTTCCCTATCAACCTTTCCTTGAGCAGCATATTTAGGCATCGCAAACTTATTTAAGTGCTTACACTAGGTAGATACACGAAACGTCATGATAGGTTCGATATCACGTGTATTAATGCAATATTGGTTGCTAATAACGATCAAGCATCAAGACCACACAACATAACAATCTATTTACTCAATCACAGACACAATAACACACCCTATTATTACTGGTCTAGCTGTATAGTGACACACTCCCTGGTAGGTGAAAAGCTGACTCGAGATACTCTAATACAGCAGTCACCCTATTAGACCGTTACCATACTCACCTGTATATTTGAATTTCATTTCTTTGTTTTTTTCTGGACTGAAATGTGGTGAGGGGTTAGCCATAGGTAGCAGTGGTGGGTGTAGGCATGTCAGATCAATACTGGTTAGAATTAGTCCAACTAATTTATGGCTTTACATGTACTGTACAGCCGTTCCCATAAGCTGTATGCTATGACAAAATAACCAAACAAGCTAGTATATTTGAAATTATTAATTTAAAAAATGAAGTAGGGACCATGCAACAAAAAAGGTAATGAAACAAGAGATGAATGATGGTATTACAGCATAGTTCAGCCGGGATATCTCTACTTTGGCATTGAACAAAATCATTGTTATAACATGCCAATGTAGGGATTTTACCACCAAACTACACTGTAATACCATCTTTCATTTCTTGTTTCGCTACTTTTTATTGTTTGGATTCCTTCTTTCATTTTTAAGTTATTATTTTTAACATGCAAGTCAATATGTAGTCATGATGTTCAATTGGGGACTTGTTTTATTATTATATATTCAGGGAAGACAACACCGCTACTGAAGGATCTCCAAAACCACATCACTCCAAACTATGCGGCTTATTGGAGAGTGATAGGGACACAGCTGGGTCTACACAAGGGAAGGCTTGACATTATAGAACATAACAACTACTTCAAAGCTGAGCGTTGCTGTCATGCAGTACTGGAGGAGTGGCTTGAAGTTGACAGCACTGCCACTTGGAATAAGCTACTAAGTGTCATCCTGTCACCTGCTATGTGCAGCTGTCAACATCCTGAAAAAGGTGACCATATACCCAATGGCGGATCCAGGATGGGGCATTTGGGGCAAATGCCCCCCCTTAAACTTGTGGAGGAGCCAGCCATACTTCTGATTAAAATAGCTACTAAACTTTATGTCAGGCCAAGTAATTCTTGAAAATATGCACATTTTACTAGCAAATTCACCTGAAATCAAAGCATACCAAAGTCAAACTAACTGTGAAATAGTCACTCAGCACCTTCGTGCGTATCAAGCGCCTCTAAAAATAATTATCGTGTAGCTGTTGTTTGAGACATTCAGAGCCTTTTAAACCGCTTTTAAGACTTCACAACTATCTGAAAAGGCCAAATGGCAAAAATCAACAGTGGGACACTACTAAGAGGTGATTATTTGCTGCTTCAAAAATGTAGCACTGAACTAGAGAATCTGGCTATCCCCAACCACTTAAAACTTAGCCTGTTTGTGCCCCTCCCCTTGCCAGCTCCTGGATCCGCCCCTGATACCCTTGTGTATTTGTTGTATCTACAGTAGCTTAGTTGATTATTGTATTGTTATAGTTGTGACTACTAAACATGAAAAGGACCATTGTTATTTCTTGTTTACATAAATGATTTACCCGATACTATTTCTTCATGTTGTAGTCTATTTGCTGACGACCGTTTGTTATATAGACAAATAAAAAACAAAAATGACCAGGAAATTCTCCAACATGATTTACACAATTTAGAGCAGTGGGCCAAGAAGTGGATGATGATCTTCAATGTCGATAAGTGCCAAGTATTACAGACATCACTAAGAAATATATTTGCTTTCCCCTATACATTGTATAATCACTTTCTTGAAAATGTAAATGAAGCTAAATATTTGGGAATTGTCATCGATTCCAAGCTAAATTTTAACAAGCATATTGACTCGGTGTGTAAAAAAGCAAACAGTGCTCTAGCTTTCTTAAAGAGGAACTTGTCTTCATGTAAATGTGAAATGAAATCTGATGCTTATCTGATGTATGTTCGACCAATTTTAGAATATGCTGCTTGTTCCTGGGCCCCCCATACTAAATTTAACATCGATAAACTGGAATCGGTACAGCGACGAGCAGCAAGATTTGTAAATGGCGATTACCGATATACGAGTAGTGTTACTGAGATGATAAATACACTAAGATGGAACAGCCTGCACAGCCGTAGAGATACTCTCAGATTACAAATGATGTATAAGATTACCCACCATATAATAGACTTAAAACTACCTAACTATATCAACTACAATCCAGGAATTACTAGAGGCCATGATTACAAACTTACTGTACCCTTTACACGGATTGATCCATACAAGTTTAGCTTTTTCCCAGCCACCATTGCATTATGGAACAAATTACCAACTGAAATAGTTAACGCTACTTCAATTGACTCTTTTACTTACTTACTTAATATTAATTAATTTTGTACATAATTATTATATTGCACTTACATACTCGCTTGCGAGGTTTTGCAATTATTATAATAATAATAATAATAAAGTCTGATAACAAGTTTACTGTCACTGACAAAGGTATATACAGTGTATGGTGTACTCCACATCAGCTGTTACACCTTGTTGTTTATCCTGTAGGAGCTGAGGCTGTCTCCATAATATCCAATAGGGTGACAATAATCAACATACAGACACGGTTTAGGGTTGATGAGGATACATGGCCACCTGATAAGCCAAAAAACTTTACACCACTTTTATTGATCCATCATGAGGGACAACATCATAACATGTACCATACAGTTGAAGTCGCTAAACTGATCCAAAAAGGAGATATTATCTCATTAGCTACTAAAGAGCTATCAGACAAGCCTGAGCTTCATGGTCATGCACCACACACTCATAAAGTTACCAAAGACATGATGGATATTTTGGCTCCACTAGAGAAAAATGATGAGCCACAATTTATTATGATTGATGGTGCACCAGGAATTGGAAAATCTGTGTTGTTACGTGAAATAGCTTTTATGTGGGGTAAGCAACAGATTTTAAAAGGCTTCAAGTTAGTTCTACTGCTGTGCCTGCGTGATCCCAATGTTCAACAAGCCACATCAGTTAACCATCTACTGCAACTATTCTGTGAAGGAGATGATAGTGCAACAGAAATTACCAAACCATGTAGTGATTACCTTTTTAAAACTGGTGGAAAAGAAATGGTAGTCCTTCTTGATGGTTATGATGAACTGCCAGTAAAGCTACAAACAAACAGCTTGGTTGCTAAAATTCTTAGTCGCCGAGTGCTGCCTAATTGTGGCTTGATTGTATCATCACGTCCGCATGCTTCAGTGACCCTGCGAGAGCAAGCCACCATCTCGGCAGATATCTTGGGTTTCACTGATGATGAACAACGTCATTATATTGAGCACTCTTTGAAGGGACATCCTCAATGTATTGAAAAGCTTATTCATTATCTGGAAGATCACCCAATAATCAGTAACCTATGTCTGGTACCTTTTAATATAGTAATCTTACTTTTCTTGCGTAAAATGGGTATTCCCCTTCCCAGTGACACTAGCAAATTATACCATCACTTCATTTGTCTTACCATCTGTCGACATCTTGCCAAATCTGGCCACAATCTTGAAAACAACACCATCACTGATTTAGACCACCTGCCAGAGCCATGCAGTAAAATAGTTAAACAACTTTCCAAGTTAGCATTACAAGCACTTAATAACAACCAACTAGTGTTTACCTATGATGACATCAAAGTGACATGTCCTGATGTCATAGCTACCTCAGAGGCAATCAATGGTTATGGGCTGTTACATGCTGCACAACATTTTGGCCTCACTGGGAAAACAATGACATTTAATTTCCTCCATATTACCATCCAGGAATATCTTGCAGCTCGCTACATCATCACTCAACTCTCACCAGATGAAGAGCTTTGTCTGCTTCAAAAAAAATTCTGGAGTGATGTTCATGCTAACATGTTCGCCATCTATGTTTCACTGACTAAAGGACAGAGATCTGCTTTCAAACAATTCCTTTGTGGTGGGAATAACAAGATCACCATTGCTGAAGAATTTCTTAATGATCAGTTAAAATGTCTTCACCTCTTTCACTGCTTTCATGAAGCTTCTGACAGGAGAATATGTGAATCCATTGAGAAGGCAGCAGTGTTTAATAAAAAAGAAATTGACGTCAGTGAAGTTAAACTGTCGTCTGGTGACATTGAGTGTTTGTGTCTTTTCCTTACTTCCTCTTCCCACAAACAGTGGGTGAAAGTTAACTTATATGACTGCTATATCCAAGATCGTGGTCTCCACATTATTCATAAATACCTCAATGATAGTGGCATTATTATCACCCAATTGTGGTTGAGCTTTAATGGCCTCACGCAAACATCCTCCTCCTTCATCAGCAATATTGTCCTCAGTTGTAAAGTAGAGATGGTGATGATCAGTGATAACTCCACTATTGGTGATAATGAAGAACTATACACCATGTTGTCCCATCCTTCCTCTGTAGTAACCTGCCTGTTTATGGACAGTGTTACATTATCTTCCACTTCATGTAGAGCATTATTTGCTTCTGTGAAAGATTCTACCAAGTTGAAGTTTCTTTACATTAGTCACAATAACATCACTGATGATGTGGCTGATGATATGGCCAATGCTCTAGCTGTCAACAAATCTCTACACACACTAGTGATATATAGTAACCCCATTAGTGGGGAAGGTATACAACTAATACTACAAGCCTTAACGACTAACAAAATTTTAGAGGAACTACAACTTCCTAGATGCCCTCCAGAGAAGTTAGTATCATTAAAAGATGAAATTAACAATATGAGAACAAAACAAGGAATTACACAACACCTGAATATTAACTTTATCTAGCAAAGATTTAATTGCAACTACTTGTAATAGTAAAACTTATTGAAGTTATGCAGTATAACTTATGAAGTTATACAGTATAGTTGCATTGTGACTAGCACACTTGTGTTGATATAATGATTAACTGTATACAACTATATGCATATTTACTATGTAACACTTTTACACCTCTGATCAAAGGAATCCCAGAGGATACATTTGCCATGTATCAAGACACACGATAGTGTGTCGTGCGGCCCAAGAAGCCGGCGCGCCACACCGTGAGTATATTGACAGGAAGAAAGAAAACGTCATTTTCACACTTTTGTATCTCGGTGATAGCTTATCCGATTGAAACCAAATTTGCTGCAGAGTTGCCCGCCAGCTAGGGGAGTCTACATTCCAAATTTGAAGGAAATCACTCAAGCCATTTCCGAGATATGAGCGGCCAAAGTTTCGTTTTTTTTCTTCGTTTTTTTTCTTCTTCTTTTCGCACACTTGCAAAAATTGCTATAAAACGCAAACACGTGCTCCAATCGCCTTGAAATTTGGCACACAGAAAGGGAGTCCAAAGGCGCATCCTAGCATCAAATTTGGTGCAAATCCGATGAATGGTTCAGGCGTTATGACCTATTATTCGCATAAAACAAGATCGATTTGTTGTCACGCCTACAGGGTAAACCGCTTCATGGAATGAGCTGAAAATTGCTATGTAGATGGAGTAACCATCGTAGGAGTGCCTATTGGTGGTTTGAAAGGAATCGAGATTAAGACCACGGAGATATGACACAAAACCCAACCTGTGTCACAATTACGCGATCGATTTTTAGTAATAAAAAAGTATTAGTTTTTACGCCTACTAGGCAAACCGCTAAGAGCAATGAGCTGAAAATCGGTGTATAGCTGGAATAATCTTCATAGAAAGTCCTTGCAGTAGTATAGAAGAATTGGATTACAAACCACTGAGTTATGATTCGAAAGCCAACTCTGTGTAGCAAATGCGAGATCGAGATACTCTAATAGAACAGTCACCCTAATAGAGCATTCAGCTAATTTATTTACTCCATTATAGAATCCTATTACATTACAAGTTATCCTGTAGGGACTTCAGCTGCAACCAGTTAATCTTATAGACAGTTCAGCAAGAAGCAAGTCACCCTGTGGAGAATTAAGCTACAATTATATCACTGTAGAGATTCAGAACATTACAAGTCACACTGAAGAGAGTTCAGCTATAAACAAGTCATGCACCCTGTAGAGAGTTCACCTACAATTAAATCACTCTCTAGAGAATTCAGCTACACACAAATCACTGTGCAGAGAGTTCAGCTACAAACAAATTATCCTGTAGAGAGATCAGCTACAAACAAAACACTTTGCAGAGAGTTCAGCTACAAACAAATCAATCTTTAGAGTGATCAGCAACAAACAAATCAACTTGTAGAGAGTTCAGCTATAAACAAGTCATGCACCCTGTAGAGAGTTCACCTACAATTAAATCACTCTCTAGAGAATTCAGCTACACACAAATCACTGTGCAGAGAGTTCAGCTACAAACAAATTATCCTGTAGAGAGATCAGCTACAAACAAAACACTTTGCAGAGAGTTCAGCTACAAACAAATCAATCTTTAGAGTGATCAGCAACAAACAAATCAACTTGTAGAGAGATCAGCTAGAAACAAATCAACCTGCAGAGAGATCAGCTACAAACAAATCAGCTTGTAGAGAGATCAGTTACACACAAATCAACCTGTAGAGAGATAAGCTAGAAACAAATCACCCTGTAGAGAGTTCAGCTAAAACAAATCAACCTGCAGAGAGATCAGCTACAAACATATCACCTTATAGACAGTTCAGCTACAAACAAATTACCCTGTAGAGAGATCGACTACAAACAAATCAACTTGCAGAGAGATCAGCTACACACAGATCAACTTGTAGAGAGATCAGCTAGAAACAAATCACCCTGTAGAGAGTTCAGCTAAAACAAATCAACCTGCAGAGAGATCAGCTACAAACATATCACCTTATAGACAGCTCAGCTACAAACAAATTACCCTGTAGAGAGATCGACTACAAACAAATCAACTGGCAGAGAGATCAGCTACTCACAAATCAACTTGTAGAGAGATCAGCTAGAAACAAATCACCCTGTAGAGAGTTCAGCTACAAACAAATCAATGTGCAGAGAGATCAACTACAAACAAATCACCCTGTAGAAAGATCATCTAGGAACTAGACACAATGTAAGGAGTTCAGCTACAAGCAATACACCCTGTTGAGATTTCAGCTACAAACAAATCAACCTGTAGAGCGATCAGCTAGAAACAAATCACCCTGAAGAGAGGTCAGCTACAAAAAATCACCCTGTAGAGAGATCAGCTAGAAACAAATCACCCTGTGGAGACTTCAGCTACAAACAAATCAACCTGCAGAGAGATCAGCTACAAACAAATCACCCTGTAGAGAGTTCAGCTAAAACAAATCAACCTGCAGAGAGTTCAGCTAAAACAAATCAACCTGCAGAGAGATCAGCTGCAAACAAATCACCTTATAGACAGTTCAGCTACAAACAGATTACCCTGTAGAGAGATCGACTACAAACAAATCACCCTGTAGAGACTTCAGCTACAAATAAATCAACCTGCAGAGAGATCAGCTACAAACAAATCACCCTGTAGAGAGATCAGCTAGAAACTAGACACAATGTAAGGAGTTCAGCTACAAGCAAATCACCCTTTAGAGAGTTCAGCTACAAACAAATCAACCTGCAGAGAGATCAAATCACCTTATGGAGAGTTCAGCTACAAACAAATTGCCCTGTAGAGAGATCAGTTACAAACAAATCAACCTGCAGAGAGATCAGCTACACACAAATCAACTTGTAGAGAGATCAGCTACAAGCAAATCACACTGTGGAGATCAGCTAGAAACTAGACACAATGTAAGGAGTTCAGCTACAAGCAAATCACCCTGTAGAGATTTCAGCTGCAAACAAATCACCCTATAGAGAGATCAGCTAGAAACTAGACACCATGTAAAGAGTTCAGCTATAGAAGAGGTCACCTTATAGAGAGTTCAGCTACAAAGAAACCATCATGTAGATAGTTCAGCTGAAAACAAATTACTCTGTATAGAGTTCAGCTAGAAAAAGTCACCTTGTAGAGAGTTCAGCTACAAAGAAACTGCCATGTAGAGAGTTTAGCCTCAAACAAATTACCGTGTAGAGAATTCAACAACAAACAAATCGCCCTGTAGAGGGATCAGCTAGAAGAAGTTACCTTGTAGAGAGTTCAGCTACAAAGAAACCATCATGTAGAGAGTTCAGCTACAAAGAAAGCACCATGTAGAGAGTTTAGCTGCAAACAAATCACCTGTAGAGAGTTCAGCTAGAAACAAATCACCCTGTAGAGAGATCAGCTAGAAGAGGTCACCTTGGAGAGAGTTCAGCTACAAAGAAATCACCACCTAAAGAGTTCAGCTACAAAGAAATCACCCTGTAGAGAGTTCAGCTAGAAGAAGTCACCTTGTAGAGAGTTCAGCTACAAAGAAACCATCATGTAGAGAGTTCAGCTGCAAACAAATCACTCTGTATAGAGTTCAGCCAGAAAAAGTCACCTTGTAGAGAGTTCAGCTACAAAGAAACCGCCATGTAGAGAGTTCAGCCTCAAACAAATTACCGTGTAGAGAATTCAACAACAAACAAATCGTCCTGTAGAGGGATCAGCTAGAAGAAGTTACCTTGTAGAGAGTTCAGCTACAAAGAAACCATCATGTAGAGAGTTCAGCTGCAAACAAATCACTCTGTATAGAGTTCAGTCAGAAAAAGTCACCTTGTAGAGAGTTCAGCTACAAAGAAACCGCCATGTAGAGAGTTCAGCCTCAAACAAATTACCGTGTAGAGAATTCAACAACAAACAAATCGTCCTGTAGAGGGATCAGCTAGAAGAAGTTACCTTGTAGAGAGTTCAGCTACAAAGAAACCATCATGTAGAGAGTTCAGCTACAAAGAAATCACCCTGTAGAGAGTTCAGCTAGAAGAAGTCACCTTGTAGAGAGTTCAGCTACAAAGAAACCATCATGTAGAGAGTTCAGTTACAAAGAAACCACCACGGATGTAGAGAGTTTAGCTGCTAACAAATAACCTGTAGAGAGTTCAGCTAGAAACAAATCACCCTGTAGAGAAATCAGCTAGAAGAGGTCACCTTGTAGAGAGTTCAGCTACAAAGAAACCATTATGTAGAGAGTTCAGCTACAAAGAAAGCACCATGTAGAGAATTTAGCTACAAACAAATCACCTGTAGAGAGTTCAGCTAGAAGAAGTCACCTTGTAGAGAGTTCAGCTACAAAGAAACCATCATGTAGAGAGTTCAGCTACAAAGAAACCACCATGGATGTAGAGAGTTTAGCTGCAAACAAATCACCTGTAGAGAGTTCAGCTAGAAGAAGTCACTTTGTAGAGAGTTCAGCTACAAAGAAACCATCATGTAGAGAGTTCAGCTACAAAGAAAGCACCATGTAGAGAGTTTAGCTGCAAACAAATCACCTGTAGAGAGTTCAGCTAGAAACAAATCACCCTGTAGAGAGATCAGCTAGAAGAGGTCACCTTGTAGAGAGTTCAGCTACAAAGAAACCATCATGTGGAGAGTTCAGCTACAAAGAAATCACCCTGTAGAGAGTTCAGCTAGAAGAAGTCACCTTGTAGAGAGTTCAGCTACAAAGAAACCATCATGTAGAGAGTTCAGCTACAAAGAAACCACCATGGATGTAGAAAGTTTAGCTGCAAACAAATCACCTGTAGAGAGTTCAGCTAGAAACAAATCACCCTGTAGAGAAATCATCTAGAAGAATTTATCTTGTAGAGAGTTCAGCTACAAAGAAACCATCCTGTATATAGTTCAGCTATATTTTAAGTCACCCAGTAGAGAGATCAGCTGCTAAAAAATATCCTGTGGGGAATAATGGGCATGTAATAAATATATGTATATAATTTGTATAATTACTAATAAAATCAAAAATAATTGAAGTATTAAAAATCTTCTATAAGTTCTTTTCTTCTTCCTGTGGTAAATAAAAAAAAACACATGGGTTAAAAAAAAACCCATACAAATACAAAAAGAAGTGATATCTAATCAAAAACAGCCAAGCTGTAAAAAAAGGTGCGGCCCCCAAAAAGGCCATGGTGAAAAAAGATGTGAAATCCAAGGTGGCGGCCAAGAAATGGCTGTGATGGTAGGTTAATGGTAAAAATTTTAATAACGACAATTCAGGTGAATTTTGTGCCACTTGGTCTTGGCATCAAATTCACCTGAATTGTCGCTATTAAAATTTTTACCATTAACCTACCATCACAGCCATTTCTTGGCCGCCACCTTGGATTTCACATCTTTTTTCACCATGGCCTTTTTGGGGGCCGCACCTTTTTTTACAGCTTGGCTGTTTTTGATTAGATATATCTTTACAGGGAGACATCTAAATGTACACCGGTGTACATTGAAATGTATTCCGGGAAAGTGGTTGCACTTCTAAAAGAGCAAGCCATTTTCATCAAAGCAAGCATGGCCTTGCTGTGTATGAAGTAGTGGTACCGCCCTCTGTTTGATTTATATATACAGAAATAGATTGTGGGAATAAATTAATGCTCACATGATGATTACTAGAAATTGAAGTGTTGCTACAAGAAGCACTCAAACGAGTGCATTTCAATTTTAGTATCCTTGCCGTTCTACAAGTTGGAAGGTATAAAGGTGATAACTAGTGTTACAGTGCATTCAGAAGCATTTCAGCATGTTATTGAAGTGGACATGCCCACATTACAGACGTCATGACTTAACCACTCTATAACAACGCTTATCCCTTTAGGTCTTTATTATACGTTGTGATCAGTCTTTACACAATGTGAAAGCATTAAAACACTCGTAAATTCCCTGAAATTTGCCCTACTCCACTTTTCCATATATCCGTAGGACTCGTCCGTTTATTATAACAATCATAGCTACAACATTACCTACTGCCTAACCATAATCGAATCTTTCAGGCATGCATATAAAATGAATCCAGTGGTTACACTTGTATTGGCATCAAGGTTATCAGCCTGAAACAGAAGTGTTACATAGTAGCTGTAACATGGGCACTCGTGATTTGCCTGATATGCATAGGTGGATCTGAGGGGGGGCCAAGGGGTGCTTTATTATTATTATTATTATTGTTTACTGAGCAGTCAGCCCTGCTGGTGTGCTCAGGAATCACATAAACAAATACATTAGGTACAATAATATGATTGGATGCTGTGCCCCCCCCTGGCCCTTCTCTTGCCCCCCTTGGACTTATAGCACCATATTGATACCAGAAACTGGAATCATGCATTCACACTGTATTCAGAAGCATAGAAAGCCAATGCAATAGACAAATAAAAGGAAACAGTTATAAAAGTACTTTGCAGTTATACTGTACACTGTAACGAAAGTGAGGCAGAATTTTTGTGCTATACAAGATCGAGATACTCTAATAGAGCAGTCATTACTCTAATAGAACAGTCGCAATTCTAGTGTCATCAATTTATAATTTTTACAAATTATAACAATACTAGCTACACCTTATTATTGATTTAGTACACTTTACCATCAAACAGGTTTATCTCAGCCGGGCTAACTATAGCTAAATGCTCCCAAATTCAAACCTAGGAGGTCTAATTTTTAAAAGTTTTCTTCAACTACAGTCTTTACAACTGTATATGTCCATCATTTATCCGTCTATACCAAACAAAGTTATGCTAATAAATATATCTAATCCAAAACAGCCAAGCTGTAAAAAAAGTGTGCGGCCCTCAGAAAGGCTATGGTGAAAAAAGATGTGAAATCCAAGGTGGCGGCCAAGAAATGGCTGTGATGGTAGGTTAGTGGTAAAAATTTTAATAATGACAATTCAGGTGAATTTTTGTGCCGCTTCACAAAAATTCACCTGAATTGTCGTTATTAAAATTTTTACCACTAACCTACCATCACAGCCATTTCTTGGCCGCCACCTTGGATTTCACATCTTTTTTCACCATAGCCTTTCTGAGGGCCGCACACTTTTTTTACAGCTTGGCTGTTTTGGATTAGATTTCATTTCTTTTTGTATTTGTATACCCCAAAGCCGGCCTATGGCCAGCTTTGGGACTTTTTTAACCTATGTTTTTTTCTTTACTACAGGAAGAAGAAAAGATGAAGTAGATGTACTTTAAATATTTTATCAGTAAATGTACAAATTATATATACTGTATAATACATATGTGACCGGATTTGCGAAAAGGGGTCCAATTTGCCAACTTTGACAATTGATAACTTCAGATTGGAAAGAGCTATTGCCTTGATATTTGGGCAGTGGTGAGCACCACTATAGCTGAATACATGGTGAAATGTTCAGGTTAATATGTTACTTGAACACTGAGTTATGGTCTCCAACATTTACGGAATTGGATGTGTGTGGAAGACCCCTTTTCGCAAATCCGGTCACATATATTGATTACAGAAATCTCCATGGTGGTTTCTTTGTAACTGAACACTCTACAAGGTGACTTCTTCTAATTGCTCTCTCTACAGGGTGAATTGTTTGTAGCTGAACGATCTACAAGGTAACTTCTTCTAGCTGATCTCTCTACAGGGTGATGTGTTTGTAGCTGAATTTTGTATAGGTGATTTGTTTGCAGTTGAGCTCTTTACAGAATGGTTTCTTTGTAGCTGAACTCTCTAAAAGGTAACTTCTTCTAACTGATCTTTCTACAGGGCAATTTGTTTCTGGCAGAATTTTCTACAGGATGATTTCTTTGCAGCTGAACTCTCTACATGGTGGTTTCTTTGTAGCTGAACTCTCTACAAGGTAATTTCTTCTAGCTGATCTCTCTACAGGGAGATTTGTTTGTAGCTGAACTATCTACAAGGTAACTTCTTATAGCTGATCTCTACAGGGTGATTTGTTCATAGTTGAATTCTGTACAGGTGATTTGTTTGCAGCTGAGCTCTTTACAAAATGGTTTCTTTGTAGCTGAACTTTCTCCAAGGTAACTTCTTCTAACTGATCTTTCTACAGGGTGATTTGTTTGTAGCTGAACTATCTACAAGGTAATTTCTTCTAGCTGATCTCTCTACAGGGCGATTTGTTTGTAGCTGAATTCTGTACAAGTGATTTGTTTGCAGCTGAGCTCTTTACAGAATAGTTTCTTTGTAGCTGAACTCTCTACAGGGTGATTTGTTTGTAGCTGAAATCCCTACAAGGTAACTTCTTCTAGCTGATCTCTCTACAGGGTGATTTGTTTGTAGCTGAACTCTCTACAGGTGATTTGTTTGTAGCTGAACTCTACAAGGCGATACTTCTAGGTGATCTCTCTACAGGATTCCTTGTTTCTAACTGAACTCTCAGCAGGGTGATCTGTTCATAGCTGAACTTTCTACTGGGTGATTTGTTTGCAGCTGAACTCTCTAAATGGTGGTTTCTTTGTAGCTGAACTCTCTACAATGTGACTTCTTCTAGCTGAACTCTCTACAAGGTGACTTGTTTCTAGCTGATCTCTCTACAGGGTGACTTGTTTCTAGCTGAACTCTCTACAGGTGATTTGTTTGTAGCTGAACTCTCTACATGGTGGTTTCGTTGTAGCTGAACTCTCTACAAGGTAACTTCTTCTAGCTGATCTTTTTCACTGCATATTTGTTTGTAGCTGAGTTCTCTACAGGGTGATTTGTTTGCAGCTGAACTCTCTACATGGGAGTTTCATTGTAGCTGAACTCTCTACAATGTGACTTCTTCTAGCTGAACTCTCTACAGGGTGACTTGTTTCTAGCTGAACTCTCTACAGGTGATTTGTTTGCAGCTGAACTCTCTACATGGTGGTTTCTTTGTAGCTGAACTCTCTACAAGGTAACTTCTTCTAGCCGATCTTTCTACAAGGTGATTGAGTTTTTTGCAGCTGAACTCTTTACATGGTGGTTGCTTTGTAGCTGAACTCTCTAAAAGGTGACTTCTTCTAGCTGAACTCTCTACAGGATGATTTGTTTGCAGCTGGATTCTCTACGTGGTAGTTTCTTTGTAGCTGAACTCTCTACAATGTGACTTCTTCTAGCTGAACTCTCTACAGGGTGACTTGTTTTTAGCTGATCTCTCTACAGGGTGACTTGTTTCTAGCTGAACTCTCTACAGGTGATTTGTTTGCAGCTGAACTCTCTACATGGTGGTTTCTTTGTAGCTGAACTCTCTACAAGGTAACTTCTTCTAGCTGATCTTTCTACAGGGTGATTTGTTTGTAGCTGAATTCTCTACAGGGTGATTTATTTGCAGCTTAACTCTCTACAAGGTGACTTCTTCTAGCTGAACTCTCTACAGAGTGATTGATTTTTTTTGCAGCTGAACTCTCTACATGGTGGTTTCTTTGTAACTTAACTCTCTACAGGGTGATTTGTTTGTAGCTGAACTCTCTACAGGGTGATCTGTTCATAGCTGAACTCCCTATAAGGTAACTTCTTCTAGCTAATCTTTCTACAGGGCGATTTGTTTGTAGCTGAGTTCTCTACAGGGTGATTTGTTTGCAGCTGAACTCTACATGGTAGCTTCTTTGTAGCTCTACAATGTTACTTCTTCTAGCTGAACTCTCTACAAGGTGACTTGTTTCTAGCTGATCTCTCTACAGGGTGACTTGTTTCTAGCTGAACTCTCTACAGGTGATTTGTTTGCAGCTGAACTCTCTACATGATTGTTTCTTTGTAGCTGAACTCTCTACAAGGTAATTTCTTCTAGCTGATCTCTCTACAGGCCGATTTGTTTGTAGCTGAACTCTCTACATGATGGTTTCTTTGTAGCTGAACTCTCTACAAGGTGATTTCTTCTATAGCTGATCTTTCTACAGGGTGATTTGTTTGTAGTTAAACTCTCTACACGATAGATTCTTTGTAGCTGAACTCTCTACAAGGTGATTTCTTCTATAGCTGATCTTTCTACAGGGTGATTTGTTTGTACCTGAACTATCTACATGATGGTTTCTTTGTAGCTGAACTCTCTACAAGGTAACTTCTTCTAGCTGATCTCTCTACAGGACAATTTGTTTGTACCTGAACTCTCACATGATTGTTTCTTTGAAGCTGAACTCTCTACGAGGTGATTTCTTCTAGCTGATCTTTCTACAGGGTGATTTGTTTGTAGCAGAACTCTCTACAAGGAAACTTCTTCTAGCTGATCTCTCTACAGGGAGATTTGTTTGTAGCTGAACTCTCTATACATGATTTGTTTGCGGCTGAATTCTCTACATGATGGTTTCTTTGTAGCTGAACTCTCTACAAGGTAACTTCTTCTAGCTGATCTCTTTACAGGGTGAATTGTTTGTAGCAGAACGATGTACAAGGTAACTTCTTCTTACTTATCTCTCTACAGGGTGATTTGTTTGTAGCTGAACTTTTTACAAGGAAACCTCTTTTAACTGAGCTCTGTACAGGGTGAATTGTTTGTAGCTGAACTATCTACAAGGTAACTTCTTCTAGCTGATCTCTCTACAGGATGATTTGTTTGTAGCTGAACTATCTACAAGGTAACTTCTTCTAGCTGATCTCTCTACAGGGTGATTTGTTTGTAGCTGAATTCTGTATAGGTGATTTGTTTGCAGCTGAGCTCTTTACAGAATGGTTTCTTTGTAGCTGAACTCTCTACAAGGTAACTTCTTCTAGCTGATGTATCTACAGGGTCACTAGTTTGTAGCTGAATTCTCTACATGGTGGTTTCTTTGTAACTGAAGTATCTACAAGGTGACATCTTCTAGCTGATCTTTCAACAGGGTGATTTGTTTGTATCTGAACTCTCTACAAGAAATCTTCTTCTAACTGATGTTTTAACAGGGTGAATTGTTTGTAGCTGAACTCTCTACAGGGTGATTTGTTTGTAGCTGATCTCTATACAGGTTACTTATTTCTAACTGATCTCTTGAATTCTGTTCAGGGTGACTGCTCTATTAGGATGACTGCTCTATTAGAGTATCTCGATCTCGCACTTGCTACACCAAGTTGGATTTCGTGTTATAACTCCGTGGCTTTAAGTCTGATTCTTCTACACCATTGAAGAGCCTTTCTAAGATGATAACTCCATCTGTACAGCGATTTTGAAAACATTACCCCAAGCGGTTTACCTGGTAGGCGTGGCAAGCATAATAATAATAATAATAATAAAATAAAAATATTAAAAATTAGCTAATCTCGATTGCGTAATTGTTACACACTGTTGATTTTTTCGCTGTATCTTCCTGGTTTTTAGCTCGATTTCTTTCAAACCACAAAAGGTTTGAGGTTCAATAGTTAACCTATTCACCCACCGATTTTCAGCTTCTTCCCATACGCGGTTTACCCTGTAGGCGTGACAACATATTGGTGTTATTTTTCGTGCATAATCGCTCATAATTCTTTGTCTGTTTATGGTATTCCAGCCAAAGTTGGTACCGAGATGCGCCTTTATACCCCCCTTCTGTGTGCCAAATTTCAAGGCAATCGGATAACGCGTTCGAGTTTTATAGCAGTTTTTGTAAGTGTGCGACAAGAAAAAGAAAAATAAGAAGAAAAAAAAAACGAAGAAACTCAGCCAATTTTTGAAGTCGCATATCTCGGGAACGCGCGAAGCGATTTCGCTCAAATTTGGAATGTAGAGTGCTGCAGTTGGGGGGCATGTCCACAGCAAAAATCGTCTTGTTTCATCAAGGAAGCACAGAGCTACGGAGGTGCGAAAATTGCGTTTTCTTTCTTCCTGTCAATATACTCACGGGTGTTACGCGCCGGCTTCTTGGGCCGCACGACACACTACCGTGTGTCTTGATAACTTGTGTACTAGAGTCCTTTTAGTGGAATAAACGCTGTTGTACACTAAAGCTTCTTGCCCCCCTTGGCCCCCCTTGATAGTGTTTCCTAGATCCGCCTATGCTGATATGTATGCCTGCAGCCCTCGGATTTTGGGCATACATATCAGGCAATCACTCGTGCCCATGTTACAACTATAAAATATCCCATAAATAATTATATACATGGACTATATCTCAAAAGAGTTTAATTTACCAGTATAAGCAAAAATTAAGAATTTAAAGTTTGATTAGAGATCACAGAAAGAAAGTTGGAAAGCAAGGGAGGTTGCCTACACCTGTAGATATACTAGTGGACATTAAATCCCTATACTCTTGACTGAATTAGGGATTAAATGTCCACTAGTATATCTGCAAATGTAGGTGACCTCCCTTGTTTCCCTACTTTTTTCTATGATCCCTAATCAAATTCAAAATTCTTAAATTTCCTTGTGCCTTTTTGTTTGCTTTTCGTAACATTACTATATATATATATGCACTGTGAAAAAGGTAGGATATAAGATGGTATTTCCAGTGGCTTATTAAATACAAATAAGCTTTAATATAAACCCTGTATTATACTCATGTTATACTTTAGTATAATGCATACTATACCATTACATATATGATTTCAGTTTATTTACCACATTACCTGAAATAGTTTATATCTAGTATAATTCCCACACTATACCATCACATATATGGTTTCAGTATGTTTAACACATTAACTAAAGCCTTACATGAGATTGTTAGTATAATACAGGTTATACCAAGCTTTTTTGTATTCAATAAGCCACTGGAAATACCATCTTATATCCCTCTTTTTTTCACAGTGATGACCGGTGAGCCCACGTTTACCATATCAAAAGAAAGGATGGTGCCAGAACTGAATGTGTGCCCCAACTATTATTACCAACTCGAAAGTGAAGTGGCTATTATGCTTTGCATTCAGCTATGTTCAGTCTGTTTCACAACATTACAAATGAAGAACAGTAGGAGAAGCTCCTATGCAATCAATCTAGTCAATGTGTGACTGGATCTGCAATAAGGGGTTTTAAAATCTTTCCAAATTCCTAAGTTTGACTACTCATAACTACTTGAGTTTTTATCCTGTCACCTTTATATTGCACTACAAAATAGTGCTGTGATAGGAATGCAATGTGACCAAATTTCAGGGTGGTACCATAATAACAATTCAAGTTATGGTTGCCAAGTACACACAATTGGAAAGGCTATAAGACTACTTTTCACTGATCCAGTAACATAATTATGTAAAATACAGATGATTTCCATAGAGAACTATGACACCATCAAGCTACCATAAATCAACACTTTAAGGGCTATCAGCAAAAAGAAATGAAACAAAAGGAGGATAAAGAAAGGTAAGTCCATGATGCATCCACTGTATGTACTGTGGTATGCCAAAAGACACCTATCTGGCTGTACGTAATTTGCGACAACTGCATTATAATACTCTTTATAAGACCTAAGAAATTCACAAAACTGGAGCATGTCCCCAACCCTGACCTAGAAAAAGTTTACTAATTAATACATATATAAGATGCACAGAGTAGTTACGTCTAGGGTGATGAGACCATAAGGTTGGTTATACATACATAGGCCTAGGTCAGAATAATTATGTTAATTGTGTTCACAGAGAAATCAGGACAAAAAGAGTACAAAAACTAACAATGGGGCATGGTGTCAACCAAATGGCTACTTGTTTGTGTTTCAGGGCTAGGTCATTGAGAAGATATTTGCAGTAGTTAATTTCACACAGCATAATCTAGCTAGTGATAGGTGACAATTACTTGCAAAATCCCACAACAAAAATCATTAATGTGACCAGAGATAAAAATATGTCATACTAGCTAGCGTTGGTAGTTGGCGGCTTACCAGTAAAATCTGATGTACTGTAAGATAATGAAAATATTCACCAGGACATAATGCACTGTAAATTTGATTATCATGTAAACTACGAATGTACTTAAATGCATTTGTCATGTTTTTGCAAGCAACCTGACAAATATGATAATATTACCAATACACAAACATGACCACACCACTACATCACTTTGTAGTGGTATATGTTACCCTACAAGTGAAATGGAAGGATTTTAAAATTGACACAAAACATGTACATCATGTGATCATCAACTTTATGATTTCTGCCATATAATTACTGTTTGCTATAATTTCAAAAATGTCTGGAGCTTTCTTTGTTGTGTAGTACACTGGTATTACTTTTACATGGGTTTATCTGTAAAACCAAATAGATGACCAATAAAGGATGTGACAGTATACTCACCGCCTTTCTGCCAGGTTCCCAACTGGCTGGAAATAAACAAGTTCTAGTTATATCACGGTACAACTATATGATATCATAGTTATTACACAAGTCTGAGGCAAAGCCAAGGACGAGTGTTAATAACTATGATATCATACAAGTAAATATGATATAGCTGGCTGTACCATAAAAGAAACCGAAATTAACATAATTATTTCACTGAAGCCAAACAGCTAGTTTCAGTCCAGTAAGGTCAAATAGATGGCTGAAGACTATAACTGCAACTTGGATGTTCTGGTAAGCTCGATTTTTCCTTGTAGTGTGTGACTAGTGACTACACTGCTCTGGAACTTCAGAAAATTCTCGTTCTTCATCAGAACCCAAGAAGGAAAGGCTGTCACTTTTGAAAGGGATATCTAGAAAACCATTATCACCTTTGTTACACTTTAACAATACCATTACTGAAGAAAGAGTGGCTAAATTTTCCAGGGGTGTAATCCCCAATAATCCCACTCAGTAAGAATACTTTGTAAGCAGTTAGGGTAGGTGGAGTCTGTTCTATGGAACGGAATGGAACAGAACGAAATGATGGATTAAACCACGGAATGGAACGCTTTCTCAAATTGAAGCTTGCAACTCACCATTACTGAAACTGCCCTTACAAGTTATCAGTGGCACCTACAGTGGTAGTCTCGCATTGCCAAACCAATATGCACCAGGCGCTTATCGATATCCTGATTATAAACACCAGCTGTCACCATTCTCTTCATAGTACTCTTTCATATTAACATGACAAAGTTGTCACTGCTTTCTACGATCAGGAGTTACCACCAGGTACCACAACATAATCCACAGTAGCCACTTTGAGTTCAACTACATAAGGACAACGTTATCTAACTTGTAGTGGATGACCTGGTAAAGGAAGCAATATGAGCAGTTTATCTCCAGCCTTGAAACTCCGTTTCCTGCATCTCTTGTCATACCACACCTTCATCCGTGACTGTGAAGGTTTTGTTTGGCCAGCTGACATGTTTGCCATAAACGTTGTCTTAAAAGTTGCAACATACTCCAACAAAATGATGGAAGGTTCTACATTCGACATCCAAGCCTCCTTAAGCATCATCAATGGACCACGCACAAAATGGCCAAAACCCAACTCAAATGGGCTAAAACCCAGATTGTCTTGGATTGATTCACAAACAACAAATATCAAAAGCTGGACAGACCTCTTCATCCCAATTCTTACCATTATCAAAACAGTAGTTCGCATCATTGTCTTTAATGTTTGATGGAAGTGCTTGATTGCACCTTGAGATTGCGGGTGAAGATTAACATTGACCAATACCTAGTTGGTGCATTACCTGCTGAAAGACACTTGGCATAAAGTTAGACCCCTTGGTTGGATTAAATGTACCTTAGTAAACTGATGAAGGTGAAAAACTTGATAAGTGCTTTCACAATAGTAGGAGCCTTAATATTCCGCACAGAAACAGCTTCAGGGAACCTTGTATTCACACATATTATAGTTGAGATTGGGTAACCAATACCTACTAGGCATTGGTTACCCAATCTCGCCTTAGGGAGGGACCCCACACAATCCACTGATACCCTACTAAATGGTTCTGCAATGGTTGGAATGGGCTTCAACGGAGCTTTGTTAGGTTTCTGGTTAGGCTTTTTGACCACTTGACATGTATGACAGGATCTGCAATACTTCACTATATCCCCTTTTAATCTGGGCTAATAGAAATGTGACAATACCTTTCTATACGTTTTGTTGACACCGAGGTGTCCAGCTAAAGGTGAACTATGAGCCAAACTCAGCACATCATTGCAAAAACATTGAGGCACAACAATTTGATTGCTAGCCTACCAGTCTTCATCACTAGGAGCTGTATATAGGTCCTCATCAGGATTCCTTGACACTTATAAAACAAGTAGGGATTTATTTGCCTCTGTAACATCTGATGTGCTGTGAAACAATGGCATTAATTCTGGATCAGCTTCTTGTGCCTGCATCAACTGCCCCATTAGAGAGTGCTTCTGGCCAGCTATTATGAAATTTACAATTGCTTATTAACAGCCCTTATTGGTCTAACTAGCTGCATACTTCTTGGTTGACTCATCATACTTTAATACAACAGTCATTCTAATACAACAGTCACATAGTTACATTGTAGCTAGCTCTGCTACAGCAAAAAATTAAGCAAACTAGTATTTTTATTTAAAAGTGAAGTAGGGATCTAGCAATAAAAAGTAGTGAAACAATAGATGAATGATGGTATTACAGCATAGCTCAGTGGGAAAGTCCATACTTTGGCACATTAACTATAAGAATTATTTTGTTCAATGCCAAAGTAGGGACTTTCCCACCAAGCTACCTTCATTCATCTCTTGTTTCACTATTAATTTTTTATTGCACAGATCCCTACTTTATTTTTAAATTAACAATTTTTAAAAAATATTAATATCACAAACCAGGACTTTTACTACTGGGACATATCATATCTGTTCTCAACGCTGATCACAATGACATGTGATGAGCCAATTACAGCTCTTGCATTATATACCATATAGTGCATTTAATTTAAAAAATTAGGTAGGGATCCAAGTGGTACCAAATTTGGTTGGAATAGGATAAAGAGTGGAGGAGTTATTAGCGATTATTCACGAAAAATAACACCAATATGTTATTATGCCTACAGGGTAAACTGCTTATGGGAAGAAGCTGAAACTAGGTACGTGAATAGATTACCTATTGAACTTCAAAATGTTTGTGATTTGAAAATAATTGAGTTAAATATCACAAAGATACAACAAAAAAGCCAACAGTGTGTAATAATAACATGATCGAGATTAGCTAACAAAGAAACATTCACTTGCCACGCCCACTAGAAAACCGTTCAGGTAAACCATTTGAAAATTGGTGTGCAGGTGGAATATTCATCTTAGAAAATGTAGTAGAAAGCAACAGAGTTATAACACGAATCCAACTCAGTGTGTATAGCAAGTGCAAGATTGAGATACTCTGATAGAGCAGTCACTCTAATAAAGCAGTCAGCTAAGAAATCAATTACTCTATTTAAGCGTTCAGCTATGAGAATTAAACTCAGTAATAGGCCACTCTGTATAGAACTCAATTACAATAAAGTCACCCTGTAGAGAGATCAGCTAGAAACAGGTCACCCTGCAAACTGGCTAGAAACATGTCACCCTGTAAAAAGATTAGCTTGAAACAAGTCATCCTGTAGAAAGATCAGCTAGAAGCCAGTCACCCTAAAGAAAGTTCAACTATATTTCAAGTTACCCTGTAGAGAGCAGCAGGAAATAAGTTATCTTGTAGAGAGATCAAGTCACCCAGTAGAGAGATCAGCTACATAATTATCCTGTAGAGAAATCAGCTGTACACAAATCACCTTGTACAGAGATCAACTAGAAGCAAGTCATCCTGTAGAGAGATCAGCTAGAAAAAACACCTTGTAGAGCTAGAAGCAATTCACCCCGTAGAACAAAGATAGAAACAAAGAGAGATTAGCTTGAAACAAATCATCCTGTATAAGGAAGATCAGCTAGAAACAAGTTAGAGTTCAGTAGAACAAGTTGCCCTGTAGAGAGATCAGCTATAAACAAGTCACACAGTAGAGATATCAGCTAGAAACAAATCTCTCAGTAGAGAGATCAGCTAGAAAAAAAATCACCCTGTAGAGAGAGTTCATGCAGCTATAAGCAAGTAATGTGGTAATAAAAAAAAGGAAAGAGAAGAAAGAAATGACAGAAAGAAAAATATAGAAAATATTGAAAGAAAAGAAAATAATGTAGAAAAGAAGTTAGCTTTGTCTACCCTTTAGAAGCTTAACTTTGCTCCATACACTGTATGCTCTATTAGAGCATGTTAAGTTTTAAAATGCTTCCAGACACTAAACAGGTCTGAAGTTTGCTGTGCTGCATCAACATATAGAACAAAGTATAGGTAATGTAGGAATTTTTCACCTTTTAGAAGCTTACTCTTTCCATGCATAACCTTGTATGCTCTATTGGTGACTGTAAACATTTTAAAATTCTTCCAGACACTGAACAGGTCTGATATTTCTATGATGCACCAACATACAGAACAAAGTAATGTAGAAAAAAATATGAGTTGTACAATCTTTAGAGGCTTTGCTTTGCTCCATACACTGTATGTTCTAATAGAGCAAGTTAAGTTTTAAAATACTTCCAGACACTAAAAAGATCTGTAGTGCATTGATATTTGTAATTTTTTCATGTTGGTATTGTACTGATTTCATATTTAAGGAATGTTTAATAGCTGATACACTACTTGTTCTTCTGTAATCTGAGACAATACCCAACAGTATCATGGTATTTTCCAGTATTAAGCACTCCAACTCAGAAACTTCATTGGTCAAGTTTGCAAGCCAATACAGCTAAATTGTTGATCTACACTCCAGTGCCACTTAGATGCTCCAATTCTATCTCAACTACTTCCATCTCTGGTTTACATTGGCTAGATGTGATTACAACAGCATAGGCTTCCACATTGTTACCATTCTTTTCATGATACTCTTTCAGCATGTTCACATGACCGAGCTTTCTATGATTAGAAATTACCACAACATAATCCACAGTAACCACTTTGCATTCAACTACATTCAGACCATGCATGGTATCTAGCTTGTAGTGGATGACCTGGTAAAGGAAGCAGTATGAGCACTTCATCTCTAGCCTTGAAACTCCATTCCCTGCACCTCTTGTCATACCACACCTTCATCCATGACTGTGAAGGTTTTGTTTGGCCAGCTGACATGCTTGCCATAAGCATTGTCTTAAAAGTTACAACATACTCCAACAAAATGATGGAAGGTTCTTTATTCGACATACAAGCCTCCTTAAGCATCTTCAATGGACCATGCTACAGAATGGCCAAAACCCAACTCAAATGGGCTAAAATCCAGATAGTCCTACATTGATTCTCAAAGAGCAAATAGCAAGAGTCAGATCCCTTCATTCCAACTCTTCAAAACAGTAGTTCGCATCATTGTCTTCAATATTTGATGGAAGTGCTTGATTGCACCTTGAGATTGTGGGTGAAGATTTACATTGAAATTGGTGCATTACCTGCTGAAGGATGCCTGATATGAAGTTAGACCCCTTGATTGTATTGAAGGTATCTTGGTAAACCAATGAAGGTAAAACTTGATAAGTGGTTTCACAATAGTAGGAGCCTTAATATTCCACACAAGCACAGCTTCAGGGAACCTTGTATTCATACATATTATAATCAGTAGGAATTGGTTACCCAATCTCATCTTAAGGAGGGGCCCCACACAATCCACTAATACCCTACTAAATGGTTCTACAATGGCTAGAATGAGCTTCAATTGAGCTGGGTTAGGGTTTCTGACCACCTGACATGTATAACAGGATTTGAAATATCCCCAGGCCAATAGAAAAGTGACAATACTTTTCTATAAGTTTAGTTGACATCAAGGTGTCCAGCTAGGGGTAAACTATCAGCACATCATTGCAAAAGCATTGAAGCACAACAATTTGATGGTAAACCTGCCACTCTTCATCACTAGGAGCTATAGGAGGACTCCATTTCCTCACCAGGATTCCTTGATACTTGTAAAAACAAATAGGAACTTTATTTGCCGCTGTAACATCTAATGCATTGTGAAGTAATGGCATTAATTATGGATCAACTTCTTGTGCCTGTATCAACTGCTCTGTTAGAGAAGTTCTACCATTATTCCCATTTGAGCTAGCCTTCTCTGAAACTCACCACAGCAAAGTCTTCAACTGATCCATTCAGGTGAGCCATAAAGGTGCCAACTAGATCAAGGTCACTATTCACAGTAGGGGCCAGCTCTGTACATCACTCTTAGTGCCTTGTCCTTAAAATGATCAGAAAGTTTTATTAATCAAAACACTCACCATTTGGTTATGTTCTTCAACATAAGCACTCACCCTTTACTTTGTGTCACTTATTGGGCCATGAAAAACTTTAGAGTAATATAGCCACAGTCAATTTGTGGCATATTTACAACTATACAGCGGCGAAAAGATGGGGCTAGAGAGCTGAAATCACCCCTTGGTCTGCTGTGGGGCCCCTTAGAATGACATCACACTGAAATTATCCTTCTTGGAGTCGGGCTAAAAACCGTGATAAAGATTGATCGACATACTATAATAGAACGCTCACATGCCCTAATAGAGCAGTCAAGGCCTTCATAAAAATGTGTTCCCAACAGTAGTAAAATAAAAAGTTTCCTACAGCAGGAATCGAACCTGATACCTCTTACTTTGAAAGTTGGTGTCTTACCACTGTACAAAGTGTGTTCAGGTGGGTAAAGGCTGCTTATTATTCATTAACCCTGTAGTGCACAGCTAAAAGTTTTGCCCAAGGGTTTTTTAAACTATAAATAGCCTGTTGTAAATTGTAGTGTACCTATAAAATTAGTTTTGGTGAATTTTGAGACATTGTGAAAGCTAAAAGTGGCTACAGCTTCTGGGAGGAGGGGGCCTGCACCCTCAGACTCCCTTCTGCCAGAAATTCTATACTCTGGTCAGTCCCCCCCCCCCCCCCCCCCCACATCAAATACTTCCTCAGCTATTGTACAGGACATGACACATTTTTAAACCACAACTATATTAATCACACAGGACTCATCTAGAAAGTTTGGCGTTGACCTCCAAAAATATTTAGTTTACATGTAAATTGTTCTCTGTATGTGATGAAAATCTCATCCAGTGAAGTTTTTCTTTCTATTTGTGACTTTTAGCTGCAAATAGCTGCCAACAGTCTCCATCATATAAGAATAATATAAAGCCACATACTTATTAAAACCCACAATTAAATATAGTATTTTGAGTAGTGTTGTACCAATTGCCACATTTTAGGCAAAACCAATATCCAATATTTTTAACCCTATTTACCTATAGTTAACCAATACTCGATTGTAGAACTCTACAAGTTACACTTGTGCATACTCCACTAAAAGTATAGCTAGCAAAGCCAATGCTTACACTCTAAGTTGCTAGTCACACAAGTGAGCTAGAGCTTGAACCATCACTGTTTATCTTTGTGGTTACCACAAAACATAAACAAATTGCCTATAAAGCACATGCCCCAGAGCCTTTGACACCAGCCATCCAGTAGTACTGCAACTGCTGAAGCTGAATAGACTAATAATCTGCTGGCCACAGCCTATTACAACAGATTTCTGATTATCAGTTCTATCGATTACCGATCCAATTATTGGCACAAATCTAATTTTCAGTGTTGCATAAAATATCAGTGGTATTGTATAATCAAACAACATTTCCTTAACACAAACAATAACTTTCTTTTGATTGTAGCTTTATAGATGTAATCTGTTAAATGTATAAACCTTTCACTATTCAGGTTTGTCAGGGAGCTGAATTGAGTGCATTCTAAGATCTTGTTTAGCAACTTACACGTACATAAAATTGAATGCACATAGGTCTGTCTGGTGTACAGGCTATTATATAAAATAGGTCAGCAGATCATAGCTGTAAACCCTAGCCCATCAACCAATTGTACACCATATAAACATCAAAATCGAGGTGTCAAGATTGAGATACCCTAATAGAGCATTCACCTCTAATACAAAAATTGAATAAAATTGTGATAAACCCATGCTGAAATCACTTTCAGATTCCATCTCAGAGGGTCTAATTTCCTTTCCTGTACGTAGTGTCATTTCATTTTGACCCCCTATTCCAAAAGTCTGGATCTGCCCCTGCTCATGAATGCTGTGACTCCATGTAGCTCATAGGCGGTGGAGACGGGGGGGCCATGGCCCCCCCACTTTTATGGGACACTGTTGGCAAGAAAAGATCGAGATACTCTAATAGAACAGTCAGGATCTGGATACTCTAATAGAGCAGTCACAGTATTCAGAGAAGCAGTGTAGCAAGTTACTTAGCTACGTATGTGTAGTTATATATAATCGGTGGAGAGCAGCTATTGTCAGCAGGCTGTGACCTTTTTTTTTTTTTTTTTTGGTCTTCAACTTACAGCTGGCTTGGCCCCCTCACTCTTTGGCCTGCTCCACCCTTGATGTAACTATATCATAACTCACACAGATACGCACATTAATGTTAGCAGATGTCCAGATATATTAATCTAATCCAAAACAGCCAAGCTGTAAAAAAAGAGTGCGGCCCTCAGAAAGGCTTGAAAAAAGATGGTGGCGGCCAAGAAGTGGCTGTGATGGTAGGTTAACGGTAAAAATTTTAATAACAACAATTCAGGTGAATTTGGTGCCGCTTGGTCTTGGCACAAAATTCACCTGAATTGTTGTTATTAAAATTTTTACCATTAACCTACCATCACAGCCATTTCTTGGCCACCACCTTGGATTTCACATCTTTTTTCACCATAGCCTTTCTGAGAGCCGCACTCATTTTTTACAGCTTGGCTGTTTTGGATTAGATTTCACTTCTTTTTGTATTTGTATACCCCAAAGCCGGCCTATGGCCGGCTTTAGGGCTTTTTAACTTATCATTTTTTCTTTACCACAGGAAGAAGAAAAGATGAAGCAGGGTGATTTCTTTGTAGCTGACCTCTCTACAAGGTGATCCTTCTATAGCTGATCTCTCTACCGGATGACTTGTGTGTAGCTGAACTCTCTACAGGGTGATTTGTTTGTAGCTGAACTCTCTACAAGGTAACTTCTTCTAGCTGATCTTTCTACAGAGTGATTTGTTTGTAGCTGAATTCTCCACAGGGCGATTTGTTTGCAGCTGAACTCTCAGTTTCTTTGTAGCTGAACTCTCTACAATGTAACTTCTTCTAGCTGAACTCTCTATGGGTGGCTTGTCTCTAGCTGATCTCTCTATGGGTGGCTTGTTTCTAGCTGATCTCTCTACAGGGTGACTTGTTTGTAGCTGAACTCTCTACAGAGTGATTTGTTTGTAGCTGAACTCTCTACAAGGTAACTTCTTCTAGCTGATCTTTCTACAGGGTGATTTGTTTGTAGCTGAATTCTCTACAGGGCGATTTGTTTGCAGCTGAACTCTCTACATGGTAGTTTCTTTGTAGCTGAACTCTCTACAATGTAACTTCTTCTAGCTGAACTCTCTACAGGGTGACTTGTTTCTAGCTGATCTCTCTACAGGGTGACTTGTTTTTAGCTGAACTCTCTACAATGTAACTTCTTCTTGCTGAACTCTCTACAGGGTGATTTGTTTCTAGCTGATCTCTCTACAGGGTGACTTGTTTCTACTGAACTCTCTACAGGTGATTTGTTTGCAGCTGAACTCTCTCACATGGTGGTTTCTTTGTAGCTGAACTCTCTACAAGGTGACTTCTTCTAGCTGATCTCTCTACAGGATGACTTCACTGAACTCTCTACAGGGTGATCTGTTCATAATGGAACTTTCTACTGCGTGATTTGTTTGCAGCTGAACTCTCTACATGATGGTATCTTTGTAACTGAACTCTCTACAAGGTAACTTCTTCTAGTTGATCTCTCTACAGGGCAATTTGTTTGTAGCTGAATTCTCTACAGGGTGATCTGTTTGAGATGAACTCTCTACATGATGGTTTCTTTGTAGCTGAACTCTCTATTAGGTACCTTCTTCTAGCTGATCTGACTACAGGGTGACTTGTTTGTAGCTGAATTCCCTACAGAATAACTTGCAATGTAATATAATTGAATAAATTATAAACACAGCTGATTGCTTTATTAGGGTGACTGTTTTATTAGAGTATCTCGATCTCGCATTTGCTACATGTAGTTGCCTTTCGAATCATAACTCAGTGGTTTGTAATCCGATTCTTCTGTACTACTGCAAGGATTTTCTATGATGATTATTCCAGCTACATACTGATTTTCAGCTCGTTGCTCTAAGCATAGATAATAGAGTAAAGGGATAGGAAACGCAAGCAATTTCCGGTTTGATTTCCGTTACGCGTGACTTGATAGGACAAGACAGTTTTGTGAGAATTAGTGTTCTAAGCAGCGTAAATAGTAATCCAACAGACTACAGCAAGTATTTAGGCCTATGTGAGAGATTTTGGCGAGAGAATTCAGACCGTAGATTTTGTAACAAAGCGTATCGCATTAACCGTGGTTGTTACACGCTGTCACACTTTCGCTCATAGTACCTTCATGCCTCGTCCATACCGCTTCTTTTATAGCCGGTTCCACTTTCGAATTTTGTGGTAAACTAGGCGTGTCACCAACACAGTCTTTTACCGTTGCGTTGTACTGCAAGGTGGTTTAAACTTTTGGTTAAAAATGGAAGATACTTAGTCGTTTCTTCAAGCAACAGTTCCTGTTTTGCTCCGATATTTCATCTGGTTCCCTCTGTTAAATGGTAAGGAATAGGTTTATCACAGTTAAAAGGATAGAATATATTTACGAAGAAAATAAAGTGGTTTAAAGTAATTTTTGGGCCGTTTTTTTCACTTTCAATCTCCTTTAATTTTGCGTATACCTTCCTTGAGGGTTGGTACCATCCTATTTCCCTCGATTACTTATTTGAGTTCACTGTAGCGAAGTTTCACAGTCGTTGGTTACAAAATTCTGTCGTTATAACAATTTGTTTCTCTTTGATACAAGCGCAGCAAGCGTAACGAGTATGTTCGTGACGTAATACACGAAATTCCAATAGAAGTGTACGTATTTTGTGACGTCACGTTATTGCGTTTCCTATCCCTTTTAAGTACTCTATTATCTATGCTCTAAGCGGTTTGCCTGGTACACACGAAAACTAATAGTAGGCATTCCAGTATCCGAGATTTTTAAATTAAAAAATTCTCCGTATATTCCCCAATAGAACCCTGGCACAAAATAACAACTCGTGTTTAACTTGGGATTGTTCCGTCGTCCGAGCTCCAATGAGGATGACAATTGCTGTGGGGTTTGTCCACACGCTGGTCATCATGAAAATCTTAGTTTTATCGTGCGCGTTACATATAAGTAAGTTTTGTGTTGTTTTGTAATCTTTTCAAGCCTTGTAATGTATGTAGAATACTTTAAAACTTTTAAAAACGTACTGTTGGGTGGAAGGTACTCACTGGTGCTTACTTTAAAGTGCGTAGTTACTTCACTCGGGTTAGCGATTTTCAGCTTCAGAGCAATTTTCTGATGGCTGTGTCATCAGCTCATAGTCTCGTCCTCGCAGACCCATTCTCCGGGTTGACGCTTATCGATTAGAGATTATAAGCGCCCCCTTTCCATTCTCCGGGTTGACGCTTATCGATTAGAGAGATTATAAGCGCCCCTTTCGGAGGGGGCGCTTATAATCTCTAATCGATAAGCGTCAACCCGGAGAATGGGTCTGCGAGGACGAGACTAATCAGCTCAAAAGTATAAACCACTTCAAAGTCGGCATGACAATTCCCTAATTGAAACCACAACTCCACCTTAGGTATTGTTGCATCATTGTGGCACCTCCACTTTAGCTGTTTACCTTTGTAAGTTGTTAACTTGATGACTTACTTGAGATAGCCACTTGTCTATGGGGAGAAGTGTGCAGTAGGTGAAACATATTTGCTCACCACTAAGCATATAAGATCGCTGAGATCCGATATGATCTGAAGTTACTCTCATTGCATGTACAAACTTGCAGCTAGAAGCAACTGCAGTTTCAAGATAGTCCAGATTGCTAGATGGCTTCCTGATTCAATTGCGTCATTTTTCCCTTTAAAATGTATGGAAAGCCCTGGAGAAAAAATGTACCCTTTTTCAGTTTTTAAACACTGTGCATGCCAAAGTAGCTAATTCCAACCCAACAAACTATATATTTCTGAGATCGGCAATCAATACTCTATCTATTGAGCATATAAAAAGCCTATTTTTCTAAAATTTAAAAATCGGGCTGGAATGCTTACTAATAGTTTTTTTATTCATAAAAATCGATCACGTAATTTTGACACAGGTTGGATTTTGTGTCATATCTCCATGGGCTTTATCCCGATTCCTTTCAAACCACAAAAAGGCACTCCTACGATGGTTGCTCCATCTACATATCAATTTCAACTGATTCCTCCAAGGGGTTTACCCTGTAGGCGTGACAGACCTTCGACCTTATTTTACGCAAATAATCGGTCATAACTCCGTGAATGTTCATTGGATTCCTACCAAAGTTGGTACGGAGATCCGCCTTAATAAGCCCTTTAAGTGTGCCAAATTTCAGCCCGATCCGAGCACGCATTCGTGTTTTATGGCGGATTTTGCGAAGTGTGCGAAATGAAGAAGTTAGAAGAAAAAAATGAAGAAATTAAAACGACATTTTGTTCGCTCGTATCTCGGAAATGGCTGGAGCAATCTTCTTCAAATTTGGTATGTGGACTCCCCTAACTGGGCGGCACTTCTGTAGCAACTTTGGTTTCAATCGGATAAGGAATCATGGAGCTACAAAGGTGTGAAAAGTGCGTTTTCTTTCTTCCTGTTAACAGTGTTGGGAGTAACGCGTTACGTAATATTATTACTTTTGTGGTAACTAAGTAATATAACGAAATACGCTATAAAAACGGGTAATATAACTCAAGTTATTTTACTTACAAATGTAACGCGTTACCTAAGTAATATAGTTACTGTAACGAGTCTAATATTATGTAATATTATTACTACAAATAACGAAGTTACTAATCTCGTTAGTTATCCTCTGAGTAACGCCTAGCCACAACGAAGTAACGAAGCCTACTGAATGAAGCTTATTCACCAGCTTCTTACTTATAACCAAGATTTGCACATTGTCCAACAACGCAATCATGTCACGTGATAAAAGTGGTAGTTTCACACGTGATAGCTTAAGGCTGTGGACACAAAGTAATATAATATGTAATATTATTATAGTTACTTTATTTTATGAGTAATATGTAAACTGTAACTAAATAGTTCAGTTACAAGTAATATGTAATATGTAACTAGTTACTTTTACTTTGTAAATTGCCCAACACTGCCTGTTAATATACTCACGGTGTGGCGCGCCGGCTTCTTGGGCCGCACGACACACTACCGTGTGTCTTGATATCACAAGTAAGCCAGGCCTTTTACTCCTGGGACATATATTATTCTTAGTATAAATGCTCTTATAACAGTAATCACGATGATACCAGTAGATAGGTAATAAATTTCCTAGATTGAATCGGTATTGGTAAAGCTCAGAAAAGTTGAATTGGTACATCTCTATTAATTTAGGGATCAAAGTGATACAAAGTAGTGAAATAAGAGATATGAATGGTGATATTATAACACAGTCCTGTGGGAAAATCCCTTAAATAAAATATTGTTATGACATGCCATTGTAGAGATTTTCCTCATTTCTTAAATTAAATGCACTACACAGTATATTATAATGCAACAGCTGTAATTGGCCTATATATAATATATACTGTATACCGATGTGACATCGGTTATTTATTATGATGACTGATCTTGTACAGGTAGTTCTTATAGCACTTTATGAACTCTAATTGGTCAATTGTCAGCTGAGTGATGATCACTGCATTGCTACTGGAGTCAATACCAATTGTGGTGTGGCCTCAATTACAACAACTGGACAATCAGTAGTTACAGCACCCACATAATAATGCATGCTCCTACCAAGACGTAAGATTCTAATAGTTTAATTTATTTGATTTGGTATAGCACTATTCACTCCTTTCAGCCAAGGACCTCTGGTAAGTTCAAGGGTAAGTTTCAGTAATTAAAACAGCTAGCTCGTGTGCATTTGTATGGTTTCTTGTAGTTTCAATGGGCACCAGGCAGCTCTATACTTTAGCTCATTTCATATATGGGGCAGAGAAATTATAGAAGTCTAGTATGTTTGAAGAAACAAATGATTAGAAAGATAGGTATCATGAATCTGTGGCTTTGACAGAAAATCAGTTCTACCAATTTTGCTCAAATTGTTGAGATTGGGACCAATCCGATATTAGATCAGTAGATCGGTACATCTCTATTAATAATGCACTAGTTCGTTCATTTTTTTGGAAAACAAACTATAATATACACATGTGGCTCTTCTTTAAAATATGGAACATGCATAGCTGTTATACTAGGGCAACTACTTTATTATCATTATTGGTTCAGCTAGACCACAAAGGGACATGTCAATCAATTGTTATTCGTCCAGGTCTGGTGTGTGTGTATGAGGTTTCCTTTAGATTTAATGCTATATTTGACACATTAGATGCACTAAGACTATTCCTTTTGTCTGCTTAAGATATTTCTTAGTGGTGGCATTTGGCGTGAGTCCTCTTTTGGGGAATCTCTGTTGTACAGTAGTGCATGATAGTAGGCTTTTCTTGTGGACAAATTACATACAAAAATAAAACAATAGACCACTTAATCTTCAGAGCAAGGTGACAAATTTGTGACATTAAATAGCTCACATGATTAACTTAAGTTAACTGCATTTCTGAATGCACAAAACTTCGTTAGGAGATATCGCGATTTTAAGTAATCATTGTGTAATAACTTCCCAGTGCCTACAGCTGTGCAAACAAAATTTGCACCAATTATTCATCTATTTACTAGCTATCACTGAGTGGGTGTACAAATTTCTGATACCCAAAATTTGCCCTGTTTTGGGCAGCTTTTTTCGAGCGGGTAATAATAGGGTGGGGGGTGGGCTTAATATAGGGGTATAAAATGAAATAAGAAGACAAATGGAATCCAGAGGCCAAGTTTGGGCCCTCCATGGCCCTCAAATCTCTCCAAATTGACTGAGAACACTATTGGCAAGCTTTCTGTGAAGTCCCAGCTCACCACACACCATTATTACAAAGCCATGGCCATTTATTGGCGCCAATCTCCCACTCGTGGCTTTGACAGGGTCAGAAAAAAGCTGCTACAGAAACCAGACTTGCCAGTCCTGAAGGAAGTACAGTGTGGAATATGATAGTGTGTTAGACCAGCAATCCATTTCTGGTAAAAACGTAAGTTTGATTTTGTGTGCGTGGAAGCCTTGATATATGAAATCCGGTCACATATGTGGGTGGTGTCTTTGAACTAGAAATTGGTATACCTGAAAGATACCCGTTTGAACCGCAACGTGTGAAATTCTTAACACCAATATACCATCCCAACATTGACACTGCTGGAAGAATTTGCTTGGACATTCTTAAACTCCCTCCACATGGCAATTGGAAACCAGTTCAAAATATTAGTACCATCTTATGCTCCATTCAACTGTTACTAGATGATCCTAATCCTGATGACAGTCTGATGAGTGACATTGCTCATGAGTTTAAGAATGATAGACGATTGTTTGTGCACAAGGCTCGTGAGTGGACTGTTCTACTAAGAGAGAAAGAGATGATGATGATAACACTGAAGTGGTCACTAAGAAATTAAAACATGATGAATAGTTTGTGGTCATGTATTTGTTGAAATATTTACAGTGAATTGAAATACACAATTGAATATTATTGTGTATATGTTTGCTGTGTTCGCTTGTATTGGAGTATTGTAATTTGTACATGCATATACAATGTGCGTGTCATGTGTCTGTGTACGTGCGTAAGTGTGTGTATGTTGTGTAGATGATGGCAAGTTGTCATATTCCCTCCAATAGATACTCTTCACTTTCATATTTCAGTTCCTCCATCAGTTCGGCCATTTTGCTTTCTACTGTAGCCATACTAGTGGACAGAGAATAATCGTGTCCTGACACACACAAGTACAGTAACATGACACACTATTAACACTGTATAAACACATTGTTAAACCACTACCCTCACCACATTAGTACAGACTACATAGAGCCTTTGTCAACAAAGTTAGGACACAAGTGTTTGTCTATTCCCCACCCACACTTCAATGGGCCTTCATTTTATTTGAATCAAATGTCAAAAACTTCTGCCATTATAAACGATAGGTGTACATTATAACAGCTCATAATGTCATTCCCAATTTTGTAGGATGCACAAAGTAGGGTACCTGCGTCTAAGCTGGTGATTTCTTTCCTCTGTTACTTCCTTTTCCTCTTTGTTCCCTTCCACTGCAGCTTGATCAGTGATAGTCTTGCTTAGTAACTGTTGTTGGACAGTCTGGTGGTACAGAGCAAAGAGACAATTTAGAGAAAATTAATCAAAACTTTTTGACTTCAACCTCACATTATAGTGACCATGTCAAGTAGGTCCCAAACATACCCAAGGTACACTTCATGACCTCATTTATAAGACCACCTTGTTATAGTGACCATGTCACCTTAGAGTGGAGTACATCAAGTAAATCTCAATTTTGTTGCTACCATAGTACCGTCAATAGTAGCCGCACTTCCAGTGGTACCAAGATTGGGTTTGAAAATAAGAGTTTCAACATCATTATTGTGCATCAAGTAATGGTCAAATTAGAATAGTCGCTGTATCAAATATCAAACATACAATGTCGTGAAATTCAGGGGATTTCTGAAAATTAATAGTGTAGCTAGTTACAAAATAAGGCATTCTAGGGCATGGCCTGAGAATGTAGAAGCTCTAAGGTTGACTACTTTTAGTTAGCAATCACAGGAAATTCAATATTTTTTTAAACTATGAAATAAACAAACTAACTGTAGGAAAAGTTATGACTAAGCCATAGCTGTGATTTCATACGTAGCTTGCTACACTGCTCCTGTTAAGAATACTGTGACTGCTCTATTAGAGTATCTCGAATTGCTGATGCTATTGAGCTAGGTTCTCAATGACAACTATAGATAATTTTAGTGAGAATTAAGCCCCTCCTAAATCTTTTCGACAGGGGCTACAACCCCCATTTCCCCCCTCTCCGCAGCTCTGCCACCCCCCTGATAGTGTGTATGTGTCAAGTAAGCTAGACTTGGTGTTGCAGTTAGTTTGTGGTTTGGAGTTTCTATAAAAAGAGCTCCTTTTTGCTGTTCTGCGTGTTTACAGACTATTATATTTAGAGTTGGTTGTAGCAGGGTCCCTGTAAAAATTCCCTGAGTTCCCTGAGTTCCCTTTCCCTGGAGCTCACTGCCGAAAGATCACCCTTCAATATAGAGTAGTTAGCAGCATTGCTGGTGTAGCTATATAAATGGTTTATGGTACACTGATCATGTACTATTCTCATATAGTCAGGCAGAGAGTTTAGATAGGAGTGTAGGGCTGCCCAGAGACTTTAGGTGGCCTGAGGCAAAATGTGGAAGTGCAACCTCTACAGTATAAGAAGTTAGGTGCTAAAGGACTCCTAACAGGATGAGGCCAGGGGAAAGGATCATTCATAGCTAGAATGTCTTTGTTTCTTTCCCAAATATGGACAAATTCCTTGTTTTTAAATTGATCAGAAAGTTTTATTTATCAAAACACTCACCGTTTGGTTATGTACTTCAACATAAGCACACACTCTTTACTCTGTATCTCCCCCCCCCCCCCCCCCCCCCCCTATTGGGCCATGAAGAACTTTGGAGTACTATAGCCGGGGGGGAGGACATGATATCACGATAATTGCATGACGTATCTGTACTGTACATTTTGCCACAGGATTTAGTTCTAGTAAACCATGAACTTTAGTGCTGTGTTTATTTTCGGAAATGGAACTTCACTAGTGTAGAAATTGTTTTATCTACTGAGCCCCGGTGAACCCCAGCTATTTTATAGTGAATTTTGCAATAGCACATTATTTACAGTAAATGTTTACCTCAATTTCAGGTACCTGTGTTATTCTCGCTGTTCTCTTACTTGTTAGTAATAAATACAATAAAGTTTGGCATCTACAATGATGCAAGTAGTTGGTACGTTAGTTTTTCATCATGTAATTATCATTGGAATTCAATTAAATTATGCAAAACCATACGCGTTGTGACATCATGTCCTACCCACCCCTGTACTATAGCCATGTAGTTAATTTGTGGCATATTTACAACCATACAATACATGACACAGTAAACTACAGTTGTATTAACCACACAGGACTCATACATGCTGTGGCTGCACATAGCTACGTATATTATAACTCACGTATATCATACCAAAATTAATGTTGGCACATACAGTATATTAATATCACATGCCAGGACTTTCACCACTGGGACACATTATATTTAAGTATAAACGCTCTTAACACTGATCACGATAATATGTGATGAGCCAATCACAGCTGCTACATGGTATACCATATATTGCATTTAAAATTTATTTTAAAAACGACGTAGGGATCTAAGTGATACATAGTGAAACATGAGACAAATGACGGTATCATAACATAGCTCTGTGGGAAAGTCCCTACAATGGCATGTACTGTCATAAAACAAATATTTTATTTAAAGCCAAAGTAGGGATCTTCTCACAGAACTATGTTATAATACCATCATTCAAATATTTTGTTTCACTACTTTGTATCACTTGGATCCCTAAATTAATAATTTTTAAATGCAGTAGTTTGTTCTTTTTTTTTAACGCACAGATGTGACTTCTACTGTATTTCTATAAATATAAGCTGGAGAAATTTTCACAAGTTAAATATTCGTATTAAAAATTTTTCACTGGTGTCCTCAAGCAACAAAATTTTTTTAACAATGAATTATGTAACTTTATTAATACGTTAAAATTATACTGTCCTTTTTGTATATAGGAGAAGCAGAATAAAAAGCAGTGAAACTAAGTGTGGCATCTCCATTCCATGGAGGCTGCGCCCTGAGAGTTGTTTACCGGTCACAAACTCAAACCGAATGGACTGGAGTGGAATTCTTATTGCTGTAGCTAGAAGCTCATTCCATGCAATTTACATATTTGTATATATACTTCATTTAATGTGTCCTGTAATAGCTGTGTATCATATGGCATGGCATCGTTGCTAATGCTATCGCTGGTGGCGAAATCCCCAGGCGAGGACCTGGCGGCAGCTCTCCCCTGGGATGCAGGAGGCCATTCTTGTTTTATTAAAATACTGCAGCAAAGACATACTCTTGAAATGCCAATGGCCAAGCTTCAATCCAGGTGGCCAGAAAGCAGTTAACCGAATTTATTCAATTTCTCTAATATTACGTTGGTATTTTCATCAGATGCTAGCTTCGACGAAATATTTTTAATGGTTTATAAATATAGAAATACGGTATTTGAATATGGAACAAGCATACCTGTTATATTAGGGTGACTGCTTTATTAGAGTATCTCAAGTGGGCTTTAGCCAACTGGCAATATTTAAGGTAGTGCTGGGCGATATTGTATTTTTGCTACCAGTATCCAGTATTGAGAAAATACCCCCAGTATCCGGTATTTCACAGTATCCTCGTAATCAACTAGTACACACGTTTAATCAATGTTGTATATTTGTGTTAACAGTCAACTGTTAATCTGTAGTTACTATCCAAAGTTAGATATTACCACAAATAAAAGGTTATTCATGGCTAACAGATAATAAATGCATTTTGCTAACTGCTACACAGTTGATACATTGTAACATTCCATTATATCCAGTATACCACCCAGCATTAATACGTAAGGGGTGTGGTCTTTTTGTGACTTATTTTTTCACCATGCTACCAATAAGGGACTTGTATTTTAGGATCAATTATACACTTAGATCATTAAGAAGTGTGTTCCTAGATCATTACCAGTTCAGCTAGATCATAAAGGGGCTTGTCAGTCAATTGTCATTGGCCCAGGTCTGGCACATGTATGAGATTTAACACTGCAATTGACATTAGATGAACTGAGATTATTCTGTTAAGGCACTTTTTTCTGTTTACGGTATTTCTTAGTGGTGGAATTTTGGGTGAGTTCTCTTTTGGGGGATCTCTGTTATGTAGTAGTACTGTACTGCATGATAGTATGTTTTTCTTGTGGAAAAACTATGTACAAAAAACAACGTGCCACTTAATCTTAAGTGGAAGGTGACAAATTAGTGACATTAAAATGCTCACATGATTAACTCATGATCAGTAATTGCATTTCTCAACTGTTTGTATAGAGCACAATATCCACCAACACATGGTATAGTAGAACACACACAATCTGTTATGAGACCACATGTATGGTACAACCTCTCAAGTTTCTGGCTCTAAGCATACATTAGCCTTCCCACAGGTTCCTCGTGGGATAGTAAAATTAACTAAGGAGTTGGTACTGTATTGTAGTACAGAGTTAACAATGTAGTTCACTCCTCATAAAATTGTTAACTACTCTAATAGAACACTCACTAATATACAAACACGTTGCACACCTTTGTACAACAAGTACACAAAAAAAATTTGGAATTTTCAACTGGAGTAGGGACCAACCATAGCACATCAATAAAAAGTGCTGAAACAAGCTAGAGTATTGCACGGTATTAATTCACAATAAAACAATAAGTGTTATATCCCTACTGTGCATTTCCATTATGGTATATTGAGCATGGTAGGGACATAACACTTCTTATTGTTTTACTGTGATTTAATATCGTGTACTACTCCAGCTTGTTTCAGTGCTTTTTATCGATGTGCTATGGTCCCTACTCTAGTTGAAAATTCCAAATTTTTCTGTGTACTTGTTTGTCAACTTTTTTTTGTAAATAATTATTATGACTGGTGAACCCACACATACCGCATCTGAAATGGCGCTGCGCACCTCAATTATCATCTGAAAAGTAAAGTATCCATTACGCTTCATTGTCAGCTATGTTCAACCCATTACACAACATTTCGAATCAAGAACTGTTCAAAAAGTACCTCTGCAATCCATGCATACCAAACGAAAGAAATGGTGCCGCGCACCCCAGTTATATCAATTATCGTCTGAAAAGTGAAGTATCCATTACACTTCGTTGTTGGCTATGTTCAACCCATTACACAGCAGTATGAATCAAGAACTGTTTGAAAAGCACCTCTGATAGCAAAATAGCCACTATGACAAATACAGACGATTTCTGTTATGAAGGGAAGCCATCACGTGCTATCACCAAATCGACACTTTGCGAATAGTACACAAAGGAGGACACTGGTAAGTCCATGAAGAATGCATTGTACGTACTGTGGTATGCCAAAAGGCACCTGTCGGGCCGAAGCGACGTCTGACAGTGAAAAAATCAAGCCCGTAGCCTGAGCCGTTATTGAGTTAAGCTTGTCTGAAGGCATCAGTCAGTTACTTACTTACTCAGTCAGTAGAAAATTCCATTAAATAAATTATTTTTAAAATTCCGTAGCAACTTGTTGAAAGCGTTTCAGGTCGATCTGAAAGCTTGTTTGGGCTTAGTTTCACCTAACCAATACTGCCTGATCGTCATTAGGGGATATTGAGGTTGTTTTAGGGTGATATTATTTCATGGGCCATGCCTACTCATTTGTGGTCCCTACTATACACTACTATCGTAGTGTATGATACACTTCACAAGGCACTCTCTGTATGTATAGCACACATCAATGATACTACACACCCCATGACAATAACGCACCATTTACAGCTTAGTGACCACACCTCCATATCATCACATAGTACGGTGCTGCATAATATTCTCCAACACTGTCAATTTGTCAACCTGTATGGGATACAAGTCACATGTGCTTTGTTAGTACAGGATTTAGGCCACATCCAAATTTGTCAACATTTTTTGTATTATAAATCTAAATGCTGCCCTATTAGCTCACCTCATTCAAACATTTGGTTCAGTCAATCAATACTCATGATAATAACATCATTACACACTTGCACATAGAACAAATCTGGTCCTCAAGATATGACACTAACACTCTCACATTCTCCCTATGGTGTGAACAACAGTCGACATCATTACCATGGCAACTGACAACAACACTGACTCTTGCTTGTGGAGGTATTTCATCATCGGTCACCATAGCAACTGTGATGGAAACATCACCATGACTATCAATGTGCCAAGTATACACAATAACCAGAGGTGGTTATAAAGTGTGATCACACAACCACACATGGTACCAGGTGTAAAGTCTTGTGTATTAGCTAGGAAGGTAATGTGTTGTATTGAGAAGGTTTAGGCTCTGAGACATGTTACATAGATATTTGTCTCCTTCATTAGATCTAGGTGTCAATGTAACAGATTATTAGTATATTATGTATTGTATGTTTGATTAGAGCATTACAAACTGTACACATATGTGTTCAGTGAATGACAGTTAATTACTTCCAGGAACAAGACGTATCATCCTCTACCTGAATAACTTATTGGCGTTGCTATATCACAAGCAGTCTCATAAGAAGTGTAAGGTGGACAACTAATGGAAGAGCAACAACATGGGATCAAAAGCCAGCCTCACTGGATCTGTTGACTGATGGTTGACATCACTTTGAATAGTAGTCATCATACACCACAAACACTTTAATACCAATTCCACCAAAACCATGGGAATACCTGAGACCACAAGGTATTATTATATCTGACACCATCAGAAAGCAGTACAGGCAGGGAAAACTTCAAAAGTGCTGACAGGTAAAGTTTTGGCTAATCCAGTTACATTTAGTTTGCACATCCAAGTGTATGATTTATTGGAGTAGTTCTTAGCACAGTAGTACACAGCAATGCACCACACACCCTCAATTGCAAAATGTGACTGGATCTGTGAAAAAGAGTCTTATAGCTCTTCCAATTACATGTACTTGGCAATCCATAATTTGACTTGTGAGCCTGAAGTTTGGTCACCTTACGCTCCTAACTAGAGTTGCACCGATAATCGGTTGAATAATCGGTAACAGCCGATATAAGGTGATGTTGCAAGTATCGGTATCGGCTACAAAGAGGAGATTATTTGCCGATAACCTAAACCCACAATCAATCATTAACGACAGTAATAAACACGTGACAGTATTAAAAGAAAGCAGTGAATGCAGTGGTAAGTGGTAAACATTTATTTGCTGTACCTGTTTATAACTATTTAGGCTTGTTTATCTGTGAATAGTGTGGCTGCAAGGCTATAATAGACTGTGTATATTTATCGGCCGCCCACGCAATCAACCAATCACTATTTGGATAGGGTCTAGAATCCCACCAAAACTCCGTTTGAGAAGCTGACTTAGGTGTTTTATAACTACTTGGCTTTCATTTCCATGTAAGGGGTTAGTGGGACACTGGTAGCAAACATTGTAGAATCGGCCGCCCACGCAAGTAATTAAATTATTTCGACTAATGTTATACACGCACATAAACTTCAGATAATTTTTGCTCCTTCTCCCCTGACCTACAGAATAGAAGAATATCGGTAAATATCGGCATATCGGCTACAGGAATGAGTGAAAAATCGGTATCGGTAAAAGTGAAAATATGCATATCGGTGCAACACTACTCCTAACATAGTACTATTCCTGAATGTAATTTTTAAGACAATGGGTTAAACACATGAAGAGTTATGACTTGTCAAACGTGGAAATTTGGAAAGGCTATGAGACCACTTTTTGCAGATCCGGTCACAAATAACAACTAAACATACATCTTTAGGGAACACAAAAACTGATTTATCTAGTTCTAGAATTATTAATCACTAGAGATGTACACAACTAGACAACAGTAGACTATAGTGATGATGGTTACTGTACCTTAGTGATATCCCCTCTTCTTCATCTAGTACTCCAAAGTCATGTGACATCTTCTTGTTAAAATCAGCCAACAATGGAATATTTGGTGTTCCCAAGCCACCCATCTCCCGAGGCTTCTGACTCCTAGAGTGAAATAGATAATTTATACCACACTATGAATTTTACCACAGTTGAAACTGGGTCAAGATAGGTGATCTAAACTTCAAAAAAAACAAAAACCTGGAGGATCAGGTCAAGATGTGACCCGGATAAATTAAAGTCAAAACATCCACTGAAACCATTTCAGGTACAAATAACACATTCTGTGCTATGACTGAAGAGTTTGTAAGAGCAAAAAATAATGTCTAGATACAGGCTCAACAGTACCACAGGAAAGCTTTATTAGTAGGTACATTCATATGCAAAAATTAGTCATGGTTTCAACTGGATTCAATTGTAGCATTTCTTTCTTGCAGCATTAACACTTTCCCCAATGAGTGATCACTGAAATTAAAGTAGAATGGTGTATAATATATTATCTAATCCAAAACAGCCAAGCTGTAAAAAAAGAGTGCGGCCCTGAGAAAGGCTATGGTGAAAAAAGATGTGAAATCCAAGGTGGCAGCCAAGAAATGACTGTGATGGTAGGTTAATGGTAAAAATTTTAATAACGACAATTCAGGTGAATTTTGTGCCAATTGACCAAGCGGCACCAAATTCACCTGAATTGTTGTTATTAAAATTTTTACCATTAACCTACCATCACAGCCATTTCTTGGCCGCCACCTTGGATTTCACATCTTTTTTCACCATAGCCTTTCTCAGGGCCGCACTCTTTTTTTACAGCTTGGCTGTTTTGGATTAGATTTCACTTCTTTTTGTATTTGTATACCCCAAAGCCGGCCTATGGCTGGCTTTAGGGCTTTTTAACCTGTCATTTTTTCTTTACTACAGGAAGAAGAAAAGATGAAGCAGGATGATTTCTTAGTAGCTGACCTCTCTGCAAGGTGATCCTTCTAGCTGATCTCTCTACCGGATGACTTGCTTGTAGCTGAACTCTCTACAGGGTGATTTGTTTGTAGCTGAACTCTCTACAAGGTAACTTCTTCTAGCTGATCTTTCTACAGGGTGATTTGTTTGTCTCTACAGGGCAATTTGTTTGCAGCTGAACTCTCTACATGGTAGTTTCTTTGTAGCTGAACTCTCTACAATGTAACTTCTTCTAGCTGAACTCTCTACAGGGTGACTTGTTTCTAGCTGATCTCTCTACAGTGTAACTTGTTTCTAGCTGAACTCTCTACAGGTTGATTTATTTGTAGCTGAATTCTCTACAAGGTAACTTCTTCTAGCTGATCTTTCTACAGGGTGATTTGTTTGTAGCTGAACTCTCTACAGGGTGATTTGTTTGTAGCTGAACTCTCTACAACGTAACTTCTTCTAGCTGATCTTTCTACAGGGTGATTTGTTTGTCTCTACAGGGCAATTTGTTTGCAGCTGAATTCTCTACATGGTAGTTTCTTTGTAGCTGAAGTCTCTACAATGTAACTTCTTCTAGCTGAACTCTCTACAGGGTGACTTGTTTGTAGCTGAACTCTCTACAGGGTGATTTGTTTGTAGCTGAACTCTCTACAAAGTAACTTCTTCTAGCTGATCTTTCTACAGGGTGATTTGTTTGTCTCTACAGGGCAATTTGTTTGCAGCTGAACTCTCTACATGGTAGTTTCTTTGTAGCTGAACTCTCTACAATGTAACTTCTTCTAGCTGAACTCTCTACAGGGTGACTTGTTTCTAGCTGATCTCTCTACAGTGTAACTTGTTTCTAGCTGAACTCTCTACAGGTTGATTTATTTGTAGCTGAATTCTCTACAAGGTAACTTCTTCTAGCTGATCTTTCTACAGGGTGATTTGTTTGTAGCCTAACTCTCTACAGGGTGATTTGTTTGTAGCTGAATTCTCTACAAGGTAACTTCTTCTAGCTGATCTTTCTACAGGGTGATTTGTTTTGTCTCTACAGGGCAATTTGGTTGTAGCTGAACTCTCTACATGGTAGTTTCTTTGTAGCTGAACTCTCTACAATGTAACTTCTTCTAGCTGAACTCTCTACAGGGTAACTTGTTTCTAGCTGAACTCTCTACAGGGTGATTTGTTTGTAGCTGAACTCTCTACAGGGTAACTTGTTTCTAGCTGAACTCTCTACAGGGTGATTTGTTTGTAGCTGAACTCTCTACAAGGTAACTTCTTCTAGATGATCTTTCTACAGGGTGATTTGTTTGTAGCTGAATTCTCTACAGGGCAATTTGTTTGCAGCTGAACTCTCTACATGGTAGTTTCTTTGTAGCTGAACTCTCTACAATGTAACTTCTTCTAGCTGAACTCTCTACAGGGTGATTTGTTTGTAGCTGAATTCTGTACAGGTGATTTGTTTGCAGCTGAGCTCTTTACAGAATGGTTTCTTTGTAGCTGAACTCTCTACAAGGTAACTTCTTCTAAATGATCTTTCTACAGGGCAATTTGTTTGTGGCTGAATTTTCTACAGGGTGATTTCTTTGCAGCTGAACTCTCTACATGGTGATTTCTTTGTAGCTGACCTCTCTGCAAGGTGATCCTTCTAGCTGATCTCTCTACCGGATGACTTGTTTGTAGCTGAACTCTCTAGAGGGTGATTTATTTGTAGCTGAACTCTCTACAAGGTAACTTCTTTTAGCTGATCTTTCTACAGGGTGATTTGTTTGTAGCTGAATTCTGTACAGGTGATTTGTTTGCAGCTGAGCTCTTTATAGAATGGTTTCTTTGTAGCTGAACTCTCTACAAGGTAACTTCTTCTAACTGAACTTTCTACAGGGCAATTTGTTTGTGGCTGAATTTTCTACAGGGTGATTTCTTTGCAGCTGAACTCTATACATGGTGGTTTCTTTGTAGCTGAACTATCTACAAGGTGACTTCTTCTAGCTGATCTCTCTACAGGGTGATTTGTTTGTAGCTGAACGATCTACAAGGTAACTTCTTATAGCTGATCTCTGTACAGGGTGATTTGTTTGTAGTTGAAATCTGTACAGGTGATTTGTTTGCAGCTGAGCTCTTTACAGAATGGTTTCTTTGTAGCTGAACTCTCTACAAGGTAACTTCTTCTAAATGATCTTTTTACAGGGCAATTTGTTTGTGGCTGAATTTTCTACAGGGTGATTTCTTTGCAGCTGAACTCTCTACATGGTGATTTCTTTGTAGCTGACCTCTCTGCAAGGTGATCCTTCTAGCTGATCTCTCTACCGGATGACTTGTTTGTAGCTGAACTCTCTAGAGGGTGATTTATTTGTAGCTGAACTCTCTACAAGGTAACTTCTTCTAGCTGATCTTTCTTGATTTGTTTGTAGCTGAATTCTCTACAGGGCGATTTGTTTGCAGCTAAACTGCTGAACTCTCTACAATGTAACTTCTTCTAGCTGAACTCTCTACGGGTGGCTTGTTTCTAGCTGATCTCTCTACAGGGTGACTTGTTTGTAGCTGAACTCTCTACAGGGTGATTTGTTTGTAGCTGAATTCTCTACAGGGCGATTTATTTGCAGCTAAACTGCTGAACTCTCTACAAGGTAACTTCTTCTAGCTAAACTCTCTACAGGGTAATTTGTTTGTAGCTGAATTCTCTACAGGGCGATTTGTTTACAGCTAAACTGCTGAACTCTCTACAATGTAACTTCTTCTAGCTGAACTCTCTACGGGTGGCTTGTTTCTAGCTGATCTCTCTACAGGGTGACTTGTTTGTAGCTGAACTCTCTACAGTGTGATCTGTTCATAGCGGAACTTTCTACTGGGTGATTTGTTTGCAGCTAAACTCTTTGCATGATTGTTTCTTTGTAACTGAACTCTCTACAAGGTAACTTCTTCTAGCTGATCTCTCTACAGGGTAATTTGTTTGTAGCTGAATTCTCTACAGGGTGATTTATTTGAGCTGAACTCTCTACATGATGGCTTCTTTGTAGATGAACCCTCTATAAGGTACCTTCTTCTAGCCGATCTGACTACAGGGTGACTTGTTTGTAGCTGAATTCTCTACAGAATAACTTGCAATGTAAGATTACTGAGTAAATTATAAATGCAGCTGAATGCTTTATTAGGGTGACTGTTCTATTAGAGTATCTCGATCTCGCATTTGCTGCACGTAGTTGCCTTTCGAATCATAACTCAGTGATTTGTACTCCGATTCTTCTGTACTACTGCAAGGACTTTCTATGATGATTATTCCAGCTACATACTGATTTTCAGCTCGTTGGTCTAAGCGGTTTGCCTGGTAGACACGAAAACTAATAGTTTTTTTATTCATAAAAATCGATCGCGTAATTTTGACACAGGTTGGGTTTTGTGTCATATCTCCATGGTCTTTATCCCGATTCCTTTCAAACCACAAAAAGGCACTCCTACGATGGTTGCTCCATCTACATATCAATTTTCAACTGATTCCTCCAAGGGGTTTACCCTGTAGGCGTGACAGACCTTCGACCTTATTTTACGCAAATAATCGGTAATAACTCCGTGAATGTTCATCGGATGCCTACCAAAGTTGGTACGGAGATCCGCCTTAATGAGCCCTTTAAGTGTGCCAAATTTCAGCCCAATCCGAGCACGCATTCGTGTTTTATGGCGGATTTTGCGAAGTGTGCGAAATGAAGTAGAAGAAAAAAACGAAGAAATTAAAACGAAATTTTGTTCGCTCGTATCTCGGAAATGGCTGGAGCCATTCTCTTCAAATTTGGTGTGTAGACTCCCCTAGCTGGCCGGCACCTCTCTACCAAATTTGGTTCCAATCGGATAAGGGATCACAGAGCTACATAGGTGTGAAAATTGCGTTTTCTTTCTTCCTGTTAATATACTCACGGGTGGCACGCCGGCTTCTTGGGCCGCACGACACACTACCGTGTGTCTTGATATAGGATATGAAAATGATTCTGTGTTATATTATCAAGGTGTGTTTTATACAAGCACAAAAGATTAAAATACTCTAATAGAGCAGTCAGTTATCTGTCATTGTTTTCACAATACCGTATATCCAGAAATTTTTACCATATGTATATGTCACAGTTATGCACTTTGTCAGGATTTTCAATTTTATGGATGTCCCTTAGCTCAGAATTTTTGCATTTTAAATTTCACATGAAGATCATCAATCACTGTTGAATTCTATTCCACAGCTACAAATGGTCTGGATTGAAATTTACTTTAAGCATCATACCAATTGCTAATGTATATAGCACAGTAGCAGCAATCCCTGTGTCAGATATAGTCTAGTCTTGCACTCGCTTGTAGCAGGCCAGCTTCTTCATGAGCCATGCCCACTTTAATATTAGGAACGTGCTCATATTTTTAAGCACACCATGGACACCATAATCAGTACATGTGATCCAATGCAGAAACCTGCAGATCAGATGAGGCCAGACAGGATGACCTGGTCTGGTTTCAACCCTGATTTTAATATGAATAATGACTAATCCACTGAGGTAAAACCACATACAGACTGCAGCAACAAATATCATGTCTTTGTAACATATTGTGAGGGACATCATTGTTTCTAGCTCAGACCATTATACATGATGGACCCCCTCTAAGCACACTTCCTTGTACCCATCACTAACTTTTTGATTCAGTGGTAATTCTTAACAGGAATTCAACCACCCAAAGGGCATCCCAGAAGCACCACTTCACCTAACAACTTATGATTGGGAAAATACATAGCATGTTAGATACCTCAAGTGACAACATACAACTAGCTGACCAGCTGTGATGACTAAAATCAGAAGCAATGTAACTGGCCAACACCTCACAATTACACATCCACCATAGAGCTGGTGGCAGAAATTCTGTCGGAAGTGTACCAGACCACTTTTTCCCACCCACACACAAAAAAAAAGTCGGTCTGATCTTCACGAGACTACAGTTTATGTTCATAAACCATAACACTATCATTCAATTTCAGTATCTCAGTTGGTACAAGAATGGAAAAGAGAGCTTTATAATAAAATCACATTGCCGCAACCACGCGGTAAAAAACACTAAAGTCACATGTACGTGTCCTGGTTTGCCCAAATAATGCCGGGTTAATTTTTTTTTTTTAAATGATCAACTCACCAACTTGACTGATTTTCCCTCAATCGTTTCTCATTCAAGTCAGCAAGTGGGTAAGCAGCACCAACAACGCTCTACATTTGTGATCTGTCACGCTGCAGATGGTCCCCCGCCGCAAGTGGTCCGGCCGGACCAACTACCGCGCCTCAAGTAGTCCCGCCGGACCATGTAAAGTTATTATTATTATATTATATTTATTACTGTGCAGCAATCAAAAGATTATAACGCACAGGTGTGATCATAAAGTTGCTACAGATGGTCCGCCCTGCTGCAGCTGGTCCCCCCAATGAAATCTCCACTATCAGCTTCCCAGTCAGTACTAGCTCAACGTCATGATCAAGACGCACTGCCCTCCACGACGGAGTCCTGAAGCCGGCAGTGAAGCGAAATTCGCCTACTTAAACATATAATTCTAAACATTGCATTGTTTTGCATTTGCACGTGGTTTTTAATTCGTGTACGCGTTGTGGGCACCAGCGTCCCTTTCGACCCCACCTTTCAAAAATACTAACAAAACATACTCTATAAGGCCAATGAAACTTGATTACCAGTTTCTCGCTCAGATTTTTGAAAATTTGATGAGGGCGGGCGGTTATTATTCATTATTCATTATTTTCCAAAAGCACAACACACATCCCAATCATGAAGATTTCTGCCAAAAAAGTGAGATCTACATAGCTAAAATACGTTACTAATCCATATAACAAATGATTTTTCCATTAGAGTATAGCTGATTGCTCCATTAGAGTAAAAGTGACTGCTCTATTAGAGTATTTCAATCTAAAATACCAATAATGAAATTCCGCGCGGGTGTATCAAAAGCATGCGGGCGATGACGCGAAACTGCTAATCAAGTTTCATTGGCCTAATGGAGCAGTGAGTCAAATACTTTAATGGACTGACAGTCACCACTATGACATGGCTATATCACTATATGATATGGCTTAGTGTCATGTAGTCATCCACATACAGTTGCCAGCAGTATGCAGTGTTTATTCTAGGATTTCTCTTTAGGGGGGGGGGGGAATCAGGAATTTTGGGGGTGACCAGGTGCCTGAAAGTCTATAGTTGCAATTACTATTAGTAGTGCACTGTGTTTGTTGAAGCTGGTGAATAAACAATTTGTGAGAGATCACTAAGATATTGTATTGACTATCATTGCATGTATAATACCGACTGCATGGGTGGATGTCTTCCAAGAAACTTATAGGCTATTTCAAATTGAATATTAGCCAAGGGTATTTTCATCAGGGGTTATGGAATTTTTTAAATCAGGCTTTCTGAGATTTAATCTGGCAGTATATTTGTTGGCTGTGTATCAGTATGCCACTTTTAATATTTTACAAAATCACAGTAATTACCTCTCTAAGAGGACATTTTAAGAAACCGGGTAAACTTGGGCTCTCATTGTATATGTACCCTAGGAGACGTTTAAAAATTAAATAATCTAGCTGATATTGAATCTGAGAGTGTTTTAAAGTTGCTTATGCAATTTTTAACCTGAGAAAATTTGACATATTAAACACTCTTGAGATTGAATCTGAGAGCATTTTAAAGTTTTGTGTGCCAGCATTTTAAAAACAAGCTGAACCTAAGTATAGTGTAGCAGTCACTCACAATTTTAGGGGGTGAGTCAGAGATTTTAGGGGGGGGGAAGTTCCCCCCTAACAGCCCTAGAATAAACACTGGCAGTATGTGACAGGATAAAACTAAGATGCATCTCCGGAAGAGGCTACAAATTAAGCTTCTGGGAACCTCCATCACTTTGGTGTAACTTGTAATGCTCAATTTACCATCTCCACTTACCAGAGGCCATGACACACCAACAGAACAGTTGGCTATAGTTTTGTCACTTCTCTATATTCTGATTTAGGCTGCATGGAGTATGGGCTAGACAGCTGTTCTACCAATGGTGAAAAACAATAAATCACTTATAGGCTTGGACAATGATCGGGAACTACTAGCTTCACGCCTCATAAGCTTCAGTAGCTATAGACAATAATTTTTTGAAAATGTGCTAAAATATCAGTTTCGTCGAAAATGGTATATACAGGTATGCAGGCTATAGCTGAAGGGTTCTATTCTAGTCTTAGTGTGTAAACTTTAAATTCTCCATTAATGTTGCTAGAACTGATGCAGTATAGTGACCTTGAGTGGTTCTTACAAGCCAATAAGTTAGTAAAGTGTGACACATAATAGTTTAATTGAATCACCACACACAATGGAATTATTGTTCTATACTGGCTATATCTTACACCCCGTTCACACTACCCTCTAACCCGGGTAGAGCACGGCACGGCTTGAAACAAACTGGAGTGTGAATCAATTGAGCCGTGCCGAACTGGGTCCAGCATGGCATGACAAGGAGAGGTGGGCTGGCACGGGTTGGCCCTGAGGATAGCATACAGTCTGAACGCATTCCGAGCTGGCCAAGTCAGGTTAACAATATAACTTGTTTCTGTTGGCCACACAGCAAGTATATTCTATGTTCTAAAACTGTTCTTCAAAATGGCTATGACGTACCGTAGTTCTAGTAGACTTTGTGACAATTACGCTCGAACGACGTGTTAATAATCCTGGAGAAAGGAGTATCCACTAGCTTAAACATGGTGTCTCTAACATTGTACAGCTTATTTCAGCTGGTTCTACACTTCCTTGCTACAATTCTAGTGTCTTTTTATTAAGCGCCTAAATAATCAAAAGCTCATGCGCTTCTCTTAGCTAATTATTATTCGGCGCTCGCACTATCGAGCTCGTGTCAGATGCAGTAGTGTGAACAAGTGCCAACCCGAGTTCAATAACCCGAGTTGAAAACACTCTGGCTAACCCGGGATAGTGTGAACGGGGTGTTATACCTATTTACTTAGTTAAACACTGCAGCATTTTTACCACAATTTCAAAAATCAATGTGGTGGCTGTTAAAACTTGACCACCTCTCAATGTTCAAAACCAATGTTTAAAATTTTTAATTTTGAGCTGGATTTTTGAGCACTGCTCAAAAGTATAATAGGCTATTTCCAAAGCATAATTAGCTCAAGCCTAGCAGAGAATAACCAAATCTGTTATTCCGGCACTTTAATTTAACTTGATGTGCTTTGCACTTAGAGCAACTGATTGTAACAGCCACCAAGGATTAACATTTTAGGACTTACTTATGTAGAAAATCAGGTACAATTACAACAGATACTGTATACACAGTAATGTTACTTAGCAGTTGTCAACAGATTTGTGTGCATGTGTGTGTGGAGTCAGTAGAGGTGACTGATAAGACAAGCTGAATGAGTTGTACAAGAAATTTTGGGACAAAAGGTGGAATTGGAATTTTATTCTTATTTCAAATTATTGTGATAATGAGTCAGTGCTATTCACACTTTCCATTTCTTGAATGTAGTTGAGATTCACACCAGCATTGGCAAAATTTGCATTTAGTGGGTTCTCTATAATATCCACTGTTTTACCCATAAATGTGTGAAAGCATCAGTGTTATGACCAGACCACCCTCACTGTTGGCCAGTGTTACTGTAGGTTAGGATGATTACCAATCAAGTTAAATAATTGCCAAATCTGAAAGCTCCACTTGATGTCCATGTAGCTATATTTAAGTTACTGTATCCTTCACCATTTTACACAGGGTCATGGGTGTCACATGGTTATATAGGAAAGGTTTCACCATGTTCACAACAACACTTCACAATAGCACTGACATACAATTCATCATGAAGATTGTACTGGCCACTCAAAGTTGCAGGACTCTAAAAGAGTATACATGAAAATAATATTATTATTTAAGTGTGAGTAAGTTAGTTACTGATCACAATATGATCATTACAAACAATTATCCTTGAAAACGATATCTGGTATCTCTATTGCTTGATATTATGACATTCTCTTCTTGTGCATTATACTCCTTGACTATGCAGCATGATCAATAGCTGTAAAGAGCTCAAATACTTTAATTATAGATGGTGAAATTGCAGTTCCAGTTTACAACTGCTACATTGATTCAGATGGCACTGACCTTCCTGGTGACTTAATGACTACAATGTCTGCTCATTGTGGACTGTATAGTGTTGTGCATGAGATCAGTGAAGGTGTTACTGTACTTATGAAACTCTGGCTCCTAATTTAATCATGCTTCATGTCAACAACATAAGATTACCTTTCCAAGAACCTTTTATATTTGCGTTTATGTGATGTGTATTCAGCCATTATACTTTTTAGATAGCACTGTAGCTGTAATGCATGGATGTAGGTACATTATATGCTCAAGCATCACAGCCGATAAACCTCCAGTAGCCTCTTGCTCTGCCAGTGGATTGTGCCAGTCAACTTTAATGCTGTGAACGCTAATAGTTAGCTACTAATAGTAGTATCAGCTAAAGTTTTGTTATTATGTCATTTATATGTAATTTATCTTGTCGGCATTAAGCTGCAAGTTTAATTGTACAGTGGAACCTCTCTAATATGGACATTGTGGGATCCAGAATTGTTGGCCACTTTTTGCTGTAATATAGAGGTTTTCCTTTTTTCAGAGGTAAAAATGTATTGACCAGGCTGGTTGGGACCAAAATGTTTGTCTTTATTATGGAGGTTTTTTTCTATTGTGTCCTTAATTCGGGGAGTTTGTTAAGAGAGGTTCCACTGTATGTGCTAGTTAGCTATAGTGTTTTTACCCCTAATGTTTACAGCAGCTTATCCAGGGGCTATCAAAGGGGATGCACCAGTATATGGAGTAGGGATCTGTGCCCCCCAGAAGCTAAAGCATTTTGTGGGACAAAATATCTTGAATGGTTTAGATCACACTGCTTTTTATGTGGACTATACATTGATCAAGAGTTGTATAGAGTGCCAATCATGCCAGTAGATTATTATTATAGACCTAAAGAATGGCATACACAAGATCGCATGCATTTTATTTACAAGATATCCTTAGCAGGCTAAATGTACCAATGTAACTGTAGATGTTAGGTGACTGTTCTATTAGAGTATTGGCTGACTGCTCTATTAGAGTATTTCGATCTTGTATAACACATATGCATACTAGTAATTATAAGGTCACCTCGAAGGCCCGGTACAGTGGAACGGGGAGTTATAGGTCGGCACAGTGGGGCGCTTTGTGCCTAGCCTTACGTCTTCTCTAAGATCTATGATCGAGTCTATGATAAAGCCAGTGGGGGCAGAGGGGGACCAACTGTGGCGGCGTAAGTTGTCCGGGGGGGACAAGTTGCACTGCTGCAAGTAGTCCGGGGGGACCAAGTATGCGGGTTGCTGCAACTGGTCCGGGGGACCGATTTTGGGGGGACCGATTTTGGGGGGACCGGTTGTAGCATGACAGATCACAAGGCGCTTATAGAATACTAACATGATGCGTTTGTTACAGAGAAAGATGAATGGGTGTGTCGCATTTCGAGTGACAGGGAGTGAGCGTTCAGTCTTCTACAATAGTGAGTTGAGTGTTTTATATACGCATTGTTGTCGTATACAATTATTGTAGTCTCGCGTAGCCGGATTCAGGTTGGCAAGATTTTTTTCCTTCACGAATCCCGACCCATACAAAAGAAGAATATAGTGGTCTGGCTACGCGAGACTAAGGTAAGCAAGGGGTTTCCGGACAGCTGCGTATTCCGGACACTCCGTTAAGTCCGTTATAATCGGGATAATAATCCGCTACTGAAGGATGGAATGGAAACCAATCAGGCTATGGTTTGAGTACCTAAGTACCCCACTTGTGTGCTATAAAATACTTGAGTTTTATCTCGATAGCTTCAAGGATTGCTGAGATTTGTTACTATTTGTTTTCATGTGTAGAATATTTGTGTGTAAAATACTTTCTATAGTTAACAGTAGATTGAGGGGGCATCATTCGTAATTCTAAATGACCATATGCACCACAAGTTGTCAGTCACACTATACAGTAAATGGATATATAATTTAGAGATAGTACAACTGGATTCCCGACCCCATTGCCTGCATCGTGTTAACTTGAATGTGTAATCAACACAACCAGCAGCCCAGAGAAGCCTGCAGCAAGGATCCGCTGCTAAAGTATGCTGTTTCTTTGTTCAGGCAAGGGTTAGTACAGATTTACAGGCGGTAGATCAAATATCGTATCTTCGAAAATATTGCAAGGTCAAGGTCAAGAGCAGCATAACACTATTGGCTACTGCTAAAAAATCGCTGCCAGAAACAAAGTAACCAGTCAAACATAACGCTATCAGTCTCTGCTGGGCCACAGCACTTAGTGGAGTACAGCAATTACCATAGAATTTCAGGTACGCCTACTTTACTGGTGTCCGGAAACTCCAACCACATACATTTTTTAGCATTTTCTCAAATTGCAAGTTTAGACCATTCTTTCTCCTAGCATCCTACACTTTATTACTCACAATTTATACCACTGATAGCCTATTTCATTAGTTACAATTCAGGACCAAGCATATTAGAATCTGTTCTTGATTCAAACCTCTAGAAAGTTAGATTTGAAGTGTAGCAGTATTTCCCAAGCAGCCAGAAAATCATTTACCCATGCCTGTGTCAATGACATGTGCTAGCTAGTACCGTACTTACTAGCCTGACTCTTTACCATCAACTTCAACAGTACAAATTTTCCGAATGTTTCACACGTTAATAACAGATTGAGAATGGCAGAGAATGGGACTTGTGTTGATGCACATCTCAAGTTTACAATGGCGGATCCAGGATGGGACATTTGGGGCAAATGCCCCCCCCTTCCTTCCCTCCACTGCCTTTTCCTAGTAGGAAGAATTAGCTAGCTATAGCTATCACTTTGATAATGCCAGTTAGGCCAATATCAATTTATTACTATTTTTTAGCTAGACATATTACCTCTCTACTACAAAAACTGTCACCCAGCATCTTCGTGCGTATTAAGCGCCTCTATAAATAATTATCGTGTGACTGGTGTTTTAGCTTTTGTAACACCTTTAAAGATTTCACAACCTCTGCAATGGCCTAAATGGCACAATTCAACAATGAAACACTGCTGAGAGGTGATTATTTGCTGCTATGTGTATATCAACTATAACAGATTGCAGCTTGTAGTTGATTCCCCTATTTAATGGTGTGAATCTGAACTTTTCTGTGCCCCTCCCCTTGCCAGCTCCTGGATCCGCCCCTGGTTTATACCAATAGCTACTTGAAGAGATTCACTGCTAGTATTAGGCTGGATGCCATGCACTAAATAACATCAGAGTCCACTTATTCAATAACCTAGTCTTCAAATGCAAAAATAAATTTGCATGTGGCTCTAAAATTACCGTGTAGTCGGGTGACAGGAAACAAGGAATCTATAATCGGTGGCCTTAAGGTCCCTTAACATGTACAGTGACCTGGAAAATCAGTACACCTTTCTAATCAGGGAATTTTTGCAGTACTGGGAATCAGCGTTTTAAGTAGGCCAGGTCATTTGGGTCACATTTTGTGCGGTCAAGTGGGTCTTATCCACTTCACTGAATACCGTCACTGTATAGCCTCAGGCCTAAATATTTCGAGGGGGGAAATTTTTGCTGATTTTGCAGTTTTGGGGATTACCAGCGAAAATTTTATCCTTGAAATATTTAGACCTCCTTATGTGACTGTCTCTGGGAAAACCGGTCTTATTGCCCATTTAAAAGTATCAAGAAATGTCGGTTTTAAATATTCAGAGTGTTGTAACTGGGCAATAGTGGTAGCTACGCATACCAAATTTTCACATGTTTCACAACAATTTCTTATCTTCCTGATCATCCACTGAAAAAGTAGTCAACAGCTAAGTTTCCCATCATTTTAGATGGTTTTTAAACCAAGGTTGTCTGTATCAGGCGAGCTCCAGAAGGGTGGAAGGTGTGCAAGATGGTGTTCAAAAATTGAAAAGAAATGAGTTGGGATGAATTAGGCCAAGTTATGGGCCATTCAGACCTCAGAACTGGCTAAACTGAAAGGAAATTTACAGCACAGGTCGTCCAGCACCACGGAGCTGTACAGCCACACACAGCCATCTTCTGGTTAGCCAGGACTCCATCAAGACCCCAGACCACTCGTACGGCTCACCATTGTGCTTTTTAAAAGCAGCCAGCAAAAGCAGACCACTTTAGTTTTGTCAACTGGGCAGTGAAACTTGATAGTGCATTCATTAAGCTTTGTGTTTGTGAGAAAAAATCAAACTTCCTGTCTTGGGCGATAAGAACGGTTTTCGTAGATCCAGTCACATATAGTCCAATACAGTTCAGAGTGTTTTCAAATCCACAAAATTATATTTTAGCAACATTGCTCAACCTTGAAAATTTTGCTCCTCAAAACATTTAGGCTATGCGGCATCTGGGTCTGACCCGGATGAGATGACATGTGACTATAATAGGGTCTGCAAACCGAAAATCAACTTTTTCAAATTGATCTTTCTACCAATGTGGGATGTCCATCCTAGCATATCATTGCTAGATCCACCATGAAACCGGATGCACAATTATTATTTTCCTAAAAATACTGCTTTTTGTACTGTATAGTCAAAAAACTTTGGCAATAAAAAAGTGTGGCAAAACCCCTCTGTTATAAAAATTGGCACGAAAAAATTTTGGTGATTGAAATAATGTTTCCCAAGTTTTTACTATACGGTATGTAAGGATAACGGCAAGGTGTCAACTCATCAGTTAAGTAGAGTGATAAGTATTTAGGTAGCTAGTGGTAGTAGTACTTTGTAATTTTTATGGTTTTGTATTTTGTGTTGCTATAGCTACTGATCTAACAACATGCTAGCAAAAGCGTGCTACACTATCTACTGGCCAGTTCTGTGGGTGCTTGTTGTAACTTAAGTGACATTTGTTCATTGGCTGCTTTGATTATTCCTGGTGGTATTTTGCTGCCTAACGGTCCATGCGGAGTGGGCAAAACAATGTATTTTTTCTTATCTTTGGCGGGTACCAGCTTAAAGTATTGAAGAATCAACTTTATCTCAAGTTCATTCTCAACTCAATGTCAACTCAACCTGGTCACTCAATGTGTTCATGTGATCATCTAAAATAATTGGTGAAAAAACTTTGGTGAATTGAACACTATTCACCAAATTTGCCAAAGTTTTTACTATACAGTATCTCACTAGATGCAAAATTTATTTTTTAAATTTTGCGTCCCACACCAAGGACTGGATGAAACTTGCTACTTAGCCAGATCCTATCTAAAGTTGTTGTTAGGGGTGCGGTAATTATGTGCACAATGCCAGAATCATTATTCTAGCATTACGTTTTGAAAGAATTATTAAAGATTTCATAAATGAACAATTGATATACTCTAATAGAACAGTCACCAGATCGAGATACTCTAATAGAACATTCACCTACATATATTCTAATAAATCAGTCAATCCTATTTTTTGTTTAGAGCAATGAAATATCTTGTTTATGTGCAATAATTAACCAGAGAATTTTAAATAAACAGTTAATTCTACATTTCTATTTCAATTTATTTGAATAATTTTGAAAATATTGCATAAATATTGGAGCACATTACTAGCTTTTTCCAGGAAATTCTGAATAGAATAATGCAAAGAATCATGAGCATAACTACCTCAGCCATAGTTGTTGTAGTCAATTTCAGATTGCATAATTTTCTTGGACATGTGCTCCCATATCCCCTAGTTACATGCAACAAAAGTTTGGAAACCAGTCACCCTGGGGCCACCCTTGTACTGTCATGTGTAACCACACCATAATTTATAACACTGTTGTTGTTGTTGTTGTTTGTTCTCCATAATAGGTCTAACTGAAAGATGGCTCAAAGTGATAACAAAGGACTACAACAGTTTAGTACACCAGAGAAAGGTATATGTGTAATGCGTCATGCCGTCTATGGATATAATCCTTTTGGCTTGGAAAATTCATACCGTATACCCAGAAATTTTCACAGTATGTATATTTCACGGTTATGTCCTTAGTCAGGATTTTCACGTTTTAAATTTCACGGATGCCTCTTAGCTCAAAATTTTTGCACTTTAAATTCCATGGATTATTGTTGCTTGATTTGAAAATTTTTGATCTCAACCACACAGCTACTGCATTGATATTTACTTCTACCATCGTCAAGCGCATCTAAACAAAGTAACACAGTAGTGGCAATTTCTCTACGAGGCATACCTGCCAGTAGTCTATAGTCTTGCAGTAGGCCATCTTCGTTTGTGAGTAACGCCCACTTTAAAATTGGGAATGTGTGATACTGTTTGTAAGCATATGTGTGGAGTCCACGTATGCCTACAATACTATCACACACCAGGAGCCACACTAATTTATTAGTAAGGTGAGTTTGAAGTTTGTAAGACACGCATAAATTTTCACGTGATAAAATTTCACATTAGCTTTACTAACCATGAAAACTGTGAAAATTATGTACTGCAAAAATTTCCGGGTATACAGTAATTTAATTATCATCACCACCCACATAGTATTTTAAGATTGCTCCAAATTTTGATTTTATCACATGATATCTTGATTTATAGATGGTTGTGTGTGCTAAAGTTCTCATGCAATTTGGATTTCACTTTGTAGAATGAAGATGCTAGTACAACACTGTAATAAAACAGTCAAGAGTCAGACAGTATGCATTTATTAGCATGTTTGAGAATTTGTTAGCATATTAAACTATGGAACTTAATTCAATAAAAATAGATTGATACTCCTTAGTAGAGCAGTCAGTGGGAAATACAAACTGCAATAGAGCACTCAAATGCATTGTACATACATAGTTCCTTATATTATAACACAGTCACTCTGTAGTGAAATACTCTAATAGAGCATTCATCAATTGAAAAACATAATTATAAGAAATGTTACTAACCTAAAAGCATAATGGGAACACTGCAGAGCATAATAGGTGAAAAATTTGAGAAATTCCTGGGCAAAATATTTGCACATATGACTCAGGTCAAGTTAGTAGGCAAATTTGGTTGAAATTCAGCTCACTAAGTACTGCACATTAAGTTTCATAATGAAACACAAAAACTTCCTACACGCCCACCCTCATGATGCCTTTGATGAAAAACTGTTAACCAAACTTGCCTGTATTTGTTTTAATGTTGTTTGTGTGTGCCTGTAGGTGCATATAAATAGGGAGTTTAATTGATAATGCAATATTTGATGACTTGTTTATTATATACGCTCAGGGAAAGCAATTCCACTACTAAGAGATCTCCTAAACCACATCACTCCAAACTATGCTTCTTTTTGGAAAGTGATAGGGACACAACTGGGTCTACCAAGTGGAACACTTGACATCATAGAACATGACAACCACCACAAAGCTGTTCCCTGTTGTAATGCCATGTTGAAGAAGTGGCTTGAAGTGGACAACACTGCCACTTGGAATAAGCTACTAAGTGTCATCCAGTCACCTGCTGTGTCCAGCAGTCAACATCCTGAGAAAGGTGACAGTGTATTTATTATATACTTATATCTAATCACATTGTATTGTTACAGTTGTGACTACTAAACATGAAGTATCTGATAACAAGGTTACTGTCACTGATAAAGGTACAGTGTATGGTGTACTCCACATCAGCTGCTACACCTTGTTGTTTATCCTGTAGAAGCTGAGGCTGTCTATTTGCTATCTATTAGGGTGGCAATCTTCAATGTACAGACAGGGCATATGGTTGATGAGGATACATGGCCACCAGATAAACTGTACGAGTTCACACCACTCCTCCTCATTCATCATGAGGGACAACGCAACACGGACCAAACTGTTGAAGTTGCTAAACTAATCCAAAAAGGTGACATTACCTCACTAGCCACTAAAGATAACACTCACACACACAATTCTGAGCTACATGGTCATACATCACATGAACAGAAAGTTACCAAAGAGATGATGGATATTTTGGCTCCACTAGACACCAAAGATGAGCCACAATTTATAATGATTGATGGTGCACCCGGTATTGGTAAATCTGTGTTGTTACGTGAAATAGCTTTTATGTGGGGTAAGCAACACATTTTAAAAGGCTTCAAGTTAGTCCTACTGCTCTGCCTGCGTGATCCTAATGTTCAACAAGCCACATCAGTTAACCATCTCCTGCAACTATTCTGTGAAGGAGATGAGAGGGCAACAGAAATTACCAATCCATGTAGTGATTACCTTTTTAAAACTGGTGGAAAAGAAGTGGTAGTCCTTCTTGATGGTTATGATGAACTGCCAGTAAAGCTACAAGCAAACAGCTTGATTGCTAAAATTCTTAACCGTCGAGTGTTACCTAATTGTGGCTTGATTGTATCATCTCGTCCACATGCTTCAGTGACCCTACGAAAACAAGCCACCATCACAGTCAATATCTTAGGTTTCACTGATGATGAACAGCATCATTATATTGAACACTCTTTGAAGGGACAACCTCAATGTGTTGAAAAGCTTATTCACTATTTGGAAGACCACCCAATAATCAGTAACCTATGTCTGGTACCTTTTAATATAGTAATCTTACTATTCTTGTATAAAATGGGTATTCCCCTTCCCAGTGATACTAGCAAGTTATACCATCACTTCATTTGTCTTACCATCTGTCGACATCTTGCCAAATCTGGCCACATTCTTGAAAACATCACAATCACTGATTTAGACCACCTGCCAGAGCCATGCAGTAAAATAGTTAAACAACTTTCCAAGTTAGCATTACAAGCACTTAATAACAACCAACTAGTGTTTACCTATGATGACATCAAAGTGACATGTCCTGATGTCATAGCTACTCCAGAGCCAATTAATGGTTATGGGCTGTTACATGCTGCACAACATTTTGGTCTTACTGGGAAAACAATGACATTTAATTTCCTCCATCTTACCATCCAGGAATATCTTGCAGCTCACTACATCATCACTTACTTTTCACCAGATGAAGAGCTTTGTCTGCTTCAAAACAAATTCTGGAGTGATGTTCATGCTAACATGTTCACCATCTATGTTGCGCTGACTAAGGGACAGAGATCTGCTTTCAAGCAATTCCTTTGTGGTGGGAATGACGAGATCAACATTGCTGATGAATTTCTTAAAAATTGATTAAAATGTCTTCTCCTTTTTCGCTGTTTTCATGAAGCTTCTGACAGGAAAATGTGTGAATCCATTGAAAAAGCAGCAGTGTTTAATGACAAAGTAATCAATCTCAGTACAATTAAACTGTCAACTTGTGACATTGAGTGTTTGTGCCTCTTCCTTACCTCCTCTTCCCACAAACAGTGGGTGAAGGTTCACTTATATGGCTGCTATATCCAAGATCGTGGTCTCCACATTATTCATAAATACATCAATGAGAGTGGCATTACTATCACCGAATTGAGGTTGAGCATTAATGGCCTCACCCAAATATCCTCCTCTTTCATCAGCAATATTGTCCTCAGTTGTAAAGTAGAGACAGTGGTGATCAATGGTAACCCCACTATTGGTGATAATGAAGAACTGTACACCATGTTGTCCCATCCTTCCTCTGTAGTAGACTTACTGGCTATGGACAATGTTGCATTATCTTCCACTTCATGTAGAGCATTATTTGCTGCTGTGAAGGATTCTACCAAGTTGAAGATTCTTACCATTAATCACAATAACATCACTGATGATGTGGCTGATGATATAGCTAATGCTCTAGCTGTCAACAAATCTCTACACACACTAGATATGTATAACCCCATTAGTGGGGAAAGTATGCAACTAATACTACAAGCCTTAAGAGCTAACAAAATTTTAGATGCTCTAACACTTCCTAGTTGCCCTCCAGCAATTAAAGAGAAGCTTGTATCATTAAAAGATGAAATTAACGATATGAGAACAAAACAAAGAATTACACAACACCTGAAAGTTAGATTTATCTAGCAAACATTTTTGTAATAGCACACTTGAGTTGATATAATGTAACAACTTTGATTAACTGTATACATTTATTATATCCCATAAATATATATATACATGTATTGTATCTCAAAAGAATTAAATTTATAATTCAGAAGAATGTACCTGATCAATGTCTTAATTGTATTATAGGTTATTATACCATGTGATATCTTTACCACTGCATAGTAAAGAAGAAAGGGAGGTGGGGCTGCATGCGGATAATTATGTAGGGTTGGGCAATAGTGGATTTTTCAATGTTCAAACAATAATATAAGACACTGTTCTTGATAGATGAAAGCACAAAAATAGTGAAAATTCACCTATTTTCTATTTTTTACCTTCAAAGAGATATGCAAGGAGAGATGTTACTTATGGATGTTTTTACTACGAGATCAGCCTAGCTTTTTACACTAATTTTTGCTCCCATATAATTATTATTTTAAAAACCATTTTGCGGTAATATCTAAATGTTTTTACATGTTAATTACTGTCCAATAGTAACTTTTCAAACAATAGGGGATACTGATAGGGATACTATTCTGATATGTTCATGAAGTGGCCTTATAAGAGAACATAATAAGAAATAATACATACGATGAATAGTTTTACTGCAAAATAAACTCTTTCTAGATCAGGATTGGGGGCATGCCAGAGTTTCACAAATTTCTTAGTTCCATATGAGTATTTTAATTGTTTTACAAATTACATACTGTACATACCAGCATGCAACCCCACCCCCTTTCCCTTGTTACTATGTGGTAAAGATCTCACATGATATAATCCAGTGTCCAGAGATATGAATATGTCATATCAACTATAGTGTTGGTAGTTGGTCATGTTGTGTATAATAACAAGAGTTAATAATAGTAGGGAGGGAGAGTGTCTAACGCTCAATAGGCCTGTATAAAATGAGCGCGTAGAGCACCCCGCTTATTATCGTATATCTTTGTAATTTCCTATAGTGTTGATGACCGCAATAAACACGTTATGTCACATTTTGTATGGCCTTGCAAAATCGATAGTTGGTGAGAAAGCAGTGATGCGAAGATGGCTACTCCAGTGAGTGATGGAAGAACCAGAGAGAAATCGTTCATAACTTTCATCTGGCGCTTTTTCTTAGGTTGGGATTCTTCAGGCTGTGTTTCATCGGCGCCGCTTCTTTTCCTTGCCATTGCTTTCGTCTGACACTTCTTCTTGGTTACTTCCAGCTCATCACTCCTCGACCGACGCTTCTTCTTGGGCCTTACCTCGGGACGTGGCTGAACGGTAGATTCGTGATGCAATTCTACCTGTGCTTCCGAGTGTGCTTCATCTCAGCTTTCCTCATTCAGGATCTTCTCTGACGCTTCTTCTTGCTATGCTGAACTGTTTCTGCTTCAATTTTGGCCAGTACCGAGGGCTGTTCATCGTAAATCGACATGTTTGATTGCACACGCTGCCTCGCACGTTGCTCATGAGACTGATTCGTGAACAGCTAGTAGTATCGATAATGTCCTTCTGCGGCTTGCCTCATTTCACATCTCCCTTCATGCAATCAACACGTCTGGCTAAGAAGCCAGATTGTCTTACGCGCTCATTTTATACAGGCCTATTGAGCGTTAGACACTCTCCCTCCCTACTATTATTAACTCTTGATAATAATAATTATCATATTTGTCAGGTTGCTTGCAAAAACATAACAAAACACATTTACACTTATACATGATAATCATGTCCTGGTGAATATTTGTGTATCATTACCTGTGCAACACATTTTGCTGGTGAGTTGCCAAGAACTGGTCTGAAAGGTACAATAGATTGACACAGCTTTTGTGTACATTTCATATACATGCTTTATATCCTTGGTAAGTTGTGCCGACTTTAATTTCTTTAATACTGCTTATCTTAAAATATCTAATGTGTGATTTGGATCGTTTTTCCAAAATCCAATCAGCCACATATCTTTAATATGTCAGGGGTGGAGAACAGTACTCAATAGTGTGTGTGTGTGTGTGTGTGTGTGGGGGGGGGGGGGGGGAGTCATGTGGGGTGACTGTAAGTTACATAGTGTTTTAAAATCATTAACTGTACCTTAGTGTGTGAAGCATGGCAATACTAGGGGATCTGGAGACATTCCCCCACAGGAAATTTTGAAAATTGCATGCATTGAGGTTGAATCTGAGAGCATTTTTAGTGGAAGCTTGAATACTATAATAAATTATGGCAATAACTATCATTAAGATACTACACTAGTAAATGAAGGCATTTCAGATACACTAATGTTCTTGACTACATATAGATATTATGTGTTACTGAAGATATAGCTATTGAATTAATAGCATAACAGGACCAACTTATAATATGATTCTTGTATAACCTTTAGCACAAATCCCAGTAAACCAAGTTGGCTAATAACTACAGTGGTTGCTATACTAGTAACTAGGCATTGGAAAATATGGGGGGCACTGCCCTTCTACTTTTGAAAGTGTGTGTGTGCCAGTGTGGGGAGAGGGGAACAAAAGGTTGCCCCCTCCATTTCTTCGCCCCTGTAATATGTCCATAACCATACTACCTACCCACACACCCACACACTTAACTTTGCTGCTAGCATCAACTTGTCATTATCTTAAAAATCAAATTATAGTGCTATTCTATATGATGCACACTGTTTAAATACTGATTACTGTAATTTCAAAAATGTCTGGAGCTTCCTTTGTTGTGTAGTATACTGCATGGTATTACTTTAACACGGGTTTGATCTGTAAAACAACAAATAGATGACCAATAAAGGATGTAATGGTACTTACCGCCTTTCTGCCAGGTTCCCAACTAGCTGGACATACTAAAAATAAACAAGATCACATGATCAACTTAATTTGCACATAGTCATGCTACCAATAGTACATAATATTCATATAAATATTATGTACTATTGATGCTACATGTATGTTAATTTTAGTCATTAAACACCAGTTATAGCATACTGGTGAGACCCATTAAGTGATGGGCCACACATCCTTCATGTAAACACAATGAAGTTATTTTTAAGACAGTTAACTTTCAATATAGTCCTTTATTCTTACAATGAAGGTTTATCCTCTGGGTTGTATAGCATTACGTGGCCAAGAATAGCATATCCTTTTGAGTTGAAAGGAGAAGTGCTCTATTTGTACAGGTATGGGATCAACTGACAATGAGTTTTCAATCATTTTCTAAGGATTTGTGCAGTGCTTACAAACTTCCATGACATACTTTGATTGTTGTATTTTCATTGTAGGATAAATCCCTAGGTATCGTTTTAATCCTTAGGCCACACCAATTTGTTTCTGGTCACCCTTCCGCATGGAAAACCTGGAATTCCAGTTTATGAGGACTAATATTAAGGTGGTGCTGAAACGATTAAGTCCAGCTGCACAAAACAATTTGTTTCAACCCATGCACTTAATGAGCTATTTTAGAATGGCCCAAAACTTTGCTAGTGTACAACTTAATCTATGCCTTAAAAGCTGTTATGATAGCCTGTGATGCTTTAGTTTAGCATACAAAGTTTCGTGAAACAACATGCCCTCATTTTTCACCTATAAAACTCTCAAGTTATAACCCAATTTTAAAAATAATTTGGCCAATGAACAATCTAGCGCTAAGCCACTTCGGTTCCAACCATTTCTCACTTTGTAGAACAATTCTACATTTTCCTTTTCACTAATAACAACATGAAAGGTAATGAAAACGCACACCTGTCGGCTATAGCATTGGCTAACAACTCCATCAAACCCAAATCGCGAAAATTCGAAGCATACTATAGTAGAGTATTGCTTACCCAATGCCTATACAAATTTTGATGGTCTGTGGTACATAATTTTGAAGTTATTTAGTAAGAAAGGAGACGGTTTGGCTAATCAGGGCGCGGTCTGTATAACAGTAATCAAGTGATGGCAGCTGGTTCTGTTCGCCAGAGAATTAACCAGAGTTGTGACAAGCTAATAGTTTTAAAGTGTGAATAACATTAGTTGTATCAACAAAAGTAGTCGGGTGGTCTGACAGAGCTGGTTCTGTAGTCCACTGTGACGTTTTGCTGTGGTCTATGAATTTCTGCGTTTGTTCACGCATTACCACAAACATGATGTAGAATTAACTTTGTGTAGTTCAGTACCACCTTAATATTACAGGCACTTAATTAAGTGCAATAAAAACCAAGAACACTGATTTTTAAACATTGCAAAAAGATTGAAATACTCTAATAGAGCAGTCACACTACCCTTAACTTTAATATTAGAACAGTCAGGTATATATGCCGTACTACTAAACGTTTCTGACTAGTTTTTTCCTTGATCATATAGTGCTTCTGTTACCAGCAACCATAGTAACTTCAGTGGGTAGCATTAACTACTACCCTAATAGACCATAACTTTAACTTTCCTATCAATTCAAATGTGGTCCTCTAATGATAAGTCTAGTAACCCTTCTAGTGGATCTAAACTTCCGACTTCCTTATCACTCAACACTGGTACACTGACTGGAAAGCCGGTCAGCTCAAAATTCAAGTTTTCTGTGACTAAATAACTGTTTGGTCCTAGATTGGCAAATGATAGCCCATAGTTAAAACATCCACTTCTCACATAATCATAGAAAAATGCTAGCCTGGAGCACTCGGTGACTCAAAACCTTAACAGTTACTTTTCACAAAGCTTACTGAAAAGAAGTCTGGAAACACCTAGTAGGGCTAAGACTTCACATTTGAATGAAAAGTTTCTAATGTGTAAATAATTTTGGATACTTTCCCGACATAGCCAATGAGACGTTTCACTTGGAAAGCAAAAGTAGCTACATAATCAGATCTTTCCTATACTGCTTACTAATACATTGTTGTGCTCAGTTGTTACAATGCAGTGTAGCTAGTCATCAATAATTTTCCTAGTACATTTTTGTAGAAGCATAATTAACTATGTTGTAAGCATGTTGGTTAATACACTAAATCACAACATGGAATTGAACAATAATACTATACAATGTGTCATTACAGTATACATTACTGGTGTGTATGTAAGAGTCTATAGTCCTAATCATATACCCGCCCGCATCCTTTTGTTACTTAGGGAGTGACCAGAAACTAAGGTATGACTTGGAGTGGCCTTGCATCACAAGTAAACTGACATTGAGGTGTATTCATAGGAAAAGCACTTCTAAAATTATAACATTTCGTTCACAACCACTACTATAAGTGTTATGTAGTCTCCCTTATATGGAGGTTCTTATGAGAGAGGTTCGGTAGAAATGACTTTGGAATGTGGTACGCTGTAAAATGTTTTGGATTTTAAGATTTATATATTGTCACCAGCTCAGCAGATGATATTAAGGTCTCCCAAAAAGAAAGGGCACCATGGAAACCCTCCCCAATCCACCAGGTATTAATTTCTGTTTCCTGGGCACTAGATGATCAGTTCTTTTTTACTATGTTCTTCAATAACAAGCCATTTCTGTTTAGTCATGGCAAAATCCACATGTGAAACTGAAAAATCTACACTGCACATACACAGAAACAAGGGCCTTTTATTCTAAATAAAGCTCACCTTCTCCATGTTGGTCAGTATACTGAAACCCGACCACTAGTCGATGAATCTCATTAACACAACGTCCCACCTCAACATCATTCACTGAAGCATGTCTCACTATTCCTTTATCACTGATGATGAACAGGCCCCTACAAGTAACATGGAGTAATAGGGTCAACTCTATTTAAGAATAACAAATGTACAGTGTAATATGTAGGGGCTTATCTCTATTTAAAACACAAGTGTAAGGAAAGATTAAGAGTTTTACCTTAATTGAAATGCATATGTTTAACTGTAAAACAGGTTACCTACACCTAGTGACACTAATTTTAGAATTAAATATCCACTATGTCAACCCGAGGCTCTGACTTTAGTTTGCAAAATGATCAAAATACTCTAATAGAACAGTCAGTTGCATATAATTAGGCTAAAATTTTCTTGTGGCCATTGTTAGGACAAATCTCCAGACCTCCCTACATAGAGTCCCCATATCTAAATATCTTGCTATAAACTAGCATGGTAGTATGTACGCGTTGAGTTGAATCCTCAAAAACATTTAATAACTCATGGATGCAATTACACACGATCGTGAAGTTTGGCTCATTTGTAGTACTGCTTGACCTGCTAAAAATATTTCAAAATCTTTTTTGTTCAAATATCTGACACAATATCTACAGCTAATCAAAGTTTTTACAATACATTTCCTATGGGGAAGCCATATAACCGCAGTGTCCATTACAGCCCTTTCCTGAACTTGTAATGGAGCCAAACTGTACGTGTCTGTTGTTGACACCTTTGCTGTTACCACTAATCATCTGGTTGGCTGGAGTGTTAACTTAGTTGAGAAAAATGCACTTTTAATTTTTAGCTGTTTTTCAGGATTCAGCTCAACTTGTACAGTACATATTATAGGAATAGTCTTCCTTGGGAGTGTATAAACAGTGGAATAGACTACTGGAATAGTAGTCTCATGCCCAGCCAGGCTTGCACTAAAGTGCAAACACCATCTGGTGACAATGTTCAAACTTCTTGGGCCCAGAAGTGTGATCCAGCCAAAATATTGCTTCTTCCAACAAATTTCTATGAAGCTTTATTTTTAATTGTCTGACTGACTGACTGACTGACTGACTGACTGATATGTCTCCAGCTAAGCATAACTTGACAACAGATAAAGCTATAGGCTTTTTCTTCACTGTTCAATGTCACTTTGGCCCGAGACATATCTTTCTGAAATTAATCCAGTTACTCTAAGGAAATAAAGAACTGAAGCCATGCTGCAAGTTAACCACTGCCAATCAACACCTGTGTGGTAACAGAGAAAGAGATGAGGAACAAAGATTACACAGGTCCATGATTTGTGTATTGTAGCTGATCAATGTGTCTAGCTAGTACCATTCTTTTCTTTTGATGGTAATGAATTGCTACTGAAAAAATTTTTTAAAAACAAGTTTAAGAAAAAATAAGAATTGTGCACCGGCTTCTTGACCGCATGACACTACTGTGTGTCTTGATATTACATTTGAGTGGGAATCACAGAAATAAGCAAGGGAGATCATCTACACCTACAACTATACTAGTTAACCTACTTCAGTAATCATACAGCACTGTAAATTAGGGATCATGACGGTTTGGGCTTTCCTGACCAACAAATCATAAAACAAGCAACACAATACCACAATGATGCCTTGGCAGTACTTGTAGGTATAACCAGCCCAAAAGTGCTTTCAGTATGCTTCCAATGGGTTGTAAGAGTATTTTTTAAATAATTAAGTGGGATTCTCTACTGAATGCCTGACTGACTGATGCCTTCAGATAAGCATAACTCAATAATGGCTAAGGCTATGGGCATAATTTTTTTCAATATCGCTTCAGTTGGACAAGTGCCTCTTGGCATATTGCAATTGTACGTGTGCTTCATGGACTCTCTTTTATGTCCTATTTGTGTTTACCAGTAGCACAAGGTGTAGATTCATATACCTAAAAGCGAAGCATAATGACTAGTTCATTTCAAGTCAGTAACTGATAGCTGGGTACGCATTTAGTCAAAAACATTACCTGTGGTGTCATCCTTTCACTTCTTAATTTTTGTTTATGCTTGCGTAACTATATGTCAGCAAAAACCAGTCTAGTTCACACAACTTCCAAATTTCCTTTTATTTTCAGCTATGTTAAGATGTTATGTTATGTCATGTTATGTTACAAATGAAGAACAGTACAAGAAGTGCCTCTGCAATCAATCCAGTCACGACAAAAAAAGTGGACAATTACAAACATAAGGAATCCACCACAAATTGACACCTTGAGCTGTCAGCAAATAGATACAGGACACAAAGGGGTCAAGGGGACAAAGGATAGTCCATGATGTATGTATTAAGTATGCCAAAGGCACCTGTAGGGTTGAAGTGATGTCAATCAGTAAAATAATCAAACCCGTAGTCCCAGTTATTATCAAGTTACGCTTGTCTGATGGCATTAGTGAGTAAGTAAGTAACAAACCTTAGCAAGCTTCCCCCTGGTAGTGTTTGGTTCAACCATACATCTGACCGGTCCGACTATTCCCAAAAGTTTATGCAATTAACACACACTAAGGCTCAGCCATGATGCTGTTTAACATCCATTTACTAAGTCAGTAGGTAAGTCAGTCAGTCAGGCAGTAGAAAATTCCAAAAAAAATATTCGTAGCAACCTATGGGGCATGCTCCATCCTCAGAAATTTTAGCCCATTAATATTGAATTTCTGACCACAACAGTGATAAGATGAAGCAATAACTGACTGCTCTATTAGAAGTACTACCTGCACTGACTGCTCTATTAGTCTTCAGCAAAAATATACCAAATATATTCAAATGATCAATTACATGTGACATGACGGTGTGCCCAACTATTTTTGATGGTGAATGTCTATCACAAATCTCATGTTACACTATGAGTACCAAACACAAGTCAGACCATTACTCCTCACTATTGCTATGCACAGGACTAATCTATACTGATTTCCAGATAGAGAAATTTGTCATCCTGGAGGCAGCCATACTGGTCCACCATGCACTTGTGAAGTATTTGTATTTTTCACTGTACATTTGTTCATTGTCATGATGTGTCAAAGAATCTAGTACGTTTCAGCAATGTATGTGGTCTTTGAATAGGCTAAAAAGTGATCCAGTCAAACTATTTCACATATAATCTATGCAGAGTTTTGTTGGGTTTTGACAGATCCATATTCAAGTGTATGTTTTATTGGAGTGTTTCCTACAAATGAAAACAGTACAAGCACCTGTGTACATAACAATACAGTCATGTAGCACTATATAGCCAGATCAGATCCATTTGCCCTCAAAATATCAACTAAAGATACATTTTGACAAAAAGTTCTAGGGCATACACTAAGAGGTTTCTACTACAGCTAAGTGACTGTTATATTAGAGTGTTTCTATTGCCTGACTGCTATATTAGAGTACCTCAGATCTTTTCACCAAAATCATAATTCAGAACAATGATACAAGTGTTGCTATCATGTGAGAAACTATTATTTAACTAAGATAAAAGTTTAAATTGTGTCCTGTTCCATGACAGATTCCAGATTATGGATACCCGAAGTTTCAATTTCTTAATGTTTCAAGTAGTATAAAGGGAAACCCCCCTGGGTACATCCCTGAATCACTAGAGATGTACAACAGCAGACCATGTACCTTAGTGATATCCCCTCTTCTTCATCCAGTACTCCAAAGTCACGTGACATCTTCTTGTTAAAATCAGCCAACAATGGAATATTTGGTGTTCCCAAGCCACCCATCTCCCGAGGCTTCTGACTCCTAGAGTGAAATAGATAACCATATTATGAATGTTAAAAGTCAGAGATGAAAGTGGTATCTAGTTCACACTGTATCCTGGCTTCTTAATGAAATATCTGCAGTTTCTACATTGGATCACATGTGTATGATCATGGTGTCTGGTTTGATGGTAACAATGAAGCATGTCTCCTCTAGATGTATCATTACTAACAAGTACATTCAGACATTGAAGGAAATAAAATGAAAGAGCAGGTTAGTGTGAATACCTGTTCAATTACACTATCATGCTTAATACAGCACAAGAAAATTTTGATAAACTGAAGTAGCTACTTTCAGCCCCACACCCCAATCAATACTTTGACGGCTGATACCCACAATGACAAAATTTGATGTCATAATTGACAAAAAAGCTGTGTTAGTGAAGGAGCTTTAGAGACTTTCACCCCGTTCACACTACCTTCTAACTCAGGTAGAGCACGGCACAGCTCGAAACAAATTGCAGTGTGAATCAATCAAGCCGTGCTGAACTGGGTCCAGCACAGCATGACAAGGAGAGGTAGGCTGGCATGGGTTAGGATACTGTGTGAACGCACTCCAAGCTGGCCAACTCAGGTTAACAACATAACTTATATTGGCCACACAACAAGTATATTCTATGCTCTAAAACTGCTCTTCAAAATGGCTATGATATACCACAGTTCTGGTAGACTTTGTGACAATTGCACTCAAACGATGCATTGATAATCCTGGCAAAAGGAACACCCACTAGCTTGAACATGGTGAGGCATACCCACCCAGGGCTATAACATTCTATGACTTATTTCAGCTGATCACCTTTTCTTGAACTTATAAACGCTATCATAGGGAAACCCAATACTCCCTGTACTAAATCCCCTTACTAGCACAGCCATTCTGTTTTGCGGCATCAACTGAAAAATGTCATCGTGGGTATTATCCAATAAGCCCAATTGCCCCTCTTTGTACCTGTCACTAACTACATGATTCATTGGAATTTCTTGCTAGTAATTTAACCACCCAAAGGGCATACCTGAAGCACCAGCTGATATTTAACACCATGGATGAAAGCCCTTCACATAATTACTGATGTTGAAAGGTTAAAATGAAAAATGCATAGCATGTATGTGATGTTTGACACCTCCAGTGACAACAAACAACAACAATTAATCACAACATGGCTGACCAGTTGTGGTGACTAAAATAAGAATCAGTAGAACAGGCCAACACCTCGCAATCAATTTTCTTGAACTGTGCCATTGCATCATTCAATTCCAGTATCTCAGTTGGGCACACAAAAGAGCTACACAGAATTCAAATAAAATCCCGCCACACAACAGACTTTACTCTCCAACTTACAAGTCATAAGGGTAGAACATCAACACGTAGTATTTGCCTGTAGTGAAATAAATGAGCTAAAATTAGCTGGAGGAAAAGGGCGGGAGATTTGGTTTGTGGTGGCGCGTTTAATATAAATTCGCTGACCTTCGTACACTTCGCTGTTCGTCTCTATTATCCTTCCCTGAACCACTGCTGTAGCCTTCCACTTGGGAGCTGGTTTCCTCACTAGCGAAGTCATGTTCTCTACCCGCGAATAACTCAAGATTCTGGAACTTGTTTCAACCTGACTGTCCACGTGTTCACCAACACTTTTATACTCCAGCAGCTGCGTGTAGAGATTACGTATGTTCTCAATGTTGTAAAATGTATCGTAATGCATGGCAATCAATTGTCACAACGTTTATATAATCCTGGGTATAATGTGAAGTATTCGGTAATCCATCATCACTACATTGGTGTAACCCAATGTAACTGTATCACCTCGTGATGGTCACACCAGGTGTCATCATGTTTCATGGGGAACTATTTTAATATGTGTTTTAATTTATCAGACATAATGGCTCATTCTGATGTCTTTCATCATTTCCATGCTTACATCACACACATTATGACATAGCTATAGTATGTACAAGCATGGATATACGACTCCTATTAGGGATTGGAAATGGTGTCACACACCAGAAAATGCATCAAATGTTACGGGTGGTTTCCGTAATTTGTATCATATACTAATTTAATTGGCCCCTAATTAAGTTTTAAAGGTTTTGCGAGAGTCATTTAGGAAGTGTGCTGCCATCCTACTAGCTTTGTTCCACAGCTTTGGCATTAGATTAAAGCTTGAAAGACGTGGTTACGCTAGACAGCAGCTGTGCAGAGTTATGAGAACAGACACCTGACGGTACAACAATACCTAGCCAAGTTGTATCCAAGGAAATATGCAGTGTTTAAACTAGAGGTGTAGCTTATAAACCATACTGTTCAATTCCAATAACCAAAGGGGTTCTAAAAAGCCATGTATCGTTGATACCAGAAGGTATACACAGCTGCTACAGGAACAGAAACGTACCTTGGTGTAGAAGCAATACCGAAACAGCATGATCTGACAAGTTTCTTCTATGGGAAAGACTTCCACCAAAGCAACTTGTATCACTCAACCTTAGATAACTTTCATATTCTACTAAACCTACATTGATAGTCTACAGTAAAGAGAAATGTTAGTCTTTTTTCATTCTCTTCAAAGCGGTAACAAGCGAAACGTGCCTCATATCTAACCAGTGATGTCAATTGTACAGATAGTATACTGGGCACGTGACACCGTTTCCAATCCCTATTAAGAGTCGTATATCTATAGTACAAGTTGAGCTGAATCCTGAAAAATAGCTAAGAATTAAAAGTGGATTTTTTTCTCAAGAGAGTAAACATTTCAGCCAACCAAATGATTAATGGTGACAGCAGACAGCAAAGGTGTCAACAACAAAGATGTACAGTTTGGCTTCATTACAAGGTTGGGAAAACACTACAATCAAGAGTTTATAATAAGAGAGGAGAGTGTCTAACGCCGCATAGTCCTGTAATAGATGATTGCGCAGAAGTTAAATGGCTTCTTTTCCGTGTAACGTATAGGCTTTTAGTATTTATTCGTTCCGTTACCGCAATTAGTTTAGCTGCACCGTGATGAATCCTCAAGGATATTCGAAGACTGCACCAAAGACTGAGCTGGTATGTACAGGGAACAGTGCTCCTTCAATTGAAGAATGCTCAGAGTAACGTGGCGATGTAGTGAAATTTCGAAGCAATACTCCGCCTAGCTTCAGTTCAGTGTTATTGGTTTCTCAGACATGCTCCCCCAGAGTTATGCTCGAGGTTAACACCCACGCTTCTTTACACAACAGAGTAATGCTCTTCATGGTGAACTTGAACATTGAACGCACGCCCTTGTGTCTGGGATAGTCTTTATGGTTAAGTGCAAAAAATATACTAGTCAGTCTTTACATTACGCGGAAAGAAGCCATTTAACTTCTGTGCAATCATCTACCGTATATCAATTAAATTTGGCGGTGAACAAAATTTGGCGAATTGGCGATTCGTCACAAAACTGCCAAATTTAAACTTCGTCAATATTTTCAAACATTGGATCAAGCAGTTGTTAAAGTAGGTTTTCGACAAACCTTCATGGATACTGCTGAAAATGGTAAATTAGTGTGGTTCCACACATGCCAAAATGGGTGTGGTTTACTGACTAGACTAGAACTCGTACTCGATTAGTGGGTGTGGCTCCACGTAAGCTTGCAGAGAGCAACAGACATGAATTCGTGTACAGCCATTGATAAATGAACGAGTATGCCTACAGACAGCAAATAATCCTGAAAGTAAGTGTGTCCATGAAAGATATTGGAGCACAGATATTCCAGTAGGCGTCTATGGAAGCAGGACTAGAATATTCTTTAAAGCGAGTCAGTACTTACGCCATTCGCCAATTTTTCAGTGAGAGCATTTCGCCAAATTAAAATTTTGCCAACTGCAATTTTATAGCAAATCGCCAAATATTAGTTTCGCCAATATTTGTTGTCATACGGTATTACAGGACTATACGGCGTTAGACACTCTCCTCTCTTATTATTAACTCTAGCTACGATGGACAGTGTACTTTTGTGGCTTCCCATAAGAAATGTATGTTGAACATTTTGATTGGCCGTAAATGTTATATCAGACTTTTGAATGAAAAGATTTTGAAACATTTTTAGCGGGTCAAACAGTACTACAAGTGTGTCAAATTTCAAGACCATGTGTAATTGCATCCATGAGTTATTAAATGTTTTTGAGGATTCAGCTCAACATGTACATACTATAGTTGTCCATCAGGTGAAGCCGGTTCCAGAAGGTTTCTCAGAGCCAGCTGCCTAAAGGAGAGACATCTAAGGGTACTGATTTGTGTAATGCTTCTTAAACTTTCTTTAAGGGTATTACTCCCAATGACTACTATGTGAGTCGGTTAAAGTTAATTTTGGTCGTTGATTCTTGTTTGATGTTGATCTTGTAGATCTAAAAGCTTGATCACTGTATTTTGCTTAAAACCTTTTGCTTGGCCACTGTCACAGATCATGTGTGCTGGCTATTGGAGTGACATCCCTTTGTGTGTAGAAAGAGCCTTTGATCTGGCTTTGTATGTATTTCACATGACCAAAAAAATTTGTGGTGTATTTTAGGGCTGAGCGATACTACCGTTTTAGCAATATATCGCGATATTTTGAAAGTATCGATATCGCGATATTTTGTTATTAACTATCGTGATACCATGCCTGTACATTATTGTCCATTTGCTATGCTGTATTAGGCTCAAGAATCCTTTAAGTCATAACCTGGTTACCCCTGCAGAGAGGTGTGAACACCATAACATAACTTCAAAGCATGTGTTACAATAACTGTTACTGTAAACAAGGATGACAGTGGCTAGTTTGATGCTACTTTTAAAGACTTCCTGCATGACTACTGAGGAATACACTATGTAGCACCAGCTATGATTGACATATTTGTAAGTATCGTGAACTATTCAGTATCGTGAATAGTGGCTTTAGTATCGATCGTGATACTAAAATGGCAGTATCGCTCAGCTCTAGTGTATTTGTGTTGACACAAAAAGAGTACTAGTCTACAGAGGAGGTAGTACATGCAATGTGAGCCATATTAGTATTACAGAGCCAACAATGAGGTTCACTGGAGCTCACACATAGGCAGTACACTTACTCTCCGGATTTTCTGGCAAAATGGTGAAAATCATTGTTTCACATGCACACCTAACAGGGGCTCTTTCAAAGCAGTATATTTATTTTCTTGAAGCTTAATATCCATTAGCTGTGAGTATTGTTTTCGTATTGGCTGTGTTACTAGTTCAGGGAATTATCAAGTCAGCTGATAAATGCTTGGCAAATTTACCATGCAACCAATATCGGAAAATATCTAAATTGACGGATAAAATTTGCAAAATTTCATTAGCTTGAGTTTGATATGGGCATTCTTCAACAAACTATCACAAAGGACTTTCCCCCACCGAACATCAGTACAACTGCTAACTGCACGCAAACTATACTAGAAGCAAAACCAGAGATGAGGCTAGCCCCTACTAAACTGTTTTTCACCTGGTTTCAGTTACTGGCCACACCCCCTTCAAGTAAACAGAAAGTGGAGCTTTAATACAGCATAGCAGCATTTATTCAATGTTTATTTTCTGTAGCTCAAAGCCTGTTTGCTCACATGGGTGTTGGACCATAGATAATACACGTAATAAAGGATTGGCAACGCGCATAGCAACTATTAGACAATCCTCGTTACGGTCACATGTTTGATTACGTACACTGCGTGCGCCTATCGCCATAGATACCCCGTATAGCTAAGCAAATGGCACGGTCCGTATTTCTAGGGCCATTGTTTCTTTGGAAAATAGAGCAGAATTACGGATTAACAGTGCTAGAATTGCTACTGTAAAGCAATACCGCAGCGAGCTACTTGTTGCCTGCAAAAAGGTCGACATTTGTAGAGAAATTTTCTTCCAACTTGCTGACAGCATTGCAAACCGTACTGTGCATTCCAATACCAGCAACTGTTACTAAAATTAAGGAGCGAATTTGGATGAATTATGTTGGTGCCAGGGCTAAACGTTTACCACCATTATGGAACGACTTTCTAATGAAGATACATTGTGAACATTTCAACAACAAGCCACTGTTTATGGAACTGGTTAATGAATGCATATTTCAGCATCTTTTGTATACAACTTTCAAAGATAGAGGAGAGCCAATCGTCCAAGAGCCTGATGTTACCCTCAATGAAGATGAAGAAAATATTATCCGGTATGCATGTGGGTACATAGGCACGAAGCTACACCGTAAGTATATGAAGACTGAGGGAGAGAAAGCAGCCAGATTTGTGGAATGTTTGGACAGAATGCAAGTAAATGACCAGACTCCAGAACCACCATCATTTTTAAATTATACTACCCAATGGATCAAACAAGTCAATAGAGGAGGACTATTCGAAGTCAATGATGATGCTTATCACTTGTTTCGTGAGATAGAAATTGCTATGCAATACAAGCTAACGCAGCATATTAAGGCATCCACAACCATGTCATCTGCAGAATCAGCTGAAGGGAAAGCCAAATAATTAATTCAGTTTGTCAAAACATCAAGGTGCAATGTGCATGGGACATCATAAGCTGTACTGTAACAAATGATGAGAACAACATGGAATTACTTAAAATGATTGTAACATATTGGTTAGACATTAGAGGTTTTAGCTATGCTAAACAATGGATAGAAGATTACAAAATCATTCTGAGCACCGAAACTAAGAAAAAGAAAAGCATGAGAAAGGAACTTAAGAAAGGAAAATGACAAGTAAATTTATATTTCACAATAAATATGACAAATCTATTTATACAGCCGAAACAATTGCATTTTATAATGTCACTTTTTGGTATGCCGTCGCCGCTTTAACAAAGGAGTCTTGTCAATTTCAATCTTATCCTTTGGTCTTATCCTACAGTTTCCATGAAGGGGGTCTGTTGCAATTGATGACTGTACTCTGATTGAATTAGTATTGGTTGTAAATTCTGCTTCAGTTGGATTGTCATTTCTCCTTCCTTGGGCCCATTGCTGACCAAAAAAGGATTCCAGAGGGTCTTGACAAAATTTCTCCGTCAGTACATATTTCACACCAGGTAGACTCAACAAAAATCTTACTAATTCTACAACTGCTTTGACTACATAATAAAAGAAAAAATGTATAGGTATGTGTAGCATACACGTAGTATAAAAATTATAGTTACCTGTCATCCTGAGCCCTTCAAGTGTTTCTGGGCTTAGCAACATCATTGTTCTTTGTGCTGGTGTAAATCCTTTTCTTTGCTTGACACTTTGCTCCCATTCATTTAGGTAATTCAGAAAGTCATTTCAAGCCACTGCAGCATTAATAATATTATTACAAATATGCCGTTATAATAACAATGAACTGATTCTTAGTTATATCACTATAGGAACTATTATAACGTGTATAGTTCCACTGTTGTGCATGCTTGCATGTGTGCTGCTGCTACAATAGTATTTTAGACCATAGCTCATTACCTTTAAACGTGGGTCATCTGCTTTCCTGGATGGTCCCAAGTCACGATTCAACTTCAATATTTCTTCCTCCAAGGATCTTGTATTCATAAGGTCAAAAAATTTGTTGAATATCGTAACAAATCTTTCAGTTTCTGCTGTGTCATCATCCCCATAGTAGGCAAATGCCTCTCCAACTGATTTACTTAGAACCTGTTGATTTGACAATGCCTATATTAAGTACATAAGCCATACCTGTGCTGCTAAGTCAACTCTCATTCTAGAGTATGAATTAAGATTGATGTGGCCTAGAGTGAGTTTTCTTAAAAATGTCAACCCTGAAGTAGTGCGTTTATTGTACAATCTCCTCAAGTGCTGCCAACTAATGTATTTTCCATTGATCTGTATAAAATTTGATAATATGATTTGCTATACTATTATTATAGCCCTAAAAAATTACAGAATGTTTAAACCATTCCATGCATGCAGCTATATACTTCTACTTACCCACAATGCTCTAGCATAACTTGTCCAAATGAATTGGACCAAGCATTCCTTACTGTCTTTATCAAGTGAGGAATATCAGAAATAAAATAAATGTATCTTCCGTCACTACTATAAGGGTTGAGAACTTTGTAAACTATGTCAGAAATTACAGAACTGGCTTGGTGGTGGAGACGGAAGAATTTAGGATTGCATGATCCTTTGTCAGCAGTAGAGAAACTACTTTAAAGCCTGCTGCTTCTAAATGGCGGATCACGTCCCATGCTAATGGAAATAAGCTGTCTGCTGTTAGATCAGATGTGGGATATTGTGCATAAGGAAATTTCAGAGACATAAACAACCCTCTCACCATAAAAACAAGCATATGTTTAGCAATGGGTAGTCGTGCATGAGTTGTTGATTGTGTCAATGACTGTTCAAATGATACTAAAGTGTTGTTCACTGCTCCTAAATCTACAAATCCGACAATTCTACCTTCATTCTTGTTATACACTAGACCTTCTTTAATCTTCATTTCATCAAATACCACTGAAATATGCTTCTCATAGTCCTTCAAATTATCCATGTTAGCTGATATAAGTTGTTCTGTAACCTCTGCTTGAATGCCTACCCCTGCATGTATAAAATGTATATAATCCCTCAGTGTACGACCACATGGTAATACAAGCACTCTTCTTGAAACATCATATGCTCCAGAAGATAACATTTTCAGGTGAAGGCACCATCGGATAATCATTGGGTGCCAACGGCGTTTTTGGGAAATTTTGCCATGTTTTTGATCTGTTCATTCCAAAAAAGATGGTGAAAACTGTTTTCTTCGTACTGTTGGTTGATCTGGTTAGAGTGTTCTTTCATGATGTTAACTAGTCCATTATTGAGTTCCTTATCTACTTCAATGCTCTTCTTGTCAATGGCTTCCTTGATTTTTTGCTGTAAGTAAACATTTCTTTTTTGGGTTGTTCTCAATCGAGACTTCAGTTGTGTGGTTTTCTGTTTCATTTCAGTGGTGTTTAGCCACCTCTCATTAGCATGGCTGTGGGTACTGACAACCTTGGGCTCATCCTGCTGCTTTATCCATCTGTGATACATACATCTGATTGTATCACGGTAACGAACACAGTTGCTACAACGGTGTTTTTCTGTAAGTAGCTGGCAATTAGATGTTCTCACTGTTTCTGAATAGCTCTCACCACTGTAATAGACGGTATGCTCTCTGTCTATATATGCTGCAACTTCAGCAGATGAATTTAGCAATCTTCATTTGCCATATGCACAAACTGCTTGTCTGGGTGCCCTGGACATACATTCAACTTCTCAATCTCTAACAGAAGTGCTGTTAAGGTTTGTACATTAATTTGCTCTGGAATTGACAAACTATCACATGTAACGCTATTCAGCTCATGGCCATGAATAACTATTCTCACTGATAAATCAGACCTTATTGTTACAGAGTGTGAAAGTTTTAAGGGCTGGCTACTAGATGATGGTTCCTCTTGAATTTTATAGATAAATAATTGTGAATTGCATTCAGACTGTTGCATACTCCAAGCATGTGATGACAACTTTGTATTTAACAGATCAGGTAGTGGTGGCGATTCCAATGAATTAGGTGATAGTGTTGATAATTGCAGGGAAGTTGATTGAATCGGTGATGTTGGCACAGTTATTGGTGATGGAATTGGAGGAAGAAGAGATGTCAACGATGAAATAGATGTCGCAGATATTGATCCTGGTGATGAGAATGGTGACTGAATAGGTGTTCTTGCCTCAGATGTTGGTGGTGAAATAGGAGACACAGGCTGTAATAGTGGTAAAGTAGGAGTCAGAGGTGTGTTGAATTAGATGTTGGCATAGATATCTGGGACAGAGCTATTGGTGCCTGTGGAGTCATGGAATTTAATGAAATTATTTGTACATGTTGTAACCAAACATCAGAACTATAGTTGATATATACATCAACACAACAGTATGCATGCAACTGTAATATTGATTATTAAACACTTTATACATTCTTGCTTAATTATTATAATCATACTCAATTACATGTTTGTATCATTATAATATTATATATATTATGCTGTAAGTAACTGTACTATGCATGTAGGCTACTATAATATTCTTGAACACAGCCATGCATGCCATACATAATACTATCTTATACAGTATAGCTGTACATATACCTGGGCTGTATAACATACAGCTACGTATATTAATACACATTTTTCCTTTTGCTTGGATGCCCTGGTGGTCTGTGCTTTCCTTCTAGCCGCTTCTTTTCACTGTTCTTGCGCCTCCTTCCAATGCGTACCTTCCTGTATCCCATTATTACGTGTCTGTAGTATCTAGCGGAATGTGTGTATGTGCATTCCATTATGGTAACAATGAACACTCTTTTACTGGATGCTACCATTGTGTCACTATATGTATGACCACGCTAAAACTCCAAAACCCAGCACAATGAAACAGGCTAAAATTGACCTATAGGAAAACAGTCCGTCTACAAAAACTATAGCATTCCACCTAATAGGTAGTTACAAGTAGCTACATAAAAATTATTATCGGCTAACAACTTTTGTTTTGTTGTGAAAACTCCAAAACGTAGAATACTCACTGGTTAAAGAACTTCCTATCGCGCTGGGTTGAAAATATCAGTGTGTTTAGCTATTTCCTGCTATAGACTACTCACCTTGGTCACGGTCCATCTTCTTCAGTACGTTGCTCGCCAACATAGTGGTACCACTGTCCGAGCATATGTTGGCAAAAGAAACGAAATGTGTATAGCAACGAAAAGTGGGCGGGCCATAACGAGGATTGTACATGACGTAATTACAGTTTAATATGCACGTTGCCAATCCTTTATTACGTGTATTATCTATGGTTGGACAGAAATACCTACACGCAGACACATGGTTTGGGACAAACCAATTTCAGTAAACCAGGAAAATGCCCACAGCTGGTCTTTGGCCGGTTGTAAGTGCATGCCTGGTTTAAAATAAAAACTCTGGCTGGATATTTGAAATCACAAAAATGCACTACCATATACCTGGAATTTTTCATAGTATGTATATTTCACGGTTGTGTAGTTTGTCAGGATTTTTGCGTTTTAAATTTCACGGATATCTCTTAGCCCAGGATTTTCACGTTTTAAATTTCACAGATCACTGTTGTTCGATTCAAAGTCGACCACACTGCTACGAAGGGTCTGGATTGATTTTTGCTTCAAGCATCATACAGATGCTAAAGTGAGTCTGAGCCAAGGAGCACAGTAGCAGCAATCTGTGCAAAGCATAGTCTAGTCTTGCGGTATAAAGCCAGCTTCTTTCATGAGCCATGCCCACTTTTATATTGGGAATGTGTGATACTGTTTGTAATGTGAAGTGTATGTATGCCTACAAACAATATCACACACCAGGAGCCACACTATTTTATCAGTAAGCTGTTAGGTGAGTTAAAGTTTGAAGGGCACACATAAATTTTCATGTGGTGAAATTTCAGTAGCTTTACTAACCGCAAAAATTTCCAAGTACACAGCAGTCTTTTCTTGTAGTGGACTGGTACTGAATTTCAACAGTTTTGCCGAAGATTTCAATTTTAGAAGTATTGAGAACTCAGTTCATTAACACTTAAGAATTTTATGTCATTACTAATTCTTTTTGTCATGCAGGTGAATTTCCAGCAATGCAGAGGGCTGCTCGGATGAAGAAGGAATTACAGACACTAGAGAAAGACCCACCACATGGGGTCTCCTGCTGGTTGCAGGATGAAGACAAGTTAGATGTGCTCAGAGCCCAGTTAATCCCTAATGAAACCACACCATATATGGGTGGTGTCTTTGAACTAGAAATTGGTGTACCTGAAAGATACCCATTTGAACCGCCACGTGTGAAATTCTTAACGCCAATTTACCACCCCAACATTGACACTGCTGGAAGAATTTGCTTGGACATTCTTAAGCTCCCTCCACATGGCAATTGGAAACCAGCTCAAAATATTAGTACCATCTTACGCTCCATTCAACTGTTACTAGATGACCCTAACCCTGATGACAGTCTAATGAGTGACATTGCTCATGAGTTTAAGAATGATAGACGATTGTTTGTGCACAAGGCTCGTGAGTGGACTGCTAAATACGCCAAGCTCTCTTCTACTAAGAGAGAAAGAGATGATGATAACACTGAGGTGGTCACTAATAAGAAATTAAAACATGATGAATAGTTTGTGGTCATGTATTTGTTAAAATATTTACAGTAAATTGAAATACACAATTGAATATTATTGTGTATATGTTTGTTGTGTTTGCTTGTATTGGAGTATTGTAATTTGTGCATACATGTACAATGTGTGTCATTGTATAGTGTCGTGTGTCTGTGTACATGCGTGAGTGTGTGTATGTTGTGTAGATGATGGCAAGTCGTCATGTTCCTTCCAATAGATACTCTTCACTTTCATATTTCAGTTCCTCCATCAGTTCGGCCATTTTGCTTTCTACTGCAGCCATGCTAGTGGACAGAGAATAATCATGTCCTGACACACACAAGTACAGTAACATGACACACTATTAACACTGTATAAAACACATTGTTAAACCACTACCCCCACCACTTTAGTACAGACTACATAGAGCCTTTGTCAACAAAGTTAGGACACAAGTGTTTGTCTATTTCCCATCCTCACTTCAATGGACCTTCATTTTATTTGAATCAAATGTCAAAAACTGCCATTATAAATGATAGGTGTATATTATAACAGCTCATAATGTCATTCCAATTTTGTACGCTGCTTAGGATGCACAAAACAGGGTACCTGCGTCTAAGCTGGCGATTTCTTTCCTCTGTTACTTCCTTTTCCTCTTCATTCCCTTCCACTGCAGCTTGATCAGTGATAGTCTTGCTTAGTAACTGTTGTTGGACAGTCTGGTGGTAAAAAGAGCAACGAGACAATTTAGAGGAAGTCTATCAAAACTTTTTGACTTCAACCTCACATTATAGTGACCATGTCAAGTAGGTCCCAAACATACCCAAGGTGCACTTCATGACCTCATTTATAAGACCACCTTGTTATAGTGACCATGTCACCTTATAGTGGAGTACGTCAAGTAAGTCTCAATCTTGTTGCTACCATAATATTATTTAGTATGCTGCACCCTCAATAGAAGCCACTCCTCAGCAGTGCCACAATCAATTTTACAATTATGAGCCAAACATTGTGTGGTAAAATAGCTGCCATAACAAAAAATTTTGAACTAAGGTAAATATGGTACAGTCAAACCTCTCTAATCCAACGCTCAATGGGAGTCATAAATTTTGCTGGATTAAGGAGGCTGTTGGATTATCAAGTCACCTCTGTAATCTGACATTGTACAATATCGGAGTAAATTACAGGCAGAACAGATCACAGAATGTTTCTAACATGAATTAATTTTAGTATTACAGCTTTTTTTCTATTACTATCAATCAATTAAATATTTCGGTTGCTTAAAAATTATTTTCTGTGATTGTTTTTAATGCTGCTATTATTCTCTGTTGGATTACAGAGGTCGAAAACAATGTATTTTCCAAGTCTAGGGAATCAAATTTGTGTTGGATTACAGAGTACAGAGGATTCTGGATTATGCAGGTGTCGGATTAGAGAGGTTCGACTACACCCAATCCACATATCATTAATACACAGATTCACATATGATATTAAAGACTTTACAAATATTTGATGTGTCTATTCTCCTTATTAACAGTCTATATAAACAAGGTATTTGATCTGTTGTGTAGTAAGGATGTGGTGATATGGAAATATTGAGTCATGATATGTTGACATGTCATGACATAACTTGTTCTAATTAAAACCCACCTTAGGACCATGCTTAAAGTGTGTCCTTGTAAATGAGTTGTTGTGATTTAGGACGTGTACTGCCACTGCAGTAGCACATACAGCCATACATGAAATTATCATTCCAGCTAATACACTGTATTTCAAACATACTATATATGTCATGGAATACAGAAAAGGGGATCTCTGAAAATCAATATTGTAACTAGTTACAAAATAAGGCATTCTAGGGCATGGCCTGAGAACGTAGAAGCTCTGAGGTTGGATTTTAGGCTAATTTTAGTTAGCAATCATAGTAAATCCAATATCTTTAAAAACAAACTAACTGTAGGAATAGTTGACTAAGCCATAGCTGTGATTTCTCTATTAGAGTACCGTATAGCTGGAAACTTTCGCAAGTGATGATAGCTTCGATTTCAGTTTATATATACATAGCTATTGCCCGCTTTCTAACTTTCGTGAATTAAAAACGTGAAAATTGTTATTTTGCACAGTTTCATGAAAGTTTCATTCCTCGAAAATTTTCCACTATACGGTAGTTACTTGACTGCTCTATTAGAACATCTTGATCGTTTTAATGCAGTGGAAAGTAGAGTGTTGAGTGGCTATAACGGATGATAGTTCAATGCACTTACATACATGCTACTGAAACACAGTTGTAATAGTATTTTGCTATGATACATGTCAGTACAACATTAATAAAGCAAGTTAGACTGCCAATGAGCTAAATTCAAAAGGAGGTTTCTGTCAAAACCTCAGAAACCCACCTAGATATCGATCCGCCACTATACAACATGGATACTACCACAGAATGATACAAAGCTCCAAAGGAGAAAACATGCTGTTTTCACAGACCAGTGATGATCAGGCATAGATGGTACTATGATACAAGCATTAGTAAAAATTACTGATTTTAAGTTTGATTAGAGATCACATAAACAAAAAAGTAGTGGACAAGGGAGATGCACATCTGAAGATGGACATGTAATTCCTAATTCAGTCATGGTTATAGACTGAAGTTAGAGATGAAAATGTCCACTAATACTGTATACATACAAATTTGGAGGTGTGTGATTGTTGTTAATTGATGGATTCCAGGATTTAGCAGTTTACGTTTTTGTGAATCACTTGTTTTTTACCCAGGCTGTTATTTAGCATAATATAAATGTTTATTTTCGAGGATGAAAAATATGCCGACGGGTAAGCAGCGACGAAAAGTATGTCCCTCAAAAATTTGTACACATAAGTAAACATTTCTTCACTGAATTTAAAATATTTGGCAAGACTGAGCTAGTGATCTGCACTTGAAGTTCCATGAAAGGAAATGACCTACTGTATAGTCTATACCTGAGGGGTAGGTAACAAGTTAAATCGTCTATGAACGTTCAAAGGTAAAAAGATGTATGCCCATCTTTGAGCATTCAGAATATTTCATTTAGTAACTTTCAAAATCCGTGAATTCTAAAATTTTCAATAGTCAACTTTCATATTTCAAAATTTCATGTAACATGAAATAACTTTAGAGATGATCAACAAAACTTAACATCATTATCTACCCCTTATCTATTGCGGAAGATGTGAATTGCTTCATTAGGTTGACACTGCCTGAGTAGTACTTTAAGAACAACATACTGAAAGAGCAGTACTAATGCCTACACAGAGCACTCCGACAGTACTGCAATACTGCAATTAGCTTTGGCACAACAGAACAATCGGACTTATAAAAGATTTTTCAAAGACATTTTGGGATTCCAAGCTTGACCCTTTCCTTCCCAATGCGATTTGACTGTGCCAGACAAATAATATAGTCTGCATATAACCTGTATCTGTTTATGGTTTATTGATACAATCAGCAACCTCTATATGACCATAGCCCACCCTTTTCAACACAACATACCATTTCTAGTTTCTCTTTCTCAACTGCTTGCAGTTTTTCTAGAACGGCTGCCACTGATTCCACCTGATTTTCTCTCAGCTGTCCTATTAGTTGAATCACGCGGCGGGATAGAGCGGTAAACTGTTCAGTAACCAGGTTCACTTGTGATCGATACTTCGCAAAGTCATAATTTGGCGCAGTGGACAAGTACTCTAGGTGGGCACTATGTAAGATATTTACTGCTATAGCTACACTGTATGCTTACCTATTAAATGTTGTATACGCCTTTACTCTTTCCTCTTGAATAGAGTAAAACTCTTTTATAAGTTGACTTGTTTCCATTTAGCGCCTAAGTTTACAAGCACGCCCAAATAAGTAATTTATTTGTTGATTTTAACGCACAGGCGTTACGTAAGCTGACCACGTTGTTTTGAAACCAGCCACACCCTTAGTACCTTGAAATGTCTACTCCTTGTAGTCCCAACCCATGCGGTGATTCCAGACGGTGTGTGGTCTGTACTGATAGTTGTCAGGAAGGGTTTGTGTGTACAGACAGCGATGATAGCGGAGGAGTTGGTGAGTTGTGTACGAGGTTGTGTACCACCTCGTGTACCACATATATAACGACATGGGAATTTATGATATTGTATTCTTCTAATTGCTTTAGATTTTAGATAGTATCTTCTATGAAAACTATTTACTGTTAACGAGCGACTGTTAAGAACTTAGCTGGTTTTAATGACGGAAATGGGCGTGGGTGGGTGTGGCACATTTGAAAAGTTCAGCGGAACCTCAGCATCCACTATTAGTATTAATGGACAATACAAAGTACACTAAAAGTTTGTTGACCTAGAATCCATATACATTTACCTAATTTCATTTTGTTCATCATAATCATGATAGTGTTTAATAATACTTGGGCAATGCAAAGTACACTATAGAGAGTCTGTAGGTCAAAGTCCTTTTCACTGTCCATATCTGCATGTCCAATCAGTTGGTTTTTGAATACAGTTATTAAATGATGCATTTTGAGTCAGTGAAACCTGTTCCATGTATAAATCATTCTTAATTATGCTTGGTAAAGTTGACGATTTATATTTTGAAAACTACTTCAACAGTACTGAACACTTGGCCATCAACTTAAACAATAATATAATATTTCAATGGTAGTAGATTACTACTAGGTACCGGTATGGTAACTTTAGATGGTCTATACACACAATTCAGAAATGAAAATACTGATCATGAGTTATTTGTGCCATCATTATTTATATTTTTTGTTTATATTTCTTATTTTTACCAGCACCCCAAGTGATCGGAGGAGTGTGTGCTGCTGGTGTAGCAATAATTGTTGTACTGATAGTAATTATCATAATAGGATTGGTGCTGCTATGGCGTAGAAAGAGTGATGCTCTAACGCTCACAATTCAAGGAGAACAAAGGTGCGCAAGTCAAACACATTACACTCATGTCTATATACAGTGTTGGGAGTAACGTGTTACATAAGTAACGCGTTATGTAATATTATTACTTTTCTGGTAACTAAATAATATAATGAAATACGCTATAAAAACAGGTAATATAACTCAAGTTACTTTGCTTTAAAATGTAACGCGTTACCTAAGTAACATAGTTACTGTAACGAGTCTAATATTACATAATACTATTACTACTAGTAACGAAGTTACTAATCTCGTTAGTTATCTTCTGAGTAACGCCTAGCCACAACGAAGTAACGAAGCCTACTTAATGAAGCTTATTCACCAGCTTCTTACTTATAACCAAGATTTGCACATTGTCCAACAACGCAATCATGTCACGTGATAAAGTGGTAGTTTCACACGTGACAGCTTAAGGCTGCATGTGGACACAAAGTAATATAATATGTAATATTATTATAGTTACTTTATTTTATGGGTAATATGTAACTGTAACTAAATAGTTCAGTTGCAAGTAATATGTAACTAGTTACTTTTACAAAGTAACTTGCCCAACACTGTCTATATATATATATATATATACACACACATATATATATATATAAACTGAAGGACCTTCCTTTCAATTCACCTTACAATAAAGTATTACATACTTTGCAGGAACTTTAATAGATACCATTCTATTTAAAATTGTACCAATTGTCTCCTACAGGGAACGATATACTTACCAATCATATTACAAGAGAACATCTCTTGATTTTTCAAGTGAAAGAAGACGCAGCAAAAGGAGGGGTTCATACAATCCCACCTTTGAAATGCACAAAAAAATGACAAACATGTTTCTTCCTTTTCCTGAGGAGCTGTTGGAAACTGACTTACGATCATCAGTAATGGTAGACCCTACCACTGACGTTGATCCTGATGATGACACCTTGGAGGATGGATTCTTAAAGTAAGTATCTATATGTATAGTATGCCCTCAGTTTATCGATGCTTGTTTATCTGCACTCTCGTTTAGAACTGTGAACCTGTTATCAAATTCAAAACCGGTTAACTGGTAACCAATAATTGCAGTTAACCTGTTAACTGCTTTCTGTGTAATACAGTGGTATTGGCAGACATAATGATACTCAACAAGCCTGCTGGAAGCTTTAGGGTGGTACCAAAGTGACCATCAACATCCTGTCTTACAATAACAGTTATTGCAATCACATATTTACACATGCTTTGAGGTTATGTTATGATGTTAACACTTGTCAGCAGGGGTAATTTATGGTTTACCAAGTGGGTGGGAAAAACCGGTTTAAAGGCTGTAATTGGCTGACCTAGACAATACCTGTTAATAACCGGTTTTTTGCATACTGGTTCACAGCACTATTCTCACTTATTTGAAGTTGGAAATCACTTATTTGAAGTTGGAAATGACTGTTCTATTAGAGTATTAAACAGCTCTGTATAAATGCATGGATTTCAGTTATCTATACAAACATTGTTACTCTATCTAAGCACTTTTACCATTGCCTGAGTGAGTAATATGGCAAAACAGCAATAACTACCCACATGTGAAATTAGATATTAAGGCTGTACCGATACCACATTTTACAGCCGATACTGATATCCGATATTTATTGTCTATTTCTGATACACGTTTTCTAACAAACCGATATTAAATATTCAGCTAATACTTAATAATTGTAACCAATATGTATTATTGTGAGATTAGCATGATACGATTACATAGCATAATCACTATGGCTGTGTTGAATTGACTAAAGATCATCGTTCACAAAGTGTTTTCATCCAAAATTGTCTGCTTTTGGTCAGTGTAATGTCAGAGTAGTGTCATACAACACAAATGTATTACCAATAAAATGGTACAAGAAACCCTCAAAAATGAAAAAAAACTCATAGCCACTTGGAGAATTGAACCCAGAGCAACTCACAGTGTAACCCAGGATCCTTCCACTTGTCTACAAAATCACTTGTGAGCTTTTAATAGTACTTATAGGATTTTTACTAGTATTTACACTGCTCCACTGAAGTATCTGTAATATAGACTTGCAATTGACCAACACCGATACTCGTAATATTAGTACCAATATAATATCGGTATCGATACAACCCTATTAGATATGGCCAGCAGTTTAGTTTGCACTGTATGTCTGTGTGAATGGTCACATCGTGCATTATAGTACAAACCCCTTAGCATTTGGGACCAACTAATTTTAATGAGATTATTAAATCAGTAGGGACCTCAGAAACTGCATGTCTTTGTAGATAGGTTAAACGTATATCATTAAGAGTTCCCTAGCTTTACCATTGTATGGTATGGCTAATCTATATGGATGTTTATATTGAGTTGTTTGTGCAAGTGTGTATAGAATGTTTTCTTTTGTATCATCCACAGTGACGAAACAACCACTCACGTCACTTATTCAACAGAAGAGCCAGTAGTACAGAATGTCAAGCTACTAAATCAGTCAGTGGTACCATCAGTATCAGCATACGAAAATCTTGCAGTGGATGATGACATTGATATCAACCAAGAAGACTTCATGACTAAGGAGAACTTTCAGGAACTTGAACGAAAAAGATTTTCTGTTATAAAGAAGTGGACTAGCAGTAATAAGGGAGTCCTTGAAATCACCCCAGACTTTGACTCATAAAGCAACTCATGTTTGCATTCATTTATATATTATTCCCAACTCAAAAATTGCTACTCGTGACATTTACACAGTAGCTAGCTACATGTATCATAACTCTTTATTGGTTGCAGTTATACCCAGTTATTAAAACCACATGATTATTTGTTGTTTACATAAGTAAGGGAAACATGCATGCAGTTATCAAAACTATGGTCATAATAATTATAGTGACTCTGTACAGACACTATGTGACACTAGGAGTTTTTGTCCTTTAAAACCTAATGAAGTTAACCCATTGGGTGGCCCCAATAAATTTTCATAGCATTTCACAGTACTAATCCAATGAATACGAATTCTGTTTTCATTGGACTTTTATTGGCCTTCAAAAATGTTGTGAAAATAAAATTTCATCAGGGCCACCCAATGAAAACTTAACATTCCATGGGTTGTGCAATTTATTTTCATTGGGTTGAGCTTTAATCATCCATGGCCAGTAGCTAGTGACATGTGACCGGGTTTTGGAGGCAATCTTAATGTCACAATAATTTGATAACTTGATTAATATTAATTTATGACTGCACTTTGAACTTCAATTATCTTTACAGTAATTAGAATCAGCAGTCATTGCCCTGAATTGCAGTAAATTCTCCAACTGGTACATAGCTACTTGTAACACACTGAATTGTAAAATAATAATAATTATTATGGAGCCCTCATCTTGTGAAAACATCCGTGAATTAGAAGCAGTTCAAAGAAGAGCCACAAAACGTATACCCTCCTTCTATAATTTGACATAGTCTGAAAGACTCCAAGAACTTAATCTACCCAGCTTACTTTACCGTCAAACCAGAATGGATCTGATTAGGACTTACAACATCCTGAACAATTTAGTATCTGTGGACAAAGACTATTTTTTTACTGTTAATACCAACCCCACCCAATCAAATGGACTTAAACTTTACAAAAATCGATTCAACGCTGCTATTAGAGGTCATAGCCGGTTTTCCACAGAGAATCGTCAATGATTGGATCACCTTACCCCATGAAATTGTATCTACACGTACCTAATGCACTGATCTTTAAGACTAAATTAGATGTATTTTTGTATGACAGCTGGTTTGATTTTAATTAGATGTATTTGAGATTGGTTTTGTCTTTCCTAGCTTGTACCAATTAACTAATAATAACAATTATTATTATAATATTGTTTCACACGTGACATTGAGACACTTCCAAAATTGGGTCACACTTACTACAAGTCAGCATAGCTCAGTCGGTAAACTCAATCTAGCCAGTGCATCATTTAGGTAGTGGAAACGGGGGACCATGCTTTTCAGCTTGTAGGATGATAGAGCGGTCAATTGCACCCACTCTAGCTAATGGAGCACAGCAGTCATGTTCAGTTTATAACTCCTAAAAACTATAATCAACTTACCCACTAAATGAAAAGGGGCAGACCCCATGCAGGAATGGCTGCTGAATGCTTCAGGGTGATCGTAAACTGTGCAACTTCTGTCTTGATTGCCAAACTTCAGATGTTGCTTAAATGCAAGATCTATATCCAATCTTTATTGGATAATTATTGATCTAAATGCATAAAATTATCTGTTGCTGTAATTATGTGATTGATCAGGATTCAAGTACACGGGCTGTGCTTGCACTGGCTGGCGTACGTACCCGCATGAGTAGTTAATCACTTTAGTTGGGTTAGTAATAACAAAGCTGCATGATGGGACCGAGAGAACCAACCTATACGTATGGTGTATGATGACGCAGTAGTGCTGCATTAGTGTAGATAGCTGAGGGTTCTATTAGAGTATATTATGTGGTTTACAGAAACCACAATCGAAAGTATCGTGGCAGAATTTATTAGGTGCGGGATTCTCGGATTTTTCGAAAGTTATCTGTCTCGTCAAAGATGGACTCGAAGATGGAGGAGGAAAGAGCTGTAGCCGTACTTAAACAGTTTTACTCTAAAGTGCACCAGTCTGGTTTATCGATAGACGCTATGACGCAACAACTTCGAAGTTATCACTTTCTCACACCAGTACACGAAGGCGAACTAGAAGCCTGTGACACACAAGTGAAGAAGACAAGCTATATTATAGATCATGTTGTTAAATATTATCTTGAGGAGGGCGAGGAAAAACCGTTGGATATTTTACTCAAGCTAATTGGAGGGGACGACAATGAATTAACTCTACTTGTTAAAGAACTGAAAAGTTTGTCCAGTGAAAAATCTGTATTGGTGGAGAAATTGACAGCAAATGGTAAGGTTGTTAAAATATTACACACTACGTGTGCACGCAGACATGCTATAAAGGGGTGACACACAAGTACTCACTAGAACTGTAAGTAAATTTACGACCACGGTCAAAGGTCAAGGCCACCAAATTTGTACCAAGTCAAGGGCAAAAATTTCCAACCCACAATTGAAAAAAGTACTGAAATATCGTCACAGGTCACACACTGGAAAGGCTCTTGGTCAGAGGTCACAGCAAAATTTTGGCAGGCCAAGACTTTGACTGCAGTCGCAGATCTACCTACAGTGCATACCTACGTGACACCCCCCTTGTGCTACACATACCTACAGCACACACCTACAGCACAAACACTATTCAAATACACCATCGTAGATACAAGCTGACAAGTTTGCGCTCTCAGAATTATACATTTATTAACTGATGCCCCTCCTTCCTACAGCAGCCAGGGAGTAAAATGGCTGCCTCTGTCATACATGTATATCCTTCATGAGTGACTATGTATGCAGTGTAAACATTTAGTATGCATATCTATGCTAGTTGATTGTATTGTGAATGGTGTATGGTCTGTGGTCCATTTCCACCCCTTTATGGTCATCCTTAGCAATTTTTATTCATTGAAATGATTAGTGAATGCTTTGAATGAATACTTCAGTAGGTGTTTTGTATTGTAGTCACAAGGGGTCTATACTAATTGTGTGGTATGTAATATTTATATGTACCATCAAAACAATAGTGTATGTGGTGCTTGCCATTGAGGGCTTGTTAGGTGTAGTGTTGCTGTCAGTAATATGTTGTTTCTAGATCGGAAGAATAAAAAAGTATTACAAAATATTGAATGGTGTTACTTTTATTAGCCCACTCACAGCCCCATTGGTCATGAAGTTATAGTTATATCCCGTTACGAGGGTGATATCATTGTTATTACACGAGTCCGAGGCAGAGCCGAGGATGAGTGTAATAACAATGATATACGGAATATAACTATTTTATATCCAGTGCGCGGGAGTGCACAGAAGTTTATGGATAGTAAATTAAGTTCCTGTCACTGTGCTCAAGATTTCGTCTGAATTGTGTGGGGATTCTACTTTGTAGCTACAAGAGAGACCTTGCATACTGCCTACAAACTGTAACGAAGGGCGGTGTTACGAAGCAGCGGTTCCAGGTACGATTCGCCTTCGTCAGAAGTTGGTATGGTGGTGTCGCGTGGTGTGCAAGAGAAAAATAAAGACCAACAAGTGGCTACCTTAGTCCGAGATAGAACGATGAAGCTATAGGAAATTAGTTCTTCACCATAGTGACCGTTGGGAGTGATTGCTGGAGCAAAAATCGTCACGGACTATTCTTGACATTTGTTAAACTATCGTATTGGTAACTTGTAGTGTTACTGTGTAAAGGATTAACAGTTTTCTTGTAAGATTTAGTTGTATTGGTATGTTTTGTATCCTTATTTGGCTCTTTGTTCCATCGGTAAATAGTAGCATTCGCGGTTATTATGATGTCACGAATGAGACTGAGTGGCTCCCAACAGGGTGATAAGTTAGTTATCACCGGGTGATAACTAATATATCGTACAGTAGCAGCGCCGCTCTGTCTAGCTGTATGGTAGTTATAACCTAGCGCGGCACTTTGGTACTCCCACGCACTGGGTTTTAATTGAAGTTACTGATGGTACTGCTGTGTTATTATGAAAATGAAACCCTTCATTGCTAAACATGTATGGCATCTGTTTAGGAGGTTAAGTATGGCCATTCATTGGGGGAACAACTTTTTATAGACTTATCCAATGCATCATTAAAGCATTGACAAGCCCACTAACTTCAGTTCTACTTAATCTCATTAGAAAACAAATTACATCTGAATGAATGATCCATTTACAGTGTATGCCAGTACCAGATAAATCCTCCCAGGATGTTTATTTCCTGCACAGTTCATCTTTTAGTATATGTTTTTTTCTCTTTTCACAACAACATACAAAAAAACTCTTGCATACTTTATAGCCAATTTGCTTAAAATTTGATCGTGTTATTTAGTTGTGTTAAAATCACAGTTACTGAGGTAACATTGTAAAAATGAATTGTGATATTTTTATCCAAAAATGTTTTAAAACTAAGTATATCCATGTGTTTTTTTTAATCCCCATGCAAACTAACTACCTGATACAGTAGCCGTTAACTTTCAACTAAGGCACTTTACCTTCAGTGCTGTGAAAGATCAAGATACTATAATAGAACAGTCACCAAAGGAGCTATTCTTGACTCTACAACTACTTATGTCCCATGTTACCAACTAAACATTTATTGTTAGTAGATATATATGACCGACTCAGCAAAAACCCAACTTGTTCACACAAGTTCCAATTTTTTTCATTTTCTCAGCATTTTCTGCAGTGTCTAAAGAATGGATCACCACAAGTTTCAGCCTTCTGTGGTGAGCAAAACACATACTTTTGAGAACAAGTCAGGTTTTGCTGAGACGGTCACATATATAGACACCTATTGTTACCTGGAGTCACAAAAAAAATATTACTTATTAATGTGAATGTGAAATAATTGACAACTTGAAATGTCCATCAAAAAACTTTTTAAATGGGCCTTATGTATTTTTAGGACTGGATACACATGTACTGGGCTGGAAACAGTCTCGTAACAACAATCCAGACGTTATCTACACAGCTCTTGAAACCATCATTGAGCTACAACTGCTGATATTTCAAAGTCGTGCATACACAATTTTGTGAAATACATGTACTACGTAGTAGTGATGGTTCTTCAGTACTAGTACTGGAGGTTAGAATTTAGTGATGGGCCAAAAGTATTCTTATTGACATAACCACATAGTCTCATCCCACCCGCCCATTTATACCTGTCTACAGGTCAACAAAGTTTTCACACGTTTTGTATAAACTGGTGCATGTGCAGCCTTCGTAATTTTTAAGGAAGGCAGTTGTAACTTGATAATGACATCTCTAGCATTACACAAGCTCCATTATTGTTATTGAGACTGTTTCTAGCCCAGTCCATGACATACATTGGGCCCTCTAAATTTAAATAAAGTTTGATCAGTGCACGTAATATGAAAGAACTTTTATGATGAAAATTTTTATGCTGTAATTTTTGTACACATTAGATAAAAGACAGCAAGTTGCTTGAGACTTAGGTGCAATTTGCCATTATGCCAACTGTAAGAAACTCTTATAGAAGCCGGTGAATTTTTGTGTAGGTAAATTTTAGATAAAAATCCATTATAAAATGTTACTTATGCTCAAGAAACTGTTAAGCAAAAGCCAACCATTTGGTAAGCATGAGATCAAGATATACTCTAGCATGATATAAAAGTACTCTGAGAAGGCAGTCAACAAACAGTCAATAAACCAGATGGGAGAAAAATAACTGTTTTGTAGCATAAAGCATCGGTCGGTCTTATCTAGAATAGAAATGTTAAGTCTATTTGAGGCTTGAATTATGAATACAAAATACAGTAAAAGGAATATGGCCTTTAAAAATGGGCTGTCTGAGAAAGATCTGATATCAAAAGTGGTAGAGAAGAAATGGCTGTACGATATTAAATCTGCATGGCTTTTAGTTGTTTTTTTTTTGTTGTTTTTTTTTCACTAGTCACCATGCAACTTTTTCTTGGCCATTTTAATACCACTTTTTTCACACTAGCTATCATTGAAGCCCCCACTTGTTTTTCACAGCTCAGTTGGTTGTTTCGCATGTACTAAGTAGTATGTGTATTACAGCTACAGTGTAATATCTTGTTGGCATTTTTGTACTAACTGTGTATTGGTTCATGACTGATTGATTTCTAACAAGTACACAGAAAATTTTGGAATTTTCAACTAGAGTAGGGACCATAGCACATTGTACTGAAACAAGCTGGAGTTGTGCACGATATTAAATCACAGTAAAACAATAAGAAGTGCTATATCCCTACTTTGCATTTCCATTATAGTATCTTGAGCACAATAGGGATATAACACTTCTTATTATTTTACTGTGATTTAATATCGTGCACTACTCCAGCTTGTTTCAGTACTTTTTATCGATGTGTTATGGTCCCTACTCTAGTTGAAAATTCCAAATTTTTCTGAGTACTTGTTTATTAACTTTTTTGTAAATAAATTATTATGACTGGTGAACCCACGCATACCGCATCTGAAATGACACTGCACATCCCAATTATTGTCTGAAAAGTGAAGTATCCTTTATGCTTCGTTGTCAGCTATGTTCAATGCGTTACGCAGCTTTTTGAATCAAGAACTGTTCGAAAAGCACCTCTGCAATCCACGCATACCAAAAGAAAGAAATGGTGCCACGCGCCCCAGTTATGTCAATTATCGTCTGAAAAGTGAAGTATCCATTATGCTTCTTTGTTGGCTATGTTCGCCCATTACACAGCAGTACGAATCAAGAACTGTTTGAAAAGCGCCTCTGCTATCAGAATAGCCACTATGAAAAATATTGTTTTTTTATATTCCATAGCAACTTGTTGAAAGCAATCTGAAAACTTGTTTGGGCTTAGTTTTACTTAACCAATACTGCCTCATCGTCATCAGGGAAAATTGAGGCTGGTTTTTTGGGTGATGTTATCGAGTGGGCCATGCCTACTCCTTTGTGGTCCCTACTATACAGTACTATCGTACTGTATGACACAGAAATTAAACACATTACTTACATAACACCGTATGTTAGCTGATGTGGCTCTTGCAAAAGCTGGAGATGTTCTCTGTTGTTGTAATAGTTTTAGCACATAGTAGTTAGTTTGTATTTGTTAGCAATAAGTATTTATAGTTATATGATAGCAGGGGATGAGACAGATGGAGGTGATGATGAAATAGATGGTGCAGTAAAGAAGATGGTTGGTTCTTTGTTTAAGAAGAAAAAGGATAAAGACACTGTACCAAATAAAAGGATCTCAGACTCACTATTTAGACCTGATGCTAAACGTGACTACACCAACATTACAGGAGCTGTTAACATTGTTGATGGCTACAAGCCAGGTATGAGGCGTTCTCTAGGATTAGGTAGTCCATGGCTTTTAGCTAAAGGAGCAGGAGATGAACTGTTTGTCCGTGACCACCACACAAGCCAAGTGATAGTTTTCACTCATCAGCTTAAGTACTCACATGCTATTGGCACTGAAGGAGAACTTAAATCTATAGGCGGTATAGCTGTGAATGATGAGACCAAAGAGGTATATGTTGCAGACCAGATATTACACTGTGTAAGGAAGTTTACACTAGGTGGGAAATTCATCTATCAGATAGGCTATAAGGGGACTGCAGAAGGAGAGTTTAGGTCACCCTGTGGTATCTTGTTGTCTGCCATTGAATCACTATTTGTCTGTGATAGCAACAATCACAGGATCCAAGTGTTTCACAATGATGTGTTCACATATACATTTGGTCAGCATGGTACAGAGCCTGGAAAATTTGACAAACCTGAAGACCTTGCCATGAACTACCACCAAGACAAGTTGTTTGTGACTAGTGATAACAGAGTCCAAGTGTTCACTCTAAGTGGACAATTCCTTGAAGTGTTTGGCAATTTTAGTGGCATCCCGTATAAACTACAGTCTCCAACTGGTATATACTGTACTACTGATGGTCATGTACTGATCAGTTCTTATGGCACCCATTGTGTTCTAGTGTTTAGAGAAGATGGTACTTTTGTGTCCATCATCAAAGGCACCCATCAAGGGAAGGAACAGTTTGTTTTCCCAGCTGGTGTGCTGGTAATGAGCAATGGAAATGTCGTGGTTGCCGGTAGTGGCAATCATCAGCTAGCAGTGTTTTAGCTGCTTTGTATGTTTTTGTTTTTTATAAACACCATCATCATGTAGATTATTAACATAACTGTTTATTTAAAAGCTGTAGATTTTATAACATTTAGTATTGTGTATATAGATTCAAGATTAACTTCACTGATGTATGTTTTAATGTCTTTATTCTTTTTAGTTAAATGACCTTGCAATAAATATATACTCTGATTTTACCATGTTGAGTGTGGTTTTAAGTAAGACCTACACTCCACCAGCCAATGTTGGAAGTCAAATTACGGTAATCTATTGGCAGTATATACTAGGTTGTGTAGAAGACTATATTATACTGTAGTTGTCATTTTAAAAGTTACTAACCCTAATGTAAAAACTTAAGTATTGATAGTGAATAACATGATGCGTTGCAGAAAATAATTACGAGTGTTGTACAATAATAATAGTTGCCTTCCACAACTGGCTGAAGTCATTTCTCACAGCTGCTGTATAGTAAATAATGACTTGACAACTATAACTATCAGAAATTGTCAACACCTGCAGCTACACTATAGTTCCTACTTCAATCTTATACACCCTTGTCAATATAGTGTATAGCCATGACTAAAGTGTCCACTAGCTGCAGGTGTATATAGATATTGTTTCATTGATTTTTGTTTCTATGATCCTTAACTCCAATGTAAAATTTTACACTTGTTTAACATGATTTATGACTGGTGAACCAATGCGTAGCCATCAAAAGTAAGAATTCATGGCACCATTTGGTCTTGAAAGAAACTAATAGCTATATAGCATGTACTGTGATAAAAGAAATTTTGTTAGTACTCAGTACATTGTCGCAACTAAGATTGTGTATTTAATAGTGACCAGCTTTGTAGTGTCTGACATCAATTTACGTCACTAAAGATATTAGCCTAGTCAGTGGAATATAGTGAGCAAAGTGTCTTGTGCAATGGAGTCCAACACAACAGTGCCAAATGGATTAGGGGAGGAAGACATCTATAATGTTACATATCTGTTGTATGTGATCTACCTCAAGTTATTTATGCTGTTATTGCTACGTAGGTTGCCTCATAATCATCTCAAGTTTGCTGGTCATCTTTGTCATTCTAAAGGATAGGACACCAACAATCTATTGATTGTCAATCTACTGGTTTGTGATTTCTTGCTTGGTTTAATAATTATGGTGTAGTAGCAACATGTATTTAATAGCTATAAGCATCTTCTTGATCTTGATACAGGTTATTATTGTGATGTTATTGTTCCTGGAAATCTCATGTTGGCAAATGCAGACAGACTTATGGTTCTACCTCTGACCATTTATACAGCTATAGCACTGAATTCATCCTCAATGAAAAGCATGCACTTGTGGTATGTAGCTAAACTACTCGTATGGCAAACAATATTATATTTCCTGGAGCAAAATGGTATATTCATACCTCATGTAATTATATACCATTAAGTACAGTAACCATAGTCACCATCCAATAATAGTGTGACATCATCATCAGGTTTATCAGCAATGGATGTCACTCATATAAAGACATTTATGATAGTTGTAATAACACATGCATATGTGATTTACCTGATGTATACACGCAAGCACGAGGGAAGCAGGCCTGGATACAAGTGTGTATACATCGGGCAAGTCAATTAAATGTGCCCATGTTACAACTAATATATTCCACTTAGCTGCAAACTGCAAGCATGCTTCACAAAGTGAATTTAATAGCTTTAAATCTTTAAAATTACATACTATAGGATAGGAACTGACAGTTTGTATTACTAAGTATAGCTCTTAGGTATATGCCCCTCATATTATAGTAATTATGTGTTTTATAGGATTCATCTCAATATATGTTGTCCTCCGGTGAGTGATATAATACTTAAATATCTGTGTTTATTTTAAACATAGATATGTACTGGCTCTAACACCCCCATATATCCCTATAGAAGATGATAAAGTGTTTATCAAGTGGAATTCATCAGCCTGGATGTTATATCTAATTATGCATTATCTCCATGGCTGTGTTCTATATAGGTAGCTGCATTGGTAATCTGTTTATCAATAATGAACCACTGCATGGTCATGGCCTTTGCCAATCCTCCAGCCATTAGATTGGTTGCATATCCATCTTCTTGTAGCTTCAGTTCTGCTGTACGGGGGAGTAGGAAGAAGAGAAGTACAAGGTGGTTCTGCTGCTTCACAGAGCCATGTCAATTCAAATTTTTGTGTTAATTCTACACACCATTGATTAATATACCTGCATGTATGTGCAGTTGTGCATGCACACTGGTATCTGTTGTGTTGCATATAGTGCTCAGTTTGCGCTATGGCCATGGTTAACTCTTTGTGTAGCTGATGCACAGCATTACTGCAGTGTGTTGCACTCTTGCTAATATGATTTTCTATTCCAACAACTCAAACCTTTTGGAGACAGCTGGTCATTCAAGGCTCTCCTTTGTTGTAACACTTTACCCATGAGTATAATCACACACAGGTAGAAGTGCATTACAGCTACAGTTCTAGCAGGGATCAAAGCTACAAATCAAATTAGCATTGCATAAGAAAAAACTCTACTGTAATCTTTTAGTATACATAACATAAACACCTTTAATGAGCAATAACATTAATCGTGTTGATTTACAAGTAACTTCAGTTCACTGTCTTTAACACAATCACTTGGGCTTTGTTTGTTGCAGCAACTGTAAGCAATCACCTTCTCTCTTATTTCCTTGTTGTACAATCCATAGCAAAGAGAGTGGACCAATATTTCACATAGTGTCAAGGGGAGAGATACTATTTCTGCAATTTCAAATTGCTTTACTGGTGTGGCATAGCTATACCTCTTATAATACTCTTCAGCCTGCTACTGATGTCGGAGATTCAATCGGGTGCTGGTCATACATGCTATTTTGAAGCTGACCATGCTTAAAAAGTCAGACACTTCTGATTTTGAGAGTTGAGTATATATGCTATTTTTAAAACTAAGAAACTGGACAAACTTAGCTAGCTACTCCCTAAAAAATGAAATGTGCTTTGCACACAAATATCAGTGGTGACATGGCCCCAAAGCTTGTACCATTGTGAGGCATATGTGAGCTTGATTTTTAGAGTGTAGGTTCTTGGATATTGAATAGTTCATTAGATAGCAAGCTTGCATGCGCAACCCTGGAAAAATTGTCAGAGATTGAATTGAGATTAATGATGGTTTTGTGTGCCATAGCTAGCTATCTGATAACCCCAGGTCACTCACAAATTTAGAATTTTAAGGGGTCCTTCCTAGAATAATGGTGAAACGTTTTTTTTGTTTTTTTCGCGAAATCCTCGTCTACTACTGGAAGGGGCGCTTATGATCCTAATCTATAAGCGCCACCCTGGGACTAAAGACTGGGTGCGGGGACTGGGTGCTAGATGGAAAGAAATGTTGAGGATAACTCTTCTAAATCCAGGTTGCTACGTGAACAGTCATTGTACACTTTAGTGGCTCTTCCAATAGAGTTGTTAGTGTATGTTTTCTCTTTTGTGACTAGCGCCCGTGACAAAGTGAAATTGCGTTATGTGTCACAACGATCACGAGCAGCAGTAGAGACTCCGTCATTGTGGAGGGACTTTACGTGGTCACATTTTGATTTTCGAGAAGAGCGTTCAATCAAGAGCGTGTTTAAGTCGTGTGGTGGACACGTGAAACGGTTATCATTTCCGGACTTCGTGATACCTGTCAAATTGTTCCAACATTGTAGTAACGTAGTACAGCTATGTTTACCATCAGCTAAGCTGACTGTTAACCAACTAAGGACAGCTATGCAGTATATGAAAACCCTACAGTATTTAGATATTTCATGGACACCAAGAAATGAAATAAAAGGTCTGCTTTTGATTAGTACCAACCTCAAAGAACTAACAATCAGGGAGCAAGTGAAAGGTTCATCATTTCACACTGCATTTCTTGTTGTGTTGCTGAATGAGTGGGCATTATTAAGGCTAACGCCATATACATTAAACATTGTTAGTAGCATTTTGTCCTCTGTGAGAGATGCACTTGGACAGTGGATGCCTTCTAGACCTAGTTCAGCTGATCACACTAGTTATCTTAAAGTGTACAAAAACTATGAAGTCTTTCTTGGTTTAGCACCTACATTTCCTGCATTCCAATTGCAGTTTGTCGGCCAGAATTGCACCATTCCGTATGTAGCTGCCAGGAATTACGGGTTGTTAGGATTAGATAGTGATAGTTTAGTATTATCTGATCGTACTGTTGGTGATGGTAAGGTAGTAGTACACAAGGCCATTGTGATGGGCAGTGGTAGTGTACAAACCGGTCCTTTGAACATTAACAATATTGAGTTTGTAACATACTTTGATGCTGCACAATCTGACTTTTACTCTGGACATATAGAACAACTAGCTATTGCTTGTCCCAACTTGCAACAGCTAAACTTAATGCACAATGTTAACTGTTTGAAAAACTTACAAGGTTTACGTGCAGTTGCTACTTTTTGTAAAAACCTAGCAGGTCTAAACATAGTTGGAATTTCAGTTAAAGAAGTGGAGTGTTGTGTAAAACTGTGGGAAATTTTAGTTGACTTACAGCTGACTTATCTAGCAATTGAATTATGTTGTTTGCTATGTTTTGAAGGAAATGATCAAACTAAGCAGATCATTATCGGTCTATACCAGAAATGTTTAAAGATGAAGGCACTGGAATCTTACTATGAGAATAATTGTACCAATTGTATTGAAAACGAACAATCATTGCAGCTGTCAAACTTTCCATCACTCATCCTTTGCATTACGAAACTTATTGATATTGTTGACATTTCTGAAAAGCTGAGGTATTTGAAGTATACTGGTGGAAATATGTATAATTCTTGGTCAATAGCAAATTGCAACTTGGAACAGTTGTGCATTTTATCAGATCAGTTAGCTCTTCCTGACAGTTTCATGAACACAATATCTGCGCATGGTGGACTGGTACATGTAATTTTGAGCATAAACTTTGTCACTCAAACTGGTATTGCCGCTCTAATAGAAAATTCTCCAAGCCTCATAACTTGCCATGTTCATATACGAACTGGTGCTGTTTGGTGTATTTTATTTAATCCAAAAGATTTCAGATCAAGACTAGAGAAGAAGTATTCTCATAGGAAATTATTCTTGTGTGGTAGTTACCGTTTGGTAAAAGGAATGATGAGTTTTCATGAGCTCCATGATTTGATGAGGCAGCAAACTATGGACCTTGCTTCATTATGGACCTACTGAACATAAAATGTAATTTATATGTCTTCATATACATGTCTTTGATTAACAATTCGGCAGACCATATATGAAAAGGGGCCTTAAATCCCACACACATGCAATTCTATGAACTTGGAAGACCATAACTTAGTGTTCAGGTAACATGATATTTTCACCATTCATCAACCTATGTTTGTGCTCACTACTGATCAAAATAACATTTTCCAATCTCAGGTTATGAAGTTGGTAAATTGGATGTGCGTGGAAGACCCATTTTCGCAAGTCTGGTCACAATTAGTGATTGCTAATTTCCCTTTATACATTCCAGCAATTATCACATCATCAAGCCTATTTGTGATGCTTGATTTCTTCTCCATGGTTTAGCTATACCTGTCACAAAATAAGCAGCTCTATGCTGGACTATCTCATCAAGATATATATAGGGGCTGGTGGTAAGGATCCCATATAAAAGACTGCAGATGAGAAATAAAGAAGGTAGGAAAGAGTACTTGTATATGTCAATTCTTGGTTGGTAGGGTACTAGTTTAAGGTTGTGTGAATATAGTCTTAAACACAGACAATCTCATGTGGCTGGGTATATATAATTAATATCTCATGTACATAATATTTTATAGAATAAGACTATAGTCTTTCTCACTTGCAATTTTCTTGTGATGTTGACCGTTTAAAGTTTTCAAGGATGTCTGTGATGCCGTCTCTTTGATTTCTTCTTCATGGTCATACCTGTCACAAAATGAGCAGCTCTATGCTGGACTATTAACGTTAGGGGCTTGGTGGCAAGGATCCCATATAAAAGACTTCACTACAAGCAGATAAGAAATAAAGAAAGGTTATTATTACACTGTCAGTAGCTATAGGTGTAATAATGTCATAATAAGCTTATATAGACGTGTAATAAAGTGCCTTGCTTATTAGACTAGCTATCAATATTATTTTAATCTAAGGCTGGGAACCTTGCCCCTAAGCATCTCAGACACCCACCTTAGAATTGTGCATGACTACTACACTGTGTACTAGACTTAAGTTAAAAATGGCAAAATTACCAAAAATGCTCTCTGAGGACGGCCCGGAGTGCTTAAAATGTCAGGTTAAAACTTGCAAACACAAATTTAAAATAGTCTCAGATTCAGTATCAGATGTATCTGTATAATATGACTATCACATGAAAATTCTTACATAGTGACAGCTATTCAATATTTGAGAGCCTAGTTTATAGTTTAATTCATTATAGATTAGGCTTGTTTTCAAAATACCACTCTCCGACAACTCTCAAATTTGTCCAATCTCTGATAGCTATTTTCTAAAGCAATCAAATAACATGTATATACAACAACTAAAATGCCCTCAGATTTAATCTCAGAAAGCCTGATTTTAAAAAATTCCTTTTGTCCATGAAAAATACCGTAATAGTTCTATTCAATCTCAAATAACCTATAAATTTTCCCATGCAGTGCACCCAGATCTTTGCTAGTGCCTCAAACAATTACCATCAATACAATGTCAACAATTTAACTTCTCACACAAATTGTTTATTCAATCAACAGATTCAACATACAATGTACTACTAATGGAATGATTGTGTACATGAGGTGCACATGATTGTCCCATTTATAATTGACACCATAATCATTACAACACTTGTGTTTTACCACTATTATAGATCTGGCTTTATATATCCAATTGCAAATCAAAATTACCACTCGTGACACAGCCTAGCTTGATCATGAATAACTAGCTTGTCCTTAACTGTTTTGAACTTGTAGCAGCTAGCTATCATTAGGCCACATAAACTTTATAATGTCTCATCCTCCTGTACTCAAAATAGCAGTGCGGGAGAGCGGATTTTTATTTTATTTTTTTACTAACTAGGTAGCTGAATTATAGCTAGCTAAAATGACTTAAAAGGTGCTAATTGGCCTATAGCTCCCTCAGCCACCACTGCCCACCAGTGGTGTAAAAATCCTTGATGAGGTAAAAAAAACCGATGATGCTGGCAGGGATGAGCAACTAATAATTAAGTTTATGCTACCGTATATAAACTTTCACTCCCCAAATTATCTACTCCCCCAAAAAAGAAATCCTAGAATACTATAGTCTAACTATATATCAAACTGATGCAGCCTACTGTCATATTATAGTTAGCTCAACTCAAGATTGCTAGTTATAAAGGTTTGCACATGCAATGGTTGCTCATTTTCAATGCAATTTGTACAATAATTCTATAGTTATTTGGCTGTCATAGATCATCTAAACCAATGAAGTCAGTAGTGTAATGAATTCCAATCACTGATAGAAATTCACTACCGATTTCATTGATAGACTTCTATACAACACTTTGTTACCAACTTTAGTTAGCCCCATCATGCAGTTAAGGTATATGCGGTAATTACGAATCACTAAATTTAAAAACATCTTGCCACCTAATAATGTGACCCAAATTTTTCATACTACTTGTAGGAAAAGGTGTAACCACAAACTACACTATCCTAAAATTTCAAAAAATTATTCTACCATGTGGTGGGCTGTATGATCTTTTCTCTAAAGCACTATAAGTGTTGCTATTATGAGTCACTATGCTCATAGGGTCATTATTATATATACAGTTATGGTAAATGTCATGGAAATATTTACAGACACTCTTAAGGTCACTTAAAACACTGTTGGATTTTTTGCACTTTATATATCTTCATACTCCTTACTACGTATATGGTGAGGGATATAGGTAGCAAATCTGGGACAGTGTTTTTATAGTAATAATTATAGTTTAATGAGCAATGTTATCTCTTAATTGGATTTGTGGTTAGCTTATAATTACTGTTGATGTTGATCTGAAGTAGTGTCATCTATTGTTTCCTAAATCTGCAGGATTTAGCCCTCTGATGGCTCTGAATGTATTTTAAGCTATGCGACCCTTAATACCCCTTGACCCATATTACCAGCATCTACCTTACAACCCCAGGGCCAACAGACATTGATTTAGTCACTGACACACCACTCACGTGCTTACTTTTCAGTTCCATTACATGTCATGTATCTAGCTAAGTCTTGAAGATTTTGTATTTTCCACTTGGTATAATAGCACGATACATTATACACTGTAACTATATAGTCCATGACACACACACACTATACGAAAACAAGATCAGTACTATGACCACCCACAAATATAAAATAGTGTATAGGTAGCTAGTTGTTCATTAAATTTACAGCATCACTTCACAGTAGTGAAGGTCACTACTAATGTCTCCCACCATATTCTTGTAGTGATGTTTGCTACTAATTTTGTGGTTTACTTAAACACAGTGAGTACTATTGTGGCAGAACTGAATTATTAGTGATTCTATCTTTTACATGCAGTGTATGTATGTTGTTTAACCCTGTAACACAATCTTTGTATGCATACGCCAGTGGCTAAAAAAACTATTTTTTACAACTAGCCTAAACCTGAGACCAGGGGGTGGGGTAGTACATATAAACAAAATTTTCTTTGTGTTTCAATCCATGCATATTTTGTATTTTGTGCTCTGTGTTGTCACGATTGTTGTGTAGCAAAATGTCACTGAAGGGAATGAGTGAAGGGATTTCAGGGTAGTGTGGGAGCATATTTACTATAATTGTGATGAGATTGAATCTGGAAGCAATTTGAGGTATAAGTGACTGCTGGAACTAGGAAATAGCAAACAAACTTACAGGGACGTACAAGTCAATTCTTTATTGTTTTATAAGATTTTAAGGCAATTTTTATATCAATAGTGACCTGTGAAAATGACCATAACTACAAGTTGCAATTTTTAAATTAGTGGACCATAAGCGGAAAATTTTTGAAAATGGCATTCTCAAGACTGTGTCTTCAAGTACTTTTGTCAAATCCCTGTAAACATGTACAGCACATGTATGTAATTTTTGACTGACTTTTACAACTAGCCAAATCACCACTTACAACTAGCCAAAAGTCATATACAACTAGCTTTTTGGCCACAACTAGCCCCTTTGTTTAGCCCCTGGCATACGCACTATGTCTTGATTTTTTATGGCAATACACTCATGAATAAAAGCATGTTTGGGTCACCATATAACCCAAATATACCGCATGCACTCTCAAACTGCATGATTTATGGCATTCCATTCTTGCATCATTGTCATGATACCTTTAGCACAATCTGTAAAAAGCACAATAGTGGGTGCATTAGTTGCTGTACTTTAGCTACTTCACTGACGGTAAAAACTGAAGTGTCCACAGGACACCAAAATGTCCCAATATGCATATCAAGAAGTTTGCGGAAATTTGCTACGTTTTTGCTCCAGCCTCACCGATTTGTTCACTATAAAGTGGATAAATTCTGTTGTACAGACACTTTATACTCACGTATCTTTTCACTCCAAATACGTATTTCAGATTCCCAAGTAGCATGAGAAAGAGCAACTCATGGTGAACAGAATGATACTAAATGAAGCTCGGTACACAAAAAACCCGCTCGTCATTTTGACAATACAGGAACACAATTGGTTTCAATACATTTCCTATGGGGCATTTTCACTATTCTTATAGATTCGATCATATCTCGTGACATGTTTGGATTTTTCAGGATTCGCTGCTAGATTCTGGTAGCCTATTCTTGAGCGTTTCTAACAAGCCATAGTGAGCACTTCCAGCGTAAAGTATATCTCGTCAAAACGATGCTAAAGTCGGAGGTAAAATATGCGGGCAATTCGGAGCGAGATTAAAGCTGTGTTTTGGCACGGAGTTCGTCAAGTTAGGTTTGACAAGCAACGCACAGCCAATCTTTAACTATAAATAACTTCCCACACTTAATCCAGTGCTTTAAAACTATTTTATTAATGAAACACTGTATGTGTGCAAAAGTTCTAGTACACCAATATATCTGTCATGAACTGGCACTATGGAAGAATAGCCAATCTTTGACGCTCAGTGCAGTAGAGATGTCCCAAAACCTACAAAATGAAAAATCAGCAACAGTAAAGCCTTTAATAAATGAAATATAGCAAGTTGAATCAATTACAGCTGCTTAATTGCTTTGATCTTGATTGGACAAATCACCTAATTAGTCATGGCAGCTGGCCTGAAAGTTCCGTTTTTGAGCAAAACTTCTTCATATGGTCACCACTTGGTGTTCTTAGTGAGAGATATTGGTGACTGTTACTTAAGCAAATTGAAATGGGGAGCAAAGGGGGCAATTGTTTTTACCCCATTTTGAAGAGTAAAGGGGCAATGCCCCTGATAACCTTTTTTGATGCCATAAAGATTAAAGTGTCCATGCACAGGTCACTGAGCCTCCCGGCATGCACTCTTCAAAATGGGGGAGAAACAATTGCCCCCCTTTTCAATTTGCTTAGGTAACAAGCCCCTGAAGGGGTAAAACGCTATTGCAAAATTAATTTAATGAGTTTTTAATGTCCGCATACCGGGCTGAGATAGTTACCAGGGTTAATATTGAGCCCAAAGTGCATGTTATTGACTTGATTTGTAGATTGTTCCATTCAGGTATCGTTCTGGGGAAGAAGCAGGAGACTATTTGTAAATATCACAGGACGATTGAACATGGCAAAATCTTTGGGTGCTCTGTGCTGTGGTACATGATTGGCGCGCGAGCGCTGTTACTAAGCGCAGTTGGTCACGTGAGATACAAAGATAATGTCGAGTACTGTAGAACAAGATGGAAAGAAATGTTGAGGATAACTCTTCTGAAACCAGGTTGTTGTGTGAACAGTCCCTGTACACTTTAGTGGCTCTTCCAATAGAGTTGCTAGTGTATGTTTTCTCTTTTGTGACTAGCGCCCGTGACAAAGTGAAATTGCGTTATGTGTCACAACGATTACGAGCAGCAGTAGAGACTCCGTCATTGTGGAGGGACTTTACGTGGTCACATTTTGATTTTCGAGAAGAGCGTTCAATCAAGAGCGTGTTTAAGTCGTGTGGTGGACACGTGAAACGGTTATCATTTCCGGACCTCGTGATACCTGTCAAATTGTTACAGCAGTGTAGTAACGTTGTACAGCTATGTTTACCATCCGCTACACTGAGTGTTAACCAACTAAGGAAAGTTATGAGATCAATAAAACAACTACAATATTTAGATATTTCATGGACGTCAAGAGATGACATAAAGCGTCTGCTTTTGATTAATACTAACCTCAAAGAACTGACGATCAGAGAGCAAGTACAGGATTCATCATTTCATAGTGCATTTCTTTTATTACTGAATGAGTGGGCAGCAATAAGGCTAACACCACGTACACTAAACATTGTTACCAGTGCTCTTGCCTCTGTGGTGGACGTGTTTGGAGAGTGGGTACCCTCAAGATCTAGTTTAGCAAATCACAGTAGTTATCTTAAAGTTTATAAGAGTTTCGAAGTCCTCATTGGTTTGGCTCCTACATTTCCTGCATTCCAATTGCAGTTTGTTGGTCAACACTGCACCGTGCCATATGTAGTTGCCAGGAATTATGGATTGTTAGGATTGGACAGTGATCGCTTAGTGTTGACTGATCGTATTATTGGTAACCGTGAGATATACAAAGCCTTGATGGTGAAGAGCAGTGGTAATGAACAAGTTGGTCCTATGAGTATTGTCAACATTGAGTTTTTGACCCACTTTGATGTTGCCCAATGTGATACGTTTTACTCTGGTCACTTAGAGCAACTAGCTGTAGCTTGTCCCAATTTACAACACCTCAATTTACTAGATAATGTTAACTGTTTGAAATGTTTGCAAGGTCTGCGTGCAATCGCTACTTGTTGTCAAAAGCTAGAAGGTCTAAACATAGTTGGAATTTCAGTTAAAGAAGTGGAGTGTTGTGTAAAACTGTGGGAAATTTTAGTTGACTTACAGCTGACTTATCTAGCAATTGAATTATGTTGTTTGCAATGTTTTGTAGGAAATGACCAAACTAAACATACCATTATTATTGGTCTATACCAGAAATGTTTAAAGATGAAGGCACTGGAATCTTACTGTGAGAATTATTGTACAAATTGTATTGAAAATGATCAACCATTACAGCTATCCAACTTTCCGTCACTCATCCACTGTATAACAGATGATATCGACATCAACATTTGTGAAAAGCTGAGGTATTTAAGGTATACAGGTAACAATATATCATGTTCTTGGACAATTGCCGATTTCAACTTGGAACAATTATGCATTATATCAGATCAGTTAGCTCTTCCTGACAGTTTCATGAACACAATATCTGCCCATGGTGGACTGGTACATGTAATTTTGAGTGTAAACTTTGTCACTCAAACTGGTATTGCCGCTCTTATAGAAAATTCTCCAAGCCTCATAACTTGCCATGTTCATATACGAACTGGTGCTGTTTGGTGTATTTTATTTAATCCAAAAGATTTCAGATCAAGACTAGAGAAGAAATATTCTCATAGGAAATTATTTTTATGCGGTAGTTTTCATTTGGTAAAGGGAAAAATATGTATTCACGAACTCCGTGATTTGTTGAGATTGCACACTGTGGACCTCACTTCATTGTGGTCCTACTGAAATTGGATGTAATTTGTATGATTTTTTTATGTTTGAAACTTGTACTTTACTTAATGCTGTTAATAATTTACACTCAATGTCAACCAAAGTGTATTTTGCGGATGCAATTATGCAAAGTGGGTGGCATTGTGTAATTCCCTGTCCCACAGTAACTACTCATATTTAATTTCTGTGGCTGCCCAGACCTATTTCATATTTTGACTTTCAAATTTTACTATACAGAGTTGCTAGGATTATACATGTGCTGCATGTGAGTAAAAGTATTGTATAAAGGGAATCTTTGACGAGGGTAGACTTTTGGCGAATAGCCGGCTAAATTGCATTCAGCGAAATAAACTTTGGCGACTTCGGTTTGTTTTTTTTTTAGCATAGAAGATGCCAATCTCAGCTGCTACAAGTAATTGGCATGGCAGCTTAAAACTTCGGCAAATTTGTAGTGAATCACCAAAGTTTCCCTCTATACGGTACTCTTCTAAAAAGATATAATTATGTTTCATTGATCTCTAACTGTTCTATTACAATGACTATAGGAGTAACTCATATATATACCTTTGTTCTCCCGGGCCCATTGTCCACTTCTGAACATGAGGAATTAATAGAAGTTATCCTGGACTGCTCTGGTCTTATCTTTTAGTCCAGTGTACCTGGAAGCTTAACAGCTAGTTTAGAATTAGCATTAAAATTAATGAGTTTCTGGACACACCCTTAAGTTGAGAATTGCAAAATGTTGTATGGCTTTACTCTGTGTGTTAGATGTCATGTACAAAGTTGAGTGTTGTTTATTTTAATTATAATAACTACATACCTGTATTTTAAAAACAATAACATTAATTGTGTGAGAAATTATTAATGATAATTTACTGTACGATGAGTGTTGATTGTGTTATGTTGCTAATTATAAGAACAAACCATTATATTAACTGTATACATACAAGTAGCTATATATATATACTTGATTCATTTTTTCACGGTTTGAACATGTTTAATTTGGTGCTGTGTATGTGACTGTGTGTAGCATTCGTAGGCAGGTCCATGCAGTACAATTCAGAATTGACTGTTATTCTGTTGTATCCAGCTGCAGACCAACCTTTTCTTTTGTGCATGGAAGGGAAGATCCTGCCTACACACAAAAGAAAAAAGTTGGTATGGTTCCATGGCCACACACATGCAGACTACTGTACTGCTCATATAACTAGCTAGATACAGCTAAAGATCTGGATGCTGGTATACAAAACAATTCACATACATGCATATATTACACATCACACCCTGCAAGTTTCTCACTTTTATTATTCATTGTCACTTCCTCTTAGTGACTAGTACTTCTGCTGCCATTTAGTGGTAGCTATCACGTAAAATGAGACTACATAATTATGTTTTTGATCAGCTGATTTGAGTGTAATAATTATACATGCTTTAATTGTTTTTTGCTTCCTGTGTGACGAGCAGAGACAAGTTAGGCTGCAGTTGTCATTATGTATTAGCTCTTTAACTTCTAAGGTTTATTTTTAGGTTGAAAGTGTTTTATATGGTAGTGCTGAGGTAAGTGTTCTAATATGGTTTTGACAACTAAAAATGCAAAAAGTAATCCATGCCACACATAGTGGTGACCGGATTTGCGAAAGGTGTGTTATAGTCTTTCCAAATAATTATATATGTTTGATGAGTCATAACTCATCATGTGTTTATAAACTTACATCTAAGAATAGTGTTATGTTAGGAGTGTAAAGTGACCAAATTTCAGGCTGGTACACCATACACACAAGTCAAGTTATGGATTGCCAAGTACAAGCAATTGGCTATAAGATCCCTTTTCACAGATCCAGTCACACCTGGGTTGCTTGCAACCGACTGACACCAAGCTAGCTCAATATGACATCACAATAAAATACGGCATCATTCACTTGTGCCACAAGCATAATGGGTAGATTTCAGGTCATAATCTTGAGACCATGCACTAAAGTTGCTAGCTTACAGCAGGTTGGTTTTTCTGTACAATGAAATACATCAGTATAATTCATGGATCAGTAATGATCTTGGTATACTAATTCCGTCTTGGGGCCAACTAAACATTAATACTGCCTAGCTGGAGACAAAAACTTACCATTGGTCTCAATAGCAGCTTCTCTTTTCTCCACCTTTTTAAACACACTTTCTGTAACAACATTAAACAGGCTGTAGGACCAGGTGTCCTACAGACTTTCAGCACTTGTACTGTAAAGCCTTAATAAATAAATACAGCAGCATCCAGTGAACTGGTCCCAAGATGAGTTAAAGATGGAGTCAGTATCAGATAGTAATGTTAACATAATGGTCAGAGTTTTAGGCAGAATCTCTACTACTAATAAGGTCATACATAAAAATTACTGAACAAAAAGTACAACAGTTGTGATGATTGCTCAAGTTTCAATTGTATAGTGAAGCATAGGATTGATGGCACATATATTGTACCTGACAAATTTTTAAAATGTGTATTTGTAACTCGGGAGTTTTAACTTGCAAGTAGTGGCATAATGGAGTACATAGACCTAGCTAAGTTTCAAAAAAGTGTAATATTAACTGCAATTGAAAATAGTTAAGTTATAAACAGTCTCTGGTTATACACACAGCTAGTGTACAAATTTCATAAAGATAAAAATCATTATAAAATTATTTATAAATTAAAATTTGTATATAAACACATAATTATCGTCATCTTAAGTGACTTGTTGCAATTCCTCCTATTGAACAAAACACAAATGCATGATCACCACATCTTATTATCTTACATGGGTGGTCTTCAAGGAGTCAGTTTCAGCACGTAACCTGACAGCTTCATTGAGTGCAACATTTAAATGTTGTTTCAGTTCAGTCATGTCCATCACATTAACATCACCCTGTAGGATATGAAAGGTTTACAGACGCAGTTTCCTAAGCAATTGTGTATATGAATGCAGTGAGATACTAACACAGGACACAGGCCAATGGGGAGTGAAGCAGCAACTTCGTCAATGACAATTGCAAAGTGGAGTTTGTAGCATGCCTTCAGAAATAAAAGCTTAGAGATAGATTTTTTTACTATGTTGAATCAGAGACTGTTCTATTAGAGTATCTCCATCTTGATTTACCAGGGGGAGGGTGAGGGTGACTATGTTACTTGCTATAAGATATGATCTATATGTAGTAACAAGAGTATTGGAGTTTTATAATTACCAGAGGTAGCTGCATTTCACAAAATATATTAGTCACATTCTACCTTAGTGGACAACATGTTTCCTTGTTGATGGGCTTGTTCTAGCAAGCTCAATACTTGCTGCAGTTTCTGATGTCGTTCAGCACAGTTGTGTAGTTGATCCACATGACTGTCTAGTGTAGTATTGTGGTCACTTCTATAGTACAAATATCACTCATCATACAAGTGAACTATCAATGACTTGTAACAATAAAAAAAAGTATCTCATGTTAGCAAAAAAATCTAAGCTGGCATTTAAAGCCAATAACAAACCAGAAGGATACAGAAGGGACATGCAATATTTAGCTTTGATGGATTCATCTAGAGACATTCCATAGTAGACATAAGGAACAAACATGCAATGAGAAATTTGGGAAGGTGAACACAGTTGCTCTTGTATTTTACATGTCCAAAAAATCCAGTTGCTAAATGGGTTGCATTGCACAGAAATTGTTTTAATAATTCAATACGTCATTACACTGAGGTATTAAAGCCTCACGGTTTAGTTATGTCACATTATACGATGAACTGGAAACATTACTACACACATGACAATGGAAAACAGTGATAAGACATGTCAGTCTACTGTGTGGGTGGTGATACCTCTCCTTTCATATAACATAGCATTCCAAGTAGCTTGACTTAAAATCTTGCAAGAGTGGCGTCATTGCAAGCATTGTTCTACCTGTATTCAACTGTACTGCAAAGGAAAAAGCCAGGCAACAAATGCGTTGGGTGTTCTTGAATGTTCTTTATCATTAGCCTAGCATACACTCACTAGCATGCTCACGTGGGCTTGTAAGTGGCTGCAGTACAAGTTCTTATCAAATTTCAAGTCGTTATGACTGGTGTGAATTGAAACATACTAAATCAAAATTGTGAGGTTTTCTAATATTCACTAATCACAATAAAAGCATTTTATATCTACTGATCACATGTGTCATAATAACCAGCTAGGATTGATTATATAGACCATTTAAGCCACAGTGCAATACGGACACTAAACTCTTACGTACTTTGGTGGACTTTTACTAGCATTCCTGAGTAAAGCATCAAAAGTTGATGACTGATGAACACTTCTATTCCTCAACACTGGCAACTTTTGATCATCCTTGGAAGTGCTACCACCAGTAGTACCACTGGTAGGAGCATGGGTCTTGTGTTTCCCACTCTTGACAGTACTAGCCGGCGGTGATGAACGAGTTGGTAACTTCTTAATGTGTCCCAGTGATTTCTTGGGTACTTTAGAAGAAGACAATTTTATTGATTTAATTTCGATCACTGCAGGGTTCTCATTTACTGAAGATGATGACTTGATACCATGGTCAGTAGTGAAGGGATTATCACCTGTAGCAGGTACAACGTTGTTGTTATTATTTTCATTGCTATTGACGGGGACTAGTTCATTGCTGCCAACAGAAATAGTACTGGTAGTTTGAGAAACATGATCTGTCTCATCTTTGTAGCCGACATCAGTCACCTCTGTAACACTGTCACTAAGATGTAATTTGGGGACACTTTGTGGTACACAAATTTCTTCATCTACGGCAATCTTCTTTGTGCCAGAGGTGTGTGATTTAGATGTGGTGATGGTGGGTGGGGCTGTGTATGGAAGTGGGATGGGTGGGAGGGGCAGTCTAGGACTATTGATCACAGCTCCACCCACTTGCACAGTAGGTGGTAAGTTATTCACAACCACATGATGTATGTAACTGTTCAGTTTCTTCTGAGAGTGAGGCCTGACCGTGTATTTTGATTCGTGCTTCTTCTTGAGAGAAGTGTGCCTGTAGTAGAGAGAAGAATGTATATCATCAGGTAAATTGTGATGACAACACTTGTGGATAATCAAAATTAGTTTTGATCAGAATAAAAATTAAACAATAAAAACAAAATCTTAGTAAGAAGCATGCAATAGAGATGGTTTCACTGTGCAGTTAACATAACAAGTGTAAGGAAAAATTAAAATTAGGGATTAAATGTCCACTAGTATATCTTCAGGTGTAGGTGACCTCCCTTGTTTTCTTACTTTTTATTTCTATGATCCCTAATTGAACTTAAAATTCCTACTTTTTCCTTATAACTTGTTTATTATTTTTGCAACATTATTATGACTGGAACCGCATTAGAGTGGTTGTTTTCATCTGAACGTATGCTCCAAATACCAATTACTGACATAGCAAAGTAGCCATTATGCTTCGTTTTCAACTACATGTCATTACACAGCATTGCCAATGAAGAAACACTAGGAGGACTTCCTGCAATCATTCAGTCACAACGGAAAACTCTGACGATTACCATCAAACATAGGGAAGCCATTATATGGTGCTACCACAAATCGACACCTTACACTGTCAGCATAGCTAAATGGAGGGCACAATTGAGGACACAAGTAGTCCATGAAGCATGTATTGTATGCTCTGCGGTATGCCAAAAGGTACCTGTCAGTAGGCCTGAGTCAAATATGCTCAAAAATTTTCCCTAAATGTTTTCAGGAATTTCCCAAAATTTTTACCCATACTCTTTCAGTGTTCCTATTATGCTTGCACATTATGTTCCTAAGTTATCAACATTTTTACAAACATTTTAATCAACGAGTGCTCTACTAGAGTATTTCAAATAAAGTGACTGTTCTATTAGAGAGTATTGATCTAAGGAGCTATGTATAACAGTTTGCAGTTTCCACTGACTGCTCTATTAGGGAGTATTGATCTATTTTCATGGAATTAAGCTCCATAGTTTGAAATATCCACCTAATATGCTAGCATTGTGCTGGCATAGCACTCCAGCCTATTATGCTTTTTATTATGCTGGCATATTTGACGCAGGCCTACCTGTCATGCTGAAGTGACGTCAAACAGTAACAGTTTGCAGTTTCCACTGACTGCTCTATTAGGGAGTATTGATCTATTTTCATGGAATTAAGCTCCATAGTTTGAAATATCCACCTAATATGCTAGCATTGTGCTGGCATAGCACTCCAGCCTATTATGCTTTTAATTATGCTGGCATATTTGACGCAGGCCTACCTGTCATGCTGAAGTGACGTCAAACAGTAACAGTTTGCAGTTTCCACTGACTGCTCTATTAGGGAGTATTGATCTATTTTCATGGAATTAAGCTCCATAGTTTGAAATATCCACCTAATATGCTAGCATTGTGCTGGCATAGCACTCCAGCCTATTATGCTTTTTATTATGCTGGCATATTTGACGCAGGCCTACCTGTCATGCTGAAGTGACGTCAAACAGTAAAAAAAAAGCCAGTAGCCTTAGCTGTTATTGAGTTATGCTTGTCTGAAGGTATGAAAATTCCACTAAAATTAAAAAAAAAAAATTTTTTTGGAAGTGTTTCAGGTCGTACTGAAGGCACCTTTGGGCTTGGTTATATCTAGCCAATACCACACTTGAGATGCCATGAAGGTATTGTGAGGCAGTTTTAGGTGGCCAGATAATCCTATACCTTCATGATCCCTAATATACAGTACTATTGTACTGTATGATATGTGATTGTTCCATTGAAAATTGTCCTCTCAATTGTGCAAAGGGCATACAGTAAATACACACATATAGTAAATGTAATGGAAACATACGTTTTATGTAGCCCTTGTGTTTGGTGATCGGGAAGAGTCTTTCTCTGAGAAGGTTGTGAGGTTCTCAGTAATCTCAAAGCAGATCTGTTTAAAATGAAAAAATAGTTACAAGTACTACTTTACTTTATATATATATGTGACTGGTTCTGGGAAAACCAGTCTTATCGAGATTTGATTTTTCACCAAGAACACAAAGCTAACTATCAAATTTCATAATCTAAATCAGCTATACTTCAGTGATCTGGTTTTGCTGGCTACTTTTCCCAAGCCCTGTGGTGATCCGTACGAGTGGTCTAGCACCTTGATGGAGCTCTGGCCAGCTTGGGTATGGCTTTGTGTGGCTGTACAGCTTTGTGGTGTTGAAGAAAGACCTGTACTGTAAGTGCCCTTTCATTTTAGCCAGTTTTGAGACCTGAATGACTCATAACTTGGCCTAATTCATCCCTACGCCTTCTTCTTTAGTTTTTCAAAACAGTCTCTTGCCTGCCTCCAGCCCCCTCCACCTACCCCTTTTGAAGCTCGCCTGGTAGAATCAACATTTAGTTTAAAAGCTATCTAAAGTGGCAGGAAACTTAAGTGTTGGCTACTTCTACTATGGATGTCTTGAAGGTAAGAAATAGGTGTAAAACGTGTGAAAATTTGGTACATGTAACTTCTACCATTGGCAAGCTACAACACATTGGAAACTTAAAACTGGCAATTCTTGATACTTTTAAATAGGCGATAAGACTGGTTTTCCCAGACTGGGTCACATATATATTTATTACTATACAATGGAAGGAAACAACAGGGAAAGAAGAACTTGACTGTTATATGTAAATACATACATAGTACTGTACATAGTATGTATATTGTGACCAATACTATTAATATTCAAATATGATTTTCCTATTCTTCCTTCCCTAGTCAAAAAATATTGTATAGAAATCCACTTAGTAAAGGTTGACAGGTTCCACTGTACTAGATACACATGTACATACATATAGAGCTCACATTGGGGCACTAGAATTCAGTTTGGATGAGGCTGGAGGTAGTCTGATATTCTTCTCTTGTTCTAGTAACTCCTTCATGATCAACTGAGCTGCTAACTGCTCCCTATAACACAAGCCATACATTATTAGAGGGATGAGTCTACCTCACATTACAGGCAATCACACACATGTATATACAGTGCTATACACCCTACAATTACACGTAATAAATACCTTAGAACCGTCATGAAGTATCCATATTAGAGAGGTCCTTTGGTTTAGGGATGTATATGTATTTCAAATGGTATCAAGGGACCAGTATCAAACTGTCCGGGGTGTTAAGGGATCATAATACGTATATGCAAATCTTACATCTCTGTTATTATACTAACTTCTTACATACGTAGTTACCCATGCAGGGTTCTTGTAAATCTCACCAGTCATATACCCACTAACACATGTAGAAGTCACACAGTTATATTCTTACTGTTGTAGTCTAGCTTTTAACTTCAAGTAAGATGACTCGTATCTTCTCTTAGCAGCACAGTATGCCCTCCATTGCTGTTGGATTAGTGTGGCTGCATGATGACGGACTCTTTCCCGAACTCTTCGCAGCTTAGCAGCTCTGGTCTTTGATATCCACAACTTGTAGCATCTTAAAATCACATGTGCAGCCCACGTGCGAGCAGCAGCTTGCCTTGTCTGATTGCAACATAGAAAGAATACTATAAAGCTAAAGCTACCTTGTACATACGTATGTATATTTACAGTAGTAAGGCTTTACAGAATAAGTGCTAAAGGTCTGTAGGACACCTCTATATACAGACTACAAGACTGTTACAAAATAACTAGCGCACCACACAATATAGGAATCACCATACTGTACATTATAATTATATACCTTTTTCTTATAAGCTCTCCAGCCAGTTTGTATGCATATGGCTGACATGTAAAATTTCCCACCTCCAGAAGGTGCATGATGCTGATTCAGCAGTTCTTCACAAGCAGTCTGGTTATGTAGCATAGCCAGGTCGAGTGGTGTGCACCTGAGTAGGATGAATCTGATAAAATATACAACAGAAGTGCATACACTTAACAAATGGCAAGTACGTACAACAAGTCTCATTGCTGCAATAGTAAAGTAGGGTGAGTAGCTAGGGGCATTAGATAATCTACCGCATTACCACACAGGCACATAAGCCATTATCACAAATACGTACTTACCCTTCCCTGGTGCCATCTCTACTTGTTACAGATGCTCCTTGTTGTAACAACATACTAACACAAGAGCTGTGTCCATTCAGAGCAGCAAGATGGAGTAGGGTGCGGTCATCAGTACCCCTAGTCAGGTCGACTGCTACTCCACTAGCCAATAATACTGACAGTGTATCTGCATGACCATGTATAGCTGCCAAATGAGCAGGACTGAAAAAAGAGAATATGAGATATACTGAGTTTAGTACATGCAACATTTCCATAGAGGAATTTGCTATTAACATCCTATGTGCTAAATAAGGCAAGCACACTCTGACACTGTACAGTACAACTGGTTTCATCTATGCCTAAGCAAATGACTCGAATGAGATATATTACATTCTTGAAGTAGGTGTACCAGTACAATACGAACACCCTGACAGAACACCTTCAAGCTATGTAGTTATGACAGGGCATATACTATAGTACTGACTACATATATACAGTATGTGCCTTCACCTGTTTAATTCCTTCTTCTCCACCAACATCTTGTCAGCACCATGATCAATGAGTAATTGGACCGTCTGAGTATGCCCTCGTGAGGAGGCAAGATGTAAACTAGTCCTGGAAGGGTAATTAATATCATGTGTAATGATGTGTGCTTTACTGTGTACAACCTTAAGGTGTATTCTAGGTACAGAATACTTATCAACATGCTGAACATGTTGCAAGCTTACATTAACATTGTTACACCAATCTACCATGTGGTTTGCATGCAGAACATAAATCTGTTTAAATTTCAAATAGCAAAAACTGCCATTTGGTTCAATTCTCAATAACACATATCTTTCTTCTTCCATCACCTTACAGATCAAAAAATAGCTATAATGAAACCATACATAGAATCCACAAGATGTAATACCATTGACAGATAAGGTGACAGTCTTTGAACCTGTCTATATTCAAAGCATTCATTTCTTTTAATCCTGTCATAAGAGTCTCCAACAAAACTTAAATTCTTAAAACACCAACTACCTATTGGAGATACTGTCAGTTGTTAATACTATGGATTTCAGGAGGGTCCACTTTTCTAGTGAAGTCAAAGTATACAATAAAGAGGAAGATGACTTGAGTAAGTTACTAGAGACAGAGTCAACAACAGGATCACAACAGGATCACAGTGAAGATGGTAGTGAACAGACAGATATTCAAGAAGGACAGAAAGATGACATAAAGACAGTGATACAAAGTGACACTCAGAAAAGAGTAAGGTTTGCCAGTCAAGTTCAGTATCATGAGATCACGTCAGATTATGAAAAACAAACGAAACAGAAATATTTTGCTGGTTCACAATGGAAACAGTACCATGAAGTAAGCAGAGATATAAAGGAGCTGTCAGGACTACATGTACTAGATGATGACAAGGTGTTGGAGGATGCATTAGAATCAATAACAGGAAAACTAGAACAACAAATGAAATACCTCGCCACCTGGTCATTCCAGATGAGCTCCCAAGCAAATTCATCACCAGGATTGGCACATGTCACTATTACAAATACAGATGAAAATGAAGAGGTTACAGGAGACACTGAGCAACCAATTACACAGAAAGGTATTCAGCATATACATCCCTGCAGAACAGTAGATAGAAAGAAACTATTTCAAGAAATGGCAACAACTGATGCACAAAGAGCAGTGCTCTCTGCAACAGAGGCTAACAGCATGGCTCATATAATGGCAGAACATGAAATAGTTCATAAAGAAATGGATACACTTGCACAAGAAGCAGTACAGAACCATTGGTGGGTAGCCAAACAGTTTACTAATGATGACGCAGCAGCTACTCACCTGATACAAAGTATTAAAAGGAAAGCTGAAGATGAGAACAAAAAGTGGTCAGAAGTGGCAAAGAAGGTGGGACAAAACAAAGCAGATGAGTTGAGAGCTCGAGTGGATGAAATTGATAGCAGTGCTTCAAGATGGAGGAAAGAAAGGCAAAAACGATTAGACTTGGCTACAAAACTTATGGCTGCTGTTGATAAAGAGAAATCAATTAAGGTACGAACTCAAATGGTGGGGCAAAGACCAGACCTTTCACGAGAGGTGATAATAGTTGAAGCAGCCAAGATAGTATCTGGTATAAAGAGGATGTTACCACACTATGATGCTGAACAAGTGTTGGATGAACAGCAACATTATCTCACCACTAAAATGAGCCAGCAGCAGGCCAGTGAAGCAATACAAGAAGTCTATAGAACATTAAATGAAGAGAACTACAATCACAATAAAGCCTTGTAACACTTGAATGTAATATAGCAGTAAAGAGGCCTTGTGTAACCAGGTGGTACTGCACAGATTTAATATTGAAGACTACTAATCAGGCACCTTGCATTAATCTGAGACCCTGCATGGTGTTTTACTTTATGCTGTAATGCTGTATACCCCTAACTACTAAATGGAAAATTATTTGGGATTGGCCATAATTTGAGGAAAATACGTAGTCTATTTTTCCCCCATACCAACAGAGACCACTAGCTGTTATGTTCTCCGTTTCATGTTCTATGCATCTGAAGACAAATGGAAATGAAAAAAAATTGCTTCACAGTGGTGCTGTCAGCTAGGGCAGATGGCACAAAGTTGAAGCCTTCTGTAGTTTTTAAGGGTAAAGGTATCAGGTTGAACTCCATAATTACAACCACGGCAAAATCATCGTGTGGATTAATGGACTCCATCCCCAGGTACAGTTACTCTCCTATTACTGGTGTTCATACTGTTTTTTAACACATGGTGGTCTCAAACTACACTGCTAATTTTATGGTACACCCTGTATACTGTGTCAGCTTCACAAGAGTCATCAGCTGCCATTGTACAGCATATTGGTACAACGGATGCCTATCACTGCCTGGCACTTTGGTGGCTAGAATACCATATTATCTATTGCAAATTCCAACTGTAAACATAATCATACCTTATGGAGTGATCATTACTGAGACTATGAACAAACAAACAAACTGAACAACTATTTTAGCTTACTTATAAAATTATGCATTAACAGTGTGGGGGGAAATAATATGCAATGGTGTATAGCTACATGTACTGTATTAGTATAGACACCTGTCTGGATAGACACCTGGCATTTATATTCCACTCGTGAACCAGCTGAAAAATCTTGTTGCTCCTTGTAGCAGCTGCTGTTGACATAGATATGACAAGTCACAGGTTTCAGTAGTTGTAGTAAGCCTTGTTCAACAAATTAAGCTATTGTAATCTCGTACTACTCCTTATATTAGGTAGCGCCCCCTTGACCTTCATTCAGGACATGGCGTTTATTTGAGCCCGGCTTTATATATACAGTATATATGTCCGTACCGTTAGTTAATCATTCCAGTAATACAATGAGAAAAGACCATCTGATATAGGAATGTGTAGAGACATTCAAAGAACTAACAAAACACTTTAACTGTTAATGCAGTGCTAATCACAACTATGCTATACAGTAATTATTGTTTACATGAAGTTCATGAGAATTAACAAGGCAAGTGTAAAATTGCAAGAAGTTTTGTCACCAGCAGCTAGTCTACCAGCAGCTAGTCTACCAGCAGCTAGTCTACCAGCAGCATAACATAACATTGGAACTACAAGATGGCAGAGGCTGCAGCACTAACAGTGATCAGAGAAAAAGACACTGATACACCCAAACAATGGATAACAAGAGCAAAGATTTTATTATCTGTAAGAAAACTGACATCAGACAAGTTAGATATTGAAGATGAAGGCAACCGTGATTTGACGAAAAAAGAGCAGAGCAAGCTGGACTATATGCATGTCAAAGATATCATCAGCAAGTTAAGGCAAAAAGAAAAGGTGCGATCTTTATTTGTGAAAGCACTGGACAAGAAAAGCCCACACTCAAAAAATAAACAAGAGTGTTATGGTTCCCTTATTAGCGATGACCCAGAAGTGATCGTGCTGTGCAGCATGCTGGATGAAGCTCATTTACAAGCTATCATGGACTTGCGCTTGGAGAAGAAACTGCCCAAAACAGATACAGAGCAGCCATCACTTCCATTGGCATTGAAAAAATATTACCGTAAAATATTGGACACCGAGTACAGATTGACATTACTGTATTATCAAAACCATGGACAGGTTGACACCAAAACAATCATGGCTAATCTCGTTGAGGATAGAAAGAAGATATTAGAGTTTATCGGTGGTGAAGAAGTAGCTGATAGGCTTGTCAAGAAGCGTCAAGCTAAGCTACAACAGAGGAAGGAACAGATACAACAATATATAAAACAGTTACAAGGAAAATGTCCCAAAACTGTCTGTTTCCTAGACGAGTTGAATGCAGCAACTAAGGAGACAGTACTAGAAGAGCTGAAGTTAGAAATCAAAGCTGATATTGAAGAAGTTGTGGATGAGAAATACCAGGGACAAATATATGAAAGTCTCCTAAATCAAATAATAGCCAACCAAATAGTCGAAGAATTAGAATGCAGGTTATTGCTACGACCCTCCACTAACATAGAAGAATGGCTGGAGAGCAAATGGAAAGATCTTGTTGAGAGGAAGGGAACACAAAAGGCAACAGAAGTCACAGAGATTGTGCAACGAACACTTAAGGAAGATGACAGCTTGGCAAAAGATTAAAATAATACAATCAAGTAATTATCACATTTGTCTAATTAATGAACTTGATAATTTACTCCATTAACATGTACACTTACCACATTAAACAGGATGTTATGACATATAGCTTGATGATACTAACAGAAATACAGAACTTCTACAATGCCTTCACAATATAGAAAAACATGGGTTTAACCCTTAAACCTGCAAATAACTTTTGGGAAATGCGTGTTTACACAATATGGGCACACATGGGGATGCAAGGTGGGATAACCAAATTTTTATCCTACAAGCATTAACAACACATTGATTAAAAGTCTGTTCACTGGGCTACTAGGAGAAATAAACACTGTAACTACAGCGGCTTACTTGTTATGAAGCAATGAACAACAACAATTCGTGTTTCCGTGTTTTGAAATTCTTGGCCAATATGGCCTGACGGAAATTTTAATGGTGCAGCAAACAGAACTTGTTGCAAGTTGATAGGAGCAACCGACATCTAGTTATGGATCATTTTACAAAGGTATATAACGGGTTTGCATGTTTACTTACTGAATTTACACGGATAGTTTTTGGCCTCACTGTTTAGTGTTAGGGAAAACCCTTGGTTATCATTTTAATCCTTGTTACATTACAAGTAGAATGATGTAAATTGCATAGAGTTACAGTGCTTTGTGCAAGGCATACATATTTGAGCCAGTTTTCTGGATTATATGCGGGTTTTAAAGGTTGAAAACTTTTAGAACATAAAATAAAATTAAATACAGACAGGAAAGGATTATTGAAAAATCTTTTCAAACTACTAGTTCACTGGTTAGTTAACTTAATGCCTTGTGAATTGGCTACACTGTTGAGCATTTAATACAAGCAACACACATGGGTAGATAACACACAAGTGCACAATCAAAGGCAGCTCTTAAGTTCTTGTAGGGATACACCACAAAGGGGTACAAAGGTTTTTCCTTTACTTTGTGTCTATTGTAGTAATACTTCACAGAATTTGACAGTTTGGCGGCTCACATCTCTTTGAGCTTGCCATCTCATGAATCTAAAGTGCCCACCTCACCAAGCAACAGACTTAATATTTGACACTTAACCTGCACTTAGGTACAATAGACACTACAACTTAGCATGGAACAAATGGAAGAAGATGATGTATGGAAAGAGATAGTCAGGAGATGGTATAAGAAGAAAGAGGAACACTCAAATGCCATCAGAAAGTTAGCAGCCAGAAAGGATGATCTAAAATCTTGTTTAAAAGAACTACAGACAAAGATGTCCACTTCAGGCTACAATATAGCAATAACCAAACCACAACACATTCCCAGCAAATACCAGAATACACCACTACCAGCTACAAGCACATCCACAAAGGCAGCAGCATCAAGAGAAAAAAGATTCACAGCGTCTTTCAAGAGAATATTGGCCTACACAATTGATCAAGTAGAGATATTCTTCAGAGATGATCTCAAGAGTGATGACGTGTCACTTTTGCTTGACAGAATAGACTATCTGGAAATGAGGTTGACACACTTACTACAAGCATTTCAAGATGACTAAACTTGCTAAGTAGTTCATTACTTGATTCATAATCAGCTGTTCTTGAATATAACACATACACTGCATTACACTACAAACACTACAGATAATCAGCAAACGTCTCATTAGGCATATTGTACATCTGTAATACAGTAGAGTCTTCAAGATGGTGCTAGACCCATGTACATGGTGTCATAGCAGCCAGTAAGTGAAAGTAAAATTCGTACGAACAGTTTATCATTATTATTATACCTTTACAGTGACCAGTACGATACAGACAAACAGTACGATACAGACATACAGTATTGCTGTATTCAGGGTTCCACATGCGTATTTCTGGTGTAAACTTTTCTAACCCACAGCATGCCACAAATTTGGTCACAAAAGCATCATGTTTTATTTATTCCTGATACATCTCAATGCAAGAAGAGGCATAATTGTATATTGCCAAATGTTGTGCCAAATATCATTGGAAGTGCCTAGGCCTGCTGAAAAAAAATGGTGGTAATTTCAGCTTCTTAGGCCTTGGACAAAGGAGTTATGGGTCCGTTTATAATAAAGGGCACACATTGAGAGTGTTTTTGGCAATATAGCTTGGATAATAAAGGGTTAATAGAAAATGTGGGGCTAGATTGTCAAGATGTCACATTTAGGAATATTGTACATGACTACATTTACAAGAACATTATCAACTAACTCATCTGAGTCAGTCAGGTAATCAACTGTAGCTCCCTTGCTGAGTAGCAACCCCACAACATCACTGTGTCCATAGTAACTAGCATGATGTAATGGTGTGTAGCTATAGTTACTACAACAGTTCACCTAATAGCACACACGGGATATAATTTCATACCAATTATCATCAACATCACTTACTATTGCTCCATTATCCAGGAACACTTCACATAACTCCTTACTACCAACTCGAGCTGCTACGTGGATGGGTTGCAATCCTACAATCCAATCTGATTGGCTAGTTTGAACATGGGAACTGTCTGATTGGTCTAAATGAACATCCACACCCTTTTCTACCAGTTGTTTGGCCAGTTCAGTTCGGAGAAATGCAGCAGCCCAAAGTAACACTGAGAAGCACATGTCATCAACTGCACTGACATCAACACCCTGTACAATAGACAGTCTAGTGTTATATCCTCTGTATAACTGGAAATTAGACCCCTGTATCTATATTGCATGTTTATATAGAACCATCTTCCAACATACAGTACACTAAGAGCCAGTTTGCCTTGTTGGGTCCAAAGAAATGAAATAGCAGAGTTATTTAATGTCTAGTAGAGCACAATAACTATTCTGTGTATGTACAGTAAAATAACACAGAAGTGACAGAAATATCAATGGAGAACCATCTTTACAGCAAGCAAAGCAAAGCAAAAAAAAAATAATAATAATAGCAGAGGATGGTTTCGATCCATCGACCTCTGGGTTATGGGCCCAGCACGCTCCCACTGCGCCACTCTGCTACTGTTATGAAACAGTACAGTATATAACAGTTAAATACGTAGATTTATCCTAACAACAAGAAATGTTTTACAATGCCATTCAATGCTCAGACCAGATAGCTCTACAAAATATCAATATGCCACAGACACTAGTGACAATAGAGCAGTACACTGGTCCAATAATTAATTATTTTATATTATTTAACTTTAGCTGTACAGTAAATTTGACTAATTTTCATCCGTCAACCTGCTCCACATGCTGATTCACCAAACTTAAGTTGTGTCAAAGTTTTGTTGTTTATGGTATAGCATAGAGCATAGTGTACCTTGCTGACTAGCAGATCTATGACATCACTGTTGCCATGGGTAACAGCATAGTGCAGTAATGTAAGGCCAGCATCATCACAAGACACAACAAGATGATGTGTATCCTTGTGTTCCATTAAGAACCTAACACATGTAACCTGAGTGAAGAGTAGCATACATTGTTAATAACATCGTTGTATAGTACAATGCAGGTTTTTGCCATTGAATTTGTCACCTTTGCAGTGTATGTAGTAGGGCTGGGACGAATATTGAAATTTACCTTCGAATATTTGCTAACAAAATGTTCGAACATTCGAAGCTTTGGTGTTAGCTTTCAAGTTACAGGTCTTCTTGTATTTACGCACATCCTTCTAAAGTTTTACCTTTCTAAACCTATTTAATAAGTTTGTAAACATTTGGAAAGTGCATAGCAGCAGTACTGAATGACGCGATCGATCAATTTCAAATGGGCGTGTCCGCTATACTGTAATCAGGCATAGGTAAACGCCAAGTAATGGCTAAAGCACATATTCCATGCATTATCTATCACTTTATACGGTGTTTTAAGGCTGCAACTATGGTGAAATTGACAAACATCCTGACTGCCTGGCAGACTCCTGTAAGCGTTCAAGTGTTAATCAGATGGCTGCAGGTTCAATTTAAACAGGCTGTAGGACCAGGTGTCCTACAGACCTTTGAAGACTTGTGCTGTAAAGCCTTAATCAATAAATTACCGAATTTAATACAAATTCTATTGCAAAATAATTGACGATTCTATCACAAACAGGACAAAGTCATGAATTCAATAGCAAAAACCTGTAAAACCAGGGACCTCCATTATATGTACCAGTTACAAAAGTGTAGTGTACTCTTCTAATAAATCATACACACGCACTCTAATATGTGACACATACCCAACAGCAAATACTCTAATAGAACAGCTACTCCTGACGTTCAGATTAACTTACTTGAGCTTGAAAATAACTGAAGTCCTACTATATGTATATAACACCAGGCCATCACAATAGAGTAACCATGCCACATACATACACATATGATACATGTAGATGACACCCTGTTATCTTCTGATTGTTCTATTAGAGTAATTATCAGTGTTTTACAGAACATGTTTACATTACAGTGAAATGTCACATTGTGACCACCTTATAATCTACTCTTATTACATACGTTAGCTGTCAATACATTTAATCCCTTATTATAGAACTTTGCGTGGGCGAGATCAAAGGGAAAAGTGTACTGTAAATTTCATAAAGGACACTTTCAGCCGACCAACAGTGCTTCATCAACCACAAAGAGTGCTTTATTCGTTCAATAAAGCACTCTTTGTGGGCAATAAAGTACAGTTGCCCACATGCTCTAGTGCAGGCTAATAGCCTGCGGGGCTCAAGCCAGTACGACTAATCACCCAAGCCGGTGAAGGCTGATAGCATCGCCGCGTTGAGTGATCAATCACCCTAGCCAATATGAGTTCTACCACTGGATTGCTTTTATAGACATACCTAAATGCTTTGATAATGGGTAACGTTGCTGTTACGTTTATTAATGTAAACGGACAAGTCCTGGAGATATCATGGAAATATTTCACCATGTGACTCACAATAGAATCGATTGTGGATTGCAAGCAAAACCTGCCAAAATACGAAATGAACGTCTACCATGCCAAACTATGGTGAAATACACATGAGTTACTTTGTTAAACTATTTTGTGTGCGTTCAGGCTGCTAATAATCCGTGCAACGTGTTTTAAATACGAGTCTTAGGGTATGGTGAAGCTACACGACTAGAAATCATTTAAAGCATAGCCTTGCTCGTGTTTTATTTTTCATATAGCACTCGCAGCTATGTTTTAACATATACGTAAAGCCTTCAAACTGTTAGCGATTTCATTTGATGCAGTAAGTTATGGCAAACATTTAGGTGAAGAAATTGTAAACATATTCTTAACATTAGCACATCATTATTCTAGTACAAACACTTTCAGGAGACAACACATGAGAAAAGGGAAACATGGCAGACAATAAGCCCACGGCTCCCATTTAACTTAACGACATTATGATATTATTACCATCTCAACAATGTCGTTGATCTGAATCCTATGAATAAACCACTAAATTGGGGGTTCATTGTGTAAAAGTCAAAGTTGTGTGCATAATCAAATGTACTAATTGTGGGTGTGGCAGCAATGATGGTAGGGATTTCCCTTGAACACTTACATCAGATGACATCACTGCCCAGTGCAGACAGGTCATCCGGGACTTGTCCCGCAAACACACATCTGCTCCTCTCTTCATTAGCAACTGTAAGACATCCACCGACCCCTACACAATAACCCCATGTGACAGGGGACAACAGGCACTGTATATATACATACTGAAAACAACATTATTTCTAACAAGTAGCAAAATGTAAAACTAAAAGTTTAAGTAGACTAGTAAGAATCAGGTACTGTATGTTTTATTAGAGCAGTTAGCATTGACTGTATTTCGCTACTTGTTATAGGTGACTGGCTGTGATAACTCTTTGTGTTTGCTCATTCTTTGATTTCTTCTCTGGTAACTGAGGAGTGGAATGGCACTTAAGTAATCATGTAGTCCAGGATTAATGGACATATGGCTCCTACGAACACCGTGTTTCACTGTTTACTGAAGTGATTTTTAAAGTAATAAAACACTCATAAATTTTATGCAGCACATGTTTAATTTACCCAGAGAAAAATTTAAGAATTTTTCGAAGATGGCGGGTTTTCACTAAGCTGGTCAATACATGTAGAATGTGTTTGTATGTTACATTACTTACAGTAGCTGCAGCATGATGTAGAGCAGTCCTTCCCCAGTGATCTGTTAGTGATAACGGTAGAGCAGAGTATGAGGTGACCACCTTAACACACTTGACAACCTGAAGTAGGTGGTGAAATATGCAGTAAGACACTCTTCAATGATGGAATCCGTGGTTATTCAACTACCTCTATAACCTTACTGGGACCCTTGAGAAAATCTGAGGCTTACAAATCGATCACTTCACATGATACCACATAACAATATAAAAAGTACACACAATAAACAGACAATTGAAAGTGTTAGTGAAACAACTCCTAATGATTGTGTACACCAGACCATGTGTGTACACAACAGATTAGTATTAGTGACAACAAACATCATGTACAGTATCCAGGTGGTGTTGGTCACCAGCATGTGTGACAGAGTCAACACAGTGATATTGGGCTTTACATTGCTGTGCGTGTGTGCGTGCATGCGTGTGTGTGTGTGTACCATCTGTAACGTTGCATGTGTACGCATGCATGATGTAGTGTGTTAGTTGTGTGTGTGTGTGTGCAGTGCACCACGTGTGTGTGGTGTGCATTTAATTTTCACCAGTGTACAAACTATCCTTATTCAATGCGTCCATGAGCTCCATTGTTGAGCCTGAGCAGGGTGTCAAGAATATCCTTTTCAGAAGTAAAATATTGAGCCTCACTTGTGATTACTGTCAGGCTGTCACATGTATCACATACATATATATCATTAGACCCAAAGTTTGCAAAATTTGTTTTCAGTACTTTTAAACAAAATACTGTAGTTTAAATTCCCCAAGTGTACCAACACACAAAATCATGTGCTCCCAACAGAATCACCACAACTTATCATCAGTGACATCATCAGTCACACACACTAACACATTCCATACAAGGGCAAATAGAAATCAAAACTTCCACTTCCTTATTAAGAAGTTTAACATGCACATATAGACCTCAAAACATCAATTAGGTCCCTCCCTAAACTATTAGTTAGTGTGGGAAGCATTTCTACTCACAAGTTTCTGAAGCAGAAAATTTAAATATACATACTTACCAAAATACATTACAAAACATTACTGAAGCAATAGTGCTATACCTTACTCCAGGCAGCATAATGTAGCACTGATAGCCCCTGGGCATCAACATGTTGAATCAAGCTATGTGATTGGATGTATCGTAGCAACACTTTCAAACAGTCAGCCCCACCCATCAGGGCTGCTAGCATCAGAGGGCTTACACCAGTGGGTGGGTGCTGCACTAGTACCACTCCCTCTGTGGTGGTGGCCTACAATTAGGAACATATTAGTCTCAAATTAAAGCACATGTGACTACATTTACAACACTGAATTAATGTTGTAGACCAAGCAACAAAATTTGAACATGCCACACAACAAAGTATACAGCCTGGAGCACTATTACCGTGATTGTGTATATTGCATTTGAATTAGCTGGCATTGGTAACCATATACACACATATACACTATACAAACTGCCCATAACAATCACATGTAGTATAATTGAGTGACACTTGAACACATGACTTGTAGTGGAATGTTAAACTATTATACTTTGTTAATCTGACCAGACTAATATCTTATTTAAAGCATGATGAAGCCATATGACTTGTGTCACACACAGAAATTAATATAGCAACCATGAGTGGAAACAAAGTCATGTATTGTCAGACCACGAGAAACGATTAGTAAAATTGAATTTGTGCACATAAGAATACACCAGTATGCACTACAGTGTGTATATGATAGAACTGTGGAACTGGACAGAATACCATAACCAGTTACCGTCAGTTATCTGAATAAAATAAGATTTCCTGTAATATTTATACTGTATCTATATATATCCTTAAAATACGCAGTTTGTTAGTATAGTTTGACAGATATTGTACGTACTGTAGTTATTATACTGTAGTGCCCAAAGTAATAGGCAATAGCAGAATCCTACCACAAGTATGATATCAATGTTAAAGCAAAGCTAATATCTTACGAGATCAGTTATTCGGTTATGCAAAAAATACTGAATGACTAGTCCACTTAATCAGTTTACATTTTATAGCACTACATGTACATGTACTGATGTGTGTATGTGCACACTAAGATGAGCGTTAACTGGTAGAAATTTAGACATGAACTTTGTTCCCTATTAAAGTTCAGAGTTGGTAAGAAGCCTGCCAAACAGCGCATGACTGTGCACACACGCACTCACACACGCACATGCACACACACAGCATAAGAATTTGGCACATGGTTATACCTACTTGGTGGAACACTAGAGTCCACCAGTGCACTATGAAGGCACAAGATTCAGTGTGGACAATTCCACCTGCTAGTACCCCACAGGAGGCTGTACCATGTCTCACTGGTGAATGTGAAGAGTCTGCCCATGGAAAAATTCCCAGTCCCTGTTAATACATACTACATCATGCATGCACTCAAACACACACACAGACGCACACAGACACAGACACAGACACACAGACACACACACAGAGACACACACACACAGACACACACAGACACAGAGAGACACACACACACACACCTGATGTTGACAAAAACTCGACACAATCTCAGCTCCTTGCATTACTCCATAATGCAATGAAGTAAACCCCTATAGGAATGTATGAGTGAAATACATGTGTGACCCGCTGAGCAAAAACCTGACTTGCTTGCATAATTCTGTTTTAGAGATTAATACCATTGAAATACATTAGGTAAATGTGCGTGCTACATTAATAATTTTACGTAACATTTTAATCACTTCAGTAAACAGTGAAGGAAGACTCGAATCGAATAATCTGATATAGCAGTGGATTCGCCTCTTAATGGAGAGAAGGAATATCTTTGTTTTGTTTCTGTACCATGGAGCAAACGTGAGTTACGTGTGTTTGTTTACGTTGCGGTAAAACGTAACTTTATTGTTGCCTTTTTTAAGCTTGAACAGCCTGATAGCATGGATGTAATTAAGTCGAAAATTATACCTTGATGAATGCCCCAGTTCAAGGTGAATAGAATGGCACAAGTCCCAACTCTGTAACCCATTGCACTCGATAGTTATGATTGATTAATGAGTGCCTGTAATTTTTTTCTGTACAATCACTGTACAAATCCTCTTGCTGTCTATTGCTATAACTCCAAAACCACTTACCAGAAATGGCTGAAACTTTAACAGTTTTTTCCCCTCTAGACAACAAAGATGTCATAAAATGAAATCCAAGAAAAATTCTAACAAGTCAGGTTTTCACTCAGCAAGTCACATATATACAAAGTACACACCCCCTTCTGATTTCTTGTACAACACATGACCTTTCAGTGATTCAGTGATTATTGATTCAGCACACAAATTGTTACTAAATTAGAACAATTTCTTGCATAGGATCAAAACTATGACACGAAAACAAGTATAGCTAGCAATATGCCATCATGTAATGAACAAAACTGAAACCATTGGAGTGCTGCATGGGTACATGGCTTTATCCAGGACTGTGATAAAAAGTCACCTAGCTTGTTTCAGTAAATTAGTATGTTTGTACACAATCATTAATGGTAGCTTAACCATGCTGTTTAGCCAGTGCAAGGGTGTTCTTTGTGATACATACGTACATACCTACTAATGCATACATGTAATGGAACTGCATAATGTGGACACCCTAAATTGGGGCCAAACAATAACCCCCTGATTATCAACGAGTTCCACTATAAGTGAATTTGATTACAAAGGACAACAAGGGTTAACCCCAACATTATTAATTCATGATGGACAGCCTTATAACAACTGTACCTGATTGTCTCTCTTATTCACATCAGCATTCTTCTTCACTAGATGTTTCACACTAGTCTTCACTCCTCCAATTGATGCCCAGTGTAGGGCTGTATACCCTGTAGTGGTGATATGGTGAATAGCACTATGAACCACGCTGTAGGAGTATGGTTAGCATGGGTATGAAGCAAATAATGCAACCATGCATGATTATGTCATGTCAATATGGTAAAGAAAAATAACCTCCTTTAGTACCCATCCATCATTTTAACACTAGTATATATAGTTACACATAGAAATTCACAGGACTATCAGGAAAACCACAGGCCTTGTACAAAATAATATTTCACTATAAATATAATCAAACACAGGATGAGGTTGACATGTATTCATTACATGAATTTTGAGAAAAACATTAATTTCTGGCCACACACTATATCAGCTATGTAAGTATAACTATCCAAGATTTAGTACCAGTGTCTTTATCTTGCCAGTTAACATCTGCTCCAGTAATGATTAACATCTCCATACATGCAACACTGCCACTGAGTGCAGCAAGACTAAGTGGTGACATGTTCACCCCACCCCCTGGGGGGTGAGGAAGACACATGTTCAAATCATCTGGCTTATCAGGTGAAGTCAACACTGTCCGAAGTGCCTCTTGGTTGCCAGTAATGGCAGCATGATAGAGATGTTCTTCTAATCCATTCTATAATAGTGAGTTTATGTACATGTTAAAATGATTATAAAAGTATCCAAGACCGTGCACCCTTAAAATGAGGACAACCCTCTAACAAGGCCACGTTGCTGTTGTCCCAGTAATACATACATTTAAGGGAGGTTGTATGTTCATGCAAACAACACAGACAAACTCACCTGCCCTACTTGTGAAGATCGCACAATGACCAACTTTGAGCTGCTAGCCTTAGCTCTACCAAGTGACTTCACAATAGAGTAAGTCATTCAATACATAATACTGTTATTGCTTACCGAAGTAGACCGCTGTTTTGTTGTGGCTGAACTAGGCTCAACAGCAAATAGTTCATTGTTCAACAATGTGGACGTCTTGTCAGATGCAGGGGCAGTGACTGTCTGAAGGTATTCCAAAACACCCAACCCAACTGGTTTGGTGACTGTCAATGTACACTCTGAGCCACAATGCCCACCCTAGGAATTCCAAACATGTTAACAATTGAATGACAAGGAGTGTCACTTGTAAAATGATACACTTTAATAACCCATCTCCTATTTTACACTGTGGCGGTGTATGTAATTGGTTAATTCAAACATTCAAATCACTAATAAAAACATGGGACACAATGATGTAGTACGCCCTTGCATGCCTTGTGAGGCCATAATCTCATTAACAACGAAGTATATAATTCACCTGGTTTAGGACGTGTCGTAAACAGCTTAGAGGATAGTCAAAGTAGTGGATTTCTTCGGGCGACGAAAGAAAAGCGAATTTCTTGTTTCTGTCCAACCGCGCCTCCTGCATTACAAGGGAAGTCCTACAATGTTAATTGTATCACGTTTCTATGGTTACCTTGACCAAGACACCATAAAAGGCTCTCAGGATTCAGCAGCTGCAGCAGTAGTTGGCGCGTCGCGTCAAAATGAAGTTGGAACTTTTTGTTATCAGTTTTTTGTCTACTGTACCTGGTCTACTGGCCCGTATTGATGGCGCACCTGCCGACGCATGTAGCGATTTAATGCCTCAACATGGAGCAAATAGCCGGCCAACCAATAATGGCTACTTCATAATATCAGATGCCGTGAATAGCTACAATCCTGGACAGCAGTATTTAGGTAAGTCAGTTAGCTGTGGAAAGTTACGGTATTACTCGGCGCTCGCAAAGCGACATTTTTTTTTGTGGCACGGTGTGTTTGCATCATATGTGGTGTTAATGCAATTGAGGCTTCACCACTAATAAACAGCTGTATTATTAATTTTAGTGCAGCTCATAGCTGAATCAGTACCATTTCGAGGCTTCTTCATACAAGCTAGAGCAGAGAGCAATCAGGGTTCTACAGCCTCCATTGTTGGAGTATGGACTCCACTCAACACTACAATGACCAGAACAGCTACATGTAATGGAGTGGATGGGGTGAGTTATTTACACACACTGGCACACTACACAAATGCATGCTCTGTACCAGTTAGAGCAGTATCACAGTGTAGCCTTACTAACGAATAATACTGTTATTAATTTATCAATCAGTAAGGTAAACGTAATTCACTTGCCTAAATTTTGAATGCTAGTGATATAGTGATACATGACTTCAGTAGCCATTGAGAACCCAATTCATGTCTATGGTGTCCTGTTCAATTCAAAACTTAAATAAACTGTCAGGAGAGATGACATGATTCTTTGTTATAAATTTGTTAGGAAAATATACTATGAAAGCCAGCTAAATATCCTCTTGCACTGTTAGCAGATCACCTGACCATGTCAAGGTCCAGGGCCTAGCAGTGGTCAAGTACATGTTTTACATGCAGAACTGTGTTATAAAACTTTAAATTAAAATTTCTTCCTTGATTGATTAAAAGTTGATTCTCAAACATCAGCACTACTTGTCTTTGTAGCGTACATTTTGTGATATCAAAATCATTTACAGAACATGATGAGGGGATTACATCCCTTCATTCTTGTGTAGTGAGAACAGGCCAGCAGTACTGCATGTGTTATAGGCTAAAATAATGAGGGATTAATTTCTTAGACGTGTCGTGTCAATACATGTGTTGGGTAACAAGTGGGGGTGTTGTGAAGAAAAAGAATACAGATGGATGGATGGACAGATTTTACTTTATATATGGAAGATGACCTTGGAAACTGGTTCCCCTTTAAAATTCAATCTTGTACCGTCATATATTCAGTGCTTGAAATACTGGTCAGAAATCTGACCAAAATGGTGTACATCCAAGCATGTTCCATTTTGGTCAGAAATGATGGCAATCAATACACACTCACTATTGGTAGAAAATTCACTCAGGCAAGATGTATATCATCACATACTTGACAAAGTGTTAAGGTTAAAAATATCAAAAAAGATAGTTTTGTTCATACACTATAGCTGTGTCCTGGCATTTTTGTCTGCTTGTATTTCAATCACTACATGGTACACATGTAGTAAGTATGCTTCAATCACCCCTCGTTGTATCTCTAAAGTAAACACGTATACCATTTCCACCCTAGGACGCTGTAACACATTCATCTGCTGTTGATAAACAATCACAATTCTTCATGTGGAGAGCTCCAAACAATGATGTGGGCAGGATTCATTTCATGTAAGAACATGACAGAACTACTTACACATACTGTACACATGTTTGCACAACATACAAAGCAAACAATCAAAGTACGTGTATTGTACACCTCCATAAGCATGACCATCTACATGTATATGCCACCAAAGATGTCTTAGTTTGGCAGCTAACCTGAAAACATGGATACCTTTAAACCCCAAAAGGCCCTTTAGCCTTATTACAACTTCACAATATTCAGTAACCATATAGTTTCTTAGATATTATTATCAAACGGTACGGTCGTACCATTTAAGTAGGAATCCATGTGAAATTTTTGCGCACCGCCCAAAATCCTACCTTTAAAAATCATCCTAGAGATATCTTATGAGACAAAAATCACCTTTACGGAATAGTACTAGTCCATATAATACATAAAACAGCATTAAATACAACAAAACGCTTACAGGTGGCCAGATACAGAATTTTAAAAATCACCAAAACTTTGAATTTTAGCCTGACTGCCTGACCACAGTTGCAAGCCTAGAGGCCAAACGAAGCAGTGCACGGCCACCATTTTACGCAACAATAACAAACTCACCAGTGGGATGTGCCTTTTGGGGTTCCGACGAGTGTGTGCCCTCTGCTCCTTGTCTTTTATCTTCAATCAGGCTGCTTGTCCTTTTCTTCATCCAACGAAACCATATTGAGGCGTTGATTTTCTGTATCAACACTTTCTTTAAGCAGCGTAATAGACGCCACAAGATTATTTAAGGCGCTTAGACTATGCTACTGTACAGAGGAATAGATTATATTCCTTGCTGATTCTATGACGGAGGGTACTGTACAGAGGTACTGGTACTAGACAGTTTCATGATAGCTCACAAGATCACGCCCATTCTTTATTCTATGCATTATCGATCTATCGATTGAAACCATGATGACACACCCCTTTTGCACTAGCTGTATTTCAGTGACCACACACCTTCAATTTGGAAGGCTGACTCGACATACTCTATAATCGATTGAAACCACACACCCTTTTGGGCAAGCGCACATCTTGCAGGCTGCCTCGAGATACTCTAACACAGCAGTCACCCTAATAGAACAGTCACATGTTTATTGCTAGCTGTATGCCTTAACAAAAAATAAAGCTAAACAAACTAGTATATTAAAAATTATAAATTTAAAATAAAGTAGGAATCCAAGCGATAAAAAGTAGTGAAACAAGAGAAGAATGATGGTAGCTATTACAGCATAGCTCGGTGGGAAATTCCTACTTTGGCATTGAACACAAAATAATGGCTATATTATGCCAAAGTAGGGATTTTCCACCGACCTATGCTGTAATAGCTACCATCGTTCTTCTCTTGTTTCACTACTTTTTATCGCTTGGATTCCTACTTTATTTTTAAATTTATAATTTTTAATATACTAGTGTACTATATAATATACCTTTATTTTGTTACTTTTAGAACTATATGTTTCAATACTTGAAGTGCTCGCAAGCACAAATCTTGATCAAGTTCTTCAAAGTATACAACGGTGTATTGCATTTGTGTACTGTATTTATCCGTATAAAAGCCTGGGAATTTACCATAAAGTGATTTTAGACTTAGCACTTAAACAAGTCTAAAGTGTACGTATCAGGCCCAGGTGGTTTATTTCTTAGAGCACACAAAGGTGAAGAATGATTGTAGACAGGGTGGTGCTGAAATATTCACTTGCAACAATTCATCCAGTATATAGACTCTTGTATAGCACATCTAGCCAAAGTGTTTAGCACCTGGGATTTAAACAGACCCAAACATGTATTTGGGATGATGTATTTGAGCCCACCTTTAATATGGATATAGTATAGCCATACATGTTACTATTTCGTTTGTTTTATTGTACTGTAGCTATTCAATTGCTCGGTCCTTTAGTAACATTTTTGTCAGACTAAACGCCACCGAAGAGAGGGTAAGAGATGGGTTCATGTATGCTGTTGAGTAGTTTTATTTTGTGTCTTTTTACAGCCTACTGGTACTATTGCACCACCAGCTCAACCAGTGAGTCTTGTATCACATAAGCAGTTAAATATGTTACATTTTTGTCATGACAGTCATAAGGGATAATGTTCTTTCTATTTGAGAAGCAACAAAAATTCCAGTTAACCTAATACTTACCAAAAATCATTGTTGAGAGTATAGCTGTGTACTTTGTTACATCCTAAACTGAGCCAAACCGTCTCATTTGTTTCATCAGTAATTTAATCCTTCAAGTTTGAAGTACATCATTTGTCAAAAACCAGAACTAGTGCTCTGGATCTGAAGCCATGGGGTACGGAGGCCATTATGTGTTCATTTTGAGCCCAATTACTTTATCAAAGACCATGGACTTTGGTCCTAAAGTTCAGATATTGAGTTCTTGACCCGTTCTCTTCACCACAGCCAGTTAATGCAGTGTTCCCTAATTCATACGGTCAACCAGAGGATTGTGAACAGGATGAGTGTGAATTCTATGTGGAGTGGAGAAACAATGACAGATTTATAGACTTCAGGATGGAAGGAGATGCAATTGGTTGGATTGCCCTGGGACTATCTGGAGCTAACACTCCTCTGAATATGGTGTGTGTATTGTAACATTGTTCTCTATGGTATAATATAATAAAAAGTTTCAAATTTAGCTCATTGGAAACTTTTGGCAATAGAATTTTATAGGTATTTGCCTACTACTTTTTAAATGATTTAATTGTAGCTATTTTTTTTAACATAGTCAGCAAGGTTCTCTTATGGTGGACTGTGTTTCATGTATACTGTGATGTACATATTTACTGCCAATTTTCCATAGACTGGTCGTGTGTTCAGTGATATACTGATGTGTCAGGCAGAGACTACAGTAACAGGAAGTGTAGCTAATGTCAAGGATCTGAATCTTGCTGGCGGTTCAGTCACTCCAATGTTTGACAGTAATATGGTAAGCTACGGTGTATTAACATGTACCCTGTGTGTGGTGTGCATGCAGATGTGTTGATAACAGTGTGAGTGTTCTGTTAGAGTAATTGAGTGGTGTTTTGCACATGCACTCATGAGCTCTTCATGAATGTTACTCATGTACTTGCCATTATGAATCACCATTGTGGTACTGTGAGGCTGTTTGGTTACTACTTATTGAATGAAGGTGGCTGCTTGTGGCCTTATAGGGTGCTTCTGCTGTGAAACGTAAACACCATGACTCTGAAATCATTTGTGTGAAATAGACTTGTTTTCATGAGTTGGACAAACATCATGATTGTTAATTTATTGTTAAAGGTGTGTGACAATTGAGACTTTGTGAAGGTTTATATCTCAAAAGTGTTACAAGCCATTACAAACATTCTGCTAATTCTGATCAAAAAAATAATTGAAGTGCATAGTAGAAGTATTAGTTAGAATATGGAGGAGTACTGTAATGTATGTTTCAGGCATACAGAAGTTGCTATTTAATTATGATCGACTGCTCTATTAGAGTGTTTTGTGTACATTGTACACAGCTCTCTATATATACTATATTGGTGTACGAGTTTTATTTATTTGAGTGATTTGCTTATCTGAACAATTCCTGTGACCAGTGGGGTTTGGTAACTAAGAGTGTACTTCACAAAGATGGCTTTACTAGAGAGATGGCCTGCTTAGCATGCCATTAAGTACTTTGTCACAAAATGGATCATGTGATCATTATTAATATATTATAATTCATTTTGCAGAATGGAACAGAATTCACTAGTGGGGAAATTGTTGATGGTCGGATCTTCTGCAAGTGAGTGGAGACTCATATATATACAAATTGCAAATTTCATTTATAATATCAATCTTCTCTCCAGCTTCAGTCGTGTTGAGTTTGTACTATTGGAACAAGAGGGTGAAGATGTTTCATTTAGTGATAACAACTTTTTATTCTTCTTGTCTGGAGATGACACTGGCAAGTTCTATATTTACTATATATATACAGTTGTTTGTATTGTGTGTCATTGATCATTGGTTACCTTCGTTTATTTTAACAGTTTAATCTAGAAAACTGGATTTGAAATAAAACAAATTAAAAAGGTACAAAACTTTTGCAAATTTACATGTCTGGTTTTAAACAGGCATAATATTGGCAAAAGTTAGTATTTATTGATTTGTTATAAAATTGCAGTCAATAATTTGTTAACAATGCTCTCACTGAAAAATTGGCGGTGCACCGCTGTACATGGCATAAGCTGACAGGAGGATGAAGCATGCATGCTGTATAATCCTTCTTGTTAATCTTAGGGAATCAGTTACTGCATGTATCTGACCATGTTGCCACGTGGGTGTCATGTACAGTACATTGCATGTACATACATGTGTGGTGTGTATACCAATGTGCCTATAGTGTGCCTTGTGTTTCCTCAGGTGTGGCAGCTGATATACCAGGAGATTTTAACATTTCAGCAAGTAATGTCACCTTCAGTGATGCTATGAATTTGGAGAATCCACTTTTGGGTGATGTTGAGTTTAATGCTGAGGTATGTGTGGCATGTCTTAATTTACACAGACCTAACACACACACACACACACACACACACTACACACACACACTACACACACACACCACACACACACACCACACACACACACAACACACACACACAACACACACACACACACACACACACAACACCCACACACATACACACACTACTAACACTGCACGCATAACTCACAATTAGATCACACATGTAGATACGTACAAATATTAAAAATCCACACATATACTCTACTCATGTGTTGTATAGCCTAGAACTCTTCCTGGAGAAGGAAGCTTTCCAACAAGTGGATGTAATCCTGACAGTTGTGACTTCTACTTCAGATGGGGAGTCAACCCCAGCAATCTTGCTTACCTGACTTTCTACATCAATGCCGATGTGTCTAGAGGATGGGCAGCAATTGGAGTGTCACCTGATAGGAGAATGGTAAGTGTTAAGTTATTTGTACAGTCAGGATCACCGGGGGGGGGGGATTTTGCCCCGGGCCCCAGCTTGAAAGGGGCCCCTTGATTACCTGTTGAAAAGATCAATATACTCTAATAGAGCAGTCAAGATCTAAATACTGAAATACAGCAGTTACTGTATTCTTCAGAGGAGCAGTGTAGCAAGCTATGTATGTATTTAGATATAGTTGGTGAGGGGCAGCTAATGTTATTGTCGGCACGTAATGGCCTTTTTTTTTTCTTTGGTCTTTTACTTACAGCTAGGCTGAAGTTGTGATTCACAGTGGAACCCTCCTTGCCCCTGGACCCCTTAATTTCTCTGGGCAGCCCTGTGTACAGTCTTGTAATGTAGACTGTTATACTGCACAGAACTCTAACCTGTTAAATAGGATAATATATGTCAAGAGTATATAATGGGGATTATAGCTAAATCATTTTATCATACAGTACGATAGTACTGTATGTTAGGGGCATTGAAGGTGTGGGGGCGATCCATGATATAATATAACCCAAAAACCTGCCACGATTTTTCCTCACAACGACATGACAGTATTGGTTGGGTAAAACCAAGCCCAAAAGTGTCTTCAGATCGACCCAAAACGTTTGCGTCAAGTTGCTACAGAATTTAGAAAAAAATTATTCAACAGAATTTTCTACTGCCTGCCTGCCTGATGCCTTCAGTCAAGCGTAGTGGAAAAGTGGCTACAGCTACAGCCCTAATTTTATTGCAGAAACGTTTCTAGTTCACTTAAGAAAAAACCTTTGGTATATTGATAAGCATACAATGCTTGTGCTATTGTCTTTCCTTTTATCCTTCTTTACCATGGCCATCAGTCAAGATCCTACCGCTGAGTGTTAATAGACTACAGTACGGCTTCCATACTACTGTATATTGCATCAAACTATTCGAATACACGTGGTCGCCAGTTGCACCAAGAACACACGCGTACGTGACTCGCTGTTGATATCAATCAGAGAGCAATGTATGGCGAACTATACAGCTAGCAATGTGTAAGTCAATAAATATAGTTTATTTAATAACAATGTTAAACCGAGTCGGGTCATCCAGGTCCTGCTTTACAGATTATTCGGGTCTGACCCCACATGCTAAATTAAATGTGGACGTGTTACTACATGTCATAGCGTAGCTCTGCTTCTTTCGTGCGCCACGCCCACTTATGTAAATTACAGTCTGTAGACATATGGAAGCCACGTCCATTCATCAGTGTGTAGGTATGCACGAATCCACGCCCACTTACGTAAATTACTGTCTGTAGACATATGGTAGTCACACCCATTCATCAGTCCATAGGTATGCACGAATCCACATCCATTATTGTCTGCAGGCTTATGTAGAACCATACCCACTGATCAGTTGTTATTGTATGAGTCATAATCTAGTATAATAGTGCTGTGAGTAACTCAGCAGATATTTAGTGGTCATGAGCTTGCAAAAAAATTTCACAAACAAGTATAAGAAAAAATTTGGAATTTTAAATTAGAGTGGGGACAGTGTATAATGCTGCAATAAAAAGTACTGAAACAAGCTGGATCAGAGTAGTACGTAATGTCCAAATACTGTAAAACAATAAGAAGTGAATATCCCTACTGTGCTACACTCAATGCACAGTAGGGATATTCACTTCTTATTGTTTTACAGTATTTGGACATTACGTACTACTCTGATCCAGCTTGTTTCAGTACTTTTTATTGCAGCATTATACACTGTCCCTAATCTAATTTAAAATTCCAAATTTTTTTCTGATACTTGTTTATTTTACAGATATTCAGTTGCTGTATGAAAGTTATTTCAATGGGAGAAAAAAAAATTTTTTTTTTGATTTTCACGAATGATATGTTCCATTCATCAAAGTTTTACTCGTGAGTTGCTAGCTAGCTATAGTTATTTAATGAATTTACTTGAATGGATAGCTGTTATAACTAGTGACTTGTAACCCCTCAAAGTTAGTGTCACATGATTCACAGGTTTTTTTATCAAAAATAATTCTCACATGTAATGTTTGTTTTGACAGGCATGTCATGACATGTACTGATATCAACAGCAGACATGTGTGTTGTCAATCAATATTATGTACATTGTACATGTCTCATTGCTATGGTTACTGCTGCATCTAATCACCTTTACCCTTAGGGTAGTGATGATTCTGGTATAAACGATATTGATGATGTGTTCGGCTGTGTTACTACTGATGATGTAGTCATTGGAGTCAATGCTATAGACACACACAACATTGCTGGTGGAGAAAGACAGAATAGGGGAGATAGAGGAATGGTATTGTGTGTGTAGTGTGTGTGCGTGCGTGCATGTGTGTGACTCTGTGTGTTCTTAGTTTATAGTTCTTTTAAATTTAAAAATGAAGTAGGGATCCAAATAATAAAAAATAGTGAAACAATAGATGGATGATGGTATTACAGCATATGTGACTGGCTGAGCAAAACCCATCCATTTTTGCACATTCTTCGAATTCCATTTTATTGCATCTCTGTAATCAAAAGAGTGGACAGCCAAAGTTTTAGCCTTTTGTAATGAATGGTCTTGGAGTTATAGTGCTTAACAGTTGGAACAGTGATAAACTCGATTTGTACAGCAACAATATGGGAAATAAATTACAGGCACTTAGATAATTGACCATAACTTACGATTGAAGCATGCCAAAGATGAGAATTGGCTCAACCTGTGCACCATGAACTGGAAAATCAATCAAGGTATAGTGCTTTCCCTGTACTCCACCATGTTGACAAAAAAGAAGGCCATTCCAACTAAGAAATGACAACAGTGAATGTTGTTTTTACCCTATCGTAAATAAGCGCCCATAACTCATGTATCCTTTGTTGATCAAACACGAAATAAAGATTTTCTTACTCTCCATGAACAGGCAAATCCATTGGTGTATAGGTTTTATTGATTTAAGCTTAATTTCAATGCATACGAGTGTGATTAAAGATTGCATAATTTTTGTCATGTAACATGTCATATTTTTACTTGGTGTATTTCAATACAGTTTTATGGCAAAGTAGAATTTTGCGAAAACAGCCGGTTTTTGCTCAACGGGTCACATATATAGCTCTATGGGAAAATCCTTGCATCGGTAAATATTTTGTTCAATGCCGAAGTAGGGATTTTCCCACCAAGGTATGCTGTAATTGTAATACCATCATTCATCTCTTGTTTCACTACTTTTTATTACATATAAACTAATTCATATATTTGTAACTAGTTTGTTCGGTTTTTATATCATACAGCTATACATGTGTGACTGTTCTATTAGGATGACTGCTGTATTAGAGTATCTCAAGTCAGCCTCTAGCCTACCAAGATTATTTTCACTGTGCTGTTATTATTATTATAAATGCAGCTAAACTAATAAGGGGTGTGGTCCTCGTGTTCGAGTAAATAGATTGCTAAGAGACGTTGTCTTTGCGCTTGATTGTTATTAACTAACCAAGATTGTTAATGGGCATGGTCTCAGACCTATCGTGAAGTTGCAGGCATCTACCAAGTGTCCAGTATCTTTTGTAGTAGTATGAATACTTTAAATAAATTTGTGGCATCTAGATATGCTGCTCAAGGTGACAACCAGCCTGATTGAAGATAAAGAAAGAAAAGGTGTAGAGGGCAAGCACTTGTCAAAACTCCAAAAAGCACATCCCACTGGTGAGTTTGTTATTGTGGAGTAAAATGGTGGCCATACGCTGCTTCATTTAGTCTCCAGCGTGGTCAGGCAGTTAGATGAAAATTTGAGTCTGGGCGATTTTATATCTGTGAGTGTTTTCTTGTTTTTAATGCATCATTGATGGCCTAACATTATTTTTTAAAGTACTTTGTGTTGGCGAGATCAAAGCAAAAGGAGTGCTCTATTTTCTGTGACACATTCAAGTGTGCTATGTTTTCCATTTGCATCACAATAAAGTACAGTTATGGAAAATAGAAAACAGTTACGCATTGATTGGAAAGTAAATATGGAAAACAAGATCACGTTCCATCAGACAATCCGTGTCTAGGTAATACAGTTGTGGTAGTGATATAAGCAAATAGTATCTTTTTTGGCTACTTTTGGTGATTAGAAATGTTACGCCAAAAACCGACGCAGTTCAAATTCACGAAACGAATGCACCAAGCAAGACAACAAGAAAGCACTCTAAACCACCGCTACGCTTGTACAATATGAAAATAAAAGCACTCGGGCATGGTCTCAAGCCTAATATAGCACTCAGCTTCGCCTTGTGCTATATTAGTCTCTCGCCCACACCCTCGTGCTTTTATTTCCATATTGTACGCGCGGCAGTACTTTAACTAGTATGTAAAGGTGATTTTTAATGTGCAAGATGTTTCTAAGATAATCCACTGAACAGCACTACCATACTGTTTGATAGTCAATTCACATTTACCTGAGCCCCCGCCAAATATAGTCATATCGAAGAGGTGAATATGTGTTCACTTTTGCCTTAATTGTCTATGCTAAATGTATGGGGTATTTTAAGACCTCATGACCCACTTGCTCTTGTCTATATCGATCAAAACACTTTATCTGGGAGCTGACCCATGTAGCAAGACTTGTTAACAAGAAAGGAAACCTGAACCAGCTTTAAGTAGTAGTTGACCATTTTTGTGGTGGATTTGGTGGATTTTGGAGGTGTCTAAGTTACTTAGACCCTTTTCATGTTTACTTAGACCCTTTCATGATTATTACGCGCACCTGCTGGTAGCGTTGACAACGCATCACCACCTGAAAATTAATTTTAAACCCGACTGTTTGTTACTGGTGGAGTAATGGCTTGTTTCTACTCCTCCTGCAACATGTCATACAGACTACTATAATCTGAAGGGGTGGTACTCTGTGCTTGTTCAAGCTGTCGTTGATTACCAGTACTGCTTTCTTAACGTTAATTTTATGCTGGGTGGCCAGGGAGTGTACATGACGCTCCGATGTTAGTACATTTATCACTGTACAGAAAAGCTAATGATGCTGTCACCTGTAACCAAATCAATTAATGGAGCCAATGTTCCAGTATTTATTATTGGAGATTCTGCTTACCCAATGCTTCCATGGCTAATGAAGCCATACAGTCAACCAAATGTAGATAATGCTAAGAAAACAACATAAAACAGAATTTGTCATGGTCGAATTGTAGTAGAAATTGCTTTTGGTTGTCTAAAAGCTCAGTGAAGAAGGCTTTCAAAGCGCAATGACATGTTGTTGAAGAATGTGCCTAATGTGATAGCAGTTGCTTGTGTCTTGCACAACATGTGTGCAATTCATGGAGAAGCATTTGATGAATCATAGGCTGACAGTATACCGGAAGATTTATCCCAGCCAGACTCAAATACTACAGCACAATCTGCAGTGGCTCAACGTGAAGTTTTAGTACAATATTTTACTGACCAAAGATGATTACAGTATACAATATGTAACTATAAAACCCAACACTACATATAGCACATTACAATATTCATACAGTGTTATCGTACGGACAGTACTATATCGTAATGCATGTCATAGTACAATATAATATGTACCACTTTCATGACTCAGATCAAAGGAGCCGCCTGGGCTACATTTCGTATGTAGCCCAGCTAGCCGGGCTACATACTAAATGTAGCCGGTCTACAACTGGGCAGTGATTATGTAGACGTTGATGCTGAAATCAATTGTGGGGATTGATCAGCACTCACGTGATTAGGATGCACGACTTGGATTTCACTATGAAAACCACTCAGACGGAGAGTGTTTTGTTATCCTCACCATCCTACGAGTTGAAAAATGTTGGGCTAAGGTAAAAGCTGGTGCTATAGCTAATTCATCAATCGTTTTTGCACGTTTTCGAATACAGACATGCCCCCATCATGAAGCTACCGCTCTGCACGGAGTAACCACTTTACAAGCAAGCTTACCTGTCTAGGCCTTTGGTGAATTGCGTAGTTTTTCCATAAACAATCAGTAGCACTGATTAAAACATTAAACTCGCATAATGGAAATTCTCCGTGATATCTCTAGGATATGTCCGTTTATCATAACCGAACGTAACCAGAATGTACTAGCTGGTTACCCATAGTCGAAAATTTTAGGTATGCATATATAATAGATCCAGTGGCTGCACTCGTATTGGTTTGGGTGATTGATTGCCCTGTACAGGCTATCAGCCTAATAAGTGTTACATATTACGTGTAACACGGGCATACATATCAGGCAAAGCCCTCACGCCCATGTTACAGCTATTACATATACAACAATACCATAGTATAGTACCACTACAGTTTAGGTTTGTGTTTCATTGTCATCATATAGCACAGGGTAGTATGATGATGCACCAAATTATGCAGATGACACAGGATATGTACCATACTGATGATATGGGCGGTGGAAATAATGCTGTAACATTGTGGTCACAATGCGCACTGGTCATCATCTGTATCATCTGTAACTGAAGTCTTTGCAACTCCTGCTGTATTTCTTCTTTCTCTACAAGTTGTTCTTCAAGATGCAGCCTTTTTTCTTCCAGTTCAATGTATCACTCTTCTATCTTCTGCTGTGCATCAATGAACTGTTTTATCATTCCATCCATAGCCATCTCAAACTGCTCACCCTTACTCCTTTTTTTCTTCTTACTTTTCCCTTGTGGCTTTGACTTGATTTCTGCAGCTTTTGTTGAGTCTGATGGAAGTGACTGAGTGGTTAATGTGTCCTTGTTGTGTTCTGTGAACAATGACTCATCTTGATCTACGATACTGTAGTGATCACCTTGGTGATTTTCGTTACTTGCAGAAGTGTCAACAACCACGGATGGTGCGGTAGCAGGCTTGTGCCCTAATACAGCATCCATTGCTTCATAAAATGGCCATTCATCTCTTTTTCCTCATTTGTCTCATCTTTTATTTTGCGATACTCTTTCTTTAGCTTCTTTAGTTTGTCACAGCATTGTTCTAAAGTTCTGTTGTAGTCAGCATCACACATTTTCCGAGAAATATGAACAAAAACATCTTTGTTACGATGACTTCCTTCTAGTTCCGACTGTATTTTGTCGTCAGTCCAAATATCAATCAATTTGAATGTCTTGTATCTTTGCTAAGTGACCATCTTCACACAATTTTCCCTTCTTGACGAGCTCCCCAATTTATTGTTCCTGCCTCGACTGCAGCTGCAGCTGTTGCAAAAGACGCATACCAATGGGATTAATTTTGCTAACGCTTATTTGTGATTTTCCGGATCAGCTAACCCCAAACTGTTCACACCTAACATCTGACTCAAACCAACTGGGGCCAGCCCACTTGTTTTATGGGGCTGGGCTTGTCCAGGTTTGGCATGGCACAGTCGATTCACACTACTGTGCCACGCTAAAGCCTAGTTTAGAGGTCTGTGTGAACGGGGTGTAAGTTAGACTTCAGACCACAGGGTCTAAGTAATTTAGTAACCCTCGGGCTCTGTAGTAGTGCCTTCGCTTTGCTCAGGCACCACAACACAGGGCCATCAGGTTACTAAATTATTTAGACTCCTGTGGTCTGAAGTCTTAAGTAATAGTTAGACCCTTTTTGTGGTGGATTTGGTGGATTTTGGAGGTGTCTAAGTTGCTTAGACCCTTTTCATGTTTATTACGCACACCTGCACTGGTAGCACTGGCAAACAGCATTTAAACCTGTAACGGTGTTATGGGTTTAAAATTAATTGATTCGTTTAAAATTTCCAGTGGAGTGATGGCTTGTTTCTGCTATTTAACACTACATTTCTCTGTTACAAGCAGCTGTCAACAGTGTTAAGGTACAACAACTACATAACTTAGACTTCAGACAGACCACAGGGGTCTAAGTAATTTAGTAACCCTTTACTCATGCAGGCTCCACAACACAGGGCCATCAGGTTACTAAATTACTTAGGCCCTTGTGGTCTGAAGTCTAAGTTATTTAGACCCTTATGTAGTTTTACGTTGTACCTTAATACTGTTGACAGCTGTTCATAACAGAGAATGTAGCAGAAACAAGCCATCACTCCACCATTAACACTGTTATGGTTTGAAATTAATTGATGTGTTGTGTGTAATGAACATGTAAAGGGACTAAGTAAACATGAAAAGGGTCTAAGTAACTTAGACACTTCCAAAATCCACCACAAAAAGGGTCTAGTGTAGTCTGTGTAGGGTAGTGTGCGTGCGTGCGTGCGTGTGATGTGTGTGTGTGTGTACTGAACATCTTCTCAGCTATTTTCCATCATGTTTTCTTATGTTAAGTTTACAACTCTGCTATTGATTGTGACAGGTCATACTGACTGTTCAATAGAAATATGGATAGACACACACAGCCACAAGATTTCCTAAACTAGTTTCAGGAAGCCAAGGCTTAAAAGAACAGTTCCAAGTGATCCACAAATTAAAGAAATTGTGTTTGTGTCATAGCATATTTGCATACACCAATTGGTGATACTGTACTACTCCAGTCTAGTATCATGAGGTTAAAGCATCAGTCAATGATTAATTCATTTTGATGTTGCTGTCTCTTAACAGGATGGGATTGTACTACATGATAGTGCTGTAGTCAATGGTCGGCTGTTCTGTACTTTTAGTCGTCTGATTTCTGTACTGCCCGGTCAAACTGGTGAAGACTTGAACCTTAACAGGTCCTACTACATAATGATTGGGACTGGAGAGAACTCAGGTGTGTGTATATATGTATGTATATATATATATATATAGTAGGCCATTATACAGTGGAACATCAGTTATCCAAACCCCTGAAATATGGTCTAATTACTGAAAAGCTCATGGAGCCAAACAATAAAATGATAAGTGATGAATGTTCTATCAGAGTATCTATATAGTGGGACCTTTTTGAAAGGGAAACTTTTCAAGGATTTGCTTCCATCTGAAATTTCAAGGGGGTCACTTTTTGGGATCTTTTACGTGTTCATAATTCTGCCAAGTACTTTGCACACAAACTAGCAATAGCACCTTCACTATTATAATACAGGTGGTGGCAGTAAGTTCCCAAGACATGAGCGTAATCCTCAAGTAAGCACCTCCGAAGTTAACTTAGTGAGAGAGACTTCTGTTGACTTTGACTATGCCAAGATCCCACTGATCAAATCACATGGTGAGTGTTGATACAGTCTTTATAATTGTGATTGTGGGTTTGGGTTTATACGTAGGTGTCTTTATGATTGTGGCATGGCCAGTGCTAGCTTACCTTGGTATAACGATGGCTCGCCACATGAAGCCTGCCCTCCCTAATGGTGGATGGTTCCTTGCACACAGGATTCTAGTGATGTCCTCTCTATTCTTTACAAGCCTTGCATTTCTGCTGATATTTGTGGCATTCCGTAATGCTCCAACCAGAGGGCTGATAACACTGGGTGAATTGGTGAGTGTGTATGGGTGCTAATGGAACATGTGGTGATGATGTTTGTATGTTGATTTTTTTCTTAATAGAATGAAAGTGGTACAATTCACTTTGTTCTGGGCATTACTATATTAGCCCTGCAAATAACAAACGTGAGTGCTGTTGTTACTAGGGCTGAGCGATAATATCGATAGTTCGATACTCGCGATCATAAAATCATTATCGCGATATGATAATTACAGCTTACTATCACGATATTGCTGTAAGATTACTAGAAACATTGTTACCAAGTTTATTTAACTGTTTTGTAACTCTGTAGGCTTGCTTATTTGCAAAATGTTTGGTTGCAAGGCTATAACAAGCAGTGTATTTATCGGCCGCCCACGCAATTAGTCGATTGCTTTGTGAAGGGTCTAGAATTCCATTAAAAATGCTACTTGAGAAGCTGGCTTAGCTGTTTTTTATAATTATTTAGCTTGCTTTATCATGGAAAGTTTGGCTGCAAGGCTGTATTGAAAATTGTAGGAAATATTGGCCACCCACGCAATTAATTGCAATTACTTACCTAATTGATGCACTTACAAGAAACCAAGCAAATAGTAATCTATGATGGTGTTAATAGTAATCTATGATGGTGTTAATTATGCTTAACATGCATTGAATACTTGGAACTTGACTGAAGATCATTCAAAGTGTAATTATTGTGATATTATCGTATCGTAAATAATACTTCAATATCTATCGTGATAGTGAATTTTCTACTATCGCTCAGCACTAGTTGTTACGTATGTGTACATTTGTATACCAATTGATGTTTGTATATAAACTAGCTGGGAGAATCAGCAAACCAGGGGGTTGAGTCAACTTGGTCATGCTTTGTCCAGGATTGTAAACTATCCACAAGACTATGCATTAGATCACTGCTTGTTTAAGATCGTTAGGAGCACTTTCAGTTTCCAAGTGATTGTACTATTAGAGTTGTGTTTGATTCTATTAGAGTACAATTCTTGTTGTTTACTAAAGTGTTCAATACATAGTTATTACATTGTTTTAAGCTGATTCTGCTTCAAAACTATATTCAGTTATCCCAACGCTAGATGGTCCCGATGGGGTTTGGATAACTGTGAGTGTCCACTATATAAATTGACTGATGGTAAAACACTTTGGGCCACGCCAAGAAAATTCATTGTTTCCTATTTACCGCCTGCATGCAGATTCTCTTCCCGCATGGTCATTCATCATTGCTGTCAACCGAACATTTTATTCATTATTTTTCCTGTGATTGTATAGCAATACTTAACTAGTTTAGCATTCAGAAAGCCCACTTAGCTAGCTTTCACTGTTCAGGTTCTTAGTTTAAATATTTCTACTGTATTCTTACCTGTAAGTTAGTTATATCTATAATGAATAATGGATAATGAACCACCCGCCCGCATGTAATTTTGAGGTCAATGGAATGGGAAACAAGGAATTTTCTTGGAGTGGCCTTAGGTTGGTCTTGAGCTTATCCACATTGAAAGTGTGTTAATTAAGTGTGACAGTAAGATTGACTATATTGTCAACTGTTACCGGGGGTTTAGAAAACCCGGATCGGACCGGACCACGTCAACTTCTTCAAGTAAGCCAATTCACACAATAGCTATAACATACCATTCACACAATAGCTAGCTATAACATACACTCTTCACCTTGTAGCCACTCTGCCAAGAAAATAATTATCTAGCTATGATGGCTCAGACTGCAACAGCGATCGCGCACGAAACTTCATCCACGATAAAACAACCTAACTAAGCTATTAAAATACTTTCTACTACATTTCACTACACAATCGCTACAAAGCTACAAGCTCTTTCTGCTGTACTCAACTGTTACACACACACTAGTGATCGACCGAATTTATTAGAATCGTGATATATAAAGTGAGATAACAGCAAACCTCTGAATTTATTTTGGTAGTGATGAATGAGTGATGGAGTATTTGCTACGTGTCAAGGTAAGCTTTAAATAGAACAAAACCTTACTACTCTATAAAACTACCCTACGGCATGGGCACTAGCTTACCTTTCTTAGTTTAGCCAGTCATCCATGACCATTCCTTTACATAAGTTCGAAGGTTTGCTGTTATCTTAGTTCCTTTCACTTTGTATATCACGATTCTAATAAATTTGGGCAGTCACTAGTGTGTGTAACAGTTGAGTACAGCAGAAAGAGCTTGTAGCTTTGTAGCGATTGTGTAGTGAAATGCTGTAGAAAGTATTTCAATAGCTTAGTTAGGTTGTTTTATCGTGGATGAAGTTTCGTGCGCGATCGCTGTTGCAGTCTGAGACATCGTAGCTAGCTAATTATGTTCTTGGCAGAGTGGCTACAAGGTGAAGAGTGTATGTTATAGCTAGCTATTGCGTGAATTGTACGTTACAGCTATTGTGTGAATTGGCTTACTTGAAGAAGTTGACCTGGTCCGGTCCGGTCCGGGTTTTCTAAACCCCCACTGTTACCACCATTATCATGCTCTAAGCATGCTTGTGGTTAGCCCAAACATGAAAGTGATAAAAGTGTAGTTCATTCATTGTACAGTTCTGCTATCTGCTTCACAAGCATCATAATGTGTTATATATGGTAGAAATGTGTCGGAAATTAATTAGAGATTAACAAACCTAAGTATCTAAGTATGTAGATTATGCAGATGCCCTCATTTTAGTGACCATGACAACAGATTCATAGTTACTATATAATATTTCTCTTTTTAGCCCATCATTGCCCTCTTCCGCTGCAAACCTAACGCAGACAAGTAAGTTTCCAATCCAAACTATTAACTATTATAATCTTTGTTCCTCACTTTAGTCGGTGGATATTTAACATCGTCCATGGCTTAGTCATTGGATTAGGATCTCAAATCCTTTCTAGTAAGATGATTGTAATATCTGCTGTGGCTAAAACTTTTTTAAGATAAATTTTCCATACCTGCAATCTTGTGATTCAATACAGAACTCCTTAGCCTGGTTTCTAGTTCACATGTGTTTTTTCAGCTATGTATTCAAATAGAAGCCACAGTATTTGGGAGAGTTTATGACAGTGATTCAGTGTTATGGTGCAGCATATAGCTATCACGAGCCATGACTATTAACTGTTTAATTAATATAATTGGGGTCAGTTATGTAATTTGGTTTGGATAAATTGAAGCCCATTTATTTACATACAAGAACTCCAGTTAATTACTCTAAATAGAATATACACATCTATTCTCTAAATACTTCAGTCACTTATTATTTGAGGAGTCGGATAGTGAATATCCTACTGTACATGATATCAATACGTTTCATTAGCTGAGCACTTTAGTATAATTATGGTCACCTGTTATTAGCACGCTTCTTTAATAGGTATCAATGTGTGTATTGGACTATACCTGTTTGGTGAGAAATATGCCAATCCTGAAGAGTATGCTGCATTCTGGGTGATGGTCGTGTTCTTCATCATCTTTGGCATCTATGACTTCACATTCTCAATATACAACATAATAGCTAAGATGGTCAATGAGGACTGGGTGAAGCCTACTGAGAAGGAAATTGAAATGAAACAAGTTGGTAGTGGGGATGGTGGAGCATCCTCTGGTCCACCAAAGAAGGCACCATCACCAGTAAGTTGACTTGTGGACATGTCAGAACTCTGGAGAGTTACAGTAGTTTTCCATTGCAGTATAACATGCATTAAATGTATCAATAGGGAAATCCCATTCATACATAGTTCACTTTTTTGGTTATTTGTCTGCGTGTGTTGTGTGTCTGTCTGTCTGTGTGTATAGTGTACGTAGTGAGTGTGTGTAGGGTGTGTAGTGTAGTGTAGGGTAGGGTGACGACAGAAAAGTACACGGACAATATGACCACCTACATAAATTGTGATAACCAAGTTAACACCCAGTGATACATAAGTTAGTTGTCACCCTGTAAATTTCTTTTACAGGATTACTTGCTTCGCTTGTTCAGCTGGATTGTGATGGCAATATTTGCAGTGGTAGTGGCCATAGTAGTGATTGAACTAGTCGGCAGTGGATAAGAGAAGCCCTAACAGCTAGGAACCAACTTTTGTTAGTATTTGTACATATTGTATATGGTAGCTCAGTCATAGATTACACCTACTGACACTTTCATCACAGACTCAAGTCAATACATTGTACATTATATTGTTTCACAGATACACAGTAATAACTTCCATATCAATGCTATTCTTGTAAAGATCAGTGACAATTGTAAAATTTTTGTTACGTTCTGTCTCTGATTCACCTCACACAAGGTTGCAAAATGCTGCTCTGACTCCCCTTGGAATTATCGATGTGCATCCTTAGTAGGTGTGTAAATTCAAGTACTATAATGCATCTTGAGCAGTGCTTAGTATAGTATAAGACATGCAAAGTGAAATCTATGTATAATTTAAGTCCACACTTTACTATCACCACTGCTCACTGATTTGTAATCCTCCCAAATGACCATGCAGGAAGGAAACCAGAAACACAATATTTCATAGTCTCATATAAGGCCGATAATGTTTTTGGTCCTACCAATTCCCAGGTGACCAAGCTTTTTTACTTTACTTTTTGATGTGGTACACTGCATTTGACATAGCAGTACATAGAATTATACACAAAAACAAAGTTAGTGCATTTTTATAAGAAAAGAGTGTTTAATAAGACATGAAAACCTTTCAACAGATATAAAATATTATGTGTGTTGATTGCACAATTCAGCAAAAAAAAATGACCAGGAAGGGAACCAGAAACATAATTAATTTTTCATGGCCTATTCAAGAGCATATAATTGGGAGGGATATAACTCACACATGATGCAAAAGTTTCTTTGCTAAATTTCTGTATTTGCAAATTTTTGTTGACCTGTGAAGTTTTTAGCTCAAAATTAATAGTTTTGGTAAACCTTAACTGTGAACTTTCTCCGTTTATACAGTAATAAAAAGATTTAGTATAGACACTTATGCAAGCTCCGCTGTACTGTAAAAATGCTTTCATGAAAATGTTAGTTCTTACAAATAGTGCTGATATTAAAGATGTCTGTAGAGCTTACTCCCATACTCTACCTAAAGATAATCTTGTGTAAATAACTACCTACTTTGAAGATGATGACATGCAAATGAATGTAGCACGTCATCTATTTGACATGCATATTTGAAACTATGCGTGTATGTCATTCAAAAAGTTAAAAAGTAGTGATCACTGAGCTAAAGGAGCTAGTTATTATGTGTGTTAAAATTTGAGTGGTACCACACAGACTGCCAATGCACCTTGTTTGTGTGTGCTTTCACATAAGCTGAAAGCTATTAGTGACTGTTAGCATTTTATTGACTAATACTGCTAGAACAGTCAACATCTATATAGAATTTATTAAAGTTCTGCTACAAAAAGTGAAATCACTATGTGTGTAAGCTGCTACCATAATTAGCTTTTTTTTCTTTGTAAATTTCGTATGCAAAACTTGTACAAATATTATATGAGACAGCTGATAATATCGATTCTACTTTTCATGAAGTGTAGAATTATGGTAGCTAAGATGTTTGGTATGATTTGGTAAGAAACCACACACAAACAATTTGAATACCATAGTTCACTTTATTTTTGTGCAAAAAAATTTCATGATAAAAATTTTTGTTATGTAAAATTTTCATGTAAAAAATTACAAGATTTCCATCAAAAGAAATATATATGGCTCCTCTTGGGGGTGGAGAGGGGGCCGGGAAGGAGATCCTGGATCTGCCATTGAATATGAAGATCACCATCTAAAGCTTGATTACACTGGTCAACTAACTTCCACCACAAGTGAAAGTGACTATAGCTGGAATATGATGAAAGGCTTCTAGAGTGCATGGGGTTCTGAAGAACACAACTTATATAACAGTCCTTTAATTTATTTACTGAAACAGCAATCACTTAACTTATCAGATATCTCAGCCTGTTAGTATTAGTCTTGTGGCATGGCACTGGCGCCTGAGGTGCCACAAGAATATTTTAGTGTTGAACCACCTGGGGGCATGCCCCAGTTTATTGTACTCTAAAATCTCAGACTCATCCCCTAAAATTGTGAGTGACATAATATAATTATAGCACACAAAATTAGCTAGCTATCAAACACAACCTTAATGCTATCAGATATTTCAATTTTTAAAAACCTTCTAAGGTATGTTTACAATTGCAACTAACATGATGGTTATTCAATATCTGAGAGGCTAAGTTTACACAATTCTTAAATACTAAGCATGCTCAGAAAGTGTAAGTCTAACGCCAGTTTGCTTTCAAATGGTATGTACAGCCAGCAAAAAATACCCGGATTTAATCTCAGAAACTACAAGCATGATTTTCCAAAATTTCCTCTTGTTTTGCCGTAGCCCCTAATAGTTATATTCTACAATTTCAAATATCCTGAGTTTCAAATAACAGTAGTACTTTTTGTAATAGCTACATCATTATCTTAATGCACATCTATTAATTTGCTAGTGCCTTGTGCTATATTGATACAATATTGCCAATACAATGTCTCATCAAACAACTTGTTTATTCAACAGATTCAACTCACAGTGCACTGCTAATTAGCGAAGGTACAGTTGCCCTATTACATCATCATCATGCATGCAAGCTCTACCGACTACATGATCTGGCTTTACCAAACTAGTAGTAGCTAATAACTGGAGGTCTGGGAATCAACATGTTAAGCAGATCAACTATAAGCTAGACACAAGTTTGATAGTTGTGAATGTAACTATAGACTTCCCCCCAAATTGTTGATCCCCCCCCCATGCAAACGAGAAATCCCACACCAGACCAGCCCCCTACCTTCATGATGTAAAGTTCAACACACCACACAAAAGGTCATTTTCATCTAATCGGATAGTCTGGCTATGTTGCTGCTCATGCTCGAGGCATAAACCTGCATGTTTTTTCCTTAAAAATAATACGGCGCAGATTAGGCCCCTATTTGGTGATTATTAGTTTCTCATCCAGCCTTTCTAATTGTTATGATGCGGGCGGGAGGGTATTACCATTATGCCATTATTTTATAATATTAACACACTGATGTACAGACCTTGTCCAAATTGTCTTTCTTTCTTACTACAAACATTTCCTTCACTACTTTTCGTGATCGCCAACTGTTTTTCGACAGTCAACTGAAAGCCTGCTTTGATGAAGTCGATAAAACACGATTGCAACTGGCACTACAGCAATTTGCTAAGGAAACAACAGTTCTCCTGGCGATATTTAGCGCATTGTAGCGTTCATCAACAAAGTCACGGGCAATTATAACAGTTTGGTATCACGTGTTCTTCTGAGCATGCACAAAGTAAATAATGGCTTACCATGCGGTAGCTTAAGAAGGATGCGGGCGGTGGATGAGAAACTAATAATCACCAAATAGGGGCCTTATACTAGTGTTCATGGCTATAGATTGCGCAATTAGTGCCACGCCTTCTTGTTAATTAAACAAACAAAAAATGCAATTTTATCTCGTGACTTAAATTAATTTAATTGCTATACAGAGTTGGTAATGCGACAGATGTACAATGGAAGCTGATGATTACAAGCTGAGAAGATGAAGTTAAAACTTTTTGTGTACGTCTTGTTCTCTACGGTACCAGGTCTACTGGCTCGTAGCACTGGTGCACCTCCCCAGGCTTGCAACGACATGATGCCTCGACATGGAGTGAATAGCCAGCCAACCAATAACGGTTACTTCATAATATCAGATGCCGTGAATAGCTGCAGTCCTGGTGAAGACTATTTAGGTACGAAATATTCAATTGCTAATCTAGCTCGAGCTAGTATAGGCGCGGCTCTAGCTGCATGCACTTCCGGCTTAGCTGTCAACACCCTGCAGATAAATGCGTAAAAATTATGGCTCTATTCACACCTGTGTTGTTAATTACAGTGGAACTGAGAGCAAATTCAGATCCGTTTTTAGGATTCTTCATACAAGCTAGAGTAGAGAACAATCAGGGATCTACAACCTCCATTGTTGGAGTATGGACTCCACTCAACACTACAATGGCCAGAACTGCTACTTGTAATGGAGTGGATGGGGTGAGTTATTTTACACAGAGATGCACACACCCTTTTATAAAAGCACTGTGAGATCAGTTTGTGATCTTTGGTAGGGTCCGCAATGCGAAAAATCGATATCCTTCAATCAACTACCTAACTATTGTCATGTCCTAGGCTAAGTGTAACTTGAATAACACCAGCGTGGCAGCCAAGTTTGTTACTTTCTTCTGGTAGAATACGATACAAATGTCTTAAAATCACGTGATTTTTCGCTGCAGCGGTTCGTAGGGTTCTTCGTATGCCACGATATTCACTCTCAACATTGTTCAAGTAGTCTATCATCAACTCAAAGTATTGGTGGTTTGATTTTATTGGTCAGTTTCTGGTGGCAGCACGATCTGTGCAGCTTTTTGACGACAGACAAAATGTTTCTTCCTCTGGAGCACAGGACAAGCAGAGCAGCAACTGCGCCGTGGGTCAGCAATGACCAGTACTAGGTAAAGTACCTGCATGCGGAGTATGGTTATAATTGAAGCTTGTTAGCCATCTGGCTGAGCCATCTATATGCTGAAATTCGGCCAAAATGACGCGATTTTTGCGAACAAATACCAGAATGGTTGATACATCAGTGAGACAGTCTCCAACAGCAAGGATACGAAGCTTATAAACACCTAACAATACGGCTATCTCGCCCAGTAAACGCATAGAGCAGTCCAATGCATGAAATAGGCACTCACGTGATTGATATTCAAATCTCCGAAAATACAACTATAATCTATTCCAATGATCTTAAAATCACTTGGAATCAAGTGACAATCAGTTTGTGTTCGTTAGGTTCAGCATCTCGACTAGCCCAGCAGTCTAAGACTCTTCCTACGATACCATCATAGTACAAAACACACCTGCACTGGCCCAGACCACGCCTGAGTGAACAATTAACACAAATATTTACAAAAGGAGCACATTGCATGGTTCCTATTCAGAAATGAAAGTGATTTCATGGGTATTTCCGCTATTTGAATTTCAATCACGTGAGTGCCTATTTCATGCACTGGATTGCTCTATGCGTTTACTGGGCGAGATAGCCGTATTGTTAGGTGTTTATAAGCTTCGTATCCTTGCTGTTGGAGACTGTCTCACTGATGTATCAACCATTCTGGTATTTGTTTGCAAAAATCGCGTCATTTTGGCCGAATTTCAGCATATAGGTGGCTCAGCCAGATGGCTAACAAGCTTCAATTATAACCATACTCCACATGCAGGTACTTTACCTAGTACTGGTCATTGCTGACCCACGGCGCAGTTGCTGCTCTGCTTGTCCTGTGCTCCAGAGGAAGAAACATTTTGTCTGTCGCCAGAAAGCTGCACAGATCGTGCTGCCACCAGAAACTGACCAATAAAATCAAACCACCAATACTTTGAGTTGATGATAGACTACTTGAACAATGTTGAGAGTGAATATCGTGGCATACGAAGAACCCTACGAACCGCTGCAGCGAAAAATCACGTGATTTTAAGACATTTGTATCGTTTTCTACCAGAAGAAAGTGACAAACTTGGCTGCCACGCTGGTGTTATTCAAGTTACACTTAGCCTAACACATGACAATAGTTACGTAGTTGATTGGAGGATATCGATTTTTCGCGTTGCGGACCCTATCTTTGGTTGGTAAAACAGAGTTCTGCCTATTGATCAAGAGCTGTATGAATCAGTGACTGTCATAAGTAGCTCAGTTATGAGTCATAGACGAAGGGTCTGACATGAATATTAAATCTTTGCAAAGTTTTAGCAGGGATTTGGAATTTTGAACAGGATTTCACAGGATTTCACAGGATTTATGTATTTTGAAATACATTGAATAGAATTATGCAAAGTATCTAATTACAGATTAATAATGCAAGGTCTGAATTACATTTTAGCTTTTCTTCTTCAACATCTGTTTAACATTGAATATTCTATTAGAATAGTTACAACTGCTGCACTTGAATGCTCTATTAGAGTATCTCATTCTTGTGCAAAGAACAATAAACAGATAACTGAGGAATAGAATACAAATTTTTCAGGAAATTTAAGTATATGCAGCCCAAAATATTTAAAGGATTTTATCCAAGATTTAAGGATTTGAATCCTGCTTAATTAATACTAGATTCCATATGTGTCAGACCCCTCAGTCATACAGAATTCAATAACATAAAAAGAATCATGTGCATTTTATCTGAAAACTCCTAGCAAGCTAAATGTATACCCATGATGCTGCTGATGCCAGTTTTCATATATACTCAGCAACTATGGAAGATTCTTAATAGTGTTACATGTGGTGAGTGTTCAATATGTAACTGACTGCTTTATTAGGGTATCTTGATCTTGGTTTTGTGGAATTTTTTGGGCAAACTATACAGCATAGCATTTCATTCTTATAGAGAATATGTAGCCCCTATATTACGAATAGAGATTTTGCAGGGGACATTCACATATGAGAATATTAGTAGTGGAATGAATACAGTAAAATAAATACCAATAGCCAGAATACATTAGAAACTTGCAACTGGATTTTAATTTCTCAAGTTTCAAAACATTAGTGTCACTGCAGGTTGCCTCTTGTTACAATGGTATTTTGACATAGTTGTATAGACTACACCAATATTGCTTGCTTTGTGGGTTTAGCAACATGTTACTAAAATGTTCATTGGTAACAAAGCTTTGAAACTTCAGTAATACTTCCAAAAGAAGCTCCGAAAGGTGTGTTTGTACATTTTTCCTTCCCTAGCAGTGTTGGGCAAGTTACTTTTTAAAAGTATTTAGTTACATATTACATATTACTTGCAACCAAACTATTTAGTTACAGTTACATATTACCCATAAAATAAAGTAACTATAATAATATTACATATTATATTACTTTGCGTCTACGGCCTTAAGCTGTCACGTGTGAAACTACCACCTTATCACGTGACATGATTTCATTGTTGGGAAATGTGCAAATCTTGGTTATAAGTAAGAAGCTGGTGAATAAGCTTCATTCAATAGGATTCATTACTTCGTTGTGGCTAAGCGTTAGTTACTCAGTGGATTACTAACGAGATTAGTAACTTCGTTACTTATAGTAATAATATTAGATTCGTTACAGTAACTATATTACTTAGTTAATGTGTTACATTTGTAAGTAAAGTAACTTGAGTTATATTACCTGTTTTTATAGCGTATTTCGTTATATTACTTATTTACCACAAAAGTAATAATATTACGTAACGCGTTACATAAGTAATGCGTTACTCCCAACACTGTTCCCTAGCATGTGTACATATGACTCAGGAATTCCTCATGCTACTTTATATGCTGGGCTAGTTACATCTTTGTAATCAGGGCATGACCCATAATAATCATGTTACAAGGAACAAAGGTGATGGGAATTGTTACTCTTACTAGGTAATTCCATTGAAGTTTTGATTAAAAAATAGTAAACCGACTGTTTGATTTAAGGAGTATTTAGCACTGCAAACAATCAACTATAATAGAGCATTCAAGTATGCCTAAATTAAAGTTCTCTACTGAGAGCATGTTAGAATGGATGAACTTGATCCAGGAATTTAATGATGCAAATTTGTTGTCTTGCAAAAGAAGTCCGCTAATTTGAATGTATGTTGGTTACCACCCTAGGATGCTGTAACACATTCATCTCCTGTTGTAAAACAATCACAATTCTTCATGTGGAGAGCTCCAGACAATGATGTGGGCAGGATTCATTTCATGTAAGAAAAGGATGTTTGTGCGTGCGTGTGTGTGTGTGTGCATGCGTGCCTGCCTTTCTGTGTGTGTAGTGTGTGTGTGTTGTGTGTGTAGATCTAAAGAAGGTGTATTACTTGGTACTTAGGGCTGCAATGTGGCTAATTCTTGCCAAGTACGGTGCATCTGATGTTCTGATCAGTCTAATCAGGCTGCACGAGAACATGCTAGCTGGAATTCCACTGGGTACTTGAGGTTTCCAACAGGGATGTGTTCTTGCACCTACTCTGTAAATTTGTTTTTAATGTTGTGATATTATGTTGGCGTCAGGGATGTGCACAACTTGGAGTCAAGTTTCTTTATAAATGTGGAGGTAAGCTTAGTAGGTGAGAGGATTAGAACACCATCCAAATCTTGAGTGACTCAGCTGAGCCTTGCTAATGATGTTGCTATAGTAACATCTACTAGAGAAACCTTGTTAAAGCTACTGTTGAGTTAAATAGTATTGTGACAGCTTGTGGGGGAACTATTAGTGTTTCAAAAACCAGGCTTTTAGTTGCAGGATGTGGTGTGGTGCAGAACAACTTGGATCTCATTGTTGTCAGTAATGTATCTGTAACAACCTTTTGTCATCTTGGTTCTCTTGTGGAATCCCATGGTGGAGTGCACATGGAATTGAACACTAGGATATCACGTGCTGCCAGTGTTTCTGGAGCTTTCAGAAGGTTTGTTTTCAGTGAATATATGCTATCTATAACCACAAAGAGTATATATGGTTAAGCAAAGTGTGGTGCTGGGTGCTGACCTTTGAGGCAGAGGGAGGTATGTACGTATTTTATAGACTCAGTCTGCTGTGAGGCAGTAGGACATCACCTTATGTATGGTGGTCTGATATCCAAGTCCAGGCACGTACATGCATGTGTGCATGTAGGTTTGGATGTGTGTGTTGTGTGTGTGTGTGTGTGTTGTGTGTGTCTGTCTGTCTGTCTGTGTGCGTAGTATATGTGAATGTGTTCATGTGACGTGCACGTGTGTAAGTTGACCGGTCGAGTACAAGCATATAATAGTAATGCGTGTATATAGTGTATGCATGTGTACCAATCTGTTTGTATGTTATGTTTTCTTTCATCAACAGCTACTCCATTGCTCAAGCCTATAGTACTATTTATGTCAGACTAAATGCAACTGTAGAGAGGGTAAGAGATAAACTGTACTGATAAATGTGCTATTATGTGTATTAAATTTTTTCTACATAGCCTTCTGGTGTTATTGGACCTCCTAGTCAACCAGTAAGTTTCATGTTTTGCAGTGTTTGCAATGTGTAGCTGGTGTATTTCTTAGTGAGAATGCACCAACAAAGTTTCTATACAGTGTACATAAACATCTACACATGTGGGAAGGATGCAGTGAATAATAGTCCTGCTGTAGTTCAGCTCTTTTCATGAGCCATGCAAGATTAGTGTCTGTGGGCATACATGCAGCCATGTCCAGCAGTATTGCAGTCTATGCATGAATCCATCTCCATTACTGTCAGCAGACGTATGTGGAGCCACACCCACTAATTGATTGTTAATTAATGAGACAAAGTCTAGTCTTACAGTAGACCAGCTTCTTTCATGTGCCATGCCCGCTGTAATATTGGGAGTGTGTGATATTGTTTTTGTAAGTATACATGGAGCCATGGTAATTTATCAGAACGATGAGTTGAATATGCATGAAGCCACACTCACTTACAGGAACCGTTTCTTGCTGTCTGTAAACTTACGTGGAACCATGCATGCCCACTGACTGATCATTAATTATGAACATTATATTACCTGTTAAGTGTAGCTACCCTTGTACTTAAATTAAGAGCATCTGAAAAGTAGCTCTTGTTGCATGTCTCATCAGTTTTAATTAATCCAGGTCACATCGTGGTCAAAACTGGGATTTCTATCCAAGTCATCAGGTCAGCAGTAGTGACCTGCTAACTCATATAGACCTCTGAAACATACAGTAGCTACAAGTGTTTAACATTAACAGCAATGTTAGCTACTGGGATTCTTTTGTTACCTGTCCATCATACCAACAATACTAATTTTCTTTTAAATACTGAATTATACAGATTTCTAACTATTTATTAACTTAGCAACATCAGTCTATAGAATAGATGTTATTAAACCTTCAGATATTATAGGAAAAATGTTCAGGACATATGATACAGTGGACGAACCCTTGGTTGTCCGAACCCCTTTGTTCTCAGTTAATGAAGTGAATTGTTTGATAACCAAGTCCATACATCAAGACACATGGTAGTGTGTCGTGCGGCCAAGTAAGCCAGTGCACCACACCATGAGTATGAGTATATGGACAAGAAGAAAGAAAACAGCTTTTTCATGCATGCATAGCTCCATGGCCCCTTCTCCAAAGTACACCATTTTTGCATTATAGCTGTCCCCCACGTAGGGTAGGCCACACAGCAAATTTGATTAAATTCGCAATAGCCATTTGTGAGATATGGGAATTTAAAGTTTTGTTTTTAATTTCTTCGGTTTTTCTTTTAAAGCTATAGAAGGGCTATAAGGGCTTCAATTTATTTTCGCACACTTTACAAAAATCGCTATAAAACACAAATGTGTAACTCAATTGCATCAATATTTGGTACAAATGAATAGCATATAAAGGTGAATTCGAGTACCAAGTTTGCTATGAATCTGATAAATATTCAAGGAGTTATAAGCATCTATTCACATAAAAAAGATGAAAATATGTCACGGCTACAGGGTGAACCAAGTAGGAATAACTTGAAAATTCATGTGTACATAGGCTGATCATCGTAATAGTGCCTTTTGGTGGTTAGAATGGCAACAGACTCACAGTTACAAAGTTATAAAGCAAAAGCCAAACAAGTGTAAAATTGTGGGATCGAGATACTCTAATAGAGCAGTCACCGCAGGGTCAAAAAGGCACATAAAAATGTGTTTAAAAAAAAAAACTTACCAGAGTTTGAACCAAAGACTTTCTTACCAAATGCCTGCATCCTTAACCACTGAACTGCTGCTACCTTGGCTGATCACTTCACTTAATTTCTCCTGTAATTTCTACCTTATAAATGAAAATTCTACTACTCAATATGTAAAACTTAGATCTACCAATAGAAAATCTCGAACATTCTATGAGATGATTTAACAAAAGCAAGATGTGCGCTCTATTAGAGCATTAGCACCATACAATTGTTGTAACACTTTGAGGTCTCTTAGGAGAAAAAAGAAAATTCAAACTTTTGTCACAGCTACAGGATAAATTGCTAAAGCGAGTAACTTGAAATTTAGTGTGCACATGGGTTAGCAGTGCCTTTTGATGGGTAGAAAAATTAAGAAGTAACAGCCTCCGAGTTACAATATGAAAAACAAACACTGTAAATTATGGGGTCAAGATAGTCTAACAGAATAGCAACTGTGGGATAAAAAAGTGAATGAAAAATTAGCAGAGTTTAAACCATGGACCTCCATACAAATCTTTAACTACTGAACCACTGCTATCACAGCTGTTCATCTCGTTTAGTTTGTGCTTAATAATTGAAACTTCTAGATAAAAATCTGCTCAGTAGTAAAAATTTATAATTTCATAGACCCACGAAATTATAGAACATTCTGTGTGTTCCATTAGAATTCCTCAATAAAATTGTGCTCTATTACAAATATTTACAATAACTGTAGCAATACCAAAAAGTCAAATAAAATAATACAATTATAACTTCTGTCTTCATTAATCATCATTGTGCTTATAGATACATAATAAAATTGTGGATAAAAACAAATGCCAAAGCCTTTGGGGTCACACAGAGCATAAAAAGAAATGAAATCCGCACAAAAATAGTCGAGCTGTAAAAAAAGGGGTGCAGCCTTCAATAAAAAAAATGCTGTTTTTTTCAACCAAACTAACCAATCACCCTTTTTTCACAGCTTGAAATTGGGTGTTTTTGTGTGGATTATTATGTTGAAATGGAGAAAAGTTGCTCAGGCTATAGCTAGCAGAGTATGGAAGTAATGGAAGCAGGATGTGTGGAGAAAATGATTCAACAACTAACAATTATGTAGTACAATTAAAAATAATAAAAATGAAGTAGGATTCCAGTTATAAAAAGTAGTGAAGCAAGAGCTATTACAATGTAGCTATGTGGAAAACCCCTATATTGGCATGTTATCTGTTCAATGTCAAAGTAGGGATTTTCCCACATACAGTATATAGCTAATAGCTACCATCATTCACTGGGTCAAAAAGTTTTAACATGTGACTGTAATCACTACATTAGACTGTTTCACAACTCCTCATCATTGGAACTCTGCATATGCATCATGTTTAATTTTCAACTGTACCAGTTTGTTAACTTTATAATAGCATAGCTATGTTATACACGTGTAGTTGTGACTGCTTTATTAGAGTATCTCAATCTCCCTGTTTGTCTTAATTGATCTGCGTAGTACATGTGGTTTGTCATGTCTATTCCTCTAAGGAATGTATCAGTGTGAAAAATTAATGTTTTGGAATGGTTTTATTATTATTTTATTTTATTATTACTGGACAGACAGAATAATTGATATGTTCATGGGACCAGCCATGAGTAAGTTATAAAAATCAATAGTTACATAAATAAATAATTAAAAACTGTTCAACAGTAGGAGATTCATTTGTTTCAACAGGTAAATTATTCCAATCATTTATTGTTCTGAAAAAAAAAGCTGAATTTGTATGAATTGGTTCTTACTGAAGGAGTGATAAAAATGAAGTGGATGTTGGTGGCGTGTAGGATAGGAGGTGGTGGAAAAATATGGAGGAATTTTCAAGGCCGAGTGATCATTAATAGGTCTTGAAATCATGTGTCGATATGATAAGGTGGGCCACTGAAGGTCTTCAAGAATAGCTGTAACACTACTATTCCAATTGTAGTTGGATCAAGCACCTCTTCTCTGTACCATTTCTATAGAATGAATAGTGCTCTGAACATGTGGGTCCCATACTGATTCGATTATGCATATTCTAGGGTAGGGAGGACCATGGTGATAAACATCATGTGTTTGATATTTGTAAAGATTCGTCTAATAAAGTTTAGCATTCTTGTGCCTTTTAGAACAATATTTTCTATGTGAGACTGAAGTGAAGCACTCATTTGAATCAAATATGACACCCAGGTAAGGATGCTGAGAAACACAGGTTAAAGGGAGATTGCCAATAGTGTAAACACAGGAGGATGGTGATAATAGTCTACTACATATAAGTATCACACATTTATTGACATTCAAACCCATCTTCCACACTTCCGTCCATTTAACTATATCCGATTGAAGTTGTAAATGGTTTTGTTCACAAGTAATTGTTCGGTAAAGAATGCAGTCATCAGCAAACAATCATATCTTAGAAGAAACCCCCTGTAGTGATGTCATTTATGTATGCTAAAAACATCAACAGTCCAAGTACTGTGCCTTGGGGGACACCAGACAGAACTTTAACAAAGTTGGATTCATGACCATTGATAACTACACGTTGGGTTTGCTGTATCAACCAAACATTTATCCACTGAAGTGCTCTCCCTTAAATTCTGTAATGATGAAGTTTGTAAAGTAGTTTTTGGTGTTAGTATGGTTTCCTTGCATGGAGAAGAAAATGACCATGTATATGAAGATAAAAGGAAAGGCAAAGCACAGAAGGTAGATACTCGGAATTTGTTATTGTGGCGTGAAACAATGGTCATACGCTGCTTTGTTTGGCCTCTAGCCTTGCAGGCAGTGAGGTAGGCGGATGAAAATAATATTATGGATTTTGACAATTTAAAAAATAACTGACTGCCTTGCTTTTAACACTGGATTTTAATTAGATACATGAATGGCTATTCCATAAAAGTGATTTTCATGTTTATTGTTATGTATTGTCCATTTGAACTTTCTATGTGAGATCAAATCTTACATAATAATTATTTTGTGTGTGTAATCTATAGTGACATCATTACACTGATACTACATGTATAAGATTAATAATGAGTGGACTGAGACAAATTTTATTTTATCAAATACACCTACCATACTATAAGCACAGATGATGGTGTCATCAGATGTCAAACTACACAATTATCTTGTCCATTGTAATGATGCAGTGATGTCACTTGCTATCATGTTTGGCAACTTCGAATAATCTCTTTCTAACCTGCTCATTGATTTGCCAATTTCTGCAGTTGAGCTATAGTGTAGTTTTCAGGTTCATGTTCTGTGCCACAGTCACCTTCCTGCAGGTCCCTAGAGGGCTATATACTTGAACAATGATATAGCATATCCATTGTGGGGACTATTCCTACCCTACATCTAATGTACCTTAGGTGTTAGAGGTCAGTGAAAACTCACTCACTGAAAATTTATATTTGTCATAGAACTTCCCGTATCACTTACTATGGCTTTAATTTTCTGTTGATATATTTAATGGTACGTGGAATAAATCACATGTTACATGGGGACATACCCTAAAAAGGCAAGCTGCCTATATAGATAGTCCTAGTATACCAATGCATTTGTGAAATACTTATTAATAGTATACAGAAAGTGTAAAGCTACGTATGTACACTGTACCAGTCAACAGCTAAGTTATACATGACATCATTACATAAACTATCCATTTAAACTTTCTATATGATATGACATGCAATATGTACATGAACTGAATGTGTACTAAATGTTATGGTGTGATAATGAACAGTTCATATCAAAATACTCAATCACTCATTTGTCCATATCTTGCATACCAGTGATATATGTAAGATTTTACTACAGATATTATACAACCCATGTAGTCAGTGGCACGAGACATGTATTATCAGTTTCATGCTTTGGTGTAGTAATACCACTAACATACATTCCGGTATCTCTAAAAATAAAACAAATCATGACAATGCTACTGGTCAGGAAAAGAAACATCTATTTTACATTTAAATGAAGGCCTTGATAACATCACAGGCATGCATGGTAGCACAAGACACAAAACAAAACACTAAAACAATTGTGGTGTGCATTAGAATGTGCCAAACATCTCATGTACCAGAAAACTGTGTCTGTATTATAATGATTGCAGCAAGCAGATTGCAGCTGCTGTGGTATTAGGAAGCAACTACATACCTCTATACATTTTGTTTGAAAACTCTCTGTCTGGTGTTAGTGATAAATTTCAACAGCCAGCAATGAATTTTAAATGCAATTATAGTTGTTCTCTTCACCACAGCCAGTTGATGCAGTGTTCCCCTACTCATATGGTCAACCAGAGGATTGTAAACAGGATGAGTGTTACTTCTATGTTGAGTGGAGAAACAATGGAGATTTTATAGACTTTAGGATGGAAGGAGATGCAAGTGGTTGGATTGCCTTGGGACTATCTGGAGCAAATACTCCTCTGGATATGGTGTGTATAGCTTGTGTGCGTGCGTGTGTGTGTGTGCGTGCTACCCATGTGTGCGTGTGATCGTGTTTGTGTGTGCGTGACTTGTAGTATTCACCTTATTGTGTAATATAATTAGTAGGGCAGCTATGCCATGAGACCTACTTGACATGGCCACTATAATGAGTTACCTTGGAGATGAACTAGTGGTGAAGTACACTATAGCTGTATTTAAACAAGTATACAGAAAAATTTGGAATTTTCAACTAGAATAGGGACCATAACACATCGATAAAAAGTATTGAAACAAGCCGGAGTAGTGGACGATATTAAATCACAGTAAAACAATAAGAAGTGTTATATCCCTACTGTGCACAAGATACCACAATGGAAATACACAGTAGGGATATGACACTTCTTATTGTTTTACGGTGATTTAATATCGTCCACTACTCCAGCTTGTTTCAACACTTTTTATCGATGTGTTATGGTCCCTACTCTAGTTGAAAATTCCAAATTTTTCTGTATACTTGTTTGGTAGCTTTTTTTGTAAATGAATTATTATGCCTGGTGAACCCACGCACATCACATCTGAAATGGCACCGCGCTCCCCAATTATCGTCTGAAAAGTGAAGCATCCATTACGCTTCGTTATCAGCTATGTTCAACCTGTTACGCAGCATTTCTAATCAAGAACTGTTCGAAAAGTGCCTCTGAAATCAATGCCTACCGAAAGAAGAAACGGTGCCGGGCGCCCCAGTTATATCAATTATTGTTTGAAAAGTGAAGTATCCATTACGCTTCGTTGTCGACTATTTTCAACCCGTTACACAGCAGTACGAATCAAGAGCTGTTTGAAAAACACCTCTGTTATCAAAATAGCCACTATGACAAATACGGACGATTTCCGTTACGAAGGGAAGCCATCACGTGCTATCACCAAATCAACACTTTTTCGCTGTCAGCAAAGATGAATGGGACACAAAGGAGGACACTGTTAAGTCCATGAAGAATGCATTGTGCATACTGCGGTATGCCAAAAGGCATGTCTCGGACCGAAGCGACGTCGAACAGTGAAAAAATCAAACCCGTAGCCTTAGCCGTTATCGAGTTACGCTTGTCTGGAGGCATCAGTCAGTTACTTACTTACTCAGTCTGTCAGTAGAAAATTCCGTTAAATAAATAATTTTTAAAATTCCGTAGCAACTTGTTGAAAACGTTTTGGGTCGATCTGAAAGTTTGCTTGGGCTTAGTTTTACCTAACCAATACTGCCTCATCGTAGTCTGGGAAAATTGAGGCTGATGTTTGGGTGATATTATTTTGTGGGCCACGCCTACTCCTTTGTGGTCCCTACTATACAGTTACTATTGTACTGTATGATTTTAAAAGCCCTGAAATCTCAGCTGTCTCTTAAGTGCAATTAAAACAATAGTTTTCTGTGCTCTACATTATATAGAGATTGCTTCCCATCCAATAAGTCACAATGTGAGGTTTTTATTTCAAGAAACCCAACACATGCCCACCACTAGCTTGTGGCCAGCTTTTAAATTGCATAAATTATCATGGAGTTTTGCTGAATGCTCCTTGCCTGCTTATAAGCTCCCAAGGTAATGTGTTAGTACTATTCCATCGTTACACTAAGTATATGTGTCCAGGCCTGCAGTGGGCTAAAAGTGGTGGGCACAAACTACATCCCATCATATATCTCAGTAGTGGACTTGGATTCTGTAAAACGTATCACAAAACCAAATTTAAGGCTGAAAGTTACACGACCATAGTAAAATTTATGAAAATTTGAAGAAGTGGGAAAATTTTATATGCCATGTATATACATGTATTTCAGGTGTTTTGACCTACAGTAGTAGACCCAACATGTAATATAAAATCAGTTAGTAATTGTATAAATGAATGTGAAATAGAAGTCATCCTTACACTACATGTTGTGTGGACTGTTCAGCTGCACAGTTGTTATACACACATCTCCACAGGTTGGTCGTGTGTTCAGTGATATATTGATGTGTCAGGCAGAGTCAACAGGAAGTGTAGCTAATGTCAAGGATATGTATCTTGCTGGTGGTTCAGTCAATCCATTGTTTGATAGTAGTGTGGTGAGTAATATTACCTCCTTCAATGTGTTGCATTACCAGCCAACAGTGTGTACAAATTGTAGATGTACTACATTTCTCATTGTAATATCACATAAATGGTTGTGTACAATGTGTTTTACTGCATTTCATGTACTTGTAGAATGGAACAGAATTTACCAGTGGAAGAATTGTCAGTGGTCGGATATTTTGCAAGTAAGTAGTTGTATTAACAACTACAAAATATGTACATAAATGCATACAAAGTATTGTAGTGGAGAAGTGACACATGTTTACTCCAACAATATGCACACTAGCAACGATATGCTCTATGGTATGATGCTATTCAGATATTTTTGGATAACCAATACATGTACTCTAATATAACAGTCACTTTGCTTGTCAGCTTACTTTCTAAAGAATTTTATGCTGGACTACTCTGCTTCTTTCTTTCTCCACCATGGACAATATTTTGTTTACACTTTTCATCCTGAATTATTGTATGCACAATCACTAGAGTAAAATACACAGCATATAGATTGTATTGTTGCTATAATCTTTAACAGTTTTAACCAGATACATTTCTGTGGCAAAATTTGGATGCATACATATCCTTAGCTGAAATCCACACACTGTAATATTGTTGCTGTGTATGAGATTTTACTATAGTATAGGATTATAAAATACAAAGTCTACGCATCTTACTTTTGGTTATGGTTATAAAGTTTAACAAGTGTTCTTTGTTACATGTACTGCAAGGAGTGTATTCTGGTCTCTTCTAATATAGAGGGTTCTTGTTGAAACATAATCATGACTATGATGTTGTGTGCAAAGTTTCACAACATGTTGTGACATACAAACATGTGACATAACAATATAATCTCTGTATAATTATGGACATCACTAATTAATAGTTCACCTCTTCTCCATCACTATGCACAAATGGTCAACAATATAATATACCTGTTTTACAATATCTTGTGTGATCTTCTCTTTCTCCAGTTTTAGTCGTGTGGGATTTGTGTTGTTAGGACAAGAGGGTCAAGATGTTTCATTTAGTGATGACAACTTTTTGTTCTTCTTGTTTGGAGATGACACTGGTAAGTTTGTTGGTCTCCCTTAGAATTGTGTTCTAGTCATTGTTGTTATGAATAGTTTGATATGTATTACAGGAATTTGAGCATCATTATATGCATCTAGTTAATACTTTTTAAGTAAGAAAGAAACTGGCATGTTTTGGTTTAATGGTCATTATACACACAAAAAAAATTTGCATCAAAATCACTCCTGTACAGCCATCAATGTTATTATATATCTGTATTGGAATTGGCCAATTCTGTGTCCTTTGTTTGGTAAAATTCAGAAACAGTTCAGTTCCAGCTCTATATGCTGTTTACAGGTATGGCAGGTGATATACCAGAAGATTTTAACACTTCAGTTAGTGATGCTGAGTTCAGCAGTACTGCGATAAACCTGGAAAGACCAATTTTGATTCCTGTGCATTTTTTTGGCTCGGTATGTGTATCTCTGTTTGCTGTGTGTGTCTCCATTCATCATTCATGCACCCCATCCAGCCATCCATCCATCCATCCACCCACACACACACACACACGTACACACGTACACACACACGCACACACACAAATGTACACACACATTATGCTCATACACACATTACTAACACTCATTACTAATATTATATGTTCACATGTTGTCATATGTGTAGTATATCAAACAGATATATACTCTACCCATTTCTAGATTAACTCTCTTCATGGGAGGGGAAGTTTTCCATCAGATGATTGTGATCCTAGTGATTGTGACTTCTACTTCAGATGGGGTGTCAACCCCAACAACTCTGATTACCTCACGTTCTTCATCAGTGCTGATATTGGAAGAGGATGGGCAGCAATTGGAGTATCACCTGATAGGAGAATGGTACGTGTTATATGAAGAATGGAATACTAAAGTGGTACAACCAAAGACTTATGTAGTTGTCAGGAGCATATGCAGGAATTTTGAAAAGGGGTTTCCACTACAGATAAGTGACTGTTATATTAGAGTAGTTTACATTGCCTGACTGTTTTATTAGCGTATCTCGACCTTTTCACCAAAATCATAATCCAGAACAATGCTACAAGTGTTGCTATCATGTGAGAAACTATTACTTAGCTAAGATAAAAGTTTAAAATGTGTCCTGTTCCATTGCAGATTCCAGATTCTGGAAACCTGCAGTTTCAATTTCTTGATGTTTCAAATAATGTGTAAAATCCAAAGGGATTTCCTGAAACCCTTGAAAACCCCCCTTGGTACGCCCCTGGTTGAGTAGCCAAGTGAGTACATTTTATAAAATTTAGTACTCTAATAGAGCAGTCAAGATACAAATTTCTGTAAGTGCATGTTTGCAGTATAATAGAGTAGTACTGACCATGATTGGAGCAGAATAGGAAAAACTTTGTATCATAGGCTGTATCAAAAGCATCAGGTCTACTTATACAGTAATTCAGGATACTACAAAACATGTATGTACCTACCAGTTGATATATATTTTTGTAGGGTGGTGAAAAAATTGATGATGTGTTTGGATGTATTACTAGAAGGACTGGTGATGGTGACGATGTCATTGTTGCTGCTATAGACACATATAACATACGAGGTGGAGGGAGAGAGAATGTGGGAGATGGTATAACGGTAATGTGTGTGTGTGTGTGTGTGTGTGTGTGTGTGTGTGTGTGTGTGTGTGTGTGTGTGTGTGTGTGTGTGTGTGTGTGTGTGCACAGCCAAGTGGTAGAGCACTAGTCTGGTAATACTTGGTTGTGTCTAGTTGCTGGTATTGTTTCCTTAAGCAAGAAACTTTGGTGCTGTCTTGGTGTGTACACACTATTAATTTTTAAGAGAAAATATAAAGTCTCTGTAAATAATTAATAATTATATTCAAATAATAGTTATAATGAAATATATGTCATAGTTAAAACACCGCCCTGCATATGTATGGAAAATACAGCACAAGGGTTTTTTTCAAGAGGCTAATGACAAAGCTGAGTGCTGTATCAGTTTCAACACATCCCTTGAGTGCTTTTAAGTGTTATATTGTACGTACTTCCTGGTATTCTTGCTCAAAGCATTTATCCCAAACCACTTCAATTTTCGGTGATCAAACTATTAGTAGTGCTCATAATTATTCTAGTCATAAAACAATCTGGTAGGAATAGTTTAACTAGTTTTAGGAATTTACAATATCATGCACATGATCAATCATGCTGTTTGAGGGGAACATTTCTTACATAACCATATATATATTTTACTGTATTTGTCTAAGTGTACTGTATTTGCCAAATTACCATATTTCCTCATATAACCGCTCGGGCTTTCATTTCCTTCCCAGCATCTTTGACCCAGCCTATGAATAAATACGGCCGTCCTTGAGATCAGGCATTTATTTTTGATAGGTATAGTGACACCCAGCATTTAATCAAATTCTAATAGTAGTAGTATGTCATGATTGTAACAGAAGGCAGAGAATTTTTATACAGTGTGTTACTATACTATTATAAAAAGGTGATGCTGGCCTAAATGTTTGGCAAACAGTTGTACGAAACATATCTGTGTGCACACTGACAACTCACATAATTATTCATCACCCCACAAATGGTTGTATACTAAGTTAGAGGAAACAGGAGCAGCAAAATAAAGAAGTAACAGTTTACGGCTTTATATATATTAATTTTGCTGTATGACTCATAATGTGGATAATTGGCCATACTGTATAGATAGTATAGTACACGTCAGCACTTTGATCCCTGCCACACAAATTAAAGTACAATTCTGCCCATAGGAGACTATACTACTAACTAAAGACTATGAGAGGCTACAAGGACTACTATTATTTGCAGAGATTATATATTTCTCTTATCATTGGTGTATACAATACCAAGACAACACCATTACATCACTCGCATTGCTCCAGTGTATCCAGTTGTACCTGTGAAGGAAATACCAATTGTCCATGTCTCCCATACAATAGCTATTGGGTAAAGGTTTAGTGCCCAAACCAATTACCTATGAGATATGGTACAGCATTATTGGTCCTACCCCAGGAGGATTTTTCTGTGCTAATTCATAACACCTTCGAAGGTAGCACATCCACAGCTGTCCCAGTGCTGGTTCAGTCATACATTCCACCAAATCTAATCACAGAAAGTTAATTTTCAGGCCATGCCTCCCCCAGAAAACTTATGCTTTACATTTCACATAGTGCGTAAAGCATACTCTGCAGTAGTCACTCCTACCAGTGCCCCCCCCCCCTTCTTAGCAAAAATCCTAGATCCATCCTGACTGATTGAGAGCAATTCTGTTCTATTTCCACACATGATAACACAGGCAACACTTGCTGCCTTGATTACCTGACCATATTTTATTTTTGTATTAAGCTATTAATCATGATGTGATGTATTGAGTGTTTACACCATATGTCATTAACCCTGTGTTCAATTGGCATCACGGGTTGCATATTCTCTGGCAGGATGGGATTGTACTACACAATGGATCAATAGTTGATGCTCGGATAACTTGTATCTTTAGTCGTGTGATTTCCGTGCTCCCTGAAAGTGAAGCTTCAGATTTAAATCTTGACAACTCTTACTACATAATGATTGGAATTGGAGAATTTCCAGGTTCTCCAGGTATGTAGTGTGTGTGTGTGTGTGTGTGTGTGTGTGTGCGTGTGTGTGTGTGTGTGTGTGTGTGTGTGTGTGTGTGTGTGTGTGTGTGTGTGTGTGTGTGTGTGTGTGTGTGTGTGTGTGTGTGTGTGTGTGTGTGTGTGTGTGTGTGTGTGTGTGTGTGTCAGTGTGTGTGTGTGTGTGTGTGTGTGTGTGTGTGTGTGTGTGTGTGTGTGTGTGTGTGTCAGTGTGTGTGTGTGTCAGTGTGTGTGTGTGTGTCAGTGTGTGTGTGTTGTGTGTGTGTGTGTGCGTGTGTGTGTGTGTGTGTGTGTGTGTGTGTGTGTGTGTGTGTGAGTGTGTGTGTGTGTGTGTGTGTGTGTGTGTGTGTGTGTGTGTGAGTGTGTGTGCAAAGGTATATATGTACTTCCTATTTACATAGACTCTTCTCGCACTCGTTTCCTACAACATGAGCATACTCCTCTAGTAAGCACCTCCAAAGTTAACCTGGTTACAGTGACTTCTGTCAACTTTGACTATTCCAAGATTATACTCATCAAGTTACATGGTATATGTTAATGTAGTTGAGATTTCTTTGATACTGGCTATTTAGGAATTTTCATGATTGTGGCATGGCCACTATTAGCCTACATGGGCACATTTTTGGCTGCAAATATGAAGCCTGCTCTCCCTAATGGTGAATGGTTCCAGGCACACCGGATCTTTATGATTCTAGCCTTGTTCTTATCATGTCTGGGTTTTATACTAATATTTGTGGCATTCCATAATGCTCCCACTCGAGGGTTAATAACTCTAGGTGAATTGGTGAGTATATCATTATTATAAGAGACACTTTATTTTAATTTTGTTATACAGAACAAAACTGGGACAGCTCATTTCATATTAGGAATCATTCTCACTACTCTAATAATATTGAATGTAAGTGAACACAACATACATGCTTTAATATTAGTAGAACTCCAGCCTCACCTTTCCTTCACAATGACATGGTAGTAACTGGTACCTGTCTCCACAATTCCCCTGACACGTTACTACAAAATATTATTATTTAGCCAAACTTAACAACATGTGACATCTCCAGTCCTTTCCATTATCTGTTGATTTGTAAACAGCTCAGTAATGGTTGCTGTTCTAGATATCATGAGAAACATCAGTAATATCCATACTTAGTGTAGAATACTTTTGTTTGTTTGCAATACTGTATAATGGACAGAACATAAAGTAGCAGAATAGCCACTCCAATTTTTATTAATTGATAGTCAGGTGGACATTCAGTTGTGTAGCTGCATGTACTAGTGTATCCCTACATAGTTACGTATCCTATTAGTAGTATACAGTAGCTATGCGATGATGTTAAAACCTATATGTGACTGAATTTTGGAAAATCACCTATGGGCGTGCAGGAAATAATTAGAATTTCATGTTTAGTGGGTTGCTAACAGTGTTGGGAGTAATGCGTTATATAAGTAACGCATTATGTAATATTATTACTTTTGTGGTAACTAAGTAATATAACGAAATACGCTATAAAAACAGGTAATATAACTCAAGTTATTTTACTTACAAATGTAACACATTACCTAAGTAATATAGTTACTGTAACGAGTCTAATATTACATAATATTATTATTAAAAGTAACGAAGTTACTAATCTCGTTAGTTATCCTCTGAGTAACGCCTAGCCACAACGAAGTAATGAAGCCTACTTGAAGCTTATTCACCAGCTTCTTACTTTAACTCAGTCTTCTTTCCAGTGTGGTGGAGGTTATTCCATCCTCGATTCCATCAGTAAGGCGAGTACATGTAGACTCTATGTATTTTTGTAATTTGTGACACGGATTTCTATTTGCTTGAAATCCACCTGGCTTCGAAATATGCATTCTTTGAAATTAAAATCTTCGTAATTCGGATTTTAATGTTCCTATGAAAATATCTGGTTCAAAAATATTAACCAGCTATACGGTAGTTGAAAACAAAGCTAAATGATTGGATCACAGAAACAGAAAGCAATGAAACAAGGGAGGATGTGTACACCTACAACACTACTATAGTTACACAGTGACATAAATGAAGAACAATAAGAGATTGCCTCTATAATTGTTATCAATCATGTCACTAAAGAAATTACAGATGATTATGATAGATAGCACAATAAGCCATTGATGCTCTAACAACAGAGTAAGAAATATAACACAAAGGAGGGCAAAGTAAGCCTGCTTTAAACTTTACTGATTACTGAAAGTTGAGGCTAGTTTTTGAGTTTTATTTTTGGAATTTTCATTATCCCTACTATACAGTACTACCTACCATACACAATATGTAATTTATAACACATCTGATGTGGATTTCTTATTCATAACAGCCCATCCTTGCAATCTTCCGCTGTAAGCCTGATTCAGACAAGTAAGTTGTAATATATATGTATGTTAACACACACACGCACACATGAACAACACACATGTATACACACATACATACATGCATGCACGCACGCGCTCACAAACACACACATTCAGTCACACATGTGCATGCATGCACACACATACACACACACTCACTCAAACACGCTACACTACACGCAACACACACACTCAATCAAACACATGCACTACACTACACTACACTACACTACACTACACACACACACGCACACACACATAATGCTTTATCATAGTTTCTTTCCTACACCAGTCGGTGGATATTTAACATCATCCATGGTGTTGCTGTTGGAGTACTGACCATAATATTGTCTGGTGAGATGTCTTTATAGATTTATGATGTATACAATGTATAATATCACGAATCTGGAGGAATTGATCACATCTGTTCAGTAAACTATCAGTATACTATTGCATTTCAAGTGATTCAAAAAATGAGCTTCATTGATGCTTCATAATCTATGTAGCTAGCCACTTTCAATGGAGCAATAAATTGTTTGTGATTCTGTCCAGCTTGTCAACTAAGCAGGGAAGTTAATTTTACATGAAAGATAATGAATTTATACGAATATGATATGGAAAATCCTTTTACTTCATACTGTGATGTTATCAGCATGTTCTTGTAGGTGTCAATATTGGTATTGGATTATACCTGTTCGCTGAAAAGTATGCTTCTCATGAAGAGCAGGGTATTGATGCCTTTGGAGCAGTAATTACATTTATCATAATCTATATCATCACTTATATTGTAATGAACATCTATACCAAAGTGACCAAGAAATACAAGGACAAATGGGTGGTGCTTGAAGAAGAAGGAAAAAGGAAAAATCCATCACAGGTAAGTCTGTTGGTATGTCCATAGAATCAATTGTCTGTCTGTAATACCATACCATTCCATTCTGGTTATAGGACTACCTCTTTCGCTGGGTTATCTGGATTTCAATGTTCATCCTCAGCATACTTTTCACTATAACTGCCATAGCTCTTGTGAGCAGTGCATAGAATGACTAGAAACTGACTGATTGTATATTGAATATTTTCTAATAAATTTCTAATTGTTTGTTTTGCACTCATACTCATAATTTAATATAAAGCTGTACTTTAACTTTGTTGTATTATTTAAGATCACAAAATAAAGTACTAGCGTTGTGTGTACTTGGCCTATGTACGTAGCTATATACAATTAATTCACCATGGTGAAAATTCTTTGAAGCAATTAAGTTCTTCAAATGTTACAAGATTGTTTAAAAACCAATTACCGTATAGCTGGTAATTTTCGAACGGTTTTTGTTTTTGGATAATTTGAAGAGGCCCTTCTCTTCGAAAATAAATTCCCACATCCGGTTGCTCTTTGAAAATAAATTCCCACAATTGAAAGCAACGATCCAACTTTCGGTGATATGCTTGTTTTGGTTCAGTATTGCTGATGATAGTGGGTAAACTGTATTATTAACCGTGCCAATAACCAGAAAACAGAATGGGAATTGATGCCATCTGCTCTAGAATCTATTTTTTTTTTTTTATTGTACTAGGCAGTCAGCATAGCTGATAAATGCCCAGGAAAAAAAAGAAACAGCATACAGCAGAATTAATATACAGTTAATTATTGGTTAGGTGTAGTAAATTATTTGAAAAGGTGTCGTAGTCAGTTGTGTCTAGTGGGTAAGTTGTTCCATTCTTTGATTGCTCTTGAAAAAAATGATTGTAGCTAGATGTGATGTGGTTGATACAGATGGGAGAATGAAATGATAAGTGTGATAGGGTGATCTATGGTAGATATGTAGCTATAGCTATGATTGAGCATAGCATGATCAAGCCACTGAATTTACTCAGCCACTCAAGACTCCCTCAGTCTTCAGTGCACAGGGATGGGGATTATTCTATCGGTAAGTCAGTTTTTGACAAACATTCATGCATCTTCATAATTTGTGACATGAATTTCCATTTTTGAAATCTATCCAGACTTCGAAATATACATTTTTCGAAATTAAAATCCTTCGAAATTCAGATTTTGTTTCTTGTGCAAAATTTTCTGTTTTGAAAATAACCAGCTATACAGTAGCTAGTATAACTGCATGCTTAGCTTGTTAAAAAATTTAATGAATTGTGCAATTGGTACAAACCCAGACCAGACAAAGAAGTATCTTCTTGGCTGTTTTATCGCTCTGTCGTGTGCTTGTAGATACAGTTCAGTATGTAGTAGTGTTTTCATCATCTGTGGTTCACTAGAAGTGCTACCACCATACAAAGCCAGAGTTTTTGCTCTTGATATATAAAAAAGCCTAAGGTTTTTAGAAATGGCTGCACCCTTTTAACATGGCAAAAATAGTTTATAAGAAGCCAACTATCACAGCTGTTAGTACAGTCCATCTTCGTTAATAAAGTAAAGTACGTATTTAGCATTAAGCTTTATTGCTCACTTGCATGGGTGTGGACAGACACAACCACATGATCATTTCTAACCAATTTTAGGAAACCAGGCATGTCTAAGTAAAAAATTACATACTGTTTAGGCAATCTACAATTAAACCAGCCACATGTCCTACTAGAGTCACAATAATGTGAATATAATATATAATATTGTACATGATAGGGTTGGGCAATATAACGATACAACATTGCTATTGCAATAAAATCATGAGACAATAACTGTATTGAGGTTAGTTTTACTCTTCATGACATATTGAGGTTATGATATATCGTGATATATTAAAGTAACCCTGCTGAGATACTGTATCAGTAAGAAACAAATCACCATGTAGAGAGTTCAGCTACAAACAAAATCACCCTGTAGAGAGTTCAGTTACATTTCAAGTCACCCAGTAGAGAGATCAGCTGCAAACAAGTTATCTATAGGAAATAATTGACATGTAATAAATGTGTGTATTTGTATATAGTTTGTACATTTACTGATAAAATCTGAAATAGTTAAAGTATTTAAAATCTGCTTCATCTTGTTCTTCTTCCTGTGGTAAAGAAAAAAAATAGGTTAAAAAGCCCTAAAGCCGGCCATAGGCCAGCTTTGGGGTATATAAATACAAAAAGAAGTGAAATCTAATCTAAAACAGTCAAGCTGTAAAAAAAGAGTGCGGCCCTCAGAAAGGCTATGGTGAAAAAAGATGTGAAATCCAAGGTGGCGGCCAAGAAATGGCTGTGATGATAGGTTAATGGTAAAATTTTTACTAACAATTCAGGTGAATTTTGTGCCAAGACCAAACAGAACCAAATTCACCTTAATTGTCGTTATTAAATTTTTTACCATTAACATACCATCACAGCCATTTCTTGGCCGCCACCTTGGATTTCACATCTTTTCACCATAGGGCCAAACTCTTTTTTTTACAGCTTGGCTGTTTTGGCTTAGATGATATTGAATGTAAGTAAACACACCATACAGTATAGTGGAGATCCTGAGTATTTACATTTAATATCAGTAGCACTCCAGCCTCACCTTTCCTTCACAGTGATGAGTCAGTATTGGTTACTAATAGGTATAATCAAACCCAACCTGTCTTCAGAATGACCCACAAATTATGCATCCCTGACAAGTTATTACAAAATTTAAGAAAATATTATTTAGGCCACATAAACTTAATTATTAGTTTCTCATCCCCACCGTCATCGCCATTTTTCTTACTTCATCGAGGATTTTTGCACCACTGGTGGCTAAGGAAGGCCATTTATAGTTGGTACCTTGCTAGAGCCATCTAAGAAAATTGCATTTTGAGTTATTTTAGCTAGCTAATTTAGCTACCTAGTTAGGAAATTAAAAATCCACCCTCCTGCACTGATATTTTGAGCACAGGAGGATAACAAACTAATAATTAATGGCCTTAGCCAAAAGTTTTAATGATATAATGTGCCTCCATCAAGCACAACTCAGTTATGATAATTGCTACAGATCTTCGCTGCTCAATGTTTCTTAGCCCCAAATATGCCTTTTCATGAACTACAATATAATATAATACATCATGGACTTACCTTTTTGTCCCCTATTTCTTTCTCCATTACTTGTTGATTTGTAAACAGTTCGGTAGTGGCTGCTGTGCTAGCTATCATGAAAAGCACCAGTAATTTCCATGCTGTCTGGATTGATTGCAGAGTTGCTTCTCATACTGTACTTTGTAAGTTTGTAATGCCGTATAATGAGAAGAACATAGCTGAAAAAAGGAACAGAATAGCCACTTCAATTTTCATTAATTGATAGTCAGGTGTACGTTTAGTTGTGCAGCTGTACTAGCAGGGTGACCCACGGGTGGGGGGGAGGGGGGGGCAACTGGGGCATTATGCCCTGGGCCCCAGCCTGATAAGAGTCCCAGGAGGCCCCACAAAGGGCCCCTTGAATACTTGTGTAAAAATCAATATACTCTAATAGAGCAGTCAAGATCTAGATACTCTAATAGAGCAGTCACGGTATTCTTCAGAGGAGCAGTGTAGCAAACTTATAAAAAAGGAGATATGGTTTGTAAAGGGCAGCTATTGTCATTGTCAGTGTGTAATGACCTTTTTTTTTGGTCTTCAACTTACAGCTAGGCTGAAGTTGTGATTCAGAGTGGAACCGTCCTTGCCCCTGGGCCCCATTTTAACTCTTTGCCCTGGGTCCCTTAATTTTCTGGGCAGCCCTGTGTATTATACTAGTGTGTCTATAATTCCTTTGTATGTAGTTATACAGCATAGGAATTAAACAAGCACTAGTACTGCTGCAGGTGTGTGCATCCTCCCTTGTTTCATTGCTTTCTGCTTCTGTGATCCGACTGTTTAGTGTTGTTCTCAATTACGCTGTGCTATTTGCGCAGTGCTACAAATGCAAGAACAATAAGAGAAGTGTCTCTGCAATCATGATCAATCATTTCACTATAGAAATTACAGATGATTATGATAGATAGCACAACAAGCCATTATTGCTCTAGCAACAAATTACCAATGTGATAATTGAGAAAGAAATGTTACACAAAGGTAAGCCTTATTTTTGCTGCTTTGAACTTAATTGATTGAACGTTGAAGCTGGTTTTTGGGTGATATGTTTTGGGAGAAACCTTCATTATCCCTATACTACAATGGCGGATCCGGGATGGGGCATTTGGGGCAAATGCCCCCCCCCCTCCATAGCTACTTCTGGTTAAAATACTAAACTTTATGTCAGGCCTGAAACCCTAACCCTAACTCTAAAGTACAAGGCGTATCCCCTAAGGTCGAATGCTCGGGGCATACTACGCGCGTCCCCTAAGGTTGAAGGATATCACTTTTTTCACCCTATTTCATAACCCTACAGAACTTAGACAAAAAACGGTGAACCAAAAAGGCGGAAAAAAAAGTGCAATATTGAAGGGGGATCGAACCCAGGATCCCAGTGTGATGGTCCAGTGTTCTACCGATTATGCTACCGCTGCTAGCCCCTTCTTTTGTAGCTATCTTATAAATGTGAGTAACGAAATAAGCTGTATATAGTAAGAAGAACCTAACCCTAAAGATGAAGAAGAAACCAAAGCTGAACTCTAACCCTAACCCTAATGCTACACTACTAGACGCTTCCCCTAAAGTCTACTACTCGTGGCAACTACTGGACGCTTCCCCTAAGGTCTACTACTCGCGGCAACTACTGGACGCATCCCCTAAAGTCGACTACTCGCGGAAACTACTAGAAGCGTGCCCTATAAAGTCGAAGAGAGAGAGCAACAACTACAGTAGGAAGTCTGGATGCTTTTGAGCTTAATATTACGTAAGGGTTATGAAAGGTGGTGAAAGAGTAAAACCCTTCTAACCCGCTGCATGAAACGTCGATATTGTATCACAAAGATCCTCTGCGATATTTTAACACCAAAGCATTCGACAATTCACTCTAGTGCAATTATGTGCATTCGCGGTGCCAGGTCCAGTTTGCGCTGTCCCATTGCTGAGGCACCGATTGCAGTGCAGGTCGCTGAGGCCCATATGTAAGATAATTTGTTTTTGTTTATTATAGTTTGTTTTTGTTTATTATGTACTGTAAAAAAGAAAAAATATATATATATACCTAAAAAAAAAAAAAAAAAAAAAAAAAACAATTCACTCTAGTCAAAGATGTACCAGACGTTCGCACCACCAAACGTGTGTATAGTTCCGGAATGCAAAAATAGTTGACTCGACTAGCTCGTTTATTATGAATCACGTGACTGCCGTACAAATAACCTAAGAACAACTATTCATACGCGAGTGCCGTACGAATAGCCACTCCGTATTTTTTTACCTGGGCTCAATCCCCTGAGTTACAAGTTAATCCACGGGGGTCAATTTTTTTCTTCCCCGGGCTGGATGGACTACCACCCCCAGCACAAAGAAAGCACGTGCTGCATGGACAACTGAATAAAAAGGACCAGATTGCTGAAAGTTTAAAAGTCCTGTGCTCATCAATGCGGCCCATCTCAGGAGAGGCATCAGCCGGAGGAGCGATGCGAGATGGACCTATTTCCACGTATACACATTGTAGCTGACCGAAGTAGAGAAAAAGACAATGTGCATCGGATAAAAGCCAGAATAATGTGCATTGGATAAAAAGACAATGTGCATCGGATAAAAGCCAGATAGCTATTTAGATGTTCAATTTTTTTCATTGCCAACCCTAACGCTTGTGAATGCGTCATGACCTAAACGTTAGTGCTACGTTTAAGCATGCACTCGGATATATTAGTGAAGCACGTAGATTAAATTTCAACTGGGGAGGCTGAGATGGAGCAAAGTATCGACGTCAGGTCGACTAGATCGTCAAGTGAACAGCCTCTCTACACTTTGTTGTCTCTTCCAATAGAGTTGCTAGTGTACATTTTCTCTTTTGTGACCAGCGCACGCGACAAAGCAAAACTGCGTTATGTCTCACAACGACTACTAGAAGCTGTAGAAACCCCATCATTGTGGAGGAATTTTACTTGGCCACATTACGATTTTCGTGAAGAACGCTCAATTGAGGGTGCGTTTAAGTCGTGCGGTAGGCACATGAAGGAGTTATCGTTTCCGGATCGGACCTTGTTACCTGTTGAATCACTGCAGCATTGTAGTAACGTCCTACGACTTAGTCTGCCATCAGTTAAACTGAATTTTATTCAACTGAGAACAGTGATGCAATGTATGAAAAAACTACAATATTTAGATGTTTTGTGGACAACAAGAAACGAAATTAAAACTTTACTTTTAATTGTAGCTTATCCTGTCTATGGTTATGCTATCAAAGAGCTTACGATCAGAGAGAAAGTGAAAGATTCGTCATTTTGTGAAGCATTACATTTTTTGCTAAATGAGTGGACAGCATTGAAGCTAATGCCACATACTTTAAATGTTGTTACTGCTACTCCTTATCTTACTATGAAAAAGGTTGTTGAACAGTGGGTGCATTTCGGGAAATCCAGTTCAGCTAATCACATTAGCTACCTTAATATGTATGGCAGATTTAACACTGTCATAGATTTTGTTTCTAAACCTCCCTTATTCCAATATCAGATTTTCGGTTCACAATGTGGCAACTATTCATTTGTAAATGCCAGAAATTATGGGTTGTTGGAATTGGATAGTGATTATTTACTGTTGAGTAGTCGTACTCTCAGTAATGGTGATTTACTACAGAAGGCTATCTTAAGTCACAGCAGTATTCAGGGTACTCCATTGAACATAACCAGCATTCAATTTTTGACACATTTTGTTGCTACTCAATGTAGTTTCCTTTACTCTGGGCACCTAGAACAACTAGCTATTGCTTGTCCCAATTTACAACAACTAGACTTAACGGAAACTTTTAACTGTTTGAAATGCTTGGGAGGTTTACGTGCAATTGCTACTTATTGTCAAAAGCTAGAAGGTCTAAACATCATGGGAATTTCAGTAAAAGAAGTGGAGAATTGCATAGAACTGTGGAAAATTTTAGTTGATCTACACCTGAACTACCTAGCTATTGAACTATGCTGTCTGCTATGTTTTGAAGATGATCAAACTAAGCAGATCATTACCGATCTACATCAGAAGTGTTTAAAGTTGAAATCATTGGAATCGGAATATGATGATCAGTGCACCAAGTGTGTTGTAAATGAACAATCATTGATGCTATCTAACTTTCCATTTCTCATCCATTGCTATACATACTTTGTGAAGAATGTCAATATTAGTGAGACACTAAAGTATCTATTTTATTTAGGAGATGCTGATATTTGGTGGCCTTGGTCAATAAAACATTGCAACTTAGAACAGCTTTGCATTATATCAGAATTGCTAGTTCTTCCTGACAGTTTCATGAACACAATATCTGCTCATGGTGGACTGGTACATGTAATTTTGAATGTAAACTGTGTTTCTCAAACTGGTATTACTTCTCTCATAGAAAATTCTCCAAATCTCATAACTTTCCATGTTTATATACAAAATGAAGTTGCTTGGCATATTTTCTTTAATGCAAGCGATTTCAGGTCAGGACTAGAGGAGAGATACTCTCAAAGAAAATTATTTTTGTGCGGCAGTTACTGTTTGATTGAAGGAGACTCAACCGAAAATGAGATCCGTGATTGTTTGATACATAGTAATATTGATGTCTTCTCGCTCTGGAGGTGAAGTATAGTGCAATTTTCTATGTTTGTATGTCATTTTGCACATTTAGCTTTTATACAATTTTCCTAGCATAAATTTTTTAAAAGTACGTGACACATTACAATACTAGATCATGATGATGAGGGTTAGTGTTTGTATAAAGTTCAATATCGATAGTGCATGTATGGGTTCATAATAGGGATTGCCCATGTATTTTTTTGCTAAAATTCTTATATGTAGAACTGCACACCTAATAGGCATGAGGCTATTATGCTCCAAAAATTGAGCATTATGCTTTTGAGCAGTGCTCAAAAAGTCACCTATTATGCTTTTGAGAGTTGCTCATTATTCCCAAAATTATGCCACCATAATTGGCCAGTTTATTGCTGTATCGGGCCATTTTCATTGATTCAAATTGTCTTGAAATCTTTAGCTGGTTGCTGTATTAGAGTATGTGTGACTGCTTTATTAGAGTAAACAATTTTCAGTGACTGCTCTATTAGAGTTTCTGACTGCTCTATTAGAGCATCTTGATCTTTTTAAACAGAATTATGCAATCTGCAGATTTTCCTACTGTTAGAGCTTTACAATCACCTCAAAATTCTAGCATAATTCCTGATTCCCACGCATACCTATTATGCCCAAAATTATGCTAGCATAATTGCCCCATCCCTAACGCCTAAAAACCACTTTGAAAAGCATCCTTTAACCCTCTGGGAGTTCTTTGCAATGGGTGTAGGTCCACTAGTAAGTATCAAGTGTTAGTGCATAAAAGTTAGTATCTGTATACAATCTGTGTTACATGATCCTCTTCACTTGTACCAGTTGTTTAGTGAGGATGGATCAGGGTACTGGATTAAGACATGACTAGAATAGCCAAGAACAGACCACAGGGATAAAAGAAGCAGACTATTTCAACTGTATCTGAGATATTATATATTTTAGCATGAGCTGGGTCATATGTTCTAAAATGATTACATGATGCCATGGATACCTGCAAGAGGAAATTAAATACCCTTAGCAAAATCCGCTGACTGATTGAGAGCAACTCAGTTCTAATTCCACACAGGATAACACAGGCAACACTTGCTGCCTTGATCGCCTGATGAGTATTAGTTTCGTAGAAAAAGCTATTAATGATGTATTGAGTGTTTACCATAATATCATTAACCCTTATCTTCAAATGTCATCACGGGTTGCATATTCTCTGGCAGGATGGGATTGTACTACACAATGGATCAATAGTTGATGCTCAGATAGCTTGTATCTTTAGTCGTGTGATTTCCATGCTCCCTGAAAGTGAAGCTTCAGATTTATATCATAACAACTCTTACTACATAATGATTGGAATTGGAGAATTTCCGGGTTCTCCAGGTATGTAGTGTGTGTGTGTGTGTGTGTGTGTGTGTGTGAGTGTGAGTGCGTGCGTGCGTGCGTGCGTGTGTGTGTGCAACGGTATATATGTACTTCCTATTTATGTAGGCTCTTCTCGCACTTGTTTCCTACAACACGAGCATACTCCTCTAGTAAGCACCTCCAAAGTTAACATGGTTACGGAGACTTCTGTCAACTTTGACTATTCCAAGATTGTACTCATCAAGTTACATGGTATATGTTAATATAGTTGATATTTCTTTGATACTGGCTATTTAGGAGTTTTCATGATTGTGGCATGGCCATTTTTGGTGTACATGAGCACATTTTTGGCTGCACACATGAAACCTGCTCTACCTAATGGTGGATGGTTCCAGGCACACTGGATCTTTATGATTCTAGCCTTTTTCTTATCATGTCTGGGTTTTATACTGATATTTGAGGCATTCCATAATGCTCCCACTTGAGGGCTGATAACTCTAGGTGAATTGGTGAGTGTATCATTATTATTATAAGAGACACTTTATTTTAGTTTTGTTATACAGAACAAAACTGGGACAGCTCATTTTGTATTAGGCATCATTCTCACTTCACTGATAATATTGAATGTAAGTAAACACACCATACAGTATAGTGGGGATCCTGAGTATTTGCACTTTGTTATCAGTAGAACTCCAGCCTCACCTTTACTTCACAGTGATGTGGCAGCAGGGGCGGATCCAGGCTTTTTAAAAGGGGGTTCTACTCTGGAATTGTTGCAATTCAGTCTAGCTGTAAGTTGAAGACCCCAAAAAAAGTGGTCATCACCTGCTGACAATAGCTGCCCTCACCAACTATATTTCCTTATTTATAACTCTGCATGTAGCCTGCCTGCTACACTGCTCCTCTTGAGAATACTGTGACTGCTCTATTAGAGTATCTCGATCTTTACTGCTCTATTAGAGTATCTTGAGTAAGAGAGGCTCTTTCAACAGGGGGACTCCATGGAACCCTCTGAACCCCCCTGGATCTGTGCCTGGGCAGTATTGCTTAGGTATAATCAAACCCAACCTGTCTTCAGAATGACCCACAATGCATCCCTGACAAGTTATTACAAAATCTAAGAAAATATTATTTAGGCCACATAAACTTAATTAAAAGTTTCTCATCCCCGCCTGCATCACCATTTTCATACTTCATCAAGGATTTTTGTACCACTGGTGGCTAAGGGAGGCCAATTAGCACCTTTTATAGTTGGTACCTTGCTAGAGCAGTCTAAGAAAATTGGATTTTGAGTCATTTTAGCTAGCTAAATTCTGCTACCTAGTTAGGAAATTAAAAATCCACCTCTCCTGCACTGATATTTTGAGTACAGGAGAGTGACAAACTAATAATTAGTAGAAATTTTTAATGACATAATGTGCCTCCAGTCAAGCATAACTCAATACATCATGGACTTACCTTTTTGTCCTATTTCTCCATTACTTGTTGATTTGTAAACAGCTCAGTAGTGGCTGCTGTGCTAGCTATCATGAGAAACACCAGTAACTTCCATGCTAACTGGATTGACGGCAGAGTTGCTTCTCATACTATACTTTGTATAATGGGAAGAACATGGCGGAAAAAAGGAGCAAAATAGCCACTTACATGTTCATTAATTGATAATCAGGTGCACATTTAGTTGTGCAGCTGTACTAGCAGGGCCGCCCACGGGGGGGAGGGGGCATTTTGCCTAGGCCCCAGGAGGCCCCATCATGTATGTATGCATCCTCCCTTGTTTCATTGCTTTCTGTTTCTGTGATCCAACTGTTTAGCGTTGTTCTCAACTATTATGCTGTGCTATTTGTGCAGTGTTACAAATGCAAGAACAATAAGAGAAGTGTCTCTGCAATCATGATCAATCATTTCACTAAAGAAATTACAGATGATTATGATAGATAGTACAACAAGCCATTATTGTTCTAACAACAAATCAATACCAATGTGCTAATTGAGAAAGAAATTTAACACAAAGGGAAGCCTTATTTTTGCTGCTTTGAACTTAATTGATTAAAAGTTAAGGCTGGTTTTTGAGTAGGGACCCGCTGATTATGCTGGCATAATTATGAGCATAATAGGTGTCTGAAAGCATTGAGCATAATGCTAGCATAATAGGTAGAATAATTATGTAATGGTATGAATTCTTGCTTATCAAAATAGCTATCACAAAAAGATCGATATACTCTAATAGAACAGTCAGTAACTCTAATAGAACAATCATATAACTGACTGTTCTATTAGAGTATATCGGTCTTTTCTGTGATATACATTTTTACAAGTAGGTTTGTGCTTCAGCCACTTATTAAATTGGAAATTATTACTAGAGCATGGGAACTGAAGCATAAATAATTGGGCATAATTTGAGCATAATGGGTAAGTATTGAGCATATATTTAAGCATAATAGGTAAATTTTTGAGCAGTGCAGCATAGCATAATAGGTAAAATTATGAGCATAATCGGCGGGTCCCTATTTTTGAGTGATATTTTTTTTGGGAGAAACCTTTATTATCCCTACTATACAGTACTACCATACACAATACTCTATGTAACTTCTCACACATCTGATGAGGAATTCTTATTCATAACAGCCCATCCTTGCAATCTTCCACTGTAACCTGATGCAAACAAGTAAGTTGTAATACATTCACACACACACACGCACGCACACATGCACGCACGCACGCACACACGCTGCTTTAATGTATTTATTTTCTTTCCTATATCAGTCGATAGATATTTAACGTTGTCCATGTTATTGTTGCTGGATTGCTGACGATAATATTGTCTGGTGAGATTATAGATTTGTGATGTAGCTATACAACGTATAATATCATAAATCTAGAAATAATCACATCTGTTCAGTAAACTATCACATTTTCATGTGATACAAAACACTTTGTATAATGAGCTTCATAGTAATGCAGTTTCATTGTAGATGCATGGATGAAGTTAGTCATGAGTGCTTCATAATCTAGCTATCCATTTTCAATGGAACAATAAATTAATTGTTTATGATGCTGTCCAGCTTGTCAACAATTAGCTAAAGCAGGGAAGTTAATGAATTTATGATGATACAATATCATAATTAGCTATATGAACAAAATCCTTTTGCTTTTCACTGTGAGATGTTATTGGCATGTTCTTGTAGGTGTCAATATTCGTATTGGATTATACTTGTTTGCTGAAAAGTATACTTCTCATGAAGAGCAGGGTATTATATCATAATCTATATCATCACCTATATTGTACTGAAAATCTATACCAAAGTGATCAAGAGATACAAGGACAAATGGATTGTGCTTGAAGAAGAAGGAAAGGGAGATGAAAAGAAGAGTCCATCCCAGGTAAGTCTGTTGATATGCACATAGAACTAATTTTCTGTCTGTTATACCATACCATTATATGTTTCATTCTGTATATAGGATTACCTGTTTCACTGGAATGTCTGGATTACAATGTTCATCCTCAGTATACTACACTACTGGAGATTTTGTTCATGAAAATCCAATGAAAAAAATGTTCACCCTGTGAAAAGTGAAGCTTTCATTGGGTGGCACCAATGAAATTTTATTTTCATAGCATTTTTCATAATGAAAACCTTATGAAAAAGTTAACTTTATTATAGTCAAGATCACAAAAGTGATTGATGTGTATAGGTAAATGGCCTATGTATATGCTTCATGGTAAAAATTCTTAGAAGCAAATTATTTTAAGTTTTTCAAAATAATAACAAGATTGTTTAAAAATCTATTAGCAACTATTTGCTTAGCTTGTTAAGAAATTTATTTGCAATTAGCTGTTTAGCACAAACCCAGACCAAACCAAGAAGTTTCTTGGCTGTTTTATAGTCTCTCTGTTGTGCGCTTGTAAGTGCTATTACCACACAAAGGCCAGGCTGCCTGAGTTTTTGCTTTTGATCAGCACATGAAAAAACCCTAAGTTGCCAGAAATGGCCACACCATTTTAACATGGTTTATTGCAAGGAGCCAACTATCACAGGTCCATCTTTATTTTTATTAATAGAATAAAATATTTAGCTTTTAAGGTTTATTGCTCACTAGCCTATTGATGCATGGCTATAGACAGACTAGCTAGCAGCCACACAATTATTTCTAACCAATGTCAGGAAACCAGTCATGCATATATAATTTAAATATATATATATATATATCTGTTTAAGTCATCGGTGCTCCAAAATTAAAAAAAAGAACCAACCATATGTCCTCCAGTATAGGTTAAAAGAATTTGAATCACGATAATGTGAGTAATATGTGGCTTCTAATTGTCCTCTAAATAAACTACTCTTAGCTAGTAATGTGTCTTGCATGCACCGTGTTTTGTTTGTTTGTAGTTACATATATTCATACATTTACATGTTTGTAATGGTACTGGCTGTACTGCATGACTACTGTGAAGTTACATAATTAGTAACCGATCAATATATTGTCATGTTTCTCTTCCTTGACAGAATGGGAGTGTGATACAATGATTTAGTTGGTGGCCAACTGTTTTTACTTTCAGTCATCTGTGTTGCTTCCCAGTAAAACTGGAGGTGTGTGTAGTAGCTATAGTAGGACTGTACATAACCACGATACAGTGGAATTTCATGCAGTTATTTGAACCCATAGTGACCACCTATTATGTACGTGTTGAGCTGGATCCTCAAAAACATTTAATAACAGCTCATGCATGGATGCAATATTTACACATGAACTTGAAATTTGGCACACTTGTAGTACTGCTTGACCCACCGTAAAATATTTCAAAATCATTTCATTCGAATATCTGACATAATATTTATGACCAATGTTTTATCATACATTTCCTTTGGGGAAGCCATAAAAGTGTAGTGTCCATTACAGCTCTTTCCCAAACCTGTCAATTGAAACTTGTAATGGAGCCAAACTGTACACATGTCCGTTGTTGACTTCTCTGCTGTCACCATTAATCATCTGGTTGGCTGAAATGTTTACTCTCTTGAGAAAAATCCACTTTTATTTCTTAGCTGCATGTATTTCAGGATCCAGCTCAACTTGTACTATATAGTGTTCAGAAAATTATAAAATAGCTATGCATGGTCACCTTTCTAACCTTTCTAACAAGATCTACTTGCTGTTGATAGCTAAATGGGGTTACTACTTATCCAGTTGATAATATACTTTTGTCCGGCATGATACAGTGGAGCTTCACTTAATTACCCCATGGCCACTTTAAACACCATGCACAAATGTTTGTTCTGTTAGAGTAGTTGACAATTCTAAAGTGTTGATATGCATTGTTTACAAGTACAGAGTCACGATCAGTATATAATGTCCACCATGTCAATGCTAGCTATATTGTTGTAAAGCAAAGTTTGCAAATTGTAGCTACTCCGGTGTACTTTCTGTTTCTGCTTCTGATTCACCTCACACAACCTATAGGCAGTGTTGGGAGTAACGCGTTACATAAGTAAAGCGTTATGTAATATTATTACTTTTGTGGTAACAAAGTAATATAACGAAATACGCTATGAAAACAGGTAATATAACGCAAGATACTTTACTTACAAACGTAACGCGTTACCTAAGTAATATAATTACTGTAACGAGTCTAATATGACGTAATATTATTACTAAAAGCAACGAAGTTACTAATTTCGTTAGTAATCCTCTGAGTAACGCCTAACCACAATGGAGTAACGAGGCCTATTGAATGAAGCTTATTCACTAGCTTCTTACTTATAACCAAGATTTGCACATTGTCCAATAACGCAATCATGTCACGTGATAAGGTGGTAGTTTCACACGTGACAGCTTAAGGCTGTGGACACAAAGTAATATAATATGTAATATTATTACAGTTACTTTATTTTATGGGTAATATGTAACTGTAACTAAATAGTTCTGTTGCAAGTAATATGTAACTAGTTACTTTTACAAAGTAACTTGCCCAACACTGCCTATAGGTTGCAGCTAGAGGATTGCGGAATCTTTGCAATACAGTAAGTGACCAGAAATGTGACCTTTCAAAGTTGTGGTGATGCATTTCAAAGTTGATGGATCACGTTTTTCGGTTGGCGCTTTACGGTTTTGGTGCAAACATTCCGCAAACCTCTGTAGCTATTATCATAGATAATATACGTAATAAAGGATTGGCAACGCGCATAGCAACTATTAGACAATCCTCGTTACGGTCGCGTGACTTATTATGTAACTTATGCGCGTCTATTGTCATAGATACGGCTACCCGACATGAATGCTCCGCTTTATCGTTCCCAGTGCTGTTATTTCGCTATCCAGTAACAGAGAGGAACTACTCATGTAACCAGTATCGATCGTAGCGAGCTATCAACCAGCGGATTTTGGGGGCGGCAGCAACTTGGTGAGTCGTGGAGTCTTACCGTTTCACATGAGCATCGAATTCTATCAAGGATTCGATACGCTCCTGGTAGCCAGCTACAGTAGGTCATAATAAGGATGGACTATGTAAACCAGGATTTATGTGGATTGTATGCTCGTTTAGGGCTTCAGCAGCAAATACCTTATATATCCAGTGGCAATGTTTTTTTAATGGAGAGCTCGAGATGGATATTGGGAATTTGCTTCCCCAGTAAACGCCAGGTACCCATTGATGTTGCTGTGACAGCTCACCAGGTCCCCAACTGTATACAGCTGGAGCAGTGTGAACAAAGTTTCTTGCTCAAGGAAACACTAAATTTCAAAAAACCTGGAACCTTTCAATTACCAGGCTAGTGCTCTAGCCACTTGGCTATGCTGCCTCACTGTCCTTGTCTCAACTTAGTGGTTGTTGTGGAACTTTGGGTTCTGCGACCTCTCCCTGTGAGATCTATATAGTCCCAGGAGGATTCTGCACAAGACTATAGTGCCTGAGTGGTGCACAGGCATCCCAGTGTTGGTTTTTTTTGGGTGACAATAGGTACAGCTGCCGGCTTAGGCTGTGTGTATGTGTGTGGTGGAGGACAAGAGTTCACTGAACACTCCATTCTGTTTTTGTTGTGTTGTTCACATGTGTGTCGTATTGCGTGGGTGACTAGGGTCACCAATGCCAGGGGTCAGTCACTCAGAAAATCCTCGAAATTCAGCTATCTTTATAGTGCATGTGCTGTTGACAACTGTTACTGTGTGCTATGACCATGTAAAGTGAACAACTAAATAGTGCAGTAAGCAAATTTCAATGATGAGATTTCCTTTTATATCTGGGGCCAGTGTTGGGAGTAACGCGTTACGTAATATTATTACTTTTGTGGTAACTAAGTAATAACGAAATACGCTATAAAAACGGGTAATATAACTCAAATTACTTTACTTACAAATGTAACGTGTTACCTAAGTAATATAGTTACTGTAACGAGTCTAATATTATGTAATATTATTACTACAAGTAACAAAATTGCTAATCTCGTTAGTTATCCTCTGAGTAACGCCTAGCCACAACGAAGTAACGAAGCCTACTGAATGAAGCTTATTCACCAGCTTCTTACTTATAACCAAGATCTGCACATTGTCCAACAATGCAATCATGTCATGTGATAAAGTGGTAGTTTCACACGTGACAACTTAAAGCTGTGGACACAAAGTAATATAATATGTAATATTATTATAGTTTATGGGTAATATGTAACTGTAACTAAATAGTTCAGTTGTAAGTAATATGTAACTAGTTACCTTTTCAAAGTAACTTTCCCAACACTGTCTGGGGCTAATTGTTTGTGGGAAACCATACCAAGGGGCCATATTTACATGAAAGATCTCGCAATGGCTGTTGTTTTAGGTATGTGATTGAAAGTATCTGAAAAAAGTAATCGTTTGACAAATTTCTGAACTTTGATCAACAAAATTTCACTGAGTGACAGACCTCTCAACCAACATCTCTAAATTGTGTTATGTTTAGGGATTTCTAGTGTTTGTTAGAATTTCAATAATATAAATCTTTATCTAGGTTTTACTTGGATTTCACACTTCTATTATAGCACAAAATGGAGTAGCCGACAGCCTCAATGGAGATGCAGGTATGCTTTGCATTGATCAATCAATGGAACATCCATCAGTCATTTATCTAGCTAACTCCAAGCCATCCTGGACCTGGAAGCCTCACTGATTTTGTGTGATTCCAGAGTTCAGAATTTAAGATTTCTTTATGAGATTGTGTGTGAGAGTCCCATGTCATTTGTGTGTGAGAGTCCCATGTCATTTGTGACTCTGAGGGTTGTGATGTTGCTGGTGTTTTATCTGATATGAATACTACTACTAGTGCTTGAGTTCATTGAATGTAACACAGTCATGATTACCTTGACTGCTATACACTGGGATGTGGGACCTACTGGCAAATGCTCTACAGGTGTACAGTGGAATCTCAGTTATCCAAACCTGTATGTCAAAATTGAATACTCTATTAGAGTAGCGAGTGTTCTATTAGAGAAGTTATTTTTCATACTTTGCAATTGACTAACATTGTGTAAAGAGATTTTGTACAAACTTCAGTTATCAGGTATCTGAGCTGCAGGTGGTGCCTAGGAGTTCAGATAACTAGTATAATATGTGTCCATTGTTTATATCAGTTATTATAACAAAGTGAACTAGCTAGACTTAGTCCACATTAGTTTCCAGCACTTGAAGGGAATGTCTATTTTTGTGGCAAAACACAAGGACGTCACTTGATATCCAGTGGATGGTATTTGCTGTGAGCTGCTACATTTATAGATAAGCTCATCATTCCCTGTCTAAGCTTGAAGTCACGATACACTACTCTTTACCACCAACAGCTCCTTCATGTTGATAACATGCTCTGTTCCACTACACTTTTTATATCCCATTTTCACATACTTTGATGGTTAATGCCACATCTGAATTTGAGCTCATGCATATTTGCATAACACCACCATAACATTAAGCTCTCTTGTGCTGAATAGTAACTTGATGCTTCTCCTCATGGTACCACGACAAAACTCCAAAACCCAGCACAATGAAACAGCTTCAAACCATAGTTTGGGTAAGTGGTACGCCTACACAAAACAAAGCATGACACTCTACTAATGGTTACGATTAGTTCTTTATATATTGTTCGGAAAAAAGCACTTCAGTGTCCTTGTTAAAACTCCAAAACTGTGAAAAGCCATGAAGCAGTGGGCCTTATCTTGCGCTGGGTTAAAACTGACAGTGTGTTCCACTATTTTATTACATCAGATACTCACCTTAGTAGTTGTACGTTCGTTTGAACTAAGCTTTACGTCTTTACTCAGTAGTACCCTGCTACGGTACAAGGAATGAAGCAGCCTAGTGCGTTTAGCAACGGGTGAGAGGGCGCGTTAACTGGATGACGAACCGTAACGAGGATTGTACGTGACGTCACTACAGGTTTAATAGGCGCGTTGCCAATCCTTTATTACGTATATTATCTATGCTATTATGAGGTCATACTACGTGATAATCTAAACATACAACAAATGGGTGAATGGCCATAATTATACTTATGGTGAAACATAATCAGGTGCGCACCCTTGTAGGAGTGCCGGCTACGTTTTAAAAACATGTGATTCAATTTCTGAGCTGGGAAGATGAAGTTGAAGCTCTTAGTATTCGTCTTGTTCTCTACCGTACCTGGTCTACTAGCCCGTGGTAATGGCGCACCTCCCGAGGCATGCGAAGACTTGATGCCTCGACATGGAGTGAATAGCCAACCAACCAATAATGGCTACTTCATACTATCAGATGCCGTGAATGACTACAGTCCTGGACAAGAGTATTTAGGTACGAAATAGCCAATAACTAGACGATACGCTACATAGTCGGCTACTGCACATGTAGTGCAGCTGGCCACGTGTCCGTCCCGTCTTTTGAACGGGATTTCATGTGCACTACAAGTATGCTCTATTCACACCTGTGTTGTTAATTTCAGTGGAACTGAGAGCGGATTCAGATCCGTTTATAGGCTTCTTCATACAAGCTAGAGTAGAGAGCGATCAAGGATCTAACTCCATTGTTGGAATATGGACTCCACTCAACACTACAATGGCCAGAAGAGCTACGTGTAATAGAGTGGATGGGGTGAGCTATTTTACACACCGAGGCACATACTCATTGTGTAGTTAGATACTGTGGGATCAGTTTGCATACTGATATCGACATTTTGTAAAACAGTTGTCAGCCATGTTAATTACTAATGCTATATATGCTGGTTGCTTGTCGATAATTAATTGATGAATGCAAGGAATCGTTTGGGCAAGCATATTATATAATGCTAATTATCCATAGACCATGAGGGAGGTGACAATTAATAACTTTGTTACCAACAGAGATTTTGTGGGGGCGTTTATCATATGTGAAAGCATTATGAGTGGAATGAATAGAGTATAACACTGAACCATAACTCATTACTCCAGCCTAGTTTTGCTAAATATTTTGTATATACTCAAAACTCCTTGTTTTGTGGATTTAAAAGTTACTGCAGAACATTATCCACTTGTAGCAATGCCAAGATAATCAGTATACATGACTCAGGAATGCCTCCTGCAAGCCTTTATACTATACACAGGTCTAGTTGCATCTCCATAATTGGGCCAAACCCCACATTAGTGAGCCTCGGTATTATACTCAATATGTGCTGATTAAATTCTAAAAGCAAATTGTTTAATTTCTTGAGTGATGCAAGTCATGATAATATCGTGAACCTTCACTGTTTTTGTTTCCATCTATGCTATGATGAAATGTCATTGTCATGTAGTCATGATGTACTGTTCAAGATGCATGTGGAAGTTATAACATGACAATGAAGAGAGAAGCCATCACTTGTCTATAGGTTGTTTCTTGGTTAGCACTTGGATGGGTTGTACACACATCGATACCTTTCAAATGTTGGGGCATATAGTATTTCAGAAGGCTCAGCCTTATCAATCAACCTCAACCACTTCATGGTCTGAACCATTTATGAATTTACGTATTGTGGAGCTCCCTGAAGCATGTTACAGAAGGTGATAGGGCTTATGCCTTGTGCAATGCATGCTCTTGCTAGGGGAGTAGTGGCAGCTCAGTACATAAAATTAGAAAACTGACTTTGATTGAGGAGTATTTTACACTGCGCACAATCGAGATACTCAATAAAGCAGTTAAGTGTGATTCTCTTAAATTTCTCTGGCTATTCTCCTGAGAGCATGTCAGAACAAATGAATGTTTGACTTGGGTAACTTAATGATGCAAATTTGTCACCTTGCTATATATGCATTACATTTTTATATAAAGTTTGCCCATGACAAATAAAAATGCTAATGTGATATTCCTTACCACCCTAGGATGCTGTAACACATTCATCTCCTGTTGTAAAGCGATCACAATTCTTCATGTGGAGAGCTCCAGAGACTGATATGGGCAGGATTCATTTCATGTAAGAAAAGGATGTTTGTATGTGCGTGCGTGTGTGTGTCTGTGGGGTGTGGATGAGTGGGTGGGTGGGTTGACCAGTTGAGTATATGCATACAATAATATGTGTGTGTACTGTGTGTATGTTTTGTATGCATGTGTACATTTGTACCAATCTATATATAGTTGTAGTACTTTACGTGGGTGAGATCAAAGGAAAAGGTGTACTTTAAATATCATAAATTACACTTTAGGGCAAACAGTGCTTTATTGCCCACAAAGAGTGCTTTATTGCAATAAAGTCTTGCGGTGCAATAAAACACTCTTTGTGGGCAATAAAGCACAATTTCCCACATGCTTTAGTGCAGGCTAATAGCCTGTGGGGCTCGACTAGAAATCATTTAAAACACTGCCTTGCTCATGCTTTATTCATATAGCACTCGCGGCTATGCTGTAACATATACTAATTGTTTACTTGTTGTAGTTTATTTGTTTTCTTTCATCAACAGCTACTCCATTGCTCAAGTCTATAGTACTATTTATGTCAGACTAAATGCAACTGAAGAGAGGGTAAGAGATAGAATAATAATGATGTATATGCTATTATGTGTATTTGTTTATTTGTCTACATAGCCTCCTGGTTTTATTGGACCTCCTAGTCGACCAGTAAGTTTCTAATTACATGTTTTTGCAGTGTTTACAATGTGTACCAAAATATACATAATACATAGCTGTTATTATAAGGGAAGGCAAATTTAAGGTAACATAGTGCAGTAGTGAAGAAACTACGGCTGTTAAATTAACCCTTAAACTAGTGCATGAACAAATGTACTGTATTCATTCAATGGTTCGAAGGGTGCATTATTCGAATGGCATAAGTGAAGTTCAAATTTTGTGCATGCGCAACCTGATCACATTAGCGAGCAGAAGACCATAAGAATCCAACTGCTCATCATTCCACGAATAATTTTTGTCGTGGGCAGTTATGTTTGAGACATTAGAAAGTAAATGGAAGGTGGTTGTACTAGGTGTCTGACAAGTAGATTAGCTTGTACCACGAGTGGCCACGCCCACCACTAATTGCAAAGTGCCGCTAATTGCAAAGTGCAGTTGGGAGAGTTGTAGAGGAAGAATATTTTGTGAGTTATGTGCTACTGTAAGGTCTTTTAGCAGCAACTGCATCTTGTTTTGTGTTTTCTCCAACTGCAATATCTTGTTTAACAGACAAATAATAGTGTCAACACAAGAAATTCCATTTGCCAAAGGGAGCCAATACAAAAACTATGGATTAACCCTTAAACCAGAAAACTGGATTTACACTTAATAAATACACATGCTTTGCACAAAGCACTGTATCTTTTGAAGCGTCCGTCCTACGGCTATATATGCAATTTATGTCATTCTACTTGTGATGTAGCAAGGATCAAAATGAAACCTAGGGTTTTACCCTAACGCTAAATGGTGAAGCCAAAGCTAGCCGTGAAAATAACTTTTCGGTAAGGAAACACGCAAACCCTTTACATACCTTTATAAAATGGTCGATAACTCGATGGTAGTTGATCCTATTGCTTTGCAACAACTTTCATTCAACTCTTCTTGAAATTTTGCATCAGGCCATATATGACTCACGTGAGTAAACCCACAATCGAAATTAAACATGTAGCAAGAATTTAGAAACACAGAGACGTGACTCGTCTCTGTTCACCGCTTCATAACAAGTAAGCCACTGTAGTTACAGTGTTCATTTAACCTTCTCCAAGTAGCCCAGTAAACACACTTTTAATCTGTGTGTATTTGTAGGCTGTCAGAATTAAGTTACCCCACCTAGTGTCGCCATGCATGCCCATATTGTGTAAACACGCATTTCCAAAAAAATTTCTGCGGGTTTAAGGGTTAAGCTACAATACACTCAAAATTATGCCACCTAGCTACAGCACCATACAATATTCATCAAAGCTTTGAATGTTGTATTCAAACTTTCAAAGCATAAAATGGACATTTGTTTATGCACTACCTTAAATCCATTTGGGAAATGCATGTTTACACAATATGGGCACGCATGGCAACACTAGGTGGGGTAACTTAATTCATATATCCCACAACTATACATTGGTTAAAAGTCTGTTCACTGGGCTACTTGAAGAAGGTTAAATGAACACTGTAACTACAATGGCTTACTTGATGAACGGCAATGAGTCACGTCTCCGTGTTTCAAAATTCTTGCCATGTGTTTAATTTTGATTGTGGGTTTACTCACTTGAGTCATATATATATATATATATATATACATATGGCCTGATAGAACATTTAATGGTAAATCAAATGGAAGTTGTTGCAAGGTGATAGGAGCAACCACCATCGACCGTTTCCTAAAGGTATGTTAGCCATAGGATGAACGCTTCGAAAGTTACAGCACTTTGTGCAAGGCATGCATATTTGGGCCAGTTTTCTGGCCTAGCAGGTTTAAGGGTAACCCTTAAACCCGCTTAATCCAGAAAACTGGATTTGATAAAACGAATTTGAAATGCACAATACTTTTGCCAATTTACATAGACGGTGGTTACAAACAAGCATATCTCATGAAGCGTTCATCTGATTGCTTTAAAAAACAGATTTTATTAATTGGTAAAGATTAAGCTATCTGCCTGTATATGAACTTTCAACATACAAACAAGGAACTCACCCACTAAAATGCGCTGAATCGTTTTGCATGCTTTCACATTTGTATCGTCATTGTGCTCGTCTGACAGTGATGTTATCACATGATATCTATATATCAACTGAATCACCATCACGCGAGGAGTAACAGGACACCAAGCAAAAGTCGATACAACAAAGTACGGCCGAGTTATGGCCTTTTGTACATCGTTACGTGAAGAAGGAAGACGGAGGGATAGTTCTTTTTACTCTTTCAAAGTGAAGCAAGTATCTCTAGGTTGGATGGACGAAACGAAGTATGGGACCATTCAAGCTAAAATTTAACGGTGGGTAAGATGGTGTTTGTCGTTTTTAGATAGCTTTAACAGTTTTTGTGTTATAGAGTTTAGTTTTACAAGGGATGCATGTGATCCAGTTTTCTGGATTATGCATTTTCAGTGCTTGCATTTTATAAAACAGCTGTGGGTTTAAGGGTTAAGTGACATCAAAAGTTTTTAGCCACCAATTGCTATACGAACAAAGAAATGTAGTATTATAAATTACCAGATTGCAATACCTGGTTCCTGATGCTAAATCATATAGCAATAAATGACTAATAACTTTTGATGTTACTTAATAGTAGTAGCTTCTTTACAGCTGTGTTGCCTTAAATTTGCATTCCCCTATATTATCTGTAATACAGCAATGACACCCCTGCTTCCACGTATTCAACTACTTGTAGTTTAAACAATGTTTTGATAGAAATTTGTTAGCATAAGTGGAACTAGCTCAAAGGAGTACAGTATATTATGATTGTGGTTTTTAGAGTATTAAGTGCATTGATCATGAGTACAGTGTAACTGCAATGGAACAACATTTAACAAAACATGTCACATCACATTATCTCTTAGTTTTATGAACTGTCCTTTTAAACTTTCTATGTGAGATCATATCTTACATAATATTGTTTGATACTTTTGTGTGTGTCACCTATAGTGACATCACACTACCTGTATAGAGTTAGGTAGTAGTGAGTGGCCTGAGATGTATTCAAAAACACCCACCAGATGAGGTTGCTAGTAGTGATGATGTCATCATGTATCCCATTGTAGTGATACAGTGATGTCACTTGTTACCATGTTTATAACTTTTACTATCCACCCATTGTAGTGATTACGACGGGAGCCCAAATCCTTACCACTTCACACACTTGCTTTTCATATTTAGGCCAATTAGCTTAGATTATTAAATTTTTAAAACTAATTTTTCTAAAGTAAAAAAAAAAACTGCACACCTGCAGAAATTCTGCAATGTGGTACCACCCAAGTGCAATGTTGCACTCGCCCATGCCTCAAGAGTGCAAGGGATTAAAAATACTTGCTAATTAAAGGGTATGGCACCCATTTTGTGTGTATCCTGGAATAAAGACTCGCATGTGAAATGGGTGCCATGCCCTTTAATTAGCAAGTTTTTTTTTTAATTCCTTGCGCTCTCAAGGTATGGGAAAGTACAATGTTGTGCTTGGGCAGTACTGTCTATAAACAAGTAGAAGGAAAAAACAGTTGGATTAGGAGGTGGTCATTATGCTTTGTTTTCAGCTATGGTTTGCCTTGTTCACAGCGTTACAAACGAAGAACAGTATGAGAAACGTCTCTGCAATCAATCCAGATGCTACAGAAAATATGGGCGATTAGCCAACAAAGTCACAGGGAAGCGGCATCATGAATCACACCTTGCGTTGTCAGCAAAAAGAACTGGAACACTAAGGAGGACAAAGACAAGTCCATGATGCGTGTCTTGTATGTGCTGCGGTCGCTGAAAAGGCACATGTTGGGACGAAGCAACGTCGAACAGTGAAGAAATCAAGCCTGTAGCCTTATCCATTGTCGAGTTGTGCTTGGCTGGAGGTATCAGTTAGTCAGTCAGTGTAAAATTCTGTTACTGTAAATAATAATAAATTTCCATAGAAACCTTTTGGAAGGGTTTGGGGTTGGTCTGAAGACATTTTTGGGCTGAGCTGTACCTATATCCAATGCTGCCAAGCTGTCATGAAGGGAAATTGAGGTTGGTTTTAGGGTGATAATGGCTGGAAAAACCCAGTCTTCATGACCTCTAATATTACTGCCGTACTATATGATACCTGAGCAAATAAGCTATGCTAAAATGGCTGTGTAACTTTTGTACATAATTACCAAGTGCTTTAGTGCGAGACAAGTAATATTGTAGTTTCGAACTTTCTGTATATTTATTTACGTTTATATCTGTGTTTGTCTGCAATGGAGGGGTGTAGCTGTGTTTGATGTAAAGGTTGTTGTGCAATACAATACAGTGGGTCTTTGGAGACATGAATACTGTGACTGAATAACTCAGATTACCAGAGAGCAGTCTTACAAGGCAGTGTTATTTTTGATGACTAGACAGATGCTAAAAAGCATGATGGGGCGAGCCTGAGTTGTGTAAAAAGTGGTGTGTGTGCGTGCGTGCGTGCGTGTGTGTGTGTGTAGCTATACATACAGAAATGCTCAGGCTACTCTAGAGGTAGCTGGAGGAAGGTGAAAAAGTTCAAGTTGGGAGGCTCAGTGGCCTGCCAGTATATAGCTACATAACTGTGTGGAAGCATAGTCAGCTAGTACTTATCTTCCTGTCTTCTGCAGTTTCATTGGCCAACTGCATGCTCACTTCTGCGAGTGTGCATGGCGTCTATCAGGTGTCTACTTGCTTGTGCTTCATGTGGCATTTCTGCTGCCGTCCTTGCCCTGTCTCGTTCTCTCCCTGCCTTCTTCTAAGACGGTCTTCTTTTTCCATGTCTATGTAGATAAGAAGTTGTAACCCATGTGACAAATTCTAAGTTAGTGGCACAAATACGGCCTTCTTCGTACAAGAAGTTTTCGTGAATGTGACGCACGTACCATTCACCCGGGCATTCACCAGCCAGTGTTCCCTCCTCGCCCTGTCTTTTTTTCTCTCAGCCTTCTTCCAAGACGGTCTTCTTTGTCCATATAAGTTGTGAGACAAGTGACAAATTCTAAGCCATGTGGGGCTTTTTTCCGTGTTCGTTACGTAAACTCTCGGGAATGGTCAGACGTATGGTCGTACGTACACTTGAGCACTACCAGTGTGGGGCTGTCCATGTTCGTTACGTAAACTCTCGGGAATAGTCAGACGTACGGGTCGGACGTACGAGTGACTACTGCCATTTGTGGGGCTCGCTCAGGCTCGCCCCAATTAATGGTGGTGCCGCAAGATGAAACCTCAACAGACTTTGAGGTGTAAACACCACACTACACAACACACACTACACAACACACACACACACACACACACACACACACACACACACACACACACACAAACAACAACACATACACACAAACACACACTAAACACACTAAACACACACACACACTAAACACGCACACAACACACAACTTTTTATCGTATATTGTAAGTACCTCACTCTTATCCCTTGTTTGTGTAAGTGACTAGAATTAAAGGACCCCATATAAAGGATGCTGCTCCCTCCGTTTCTGAGGTCCCTATATACCTCTACAATCTTGCCTCTGAAAAGAGACTACTTCCGCATAAGTAAAATTTTGCCTAAATCAGTTGGTCCCAAAGTGTCTGACTTTCCACTTTATATCACTGTATGTATTTGTGAATATGAAATTTGTACAGTATCTTGCAAGTCAACAGCTAAGTCAAACATGACATCATTACAAATTACACTTTCTGTGTGTTTTGCACCTGAACTGAAAGTGTTTGTGATGTCATCATGAGCAGTGTATATCAACCACAGCACTCAATCAGTCATTAATAATGTACTGATTGGCTTGTAGTACAAGTGGTATGTGACAGGCAACTCTTACTTTGATATGGTTTCATGTGAGGTTTTAATGTAGCATTTGTAATGTTTCCATCCCTGACTAGTCAAAGGTAAAGAATTTATTAGTGCCATGTGACATCCTGGTAATATGCATCTCTATAGTACTAAACAAACCACAACAATGTTACTGGTCAAGGGAAAACAGTGAATATTTTATGAATGAATAACACCTTACAGGCATGGCAACACAGAGCACAAATCAAACACTAAATGCAAAGCATCAAACATTTCACATGCATGTTGTGTGCATTATAGTCCCCTGCTGGTGTTTCTTGTGGTAAATTGTCAGTGCTCTCCAGTGTTACCATTTATATGAAGGTATTATAGTGACAGTTATAATCATAGCTGCTGTAGTATTGGGTTAGCCTGACAGAGTACTTGTTCAGTTTACGTTTGCCAAAAAACTTTTAATGTTTATATGATACGTAGCTTGGGATGGATATTTAAATGAAAAACAATTTGATGTTGTGCTACTTCTAAAAACCAGGCGCTAGTGGCATAGCTGGAAATATATTTTAACTAAGTAATAATGCAGTTATTGTAATTTTGGATTTCGTAATTGGTAAATTATTTGTATTTCTCTAATTACATTGCTATACATTGCTAAGGAAGCGCATTTATAACAAACTGCTTTCAACTACTTATTACACACAGAAGTATCTTCCCAACTGTTTTATAGTTTTTTCCCGCAAATTCTCTCTACAAAACCTCAAGGCTACACTTCATTTTCGTTCGCGTACGTAAGGACTTGCCTTTTCGATTCGAAGAGATACGCATTTCCTAGTTGCCTAAGAAGCCGGTGTTTTTCAGTAGTTAGATACACAAAGAACCCAAGTAGTTCACAAAGTGTGTAGAAAGTAGGGCTGGGGGATAGTATGTGCATATCGGAATATCGGGATAGCATCACTATCGGTATCGCCTATATTGCTTGAAAATTTACTATCGGACAGTAATTAACAAGTAAAATACGGAGAAATATCTGCAAAATACTGTAAAATAATAAGTTTTTGGAACAAACATCAGCCTAAAAGGCTGTTTAATATCTTATGTAAAATACATGCATGGGTACATCCCTCCTTACAACTCTCTTTGAAGGCAACTAATAGGAAATAGGTGAATTATCACTATCGTTTTACTATCGTCTATCGTGAACAGTGTCTTGATATCGTTCGGACAGTGAAAATTTCACTATCGCTCAGCCCTAGTAGAAAAGTCGCTACACCCATATTTCAAACCGGCGAGAAGAAAACGTCTCAGTGTAAACTATACCTATCCTCAAGTTTAATACGAGCTTCATTTAGTGTTTAATTTTATAGGTTGACTGCATTTTACCTCTAAAACAATTTGCTCACGTTGGTGCGTACGGACAAACATAGATAGGTAGATAGATAGGTACACACATGTTTTTACAAAAACAATTCAGTAAAGTGGGCGATTGCCTGGTTTAAAAAGAATATAATATATATAGTTACATACTCTGTAGAGTACTGTTCCACCACTGACTGCTCTATTAGAGCTGTTCATATGTGACCAGAATATATTGAACACAATGGGGTGAATTATTACAAATTATAAAAGTATAACTTAATGCTTTTTTTGCAATGAAACTGCAAGAGCCTTGGTATCATTGTATTTCCCAAAGCAAGAGGAGTTTTGACAGTGTTTTGTGTCAGTGCTCCCAAAGAAATGAAATCTATGACGTTTCAATAGATGCAGAGTTTACTCCCATAGTTTTTGCCTTTGCCCTTGTTGTAGGAAGGACCTCTAAGAGATAACCTACCCAGCAATGGATTTGCTTGTAGCATGATGGTGAAAATTATTGGCTGTTATAGATGTTTATTAAGTACTTTTATTTTTTTGTATTATCACTGTACAGCTTCTGTTGTTACCACTTTATAGCACTGTAACTTGACTCTAAAGCTCTCAGCTTCTAGGCTGAGAATTTTGGTAGACTATTCCTTTGGCTATGTAAAACTGAATTTGAAATATGTGCAAACATGGGTTAATTCTTGTAGATCACAGTATTACTACTGGATGTATGTAGTATCAATATCATCTGGTAATAGTATTGTAGACACCTATCTGTTGCCTACTAATTTCAACAGCCAGTAATAACAATTTTAGATGTCATGTTGTTCTCTTCACCACAGCCAGTTGATGCAGTGTTCCCCTACTCATACGGTCAACCAGAGGATTGTGAACGGGACGAGTGTGAATTCTATGTGGAGTGGAGAAACAATGGAGATTTTGTGGACTTTAGGATGGAAGGAAACGCAACTGGTTGGATTGCCTTAGGGCTTTCTGGTGTTAACACTTCTCTGAATATGGTGTGTGTAGCGTGGTGACATTGGCGTGTGCATTAGTATGGGACCTACTTAACATTAGGAATTAACATAGTCATTATAACGAGGTGGTCTTATTAATGAGGTCCTTAGCTATGTTTGGAACCTTGTGAGGTGGTCTTATTTGAGCCCTTACATATGGCAGCAAAAATGAGGTGCCTTGTTAATGAAGTCATGAAACATATTTAAATAAAGAAGTTTGAATCTCAGCTGTCACACAATATCATCACAATCCAAATTCATAGAAACGTTTTAGTTTCCTGTGCTTTATTTTACAAATTTGATTACTTTCTAGAAAAATGGCACAAGCAACAATAAGACACGAATTAGCTTCAGGAAACCATATGTATACCCACAACTGGTCTATTACCAGCTATTCGAATGTGTTACATCATTAGATTTTCATGAAACATAGTAATTTATTAGCAGTACTCCATTGTTATACTGGGTGTATATGTGTCCAGGCCTGTGTGTGAGAACTTCCATCACTTAACTGAGTGCTGGAATAGACATCTGCAGTCAGTAATTTGTAACACAAACCCAAGTAAGGTGTGAAAATTACACGACCAAAAGTTTATGAGTCATGCGGTGCTAATTTAAGTGCCCATGATCCCTGTATGTGTACAGGTTTTTTTTTGTTACAATAGTGTTATAGGATAGTACTTGTCCTATAAAACACTACATATTGTGTGGACAGTTTAACATTTGTTGACACACACATCTCCACAGGTTGGTCGTAGTTTCAGTGATATATTGATGTGTCAGGCAGAGCCAACAGGAAGTGAAGCTAATGTCAAGGATATGTATCTTGCTGGTGGTTCAACCACTCCACTATTTGATAGTAGTGTGGTGAGTAAAATTAGTTGCTTCAATATGTTACATTACCAGCCAGCAGTGTGCACTAATTGTACCGTATTTCTATATTTATAAACCATTAAAAATATTTCGTCGAAGCTAGCATCTGACGAAAATTAATTACGCGAAAATTTTTTACCAACGTAATATTAGAGAGGTTGAATAAATTCGGTTAATTGCTTTCTGGCCACCTGGATCGAAGCTTGGCCCTTGGCGTTTCAAGAGTATGTCTTCGCTGCAGTATTTTAATAAAACAAGAATGGCCTCCTGCATCCCAGGGGAGAGCTTCCGCTGGGTCCTGGCATGGGGATTTCACCACCAGCGATAGCGTTAGCAATGATGCCATGCCATATGATAGACAGCTACTACAGGACCCATTAAATGAAGTATATATATATACGAATATGTAAATTGCATGGAATGAGCTTCTATAGTTCAGCAAATCCACTCCAGTCCACTCGGCTTGAGTTTGTGACCGGCGGACAACTCTCAGGGTGCAGCCTCCATGGAATGGAGATGCCACAATTAAGTTTCACTGCTTGTTATTCTGCTTCTCCTATATACAAAAAGGACAGTATAATTTTAACGAATTAATAAAGCTACATAATTCATTGTTAAAAAATTTTCGTCGCTTGAGGACACCGGTGAAAATTTTTTAACACGAAAATTTAACTCGTGAAAATTTCTCGCAGCTTATATTTATAGAAATACGGTATATGTAATTCCTCCCTCATTGTGACATCACATTGAAAGGTTGGGTTATACCAAAGTAATCATATTTGTCATGGACCATTGGCCCTCTAGTAGTGACCTGGCAAGTCGAAATAAAAATGTTGCTCTATCTCAATCTATATGGGCGCGGGAACTGAAGCCCTTCTGTAATATTTATAGCCATATTTTGTCTTCTGGTAGATGTGATAACAAGTTGTATCAAAACGTATATGCATTCTAAAGGGAGAATGGCCCATGAGCGAAATGGCCGTCACACCCTTTAATTGGAGAGTTTTTTAATCGCGTACACTCACAAGAAATGACGTTACGCTTAGGTGGTACCATATAACTGTTTTCACAATACTTGGCAGTCAACAGCCATATTAGCACTCTTTTTTAGAGAGTATATTGTTGGGTTTTGCCAAAAACATTGACCTGCTGCACCTGTGAAACATGAGATAAATTTGCTATGGTCTTTTGTACAAATGTGTATTACATTTATTTGTAGAATGGAACAGAATTTACCAGTGGAAGAATTGTCAATGATCAGATCTTTTGCAAGTAAGTAATTGTACTATGAACCACATACACGACAAACACATGTACACATGCCCATACATACACTGTACATACACAACATGAAGGACCACCGTACGTGTGTATGGAAAATACAGTACAAGGGGGCGTGTCAAGATGCTAATACAGCACAAGGCAAAGCTGAGTGCTGTATTAGCCTCAAGACCCCCCCTCCCCCTGAGTGCTGTATTTTTCGTACACACAAGCATAGGCAGTGCTTTAAGTGTTACATTGTACTTCCTGGTCATCTGGCTCGGAGTGATGTTCTCTAGTACTCAAACAGCTACGATTTTCGGTGATCAGGATATCAGTAAGTGTTTATATAACCTATCTCTAGTTGTAGAACAAACTAATAGGATTAGTTAGGCTAGTTTTAGTGATTTACAATGTCACACACGTGATCAATTGTGCTGTCTTAGTGGAGTCATGTTTAATTAGCTTGTGATCAGACGATCAGTAAGTGCTTATACAGTCTATTTCTAACCTTAGAGCAAACTGGTAGGATTAGTTTGGCTGGTTTTAGCGATTTATATTGTGTTGTTTTTGTAATATTTCGTAAATAAATACGCATAGCTGTACTGTATTTACCTGAGTGTGCTGTATTTACCCAATTAGCTGCATAACTATACTGTATGACTCATACAGTACAGTTATGCAGCTAATAAGTAGTGTATTGACAATACACTACGTGGCATCACTTTGATCCTCCCACACAAAGTACAATATGTATGCATATAAAATATGGTAATAGAAAGGAAACTCCTCTAATAGAACACACACTAATCATTTTTTACACTATTGATGTGTTCATATAATTATGTAACTGAGGTTTGGGTAACCCATTATGTGCTATACTTTTATCCACGTACCATAAAATGATTCTGAATTACTGCTAACACTGGCATCTCAGTGGTTTCTGAAAAACATGCTGGATTAGTTGTACTGTTTACCTAAGTAATGATGCTAGTAGGGGATTGCAAATGGCAACTGTAAAGTGAACTTTAATATTCTACAAGGCTTTCTATATCAGGTTTCCATAATAAGGTTTTAAGAAGCCTGTATGAATGCTGATACTTGACTGCTGTGTTAGAGTATTTTAAACTCAATCTTTCCAATAATATTTGTGAGGTAAGGGGTACTGAAAGTGTCATACTCAAGCTAGGAACTTTTTTAGGAACCCCCTCTATGGCCCTGAATAATGCATGTGTACCAACTTTAGTGAAGTAATCAAACAAATACGACTCTAATCAAACAGTCATTTGGCTTGCATTGGATTACCAGCTTGTTAAAATGACCTTATGCTTAATATTGGTAGACTACATGTGCACAATTTGGCGACTATTCAAATTTGACCACCACTTGATGCTTGAAAACAATATTGAAACCCTCATTTTCAAAAATTGATCGTTGCACACTCGAGTGCGGCTACTACTGAAGGTGGCATTTAATCAAGTAAACACAGTAGGTAATATATACAGGGTATTTAGGTAGCACAACTTTGCATGTACTATGTAAACAAAGCCTACACTTGTTTTACACTGAATATCTGATCTCTTTCTCCAGTTTTAGTCGTGTGGGATTTGTGTTGTTAGGACAAGAGGGTCAAGATGTTTCATTTAACGTTGACAACTTTTTGTTCTTCTTGTTTGGAGATGACACTGGTAAGTTTTGTTTGTCTCCCTTAGAATTGTGTTCTAGTCTTGATGTGATGAATAGTTTGATATATATTGGTTATATGGGATTTTGCTTGTGCGCTACAGCCCGGGCCTGAGGGTTTATAAATTTCATAGACTCCACATTGTGCCCGTATAACTGCTGTAGACTCTATTTTGCATTACACTCAACCTCATTCATGGCTGTTTCTGCTGTAGGCTCAGCAAAAGCGGCTGGTTTTCTTGCGATGATACTAACGCCATGGCAACTATGTATGCTCACGTGACAAAATAAGTGCCCTTATTACATCACTGCATGTGAAAAATGCATACTGACTGGATAAACCTAGTTTTTTGAGCATATGTTATATTGTGCCTGAAGGCGTGGAGTATACTAGAAGACAAGGTGGAGTATATGAGCCCACCCAAAACAGCCTAAATAGAGTCTAAGTGTATCAAACGGTACGGTTGTTCCATTTAAGTAGGAATCCAGGTGAAATTTTCGAGTTCCGCCCAAAATTCTGCCTTTAAAAATCATCCTAGAGTTATCTTACGAGACGAAAATCACCTTTACGGAATAGTACTAGTCCATATAATACATAAAACAGCATTAAATACAACAAAATGCTTACAGGTGGCCGGATACAGAATTTTAAAAATCACCAAAACTTGGAATTTTAGACTGACTGCCTGACTGACTGACTGACTGACTGACTGACTGACTGACTGACTGACTGACTGACTGCCTGACTGACTGACTGACTGACTGACTGACTGACTGACTGACTGACTGACTGACTGACTGACTGACTGACTGACTGACTGACTGACTGACTGACTGACTGACTGACTGACTGACTGACTGACTGACTGACTGACTGACTGACCACAGTCACAAGCCTAGAGGCCAAACGAAGCAGTGCACGGCCACCATTTTATGCCACAATGACAAACTCACCAGTGGGATGTACCTTTTGGGGTTCCGACGAGTGTGTACCCTCTGTGCCTTATCTTTTCTTTTATCTTCAATCAGGCTGCTTGTCTTCTTCATCCAACGAAACCATATCGAGGCATTAATTTTCCGTATCAACACCTTCTTTAAGCAACATAATAGATGCCACAAGTTAGAGTTAAAGCACCGCCGCACGTGTGTATGGAAAATACAGTACGAGGGGGTGTGTTGAGAGGCTAATACAGCATGAGGTGAAGCCGAGTGCTGTATTTGCCTCGAGACATCCCCCAAGTACTGTATTTTTCGTACACACAAGCAAGGCGGTGCTTTAAGTGTTATATTGTACTTCCTGGTCGCGTCTGGCTCGGAGTAATTTTCTCTAGTACTCACACCGCTGCGATTTTCAGTGATAAGGATATCAGTAAGTGTTTAACAAATCTATTTGTAGTCATAGAACGAACTAATAGGATTAGTTTGGCTATATAGTTTTGGCGATTCACAATGTCACGCACGTGATCAATCGTGCTGTCTTAGTGGAGTCGTGTTTAAAAAGCTTCGTGATCAGACGATCAGTACGCGTTTATACAATCTATTCCTAGCTGTAGAATGAACTCGTAGGATTAGTTTGGCTGGTTTTAGCGATTTACAGTGTGTTGTTTACGTAACATTCCTGAAATAAATTCTCCACATAACTGTACTGTATTTGCCCAAGTGTGCTGTATTTGCCAAATTAAGCACATAACTGTACTGTATTTGCCCAATTAGCTGCATGACTGTACTGTATGACTCATACAGTACAGTTATGCAGTTGATTAGCACTGTATGGAGAATACAATATGCGGAATTGCTTTGATCCTCTCACGCAAAGTACAATATGATTATTTAAGGCGCTTAGACTACGCTACTGTACCGAGGAATAGATTATATATTCCTTACTTATATTATAATCTATGATGGAGCCGGGCTACTGTACGGAGGTACCAATACTAGATAACTTTCATGATAGGTCACGGGATCACGCCCATTCTTCATTCTACGCATTATCAATCTATCGATTGAAACCACGATGACAAACCCCTTTTGCACTAGCTGTATTTCAGTGACCACACACCTTCAATTTGGAAGGCTGACTCGAGCTAATCGGCCGAAACCACGCCCCTTTTTGGAAAAGCGCACATCTTTGCAGCCTGAATCGAGATACTCTAGCACAGCAGTCACCCTAATAGAACAGTCATATGTTTATAGCTAGCTGTATGCCTTAACGAAAAACTTTAAAAAACAGTATATTAAAAATTATAAATTTAAAAATAAGGTAGGAATCCAAGCAATAAAAAGTAGTGAAACAATAGATGAATGATGGTAGCTATTATAGCATAGCTCGGTGGGAAATTCCTACTTTGGCATTGAACACAAAATAATGGCTATATCATGCCAAAGTAGGGATTTCCCACCGAGCTATGCTATAATAGCTACCATCGTTCATCTCTTGTTTCACTACTTTTTATCGCTTGGATTCCTACTTTATTTTTAAATTTATGATTTTTAATATACTAGTAAAATAATCAGTGTTGGGACAGTTACTTTGTAAAAGTAACTAGTTACATATTACTTGCAACTGAACTATTTAGCTACAGTTACATATTACCCATAAAATAAAGTACGTAACTATACTAATATTTCGTATTATATTACTTTGTGTCCACAGCCTTAAGCTGTCACGTGTGAAACTACCACCTTATCACGTGACATGATTGCGTTGTTGGGCAATATGCAAATCTTGGTTATAAGTAAGAAGCTGGTGAATAAGCTTCATTCAGTAGGATTCATTACTTCGTTGTGGCTAGACGTTACTCAGTGGATTACTAACAAGATTAGTAACTTCGTTACTTGTAGTAAGAATATTACATAATATTAGATTCGTTACAGTAACTATATTGCTTAGGTAACGCGGTACATTTGCAAGTAAAGTAACTCGAGTTGTATTACCTGTTTTTATAGCGTATTTCATTATATTACTTAGTTACCAAAAAGGGTAATAATATTACGTAATGCATTTCTTATGTAATGCGTTACTCCCAACACTGAAAAAATTGTATACTTATGGATACTACAACGTCAGGGATTTTTCTAGGGGGGGGGCAAAGGGGGCATTTCCCCCCCCTGAAAATGATTTTGCCTCCCCTGAACTCTGCCTCAACCAGCCCAATGATGAAACAATGATAAATTGATTTGAAATCATAAAATTTAGTCGATGGCTAGCTAGCTACAATAAAACTAATTTAGCCTAATTTTAAGTTCTGCCCCCCCCTCAATTTCTGAAAAACACGGATTGCCCCCCCCCCCCCTGAATTTATTTTCTAGAAAAATCCCTGAACGTAATGAACATTGAATAAATAAATTATTACTAAACAAGATCACTAAAAGAAAACTTTTCTCTCAGTTTGTCCACTTTAAAGCTTTCAAAATGTGCTATTCAAAATTAACTACATACATAATGATTCTAAACCCTTAATTTTGCATCAAAACCACTCGTGGCCATCAATGCAGTGGACTCTTGGTTATCTGAACCCCAGTGTGTTGTAGGCAATGATAAAAGCATCAGATAACTGAATTGTTTGGATAACTGAATCCCATACTTTTATATATTATATTGCAGAGTTCTGTTAAAACTCTGATAAAACATACATATGTACTCAAAATACTCTAATAGAACAGTCATTTTCAATTTCGGATAAATCAGGGTACAGATAAACGACGGTCGGATAACTGAGGGTTACTCTATTGGAATTGGTAATTTCTGTGGCCATCATGTCCAGTAAATTTCTTCAGTTCCAGCTCTATATGCTGTTTACAGGTATGGCAGGTGATATACCAGGAGATTTTAGCACTTCTGTTAGTGACGCTGAGTTCAGTAGTGAAATAAATGTGGAGAGACCAAATTTGAGTCCTGTGCAATTCTCTGGCTTGGTATGTCTTTGTTTATTCTGTATGTCTCTTTTTGTATGCAAACTATATGTACACTGCATGCCTCCATTCATGCACCCACTCCCCTCCCCCCACCACACACACACACACACACACACACACACACACACACACACGCACACGCACACGCACACACACTTATGTGTATATACACATATTATGTACACTACATGCTTACATGTGTACACACACTACAGTACACATGTGTACACAAAGAAGTATAGAGTGTAGTGCATGTACGTATGTAGATCAGTGATATGACACAATATAATTATGTATAATGGTATACTCTACCCATTTCTACCCATTTCTAGATTAACTCTCTTCGTGGGAGGGCAAGTTTTCCATCAGATGATTGTGATCCTGATGATTGTGACTTCTACTTCAGATGGGGTGTCAACCCCAACAACTCTGATTACCTCACATTCTTCATCAGTGCTGATCTTGGAAGAGGATGGGCAGCAATCGGAGTATCACCTGATAGGAGAATGGTATGTGCTATAGACACTTCTAAAAAAAGTTGCATGGTAGTCACATAGCCAATTTAGTGAATCACCTAGCTACGTATATATAGTGGTTAAAGTTTCTTCCTGTTGTGTAATAATTTTAATGAGTCCTGAGGTAAATTCTTTTACTATAGTATGTTCACGTTGAGCTGAATCCTCAAAAACATTTAATAAGTCATGGATGCAATTACTCACGATCTTGAAATTTGGCCCATTTGTAGTACTGCTTGACCCGCTAAAATCATTTCAAAATCTTTTTGTTCAAATGTTTGACATAATATTTACAGCCAATCAAAATTTTCACTATACATTTCCTATGGGGAAGCCATACAAATACAGTGTCCGTTACAGCCATTTCCTAAACTTGTAATGGAGCCAAACCGTATGTGTCTGTTGTTGACACCTTTGCTGTTACCAATAATCATGTGGTTGGCTGAAATGGTAACTCTGTTGAGAAAAAATCCACATTTAATTTTTAGCTGTTTTTCAAGATTCAGCTCAACGTGAACATACTATAGCTGATTATAACTTTGGTGCAATATGCATGTGTAAAATAATGTGTATAGTGAAGTCTGTTAGAAGTAGGGTCTTGCAGGTGTAAAGACCAAATGATGATTTCAACCAAGTTGCAAAGAAACTTTAATAAATTCATAAAAGTTATAACCAAGTTAATATTTTATTATTTATAATAATAACAATATTGGTAGGTTGTTCATTATACATCATGTATAGTGCTTACTGTACCTTATCAAGACACACGATAGTGTGTCGTGCGGCCCAAGAAGCCGGCGCGCCACACCGTGAGTATATTTACAGAAAGAAAGTAAACGCGATTTTCACACCTTTGTAGCTCCGTGATTCCTTATCCTATTGAAACCAAAGTTGCTACAGATATGCCGGCTAGGTAGGGGAGTCCACATACCAAATTTGAAGAACATCGCTCCAGCCATTTCCGAGATACGAGCGGCCAAAGTTTGGGTTTTTTTTCTTCATTTTTTTCTTCTTCTACTTCTTCTTTTCGCACACTTTGCAAAATCTGCAATAAAACACGAATGCGTGCTTGGATTGGGCTGAAATTTAGCACACTTAAAGGGCTCATTAAGGCAAATCTCAGTACCAAGTTTGGTAGGAATCCGATGAACATTCACGGAGTTATGACCAATTATTTGCGTAAAATAAGGTCGAAGGTCTGTCACGCCCACAGGGTAAACCGCTTGAAGGAATGAGCTGAAAATTGCTATGTAGATGGAGTAACTATCGTAGGAGTGCCTTTTTGTGGTTTGAAAGGAATCCAGTTAAAGGCCATCGAGATATGACACAAAACCCAACCTATGTCACAATTACACGATCGACTTTTATGAATAAAATAACTATTAGTTTTCACGCCTACCAGGCAAACCGCTTAGAACAGTGAGCTGAAAATCGGTGTGTAGTTGGAATAATTATCATAGAAAGTCCTTGCAGTAGTACATAAGAATCGGATTACAAACCACTGAGTTATGATTCCAAAGCCAACTACGTGTAGCATATGCGAGATCGAGATACTCTAATAGAACAGTCACCCTAATAAAGCATTCAGGTACGTTTATAACTTACTCCATTATAGAATTATATGGCATTGCAAGTTATTCTGTAGGGAGTTCAGCTACAAACAGTTGATCTTATAGACAATTCAGCTACAAGCAAGTCATCCTGTAGAGAGTTCAGCTACAAATATGTTGCTGTAGAGTTTCAGAACATTATAAGTCACACTGAAGAGAATTCAACTATAAACAAGTCACCTTGTAGAGAGTTCAGCTACAACAAGTCACTCTGTAGAGAATTCAGCTACAAACAAGTCACTGCGTAAAGGGTTCAGCTACAAAAAAGCTACCTAGTAGAGAGTTCATCTAGATCAGCTACAAACAAGTTACTTTATGCAATGTTCAGCTACAAGTAAGTCACTCTGTAGAGAGTTCAGCTACAAATAAGTCACCGTGGAGAGAGAGTTCAGCAACCAATCAAAAAACCACCATGTAAAAGAGTTCAGCTATACAAACAAGATATAACTCTATAGAGAGATCAGGTAGAAACTTAACAGATCACACTGTAGAGAATTCAGCTAGAAACAAGTCATCCAGACTGAGTAGAGAGATCAACTAGAAAACATCACCTTGTAGAGAGTTCAAATCACCCTGCAGATAGTTCAGCTACAAACAAATCACCCTATAGAAAGATCAGCTAGAAGAAGTCACCTTGTAAAGAGTTTAGCTACAAAGAAACTACCATGTAGAGAATTCAGCTATGAACAGATCATCCTGTCGAGAGTTCAGCTAGAAACAAGTCATCCTGTAGAGAGATCAACTAAAAGAAGTTACCTTGTAGAGAGTTCAGCTACAAAGAAATAACCATGTAGAAAGTTCAGCTGCAAACAAATCAAACTGTAGAGAGATCAGCTAGAAACAAGTCACCGTGTAGAGAAATCAACTAGAAGAAGTTACCTTGTAGAGAGTTCAGCTACAAACAAACCATCATGTAGAGAGTTCAGCTGCAAACAAATCACCCTGTAGTGAGTTCAGCTACGAAAGGATCACCCTGTAGAGAGTTCAGCTACAAAGAAAGCACCATGTAGAGAGTTCAGCTGCAAAGAAAGCACCATGTAGAGAGTTCAGCTGCAAACAAATCGAGTTGTAGAGAGTTTAGCTACCAAGAAATCACCCTGTAGAGAGTTCAGCTAGAAACAAGTTATCCTGTAAAGAGATCAGCTAGAAGAGGTTACCTTGTAGAGTGTTCAGCTATGAACAAACCATCATGTAGAAAGTTCAGCTGCAAAAGAATCACCCTACAGAGAGTTCAGCTACGAGAAGATCGCCCTATAGAGAGCTCAGCTAGAAGGAGTCACCTTGTGGAGAGTTCAGCTGCAAAGGAACCATCATGTAGATAGTTCAGCTGTAAACAAATCATCCTGTAGAGAGTTCAGCTATGAACAGATCACCCGGTAGAGTTCAGCTAGAAACAAGTCACCCTGCAAAGAGATCAGCTAGAAACAAGTCATCCTGTAGAGAGACCAGCTAGAACAAATCACTTTGTGTGTAGAAAGTTCAGCTACAAAAAAAATCACCCTGTAGAGAGGTCAGCTACAAGCAAATCTCCCTGTAGAGAGATCAGCTAGAAGAAGTTACCTTGTGGAGAGTTCAGCTACAAAGAAACCATCATGTAGAGAGTTCAGCGGCAAACAAATCACCTGTAGAGAGCTCAGCTACAAACAAATCTCCCTGTAGAGAGATCAGCTAGAAGAAGTTTCCTTGTAGAGAGTTCAGCTACAAACAAATCTCCCTGTAGAGAGATAAGCTAGAAGAAGTTACCTTGTGGAGAGTTCAGCTACAAAGAAACTATCATGTAGAGAGTTCAGCTGCAAACAAATCACCTGTAGATAGTTCAGCTACAAACAAATCTCCCTGTAGAGAGATCAGCTAGAAGAAGTTACCTTGTGGAGAGTTCAGCTACAAAGAAACCATCATGTAGAGAGTTCAGCTGCAAACAAATCACCTGTAGAGAGTTCAGCTACAAACAAATCTTTCTGTAGAGAGATCAGCTAGAAGAAATTACCTTGTAGAGAGTTCAGTTACAAAGAAACCACCATGTAGAGAGTTCAGCTGCAAAGAAACCATCATGTAGAGAGTTCAGCTGCAAACAAATCACCTGTAGGGAGTTCAGCTACAAACAAATCACCCTGTAGAAAGATCAGCTAGAAGAAGTTACCTTGTGGAGAGTTCAGCTACAAAGAAACCATCATGTAGAGAGTTCAGCGGCAAACAAATCACCTGTAGAGAGTTCAGCTACAAACAAATCTCCCTGTAGAAAGGTCAGCTAGAAGAAGTCACCTTGTAGAGAGTTCAGCTACAAAGAACCATCATGAAGAGAGTTCAGCTGCAAACAAATCACCTGTAGAGAGTTTAGCTACAAACAAATCTCCCTGTAGAGAGATCAGCTAGAAGAAGTTACCTTGTGGAGAGTTCAGCTACAAAGAAACTATCATGTAGAGAGTTCAGCTGCAAACAAATCTCCTGTAGAGAGTTCAGCTACAAACAAATCTCCCTGTAGAGAGATCAGCTAGAAGAAGTTACCTTGTGGAGAGTTCAGCTACAAAGAAACTATCATGTAGAGAGTTCAGCTGCAAACAAATCACCTGTAGAGAGTTCAGCTACAAACAAATCTCTCTGTAGAGAGATCAGCTAGAAGAAGTTACCTTGTAGAGAGTTCAGCTACAAAGAAACCATCATGTAGAGAGTTCAGCAGCAAACAAATCACCTGTAGAGAGTTCAGCTACAAACAAATCTCCCTGTAGAAAGGTCAGGTAGAAGCAGTCACCTTGTAGAGAGTTCAGCTACAAAGAACCATCTTGTAGAGAGTTCAGCTGCAAACAAATCACCTGTAGAGAGTTCAGCTACAAACAAATCTTCCTGTAGAGAGATCAGCTAGAAGAAATTACCTTGTAGAGAGTTCAGTTACAAAGAAACCACCATGTAGAGAGTTCAGCTGCAAAGAAACCATCATGTAGAGAGTTCAGCGGCAAACAAATCACCTGTAGGGAGTTCAGCTACAAACAAATCACCCTGTAGAAAGATCAGCTAGAAGAAGTTACCTTGTGGAGAGTTCAGCTACAAAGAAACCATCATGTAGAGAGTTCAACGGCAAACAAATCACCTGTAGAGAGTTCAGCTACAAACAAATCTCCCTGTAGAAAGGTCAGCTAGAAGAAGTCACCTTGTAGAGAGTTCAGCTACAAAGAAACCATCATGTAGAGAGTTCAGCTGCAAACAAATCACCTGTAGAGAGTTCAGCTACAAACAAATCTCCCTGTAGAGAGATCAGCTAGAAGAAGTTACCTTGTGGAGAGTTCAGCTACAAAGAAACTATCATGTAGAGAGTTCAGCTGCAAACAAATCACCTGTAGAGAGTTCAGCTACAAACAAATCTCCCTGTAGAGAGATCAGCTAGAAGAAGTTACCTTGTGGAGAGTTCAGCTACAAAGAAACTATCATGTAGAGAGTTCAGCTGCAAACAAATCACCTGTAGAGAGTTCAGCTACAAACAAATCTCTCTGTAGAGAGATCAGCTAGAAGAAGTTACCTTGTAGAGAGTTCAGCTACAAAGAAACCATCATGTAGAGAGTTCAGCAGCAAACAAATCACCTGTAGAGAGTTCAGCTACAAACAAATCTCCCTGTAGAAAGGCAGTCACCTTGTAGAGAGTTCAGCTACAAAGAACCATCATGTAGAGAGTTCAGCTGCAAACAAATCACCTGTATAGAGTTCAGCTACAAACAAATCTCCCTGTAGAGAGATCAGCTAGAAGAAGTTTCCTTGTAGAGAGTTCAGCTACAAACAAATCTTCCTGTAGAGAGATCAGCCAGAAGAAATTACCTTGTAGAGAGTTCAGTTACAAAGAAACCACCATGTAGAGAGTTCAGCCGCAAAGAAATCACCCTGTAGAAAATTCAGCCACAAACAAATCACCCAGTAGAGAGATCAGCTAGAAGAAGTTACCTTGTAGATTGTTCAGCTACAAACAATTCACCCTGTAGAGAGAGCAGCAAGAAGAAGTCACTTTGTAGAGTGTTCAGTTACAAAGAAACCACCATGGAGAGTTCTGTAATAAATATATGTATTAGATATATAATTTGTACATTTACTGATAAAATCAGAAATATTTAAAGTACATCTGCTTCATCTTTTCTTCTTCCTGTGGTAAAGAAAAAAAGACAGGTTTAAGAAGTCCCAAAGCCGGCCTATGGCTGGCTGTGGGGTATACAAATACAAAAAGAAGTGAAATCTAACCCAAAACAGCCAAGCTGTAAAAAAAGTGTGCGGCCCTCAAAAAGGCTATGGTGAAAAAAGATGTGAAATCCAAGGTGGCGGCCAAGAAATGGCTGTGATGGTAGGTTAATGGTAAAAATTTTAATAACAGCAATTTAGGTGAATTTTTTGCCAAGACCAAGTGGCACAAAAATTCACCTGAATTGTCGTTATTAAAATTTTTACCATTAACCTACCATCACAGCCATTTCTTGGCCGCCACCTTGGATTTCACATCTTTTTTCACCATAGCCTTTTTGAGGGCCGCACACTTTTTTTACAGCTTGGCTGTTTTGGGTTAGATAGAACTTTGCGTGGGCGAGATCAAAGGAAAAGTGTACTTTAAATTTCATAAAGTACACTCTCAGCCGGCCAACCGCTTCATCGACCACAAAGAGTGCTTTATTGCACCACAAAGAGTGCTTTATTCGTTCAATAAAGCACTCTTTGCGGTGCAATAAAGCACTCTTTGTGGGCAATAAAGCACAGTTGCCCACTTGCCTTAGTGTAGGCTAATAGCCTACGGGGCTCGCACCAGTACGACTAATCACCCAAGCCGGTGAAGGCTGATAGCCTTGCCACGCTGAGTGATCAATTACCCCCAGCCAATACGAGTTCCACCACTGGATTGCTTTTATAATGCTTCGATGATGGGTGGGAGAAGGTAACGTTGCAGTTACGTTTGTTAATGTAAACGGACAAGTCCTGGAGATATCACGGAAATACTTCACCATGTGACTCACAATAGAATCGATTGTGGGTTGCGAGCAAAACCTGCCAAAAGACACAATGAACGTCTACTATGCCAAACTATGGTGAAATACGCGTGAGTTACTTTGTTAAACTAGTTTGTGTGCGTTCAGGCTGCTAATAGTTCGTGCAGTGCTTATTAATTACGAGTCCTAGTGTATGGTGAAGCTACACGACTAGAAAGTTCCATAAATCATTTAAAGCATAGCCTTGCTCGTGCTATATGAAAAATAAAGTACTCGGCCGCGCGCCTCGTACTTTATTTTTCATATAGCACTTGCGGCTATACTTTAACATATACATATATTATAGAGGAAAACTTTAGCAAACAGCCAAGTAGTGTAGACTGTACTTGGTGAAACTAAACATTAGCTGCTCTGTACATTTTGCAGGTTGGAATTACTTAACAGGCACATGAAATAAAATATCAGAGATTTTTGTTAATGGAATTGTTAGTAAAGATTGAGATGTTGTACTCTATAGATCGAGCTATTACTGAATATTCTAATAGAACATTCACAGACATATATAATATTGTAATAGAGCAGTCAAGACACAAGAGCATATTTGCAGTATACGCAATAGGTGACTGTAATTGGAGCATATTAAAACAATATTTGGAGCAATGCTCAAAGGCATAACAGACTCATACTATACAGTATCTGATTTAGTTCAGGTTACTACAGAACATGTACTACCAGCTGACATGTATTCCTGTAGGGTGGTGATGAAATTGATGATGTGTTTGGATGTATTACTAGAAGGACTGGTGATGGTGATGATGTCATTGTTGCTGCTATAGACACATATAACATACAAGGTGGAGATAGGGAGAATGTGGGAGATGGTGTAACGGTAATGTATTGTGTGCTCTGTGTGTGTGTGTGTGTGTGTGTGTGTGTGTGTGTGTGTGTGTGTGTGTGTGTGTGTGTGTGTGTGTGTGTGTGTGTGTGTGTGTGTGTGTGTGTGTGTGTGTGTGTGTGTGTGTGTGTGTGTGTGTGTGTGTGTGTGTGTGTGTGTGTGTGTGTGTGTGTGTGTGTGTGTGTGTGTGTGTGTGTGTGTGTGTGTGTGTGTGTGTGTGTGTGTGTGTGTGTGTGTGTGTGTGTGTGTGTGTGTGTGTGTGTGTGTGTGTGTGTGTGTGTGTGTGTGTGTGTGTGTGTGTGTGTGTGTGTGTGTGTGTGTGTGTGTGTGTGTGTGTGTGTGTGTGTGTGTGTGTGTGTGTGTGTGTGTGTGTGTGTGTGTGTGTGTGTGTGTGTGTGTGTGTGTGTGTGTGTGTGTGTGTGTGTGTGTGTGTGTGTGTGTGTGTGTGTGTGTGTGTGTGTGTGTGTGTGTGTGTGTGTGTGTGTGTGTGTGTGTGTGTGTGTGTGTGTGTGTGTGTGTGTGTGTGTGTGTGTGTGTGTGTGTGTGTGTGTGTGTGTGTGTGTGTGTGTGTGTGTGTGTGTGTGTGGCACAGCCAAGTCGTAGAGCACTGATCTTGTAATCACAAGGTTCCAGGTTTGTTGTTTGTTGCTGGTATGGGCTTGAGCAAATTTTGGTGCTGTCTTGGTGTTGTATGCACCAATTATAAAACAAATTTAAAATTTATAGTGAAACATATGTTACGGTAAAGCACTGCCACACATGTGTGAAAAATACAGTACAATGTGTTTGTCAAGAGGATAATACAGCACTTGGTTTTACCTCATATTGTATTCTTCTTGAGACACCCCCGAATGATGTATTTTTCACACACATAAGCATAAATGGTGCTTAAGTGTTATATTGTACTTCCTGGTTGTCTTGCTCAGGGATTTTATCTCTAGTACCCAAACCACCTCAAATTTCGCTGTTAGTAAGTGTTCATATGTCATAGTCATAGTGCTGTAAAGCCTTAATAAATAAACTAATGTCCATTTGGTTCCACATGGGGTACTTTGAGATAATAAGAAACACAGTTTATGTAACAACTTTAAACAGGCTGTAGGACCAGGTGTCCTACAGACCTTCAGCACTTGTACTGTAAAGCAATAAATAAATAAATAAAAACAAACTTTTAGGATTAGTTTTAGCAATTTACAATGTCACACACATGCTTTCTGAGTGAAGTTGTTTTCGTAACATTCCTTGCGTAACTGTTCTGTATGAGCAGATACAGGGTGTACGTATGAGTACAGTTATGTAGCTGTATGGAAAATGTGGTACTTTGATCCTGCCATGCAAAAGTGCAGTATAGTGTATGTATAGGTGCCAAATTGTTTATTGTAGTCTCTGATAGTCTCTGGTTGTCTCTTGTAGGCTATGTGAGGCTATAAGAGACCATAGGAGACTATGAGAGACTACTAGAGACAATTGGGTACCAATACACACACACTGTATATTAGTCTTGCAGGCCAGACCTTTTTTCTGCGCAGGGCATTATCACTTTCAGTATAAGCACCCGTGCAGAAGGGTCTGTGCAATCTGGACCAAAACTCGTGACAGAAAAGATTGTATAAATCGACTACGTTATCTGTCCCTTGGTTTGACAATTTCATGACGTAATTTCTGCAGTTACATCAAACAAATGTTTCGATCTGATTGGTGTACCTAAATTCCAACCAAGTTCACAAAATGGGGTCCAAATTTGCCAGAACTTTCTGTACAGGCGTTGTTACTGAAAGTGATAATTCCCTGTGGGGAAAAGGGTCTAGCCTGCGAGACTACTCTGTGTGGTTTCTAGCGGTAGTAAGTTATATAGGTACAGAGGTCTGGGGGTGCACCCCAGCCACTGACCGATTTTGAACTTAAAATTTACTAGATTCTTGATTTCATGTAGAATATTTTCATGCATACTGGGTATGTCAGTAATGTGGTTGATAGATGTTTATTAGGTCAGGTAAATATACATACATACATATCCAAACTGAAATTGTATTTCATTAGAGAGTAGTTTTGACTGTTCTATTAGACTATCTCGATCAGAGCATACCCTTGCATGTTCTCCCTTAGTCCACTTTTGTGAAATTAATGTATATTTCCTGTACTGTAGTTATACTATACTGCTATTCTGTATATTTGTGCTGAAGATAGTCTGGTATTCTTGCTGCAAGCCCACAAGTTGAAATTCCAGAATCTAAGAAGTTTCCAGGACCCCAAGAATGCCTTACTGGGAAGGAAATACCTTTCTTCATGTCTCACAAAGTAAGTGGGCAAAGGTTCAGGTGCCCACACCTTCACCTGTGAGACATGGTGCAGCCTCATGTGGGTGACTAACTCCTGCTCTAGGAGAATTTGCCTGTGCTGAACTTTATTAGCCTCGAGACAGTTCCCAAGTGCTGTAATATTTATATACACAAGCATAGATGATGTTTCAAGTATAATATTGTTGTGCTTTCTGATCATTTTGCTCGGAGCATTTATCTCGAGTACTCAAACTACTTTGATCAGACTAACAGTACATAAGTCTTCATATCATCTATTTCTAGTTGTGGAACAAACTGGTAGGATTAATTTGGCTAGTATTAGTGATTTACAATGTCACGCATGTGATCAATTGTGTTGTCTGAGTGGATCTTCCCACACAATTGTACTATATGTATATTTGCCCAAGTGTACTGTGTTTGCCCAATTATCCACATAACATTTGTACTGTACAACTCACACAATACAGTTTTGTGATAGTCATGCAGTATAGTTACTAGTATACTTACTGTATGGAAAGTACAGTACTCAACACTTTGAACTTCCCACACAAAGTACAATATTAACAACACAGACTTTTACAGTGGGACCACAGTTATCTGAACCCCCATGGGACCAGGGATGGTCCATAAGTCTGAAAAGCCCGTATCTCTGAAACTGTGTATAAATACCTTATCAGGGCTCAACCCAGAATATAAACCTAGAGAGGGACGAAGTAAGTCGCTTCGGATTCTAAGGGGGTCTGGGGGCATGCTCCCCCAGGAAAATTTTGAAAATTTAGATGTAAATATACTCAATTTTGGTGAAATTTTACTGTGATGCCATTGAATATTGACCATTGGATTATACAACTTTGTGATCAATTAAACCTTTCCATTTCTCAAGGCTTTAGGTATAAACCTAGGGGGGGCAATAGCTAACCTAGAGGGGGCCTGTGCCCCCCTCACTCCCCCCTAGATTAACCCCTGCTTATAATACCAGAAAAAACTTAAAATTACCAGTATTTTAAACTACCCTAATAGAACAGTCATTATTGTAATAGAGGAGTCATTCCGTAGTTTAGTTAACCAAGAATCCGGATAAATGGGGTCCAGATAACTGAGGTTCCACTGTACTTAACACTTGCTGCAGATCACCTGACCATATTTGATGAATGTTATATTTGTAGTAAACTTCATAGTGTATTGTATCAAGTGTTAACCATATGTCGTTGACCCATATCTTCATACATCATCACTGGTTGCATATTCTCTGACAGGATGATATTGTACTACACAATGGATCAATAGTTGATGCTCGGATAACCTGTATCTTTAGTCGTGTGATTTCTGTGCTCCCTGAAAGTGAAGCTTCAGATTTAAATCTTAACAACTCTTACTACATAATAATTGGAATTGGAGAATTTCCAGGTTCTCCAGGTATGTAGTGTGTGTTTGTGTGTGTGTGTGTGTGTGTGTGTTGTGTGTGTGTGTGTGTGTGTGTGTGTGTGTGTGTGTGTGTGTGTGTGTGTGTGTGTGTGTGTCAGTGTGTGTGTGTCATTGTGTGTGTGTGTGTGTCAGTGTGTGTGTGTGTGTGTGTGTGTGTCAGTGTGTGTGTGTGTGTGTGTGTGTGTGTGTGTGTGTGTCAGTGTGTGTGTGTGTGTGTGTGTCAGTGTATGTGTGTGTATGTCAGTGTATGTGTGTGTATGTCAGTGTATGTGTGTGTATGTCAGTGTATGTGTGTGTGTCTGTGTGTGTGTGTGTGTGTGTGTGTGTGTCAGTGAGTGTGTGTGTGCGTGTGTCAGTGTGTTTTTGTGTTTCAGTGTGTATCCTTGTGGTAAAAATCATTATAAAGTTTTATATTGTTTCCACTTTATGTAGACTCTGCTCGCACTCGTTTCCTACAACATGAGCGTGTTCCTCTAGTAAGCAGCTCCAAAGCTAATCTGGTTAGAGAGACTTCTGTTGACTTTGACTATTCCAGGATTGCACTCATCAAGTTACACGGTAAAATATTATAGATGAGATTTTTTTTGATGATGATATGTTTGTAGGAGTTTTCATGATTGTGGCATGGCCATTTTTAGCCTACATGGGCAAATTTATGGCTGCACACATGAAGCCTGCTCTCCCCAATGGTGGATGGTTCCAGGTTCACCGTATCTTTATGATCATGGCCTTGTTCTTTGCGTGTGTGGGTTTTCTACTGATATTTGTGGCATTCCGCAATGCTCCCACTCGAGGATTGATAACTCTGGGTGAATTGGTGAGTGTATCATTATAAGAAATACTTCATTTTGATTTTGTTATACAGAACCAAACTGGGACAGCTCATTTTGTAATAGGCATCATTCTCACTGCGCTGATAATATTGAATGTAAGTAAGCTCCTCCATTGTCATATTTTCTATAATTATTTGTCTTAAGGTTCAGTAACGTTACACTATACTTATGGAATAAATTTATAAGTAATAGTTGTAACATGGGCACGAGGGAATATGTACATATCAGGCAAAAGCCCAAATGCCCCATGTTACAGCTAATATGTAACACTTCCCATCTGTGTCAGGCTGATAGCCTGCACAGGGTGATCAATCACCCAAGCCAATATGATTGCAACCACTGGATATTATATATGCATGCCTAAAATATTTTTATTATGGGTCAGCAGCTAGTGCGTTCTGGATATGTTTGGTTATGATGAACTGACAAATCCTTGAGATATCATGGGAGCATTTCGTTTACTCAAGTTTAATGTTTTAATCAGTGCTATTGAATCATTTATGGAATATTTATGGAGTTCAGATAGGCAAGCTTTCTTGTATAGTGGTTACTTTGTGCAGATTGAGTGGTAACTTCGTGATTTGATGTGGTCCATATTTGCATACTAATCATGTGAGCATTAATTGATCCCCACAATCAATTTTGGCCTTAATGTCTATATAATTACTGCCCAGATGTACATTTCGTATGTAGCCTGCTACATATGAAATGTAGCCCAGGCGGTTCCTTTGATCTGAGGTGTGAAAGTGTTACATGTAATTGTTGTAACATGGGCACGAGGCTGCAGTCCCAAGTGCTAGTGCGTATATAAGTGTCCATGTTATATTAAAGCTAATATATTCCACTTGGGAAGGAAACTGCAGGCATGCTTTGTCAGTGCCTTTATTATATTGAGCAATGTGAATTTCGATCATGGATAATCTAGCTAGATAGGAGTAACAACAAGGTGTTACTGAGGCCTAACATTGATGTAACGACATGAGCATGCAGAGAGCATTGATTTTTGAGTGTATAATTAAGCATAGAAAACCGAAAAATACAGTAGCTCATAACAGTGTTTTAAAAGTGTGCACTTAAACTTACTTTAAATACAGTACTAATGCCATAGATCCTTTATACCCCCGAGACTGGAATCTGTTGTTTTCAACACCTCCTTTCACACCTCCATCAACACAAAAACATCTTTGAATTATTGTGTTAGTAACTCGACTTTAATGTATTATTTCTGTGTTCATTGGACAGTAGGTATGATGGGTTTACTTCAGTTCAATTAATGAAGGATTGGTAAGTACACAAACAAACTGCAAGCTAAGAAGACAATATTTTAGCTAGGCAGGTAGAAGTTTGCCACATTGTTCAAGTAGTATGATTCGAACTTGCATTGTTAAAGGAGAAATGGGATAGTGACTTTGTTGGTTCGATTGCTTTACCCAAGCTATATTTACAGACTGAATTTGATGTTCACAATTATTCAAGACTTACAGCTAGCCAAAGTTTCAGTCACTTGGGCCTGACAGTGAGTTTTGTTGCTGTTATTTGCCTCCGCAATTGCCTTTTCACCCTATTCGTAGTAAAGAACAAGATTACTTAGAAAACAACACAGCAGAACAATAGTTCAGCTTTTCTCCACCTTATTGTTACAAGAGCCAGCTGCTCAAACATTTAGTAGCGCTGTAAAGCCCTTCAAATGCTAGAACTGTTGATATGGATAAGAACAAGTGAGTTTTGAAGCTTTAAAAATATCCCATACATTTAGTATGGATAATTCAGGCACGCAAACATGTTCACAGCATGAAAACATGCTTGTTCCAGTACAAAAACCATTGGGAGTGAGCATATGTTCATCTTTTTGATGTTACTATATTTGGAAGGGGCTCAGGTGAACGCGTACCAACTATAGTCCATAGCATTAGTCACAAAACTAAACAATTTTTCCTGTTTAGTTGCAATATATTATAGCAGAGAAGATAACAAAGTTTTGTCAAATGATATCTGGGAATACCTGACATGCATTAACGAGAAATTGATGTAGTATATCAAGAATATCAAGACACATGATAGTGTGTCATGTGACCCAAGAAGCTGGTGCACCACACCGTGAGTATATTGACAGGAAGAAAAAGCAATTTTCACACCTTTGTAGCTCCGTGATCTCTCATCTGATTGGAACCAGTTTCACTGCAGAGGTGCCCGCCAGATAGGCCACCCCCATAGGGTGGCTCCAGGATTTTTGGCGACTGGTTTCTGATCAAAAGCACAGCTAGATTTTAGGTGAAGACCAATAAAAAAAGGTCAACACCTCCTAAGAATGGCTATTCTTCACTAAATAATATTTGTATCACTGTTAAAGCACTTAAAAATCTTTATTCACAACTTCGTAGTTTGCTACACTACTTTGAATACTGTGACTGCTATATTAGAGTGACTGACTGCTCTATTAGAGTATCTCGATCTAAACCTGACTGGTTTCCGGAAACCTCAGAAACCCCGTTGGAGCTGCCCCTGACCCCACATACCAAATTTAAAGAAATTGCCCCCAGCTGTTTCCGAGATATGAGTGGCCAACACTTTGTTTTTATTTCTTCGTTTTTTTTTTTCCTTTGTCTTTTTGCATGCACACTTTGAAAAATTGCTATAAAACACAAACATGTTAACCGATTGCCTTAAAACTTGGCACACTGAAAGGGAGTCTACGGGTGAATCCTAGTACCAAGTGTGGTGCAAATTCGATGAACAGTTCATGAGTCATGACCAATTATTCGCATAAAACAAGATTGATTTGTTGTCACGCCTACAGGGTAAACCGCTGTGAAGAATGAGTTAAAAATCAATTTGTTGACAGACCAACCATCGTAGGAGTGCCTTTTGGTGGTTTGAAAGGAATCAATTTAACAATCATGGAGATATGACTCGAAATCGAAGGCGTGTAACAATTGTACGATCAAGCTTTGTGAATAAAAACACCATTAATTTTCACTCCTACCAGGCAAACCACTTCGAGCAATGAACTGAAAATCGGTGTGTAGCTGGAATAATCATCATAGAAAGTCCTTGCAGTAGTGCATAAAAATCGGATTACAAACCACTGAGTTATGATTTAAAAACCAACTACACGTGTAGCAGTTGCAAGATTGAGATACTCTAATAGAACGGTCACCCTAATAGAGCATTCAGCTATATTTATAAGTTTCTTCATTATAGAATTCTACTACATTGCAAGTTATTCTGTAGGGAGTTCAGGTATAGACATAGACAGTTCAGCTACAAACAAGTTACCATGTATAGAGTTCAGCTACAAATAGAGATTCAGAACATTACAAGTCACACTGAAGAGAGTTCAGCTGCAAACAAGTCACCCTGTAGAGAGTTCAGCTACAAACAAGTCACTTTGTAGAGAATTCAGCTACAAACAAGTCACTATGTAGAGAGTACTACCCTGTATAGAGTTCAGCTACAAAGAAGCTACCTTATAGAGAGATCAGCTACAAACAAATCACCCAGTAGAGAGTTCAGCTGAAAACAAATCACCCCGTAGAGAGTTTAGCTACAACCAAATCGCCCTGTAGAGAGATCAGCTAGCAACAAATCACCTTGTAGAGAGTTCAGCTACAAACAAGTTACCCTGTAGAGAGTTTGGTTACATTTCAAGTCAGCCGGTGGAGAGATCTGCTGCAAACCAGTTATCCTGTATAGAAGAGTTGGCATGTAATAAATATTATATAAAATTTTTATAATTACTGATAAAATCAAAATTAGTTGAAGTATTAAAAATCTGCTTTAACTCTTTTTCTTCTTTATGTGGTAAAGAAAAAAAGACAGGTCAAAAACACTCCCACTTTGGTATATACAAATACAAAAGAAAGTGATATCTAATCCAAAACAGCCAATCTGTAAAAAAAAGAGTGCGGCCCTCAAAAAGGCTATGGTGAAAAAAGATGTGAAATCCAAGGTGGTGGCCAAGAAATGGCTGTGATGGTAGGTTAATGGTAAAAAAATTAATAACGACAATTCAGGTATATTTGGTGCCAAGACTATCATCACAGCCATTTCTTGGCCGCCACCTTGGATTTCACATCTTTTTTCATCATGGCCTTTTGGGGCTGCACCCTTTTTACAGCTTGGCTGTTTTGGATTAGTTACTCCCTACTAGAAAGGTTATATTTTTGATATACTACCTCTGTTTCTCATCAATGCATTCCTGAGCACTGCTATATGGCATTTATATACATTTGAAGTGAGGTGTGAAAGTGGTATATACTTAGCCTCGTGTACAATGAAGTTGTTGCAAGGTAGCCACAAAAGGTTGTACTATACTGTTCTCTGCAATACTTTAAACTGCTAGTATTGTACTCTAAGAGATCTTTCAATTTATTTATAATTTTTTAGTTTTACAATAAAACTGTTTTCTTATGTGTATGTGATACCTTGGCCCATGCACAATACTAGCTCCCTGCATTATCTGATGTGGAATTGTTTTTCACAACAGCCCATCCTTGCAATCTTCCGCTGTAAACCTGATGCAAACAAGTAAGTTCTATTCACTGCTGCTTAACCATATAGTTTCTTTCCTATGCCAGTCGGTGGATATTCAACATCGTCCACGGTGTTGTCGTTGGAGTACTGACCAAAATACTTTCCGGTAAGATGTGACCTTTATAGATTTGCTATTTGTAGACAAAATTGCAAGTGCAACGTTTAACTATAATTTCAAATTAATCAGACTTATGGTGAAGCCAAAGTTTGTTTGTTATTCTTCTTGTATAAGCAATTAATATTCATGTAAACCCAACAACTGTGTATTCGGAACACCTCTAGAAATATTTTTGGTGTTAATATAGTAGCTCCTTTTGTATTTGCCTGTAAAGGCAAAAAGCCTAGATAAATATTGAACAGTGAAGCATTGCTTGAGAGTATTTATTTGTAATCACATGTTACCTATATTCCAGAAGGGTATGGAAAGTGTTGATACTGAAAATTAACGTCTTAACACAGTTCTGTTTCATGAAGAAGAAGACGAGATTGAAGATTTACGGCACAATTGGCAGACACTTGTCAGAACCCCTATGCCATGCATGAGTTAAGTGTTGTGGCAAAATGGTGACTGTAAGATGAATCATTTAGCCTCTAGGCTTGTGACCATTGTCAGGCAGGCAGCTTTACACCTGTAGTCAGGCGAGCAGCCTTACAACCATTTTCAGGCAGTAAGGAAAGCAGACAAATCAAAAATTAGGCTTTAGTGATTTAAAAAAATTCAATATTGGTACTTATATGACATTTTGTTTAAAAATTTTGACATTAGATACACCAAGATTATTTGTTAAAGTACTTTTTTTTGAGGCATTTCTAGGGTAGTTTTTAGAGGTGGTATATGTACATAATTGAACATAGTAGGTTAAATTATTTATGAACACTGCATCATAGCATAATACGCTGGACCCTAGAATACTGTACCACCAGCATGATATCACCACCTATTATTGAGGCAATCTAGTATTTGATAGGCTTACACTAAAATACTCATCTGATTGGTATAGAGACCAGTCCAGTGTGCAATTATGATCAGACCCTTTTATACCAGATTCATCCAAAACTAATATGTAAAAGGTTTAGCTATAGGTCTACATGTGCATGGAATCAAATATGCAATGTTATTGAAAACTTGCAAATTGTGATGTTTTTGGTGTGGTCCTACAAGTTTGTCCATCAAGCACATCAACTTTGTATGCAAGTTCATAATCTATAGATAAAGCTGAAAAGCCGTCTGTCCATCCATCACGCCGCTTACTCACAAAACTCAGCGTGAATCAACACAATCAGTGCTGATAATCAAGCACTCATCTCTAAGATTATTATTATGAGTTCATTCATGCTTCTGTTTGTTCTCTACAGCACATAGGTCAAGGTGTAGAGAAAACTTGAGCAACATTCTTTTGTAAACCACAGCACAAACTGTTCAAGTGGTAGAACACCTGACTAGCGTGTAGGAAGTTGTGGGTTTGAATCCATGTGTTGACTATATTTTTTCTTTCTAAACATGCAGTACCTTTTTGTGTACACTTTTTTTTAAAACTCAGCTTTTAGTTAATAGTACGTTGGCATGCAAAGCACATATCAATATGGGATTTAATCAAAATTAAATGCCCATCATCTGGCAACTGTAGCGTTGTAGCAAATCAATACGTGCTTTTGTTTGTCCTTTATAGGCACTGGCGTAAGGAAAAATTGAGCCACATTCCTGTCAAAAAACACAGACAAATAGTCAGTGACCTTTCACATTTAGTGTGATTCGAACCACTTTCTGAAATAGACTCATGAATGCTCCATATCTAGCTACCCACTACTTACAAGTTAAACAATGATTGTCTGTGATTATGTCCAGTTGTGAAAAAAGCACAGAAATTAAGTGAAAATATTTAAAAATTATAGCACATTTACAGAAATTTTTTTTACAATTCATTGTGACATTATTTGTCATTTTTTGTTCCCTTAGGTATCAATATTAATATTGGATTGCACTTGTTTGCTGAAAAGTATGCTTCTCATGAAGAAGAGGGTCTTGGTGCCTTTGGAGCAGTAATGGCGTTTATCATAATTTATACCATCACTGACATTGCAATGAAAATCTATACCGCAGTGGCCAAGAGATGTAAAAAGGACTGGGTGGAACTTGAAGAGATAAAGGGAGAGGAAGCAAAGAAACCATCTCGGGTAAGTGTGTTTGATATATGTGCAGAATTAACTGCTCTCTGTGTTATACCTTACCATTACATGTTTTGTCCTGCTTATAGGATTACCTGTTTCGCTGGATTGTCTGGATTACACTGTTAGTCCTCAGCATACTGTTTACCATAACTGCTATCGGGCTTGTGAGCAGTGCATAGGACATTGAGTGTGTGATGACAGTAGTGACTATAAACTGACTGATTAGTGTATAATTATTTTGTAAATAGTTTTATAGTAGCATTTTTTGTACTCATACTCAGCAAGATTTAAATTATTGTATATGAACTGTTGTTGACATCATGCACATGTGGTAAATTGCAACCTCCTGGAAATGACAAAGTAGTTTCAGAAACAGTGCCTTTGTCATCTCATTTCTTTACAAAGTATGCAGCTTGAAAGCAGGCAAATTTATTCACAACCAGGTCTTTGATTTGTAGACAATGCATGGTATTTTAAAAAACAATGTGAAGATAGTTGGTCATTTTTCTATTACCTAACCTAACAATTACTACTCTAACAATGACGTGAACCAGAAACTGGGACAAGGAGAGAGAAAAATCCCAGGATTTGAACTACAGACCACCCAATGTCTGCTTGTAGATTTATATTCACTGTAATTTTTATGTGTACAAAAATGAAAATGCTTTACACAATTTTAGCTATATCTTAGACTTAGAGAAGAAATACTAGTCATAATTTCCAAGCATTAACTGTGTGGCTTAATAGCTATTGGCTTTCGGCTAAGCATCAAATAATGTGGCTATTAATGTAGCTATGGTATAGCAGTGTTGCAAAAGATACTCTAATAGAGTGGTCACATAACTTGTATAAAACTTTGACTGCCACTGGTTGAAGGCTTTGTGTGTGTGTGTGCATAGTACATGGAAAAAGCTTCCAAATGCCAGTTCAAGTGTAATGACATATCTTAACAGGTCACCTAATATGGAACCGGCTCTTACAAAATGCGTCGATATTTTCTCCCTGCTTGCAATCACCGGCAGACTTTGCAACAGACTGGCAAATGCGTATAACCATCAAATTGGTCACTAAGTTGTCTTGGGAAAGATATGGTGTAATGAGAAGTGACCTCACATCTTGAGGTCTATCACAAAACATGTGGTTGGAGTGGCCTGATGTGTACACACTAACAATTATGAAGCTGCCACTTGCTTTTTTAAGAATTATCAGATGATATGAGCAATGCAGCCACCTATGACTGCGGAGACCAAATTAAAGCCAAAATAGGCATAGTAAGCTACAAGATTGAATACAAAAAATAATTGTAAGTTAAGTTGAGTTACTGCAAGCAAAGAATATCTTTAGAGGTGTGGTGATGGCAATTGCTGCTGCTTCATCAAGTATTTTTTTAAATTTTGGCTTGTAACTAGGCCTGCATCAAATATGCCAGCATAATGCTAGCTGCTCTAATAGAGCAGTCAGAAACTCTAATTATCTAATAGAACAGTCACTAAATATTATTTACTCTAATTAAGCAGTCACATTGAAATGAAATACTCTAATACAGCAACCAGCTAAATAATTCAAGACTATTTGAAGCTTAAACATCAACGAAAATCGTCTGATACAGCATTAAACTGGCATTATTAGCCAATTATGGTGGCATATAACTCACAGCAAGTTGGGAACTTCGAGTGCATGGCAATGGCGGATCCAGGATGGGGCATTTGGGGCAAATGCTCCCCCCTTCAAGAAATTGCATACAAGATCGAGATACTCTAATAGAGCAGTCAGTTACTCTAATAATGCAGTCACAATGTTCATGAGGCAGTGTAGCTTACCTATGAAGCTATAAATAGGATTTTATTTTACATAACAGGATATATTTGGTAAAGGATTACTAGCTATTATTGTTGTGACCTTTTTTTTTTTTTTTTTTTGGTCTTCAACTGTTTTTCAGCAAGGTGCCCCCCCTCTTTCCAAACTCTGGATCCGCCCCTGCATGGATTGTAATTTTGCTTTATACATAATATATTTCTGATCAGTACTTGATAGTTAGCTAACCAGCTATAAATATAATACACTATTATGCTTAGTTAATACTATTCTGTGGTGTTGCTTGCTCTTTTTTCAGTCTAAACTTTTAAAACTACTGCCCTGTGTGACTGACAAGCTTTGTAGCTAGCTATACACTGTACTGCATTCTAACTATATTATATGCTGGAAAGAGAAGTATGAATCAACTTGTAGCTGTATGGATTATGATTGCAGCTCATGACTCATGTATAACTAAAGATACCCGAGCTTTATAGGGATGCATGGCTATACAACTGTGGTGTTGCACATGAACTTGCATCTGCATATGAAAGGCCAGATAAAGCTAAGGCCATTCAAGAACACAAAAGTAGATTTAAAACATGATTTAAGTGTATTTTATTATAGTTATCATAATATTATGTAATTAGATAACATTATGAAGGTACAGTTGTAGGATACTAAATCCTGTATGTGTTGATGAAGGAAACTTATTTCGTATCTTCGTTACAGCACAGGCAGGCAACACTACTCTCATTGATCTTCCAAGCCAACCCCAACACCATCTTGTCAGTTGTCGATATGCTATAAATTGATATTGCCTGCAAGATTATAATAACAAATACAAATTATTTTAACTTACTCATTGGCTGATTTTTCTACAAAATCACCATACTGCTGATAATACTGAAAACAAGCAGTTTGCAGGACCCTCACATTCAAACAGACAGCTTCAGAGCCTTCATGTTGAGTGATACACAGTGCACCTGTCTCAGTTATTTTATCTATACTGTCTGATAAATTTCACAACAGCACACACACTCAACTACAGTTGACATAATTTCACAATTATCACATCTGCACCTTGTATGAATACGTACAATACATGAATAATTAGCTGTAGCATAATAGAGTAGCTATCTAGATTAATATCTAGGCTATAGAATCAGTGTAGCTAGCTTTATAGCCCAGCTAGTAGCTCCTGACTTACCAGTCTTTATTCAGTAGCCTTTCGCTGGAATCTTCTTCGCTAGGCTACCGAGTACGAATCTTCATCGCTGTCGCTGGCTACTGGTTCTAATTGATATGGGTCAACTAGGTGCTCCATCTCTTCCTTCATGTCCGCGCTAGCTTGCTCACTGGCTTCGGATGACTCGGTGATTGTACTGGTATCTGAGCTAGTGATGCTTAATTGCTGTATCGTTTGTAATGATGCGGCTAATTTTTACATTGAAACTTATACTAAAACTATTACTTAATGTTTACAAATAACTGAAACTAAAACTAAAAGTACTTACCATGAATACAATTAACTAAAACTAAAACTAAAAGTACTTTGCTATATTGTAGTAACAATTGAACACATAGCTAATTCACTATATACACACTATCAATATAAAAGCTTTTAAAGCACCTAAAAGTGCTGTGCAATGAAGATATTTAATAATCAGCTTTAATGCTAAAAAGTTACTACTGCAATGTTTTCAAGCAGAATGCAGCTAACTTAAGAATTTAAATCATACAGTACAGTAGTACTATATATTAGGGATCATGGAGGTTTGGGTTTTATTACTAAAAATATCACCCCAAAACCAGCTTCGTAATACCATCCCGGCACCTTGACACTAGTATTGGTTAGGTATAACCAAGCAACGTTGAAACCGGGTCACTACTGCTGACCCGGATTTGACCCGGATGTGACCCGGATTGACCCGGATTAATTAAAGCCGAGACGTGTTTCGGCTAGTCTCGAGCGAGCGAACGAGTCTACATTTTGAACGTTAGATTTGTGTTGAGTAAATATTGCAACTTCAGCCTAGCTGTGTAGCTAGGTTGAAGACCAAAAAAAAAAAAAAAAAGGTCTTCACCTACTGACAATAGCTACCCCTCACCATAGATACCCTCAATTTCGTGCTACATACTACACTTACTAACAAATGAGCGTGGCTGAGCGTATGTTGGTATTGCGTTAAGTGGGCGTGGCTCTAAGAATAACCGGTACACCGGTGGACATAGACACTCCGTTTTTGTTTTTTTTGCGGAAGCCAGTCATTCCGCTATACTAATGGCTACGCCCATTTTACGATTAACGATGAAGATACAAGTGTATTTGTTCGTTACCACTTTGCTGTGTACGGTTCCTGGTCTACTGGCCCGTGGCACTGGCGCACCTCCCGAGGCATGCACCTCAATGATGCCGAACCATGGAGTGAACAGCCAGCCAGAAAACATTGGATACTACTTAATATCGGACGCCATAAACAGTTACAACCCTGGACAACAATATTTAGGTATATAAATTATCATACGTGTATAACTACACTCTTGAGTGATAGCCACTTGGCGCTTAGCCACGTTGGTATACTACACGTAGTGGTATGCTATTCACTTGTGTTGTTGAATTCCAGTACAGCTCAGAGCAGATTCAGACACGTTTCGAGGCTTCTTCATACAAGCTAGAACAGAGAGCAACCAGGAATCTACAGCCGGCATTGTTGGAGTATGGACTCCACTCAACACTACAATGACCAGAACAGCTACATGTAATGGAATGGATGGGGTGAGTTATCGCACGATACAGGAGCCACTTTTCAAATGTGACCTCTCTGTTATGGGATATATATGGTTACCATGTTTTTGTTGTGGCTTAACCACATAGAAATATTTTTACTGCGTTTACATACATGTGGAACTATACATATCAATGGCGGATCCAGGATGGGGCATTTGGGGCAAATGCCCCCCCCCCCCCCCCCCTCACCTTTTGGAGGAATCATACTTCTGATTAAAATACTAAACTTTATGTCAGGGCTAGATCAATTAACTCATGAAAACGATATGCAAATCTTAGTAGCATTTATAAATTCACCTGAAATCAAAGCAAAGCAAATCAAAGTCAAACTAACTGTGAAATTTCCCCCAGCACTTTCGTGCGTACTAAGCGCCTCTAAAAATAATTATCATGTTGCTGTAGTTTAAGAGATTCATAGCCTTTTACACAGCTTTTAAGACTTCACAACCATCTGCAAAGCCAAAATGTCAAAAATCAACAGTAACACACTACTAAGTGGTGATTATTTGCTGCTTCAAAAATGCAGCAACTAACAAGAGAAGTTTCCCAACCACCTAGCTACAACTCAGCCTGTTTGTGCCCCTCCCCATGCCAGCTCCTGGATCCGCCCCTGCATATGGAACTATACGTACTCAGCAGAGTGAGCTCAGCTAGACTGAGTGGCTGTTTATATTTACCCATATATGTTACCAAGTTGGCTTTAGAAATTCTCACCTGGCACTACAAGCTAGCTTGTTAGCCAAAAGCAACCATATATTGATGCTGGACAGAGAGGCTAGTATGATTTTTATTTTATATATGCTACGTTAGGTACCAGATGAAGGTATTACAGTAGATTCATGCATAGCAAGTAAACTAGTTGTTGACTGTTAAAGTTTTGCCTTAATTCTATTTTATACTCTCACATGTGGGAGAGCATATTGCCATAATTGTCTTGTGTGTAGTTTCTTTAGCATTTGGATAATATTTGGCAAGATGCTCACAGCTAGTTGATGCCACTGTATGTCAAATTTATTTTATATTTTTTTGTGTATATCCTCTACTACAGTAGTGTTTAATGCAAGTTATCAAATAGTTTATTTGAAGATGCAATAACTTCCACCCTAGGATGCTGTTACACATTCATCTCCTGTTGGTAAGCGATCACAATTCTTCATGTGGAGAGCTCCAGACAATAATGTGGGCAGGATTCATTTTTTGTAAGAATTAAAATTTATAGTGTAGTGTGTAATGTTGTATCTGTGTGTGCAGTGTTTGTGCGTGTGTGTGTGTGCGCGCGCGCGCATGTGTGTGTGTGTGTGCATGCATGTCCACGTGATGAGGTAGTGGGTGATTTGTGTGCCATGGGTGTTGGGGATGAATGGTTCCAGTTGTGTCAAGAATTGTAAGCAGTGGTCAGAGATGTGTTCCAGTGCTGTTGATGTTCTGGCACAAAACAGAGGGACAATTACTTGTGCTGCTAATGTTTTTTCCAACCTCAGGACTTTTTACTGTGTTTGTGGTCGATGTTTCAGGAAAAAGGGTGACTTAACAAGACATTGTAAGTTTTGTGGGGCTAGCATCTTGCTACTGGCTAGAACTCTGCCATCATGGTTCACTGTACTGTGGGCAGCTACCAAGTGGCCAAGTATGTGTGTGTGTGGCATGTGTGTGTGTGGCATGCATGTGTGTGTGTGTGCGTGTGTAGTGTGTGTATGTTTGTGTGTGTGTGCGTGTGCGTGTGCGTGTGCGTGTGTGTGCATGTGGTGTATAGTGTGTGCAGGCTTCAAGAAGAACAGCTACAGGGTAAGTGGTTTGAGCATCAGCCTGGTAATGCTTTTGGTTCAGTGCCTATGGTGACTCAAAGTATTCCCAGAAACCCATCATATAATTATTGTTCCTAGCTGGTGCAGCAAAATTTAATGATTAGTTCATAACAGATGAAAGTGAGGTGTGATTTTTTAGTGCCTGCACTTTCGCCTGTGAGTCATGCGTCCTTCCTTCCAAGTGCATTTGGGTATGCTTTGTGCCTGTGTAACAGCATTGACTAACTGTATTATGTACCGTATGCCCAGAAATTTTTGCAGTGTGTAATTTTCATGGTTTTCACAGTTAGTAAAGCTATCATGAACTTTTATCACGTGACAAATTTATGCGTGTCGACACATGCAGCAAAGAAATGACCGCAATGTTTAGTCTTGATGCTAAAGGATCTACTAATTACCTCTCATGTTTACTACCTTGGTCATCATTCCCGGTTCACAGACAGCAAGCATAGATATTCCATGCTTCTCGGCATAAAGTGCACACTAATTTCAACTCATTTTACTAATAAATTAACGTAGCTCCACATATGCTTATCACACATTCCCAATATTAAAGTGGGCATGGCTCATGAAAGAAGCTAGCCTACTGCTACATCTCACACATCGATTGCCACTACTCTGGTTCAGAAGTGTTTTAACAATTCGTATGACCCCTTGAAGTAAAAATCAATTGTTTGAGAACAAAAATCTTCAAGTATAGTGATCCATATTTTACGTAAAAGCTAAAGTGTGGAAAGAGAGACATCCATGAAGACAAAGTGCATAACCGTGAAATATACACACCATGAAAATTCCCGTATATATCATCACTAAAGGTGTACTTACATAAAGCACAAGTGAAGAGGTAATTGTAATATTATTATTGTTGTGTGTTGCTTATTCTTATGGTGAAGAGAGTCATTTGTTACATCCATATATGCATGCAGACTTGCACAGGGTCAATTAGCTGCCCATATCAGTGGCTATTTATAATGGTGATACATGCAGTATAAATTTTATTGCTTGTGTATAGATATTTACTTTGCTTTTTGTCATTAACAGCTACTCCGTGGTTCAATCTTATAGAACCATTTTTGTCAAACTAAATGCTACTGAAGAAAGGGTTAGAGAAGCTAATTATGTTTATGCTATCAATTATATTCTTTCTCTACATACAGCCTGTTGGTGTTATTGGACCTCCTACTCAACCAGTAAGTCTTATAATGTGTCACATGGTCCTGGTAAAACACCTTGATAATCAAGATTTTTCCAGCATGCATATAGTACACAGTGTGTAATACCATAAGACAGGTAACATTTAAGTATGTAGATATTATAGAGAATCTTCTATTAGAATGATTTTTTTGTTAACATGTACAGTACACCCAATATGTTACTATTATAACAGCATTATGTTTGTGAAGTATGGCAGTATAAGCTATGGTGAAGCCAGTGAGCTATTGTGTGTGAGCAGCATTTCCGTGAAATACACTTAGGACCATCCATTTTACTGGTTTTCCTCTTGGTTAAAAGAGGGTTTAATTAAAAAGGAAAGTACATAAACATGATACCAGAGATGGTTAAACAGATGAACACTTTGCTTTGCTTGCAACTTGTTTTAGCAATCAAGCTCCTTAATGATGCATACGTAATTCATGAATGTTTATTCGTTTCACCACAGCCAGTTGATGCAGTGTTCCCTAATTCATATGGTCAACCAGAGGATTGTGAACAGGATGAGTGTGAATTCTATGTTGAGTGGAGAAACAATGGACGATTTGTGGACTTCAGGATGGAAGGAAATGCAACTGGTTGGATTGCCTTGGGCCTGTCTGGAGCTAACACCTCTCTGAATATGGTGTGTGTGTGCTTGTGTGCATGTGATCAGCTGTATATCATAGTACGGTACTGCCCAAACACAATGTCGCACTCGCATGCACATGCATCTTTGCTCGAGATTTTAAAAATCACTAATTAAGTGGTGTGGTAACTGTTTCGCTTGCGACTCTTGTGAGCGAAACAGCTGCCACACTGTCTCATGAGCAAAACAGTTGCTACACCCCTTAATTAGTGATTTTTAAAAATCTCAAGGAAAGTTGCGTGCGTGTGAGCAAGTGCGACATTGCGCTTGGGCAGTGCTATATACTGTGTTCATGTAACACATGTACAATTGCAAAAGTTCTCTATATATTTACTGCTGACATAATATATAATATGATATGACATGTAATATGACATGTATGTAATATGTTTGTATGTATATATATACTTACATCCCAGTGCGTGGGAGTATCAAAGCGCCGTGCTGGGTTATAACTACCATACAGCTAGACAGAGCGGCACTGCTACTGTACGATATATTAGTTATCACCCTGTTGCGGAGCCACTCAGTCTCTTTCGTGACATCATAATAACCGCGAATGGCATTGTTTACCAATGGAACAAAGAGCCAAATAAGGAAATATTGATACAAAATACACCAGTACAGCACTTAAAACTAGCTAAATCTTACAAGAAAACTGTTAATCCTTTACACAATAACACTACAAGTTACCAATACGATAGTTTAACAAATGTCAAGAATAGTCCGTGACGATTTTCGCTCCAGCAATCACTCCCAACGGTCACTATGGTGAAGAACTAACTTCCTCTAGCTTCATCGTTCTATCTCGGACTATGGTAGCCACTTGTTGGTCTTTATTTTTCTCTTGCACACCACGTGACACCACCATACCAACTTCTGACGAAGGCGAATCGTACCTGGAACCGCTGCTTCATAACACCGCCCTTCGCTACAGTTTGTAGGCAGTATGTAAGGTCTCTCTTGTAGCTACGAAGTAGAATCTCCACACAATCCGGACGAAATCTTGAGCACAGTGACAGGAACTCAAACCGGAACTTAATTTACTATCCGTAAACTTCTGCGCACTCCTGCGCACTGGGATATAAAATAGTTATATCCCGTATACTCGGATGATATCATTGTTATTACACTCATCTTTGGCTCCTCCTCGGACTCGTGTAATAACAATGATATCACCCTCATACCGGGATATAACTATAACTTACATTTACACATGCTTTGAGGTTATGTTATGATGTTAACACTTGTCAGCAGGGGTAATTTATGGTTTACCAAGTGGGTGGGCAATAACCAGTTTAAAGGTTTCTTCACCAGTTATTGGCTGACCTAGACAACACCTGTTAATAACTGGTTAATTGCACACCAGTGTACAGCACTAAATTACTCCAACTCTGATACATATATATCCCTGAAGAGCTGAGCTTAGTATAAGCTTTGTGCATTTTGTAGTGCCAATATTGAACACAAACACTGTTGAGAATCAATAGAAGGACGATGATCAATTTGTGTTTGTTTATAAACTTGCTCCAAGTATTGTCCTGAAACCATCTAATAATAATGTTATTGTTACTGTACTGAAGTTGAAATAGTCTTCTTGACACAGCAGGAACATACTGTAGGTCCTGTTAATTGTTAGCTCTAATAGACTTTCTCTAAACTCTCAGAGATATATGCAGTGATTAATTAATTATAATCATGAACAATCATTCACTTGAACCTTGAATCCATTTACTAGACCATAAAAACTTTTTTGTTGGCTGGTTTTAGAGACATTATGTAATAGTAGGATATGTATGTCTAGTTAAATTCCTGTGAAATATCTCCACATGCAGGTTGGTCGTACATTTAGTGATATATTGATGTGTCAGGCAGAGCCAACAGGAAGTGTAGCTAATGTCAAGGATATGTATCTTGCTGGTGGTTCAGTCGATCCATTGTTTGATAGCAATGTGGTGAGTAATATTATTTGCATATCTCATTTCTGTGCATCTGATGTCATCATGTACTACCTTATTTGTACATAAACAGTTTACCCTTCATTGAATTTGCTATATAATAACCAGTGGCGTGGGCAAGGGGAGGCATTTGCCCCCCCCGTCACTAAGTGATGTTTTTTAAACTTCCGTCACAAGCATCCCAAATTACTGTTTGTGCGCTACTACGCGAGTGCACACAACATTCAACTCGTTTGTGAATGGCGATAATAATACGATGATTTCTTGCGCGTTACAAGCAATTAATAAAACGATTCGCTAAAAATAAGGTATGCCCGAATCCCCGGGGGTTTCCCCCATATAGACACTTGCCTTCACCGAACGAAAATATTAGACACAATTCTATATTTAGCCTACACTACTCACGTGATAGTGCATTTTTCGAACGTAAAAAGACAGATTATTATGATTATGATTACTGAAAACACAGTTACAAACTGATATGTTCAGGTAAGGAAAAAACATTACAAATCACATAGATAAGAGTCAGTTATAATGACCCGCTCAAAGTGACTTCACAAGAGTCGCAACTCAGAAGTGACAAGTGATATGCAATGATGCTACAAACCAGGTGATAAGTGTTAAATGGACCAATTTTATTTTCCCGAGTTAATCACACTGGATCTTCATACAGTGTAGTGGCATGCCAGTTTATTTTTCACTTTGTCAGTCAGATGATCCGTCACAAGTTTACAAATTCTAACAGGAAAGGTGTAGAGTTGGGATTTCGTGCCAATACATGGCATTTGAATTTCGCCCGCTGAAGTGAGTGAGCTCGTCCTACTATGCCAGTGTGCTAGGACTGCAGCACAGACTGTGGCTGACGTAAGTAACTGTGACACATTGTATTTGTACTAAAATATTCATAATATAGTTCTACTGGATTGTGGGCGAATTTGTTGGAGTACAGTTGTGGCACGTGCGATGATGCTCGACGAAAATACTTCCATTGATAAGTGATAACTTGTAGCAATCAGTAATGAAGTAGTTATGTAGCTAGTTGCATAAGCTGTATTAATACAACACCGTATGTTGGCTAGCCCATCATTGGGTCATTAGCCTTTTGTGCAATTATGAACAATGTCTTGTGTTTTGTGGGGGATGCCTGCCCCCCCACCACCGTCTGGCTAGCTACGCCCCTGATAATAACTGCACAGCGGGTTTAGTGCCAGTGAATGTTAACATGTTATTGTGAATTACACATCCATTGTCATCAAATCATGTGATAATAAGCCAATCAGATATGGTATAGAGCTTATTTTAGTAGAATTCACAAAACATTACGACTACGGATATGTGCAATCCGCAATAGCTATATGTGTCACAATAACTTTCCTATTAACTTTTACACCAAAGACTTTATTGTCTCAAAGCTTCTGAAATTTGCAAGATTAAATAAATGTCAGTCATTAAATTTGTTGCAAAACACTATAGAGGAATAAGGTACGTACATTGAACTTGTGACAAAACCATATTCAGTGAAAATTTTAATGTTCAAAAGTTTTGTAGAGCACTAGCTACCTGTAGATATTACAAAAGAACTTTAATCCAAGCACTTTTCAGCTTTATCATGTAATAGGGTACTTTTGTTGGGCAAGTAGTACTGTACCAAGCTGAAAAAGTACAGTAAATAATGGACTCGTTAATTAAACAATGTTGTTATTTCTTGATCGCAGAAATTCATGATAGTATATACCAGGCAAGAAATACTGTTGCCATTAAATAGAACAGTCACTTCTCAAGCATAATTTGAAGTTGATTTTGAGCTTTCTAAACTTCCTCTGACTTTGGAGTCGGGGTGTATATTCACAGGTTTTAAGCCTTCTCACAGCTCCCATGCAGTCACAGAATATATAAGTGCAATGCACCTTGTAGCCATGGTTTATACATATGTTGTTCATGTTACAGAATGGGACAGAATATACCAGTGGAAGAATTGGTAATGGTCGGATCTTTTGCAAGTATGTAAATGATTGAACATGTTAACAAGTTGCTTATACATGCTTACTATTGTGAGGTCGTATTTTATGCTTCTTGTTCTCTTTTTCAGTTTCAGTCGTGTGGGTTTTGTATTGATGGGACAAGAGAATCAAGATGTTGCATTTAATGATGCTAATTTTCTGTTCTTTTTGTCTGGAGATGAAACTGGTAAGTACGTACTTGTCATGGCTCATTGATTTTGGTTAATCAGCAGCACCTGAAATTACTCCATAGTTTAGGTGCATGATGTAGTGATGTAGTGATGTAGTGTGTCACAGCGTAACTTGAAGTTTAATTTTTGATGTTTTAAAAATACTTTATAACATGCAGAGCAGCTGTCTTTTTCCTTGTATGCAGTACATGTATACCACAGGAGAAACTAATCACATGCACCAAGTGTGAATGACATCATTAGTAGTCATACAGCAATGTTATGAGTGGTAATGCAATAGATGCTCGACCTATGGTCCTTTACAATGTGTATATATAGCAAAATGTATTCTAAAAACAGCTCATAGTAGTGACATACTATAAACCTACCCTGTAAAATGCTGAGGTTGCTTGCATAAATTGAGTAATAATTTTTTAAAGGTTAAGCATATTATATAGATTAGCTACATCTGAACAGTTGACCATATACATACATGGTAGTATGAAACTGTAGATCTTGGGCCATACACTCATGCAGCAGTTGTGGACAATGTGAGCTTGTTTGTCAGTATCCTCAGTGTTCCTAATAAACAAACTATATGGTTTGGCGCACTTCCTATTATTATAATGTCTAGTTACCTAGCAAGCTCACTTAATAGGACTATCATTATGTATTGCACTTCTCAATGCTGAGAATAATTGCACATTAAGTGGTCAGTGCTTCAGAGCCAGAAAATAGAAAATGTATTACGGTACCAAATGTCTCTTTCTGTGTGATTCATTTTACTGAAGGTTATGTCTCCACAGGAATGGAAGCTGATATACCAGAAAATTTTAGCATTTCAGCTAGCAGTGTTAGCTTCAGCAGCGCTGCTGTGAATTCGGACAGGCTCCAGTTGGGACCTATAGAGTTTTCAGGCTCAGTAAGTATTCTGAAGTGCATTGTATGTATTATGTGGTCTCCACACACACGAGCATGTGTTTACGTACAAAACAAACAGGTAAAGCTTCAGCAACTGCTACAAGGCACTGTTGGGATATGTACTTATGTGCTACTCCAGTGCTTAGAATGGCTGAAGCAAATTGTCTTGGGGGCAGCAATACAATTATCCCACTTAAAACTGGATTAATTAATTGATCATTTAAGCAGTTCGGTATAGTAAAATGAAGTACTTGAAGTACTGATGTCGCCTGCCTGTCACATAAATAGTAGTTCCATATATTTCTGAAAGTAATTGTTTTTCCATTTGAGAGTATCTAAATCTGTTCTTTGAATATTCCTACATCTCACAACTGTAAATTAGGTCCTTGCTAGTAGTTAAAAGTTCTCCACGCAAGATCTGCTCGGTTAACTTATCCTTGCTACACAACCTAACCAGTGCAGGTGACACTGTACCAGCAACACACTAAAGCATCCAAAATTATACAGCCAACTGAGATTTGACCCCTTCACTCTTGATGTCTCAAGAAATACCCAAAGTCCTCCTTGTGTAATGATTACGGACCAATTCCAGTCTCGTCTGATCAGCCTTCACAGCCCTAGAATCACTCATACAACAATGTAGCCATATGAATCTACAAGCTTCACGAAGAATAGACATAGCTGCCGTGGCTAGCCACCCAGACACTCAGCATATAACTTCCCATCATTACTTCCCACCAAGTCTACAACACTTGCTGTAGCTTCCTCCACAGAGATTAAAGAAAAATCCAATTCTTGCTTGGACTTGCTCAGGCTTACTATTAAATCCCAATCCCTTGCTATACAAATACAAACTCCATAAATTAGAAACTTGGACTCTGTTATAGAGGATGGTACCAAGCTTTGGCTACATGATCTCCAACAACTTGTGCTCCTGGGAACAATGAAAAGCCACACCCGCCTGAGAACACTGTTGATATGTATCAATCCTCAAAGACAACACAGAAGTTTAAAAGTGCAGAAGTCCTGTCATAAACTGTTGTGTGTCTCAAAGTTGTCAGACATGTTACCCTTGACATGAACAGAAGCCCTAATAGTCTCTCTCTCTCTCTCACACACACAACACACACACAACACACACACACACACAGAGTACACACACACATAGTACACACACAGAGTACACACACACAGTACACACACACAGTACACACACACAGTACACACACACACACACAGTACACACACACAGTACGCACACTCACACACATGCGCGTGTGCACACACACACGCACATAGTGCTGAGCAGTTTTGATATTTCATAATGGTACAATATTGTCAACTTGATATTGTGGTGCATTAGTTGATGATCTGTAGTTCTAGAGTTAGCCCTAATTATTTTCAACAGAGGTAAAGTTGTGTTGAAAGCTGATTGCAATATGTATATATATATATATTCCATTCATCATACAGTACAGTAGTACTGTATATTAGGGATCATGGAGATTTGTATTTTCCTAGCCAAAAAATCACCCAAAAACCAGCTTCACAACTCAGTATTGGTTAGGTATAACCAAGCCCAAAAGTGCCTTCTGTATGATCCTAAAGGCTTCCAATAAATTGTTACGAAATTTAAAAAAAAAAAAGAATTATTCAATGCAATTTTCTACTGACTATAACTGCCTGCTTGCCTGATGCCTTCAGGCAAGCGTAACTCGATAATGACTGAGGCTTTGGGCTTGATTTTTTCACTGTTCGACGTCACTTCATCCCGAGACATGCCTTTTGGCATACCGCAGTACGTAAAATGCATGCATTATGGACTTACCTTTGTCCTCCTTTGTGTCCCATTTCTTTTTGCTGACAGCCCAAGGTGTCGATTCGCGGTAGCACAGTGCATGGCTTCCCTACAGTACATTTGTAAACGGAAATCATCCGTATTTTCTGTGGTGACTGGATTGATTGCAGAGACGATTCTAACACTGTTCTTCGTTTGTAATGCTGTGTAATGGGTTGAACATAGCTGAAAGTGAAGCTTAATGGCCACTGCACTTTCGAGGCAGTAATTGATAGTTGGGGGTTTGCGAATTGTCGTGTTTCGTGGTGACTGGATTGTTGCAGAGGCACGTCTTCTGTTTTTCATCTGTAGCACTGTATAATGGGCTGAGCATAGCTGAAAGCCAAGTTTAACGGCCACTGCACTTTCAAAGCAGTATTTGTTAGCTGGGGCACGCGTTCAGACAAAAACATTAATTCTGGTGCCATCCTTTCTTTTGATGCGGTATGTATGGGTTCGCTAGTCATAATAATGTTACAAAAATAAGTAAACAAACAAATTTAGGAAAAATTAGGAATTTTAAGTTGGGAGTTTGGATTATAGAAAAAAAAAGGAAAAAAAGGAGGTTGCCTACACCTGCAGATATACTAGTGAACATTCAGTCTTGGTCTTATAGACTGAGTTAGGGATTAAATGTTCACTAGTATATCTGCAGGTGTAGGTGACCTCCCTTGTTTCCCTACTTTTTTTTTCTATGATCCCTTAAAATTCCTAATTTTTCCTTAAACTTGTATGTACTGCAAGTCATACAGGCTTATTATTTTAGCTTTTACAAGACTTATGCTTCAGAATCCGTGGTATTTGCAGTAGTCAAATATTGGATGGTATCAAAAACAGATACCGTGGTTTGACAAAATTATTGCCATATTGTTCAGCATTACACACACACACACACACACACACACACACACACACACACACACACACACACACACACACACACACACACACACACACACACACACACACACACACACACACACACACACACACACGTACACACACACACAACACGCACACACAGCACACATGTACATACATGCATGCATGCACTCACAAACACACACACAGAGATGAATAACACTACTTTGTAGTTGCATGTGTTTTATCTATTTTACTAGGTTAATAGTCTTCGTGGAGAAGGAAGCTTTCCAACAAGTGGTTGTGATCCTGATGATTGTGATTTCTACTTCAGATGGGATGTTAATCCTGGAAATCCTAATTTTCTGACCTTTTACATCAATGCTGATGTCTCTAGAGGCTGGGCAGCAATTGGAGTATCACCTGATAGGAGAATGGTAAGTTTTATATGTATTTTGTGGACTGGTAAACATATGCAAGCACACACACAAAGTGTCAATGTATACGTATGTGCATCAAATTCATAAGACTATAGCAAATTTTATATAAGATTATAACACTTTTGAATGGTAAACTGGACAGTTCAGTATTATGTCGTAACTAAGTTCAGTGTTGGGTAATACATTATACTACAGTAATATAACACATTATGTAATATTTGTAGCAAAAAGTATGTAGCTAATTTTCATGGGCTAGTAGTAGTATGTAACAGATCATGACTTAAAAAAGTAACACAATACTGTAAAATGTAATGTCTTACTGGTTAATTGAAGTATTGTGATCATGTTAAGAAATTTTGTGGTTTGAACTTTTGCTAGTTTTCGTTAAAACTTCCTTTTAATTTTCGCTTCTGTATCAATACATGAGGAGAATTTTCAACCTTATTTATCTACTATATGTGTCAGCGGTATGTATGTAGTTTCATTTAATAGCCATTGCTAAACCTTCAGCTACACTTTGTCTTTGCCTCGCATTTCATAAAAGCAGCTGAGATACTCTAAGAAATCCATCAAGTAACTATTCTAATAGAACAAACAATGTTATGCACTTTGCCTTATAGCTTGGTGTTTACAGTTTAAAATATTGTCTCCAGATCAATGCATTGTTTCCAGAAACCTCCTTAACAATCCTAGAGCTGCAACTGAAAATATGTTCCTTAAATGTTCCAATCATGGTGGATTCCAATTTCCTGATCTGCTTAAATTTGTACTCCAATTTTAAAGTTGTGTGTAAAATCTCTAAAACTGTGTTATATGAGAAGTGTAATTTCTCTACATCCTGTCTAATGAGTATTTGGGTTTACCTTAGTGTATATTTATTTTCAATAGCATGTACTTGTTCTATCTCCCCAACTATTACGGCTTAGAAGTGTCACATACATGAAAACTCCATCCAGCAAGTTGGTAGGGTAACATGTCCTTCATAGGCATGTCCTTCATAGGCAGGGCCTTTCCCCTGCTACGCCCCACTGTAGATACACATGTTTGTGTAATTCATACAATACTGTAGTACTTCATTGCACAAAGGAAACACAGATACATATATGTAATAGCCAAACAATTTTTTTCATAGTTTGTATGTACATTCATATGTAGCCTAGGTGTTGCCAAAAACCCTTATTTAGTATATATTTAAAATATTACCTCAGTATTGCTATTGCCCTTGAATGGATGCTGTACAACAAATGTTGAGTAGGAATAAGTGGCAGGGCAAAAAACATGCACTCAGCTACCCAGGGGCGGAAGAAGTAGTTGATATGAGTGGGGGGCTGCAGGCTTATCTCTAGTTTGGTAAGGTAAGACCAAAAAAAAAAAAACGGTCACAACCAACTGACAATACCTCTCCACCTCATCAGCTACCATTTCTAGCTGATAAACTACATAAAAATGCTTACATAGTTCGCTACACACTGATTACTTTATTAGAGTGACTGCTCTATTAGAGTATCTCGATCTTTATCACGGTTTTCAGCCCCACTCCAAGAAAGATAATTTCGGTGTGATATCATTCTGAGGGGGGGGGCTTCAGCCCCCTAGCCCCCCCCCCCCCCCCCCCCCTTTCCGCCGCCTATGCAGCTACCCATTTTGTAAACAAACTGTGATACTGAAATATCAACAATACCAAATATATCATAGTGGTTAATATAGTGAAATGCAAGGAATTAGATGTTGTAGCATTAAATTAAACTGTTCGGTATTGGGCCTTGATATATGTCAATACCTCGGTATGACCTAATATGGGTATGTTGTAGAGTCCTAATGTAGCCTATTGTTTCATTCAAGTGATGTGTATTTTATGCCCTAGGGTGGTGATGAAATTGATGACGTGTTTGGATGTGTCACTGTAAACACAAATGGTGTGAGCACGATTGCTGCTATTGATACATATAACATACGTGGTGGGGGTAGACAGAATTTTGGGGATGGAGGATCGGTAATGTTGTGTGGTGTACATATGTGTGTGGTGTACATATGTGTGTAGTGTGCAGTGAATAATTATGTATTCATGCATGCATCTCACTCGTATGCACCGTAAAACTGACTTAGAAACATATCCTACAAAAACATCATTGGCCAGTCAAGGATGTTTTCGCAGACCAGTAGTGTGTAGGCACAAACACAGACATATATTATTCTGTATAGCTATGTACTAAATGTTAACTTTACCTATCACTGGTTATGTCAGGATAATATTGTGCTACATGAAGGAATAGTGGATGATGGTCGGATAAAATGTACTTTTAGTCGTGTGGTTTCAGTGCTACCTGGAAGTGAAACTTTAGATTTAAACCTAAACAGCTCTCATTACATAATGATCGGAACAGGACTTCCAGGTGTGTGTGTGTGTGTGTGTGTGTGTTTTGTGTATATCATAGTGCATGATTGTGCATGTAAGTGTTTAGTGTGTGCTGTGTGTTTGTAGTGTGTAAAAGTGTAGCAATATGTAAATTGAATCATTTGTACGTGATGTTTATACAGATGCTGGTAGCAGTTTCCCAAGACATGATCGTAATCCTCAAGTCAGTACCTCCGAAGTTAACCTAGCTAGGGAGTTTTCTGTTGACTTTGATTATGCCAAGATCCCACTAATCAAAACACATGGTGAGTGTTGAGTTTAGTCAACAATCCATATATGTACTATTTGAATAGGTGTCCTTATGATTGTGGCATGGCCAGTGCTAGCCTACCTTGGTATGACTATGGCTCGTTTCATGAAGCCTGCCCTCCCTAATGGTGGATGGTTCCAACTACACAGGATTCTAGTGATCTCCTCATTATGTTTCACATGTCTTGGATTTCTACTGATATTTGTAGCATTCCGTAATGCTCCAACTCAAGGACTAATCACTCTGGGTGAAAATGTGAGTGTAGCACAGTTGAAGCAGCAGTCACTAGTAGATGTGTGTCCTATTTTGTTACACAGAATGGAAGTGGTACGACACACTTTGTATTTGGCATCGTTATCCTTGGTCTACAACTGGCAAATGTGAGTAAACACTTACAGTGGAACCTCTCTAATCCGACACCTCTATAATTCAGAATACCTCTATAATGTAACACTGTTTGCTGCACCAATAAGACTTTTTCTACCTCGTATCCTTGCTAATCCAATGCAAATTTTGAGCCCCAATGAGCATTGAATTATAGAGCTAGCTATACATTGTCCATCTCAATTTTGATAACATCATTTATTTAAAAAAAGTACTTTTCTACTCTGTACTGTATTGATATGTGCATATGTACATGTTTGTTGTGTACTGACAGCTTGACGTAAAAACTATGGAGTAAAGTCACGTTGATATACTATTTGACCAGGTCTTGAAATTTTGAAATGGCCACTATAGAGGTGGTTATTGTATGTAACAAGGTGATTTCTAAATGACACTTTATGTACAAATTACAATGCAGACATATTTGTTGTGTTGTGTTCAATTTACCCTATTAGATAGCATTACATATTCTCTGTTAATATATTCCACTATTATGGTTGATTATCCCCATAACAGCCAATCATTGCACTGTTCCGCTGTAAACCCACAGATGAAAAGTAAGTCACAGATTGCTCCCTATTTGGATTATGCTCCTTCCACACTATAGTCGCTGGATATTTAATATAGTCCATGGTAACATCATTGGATTAGGATTACAAATCCTATCTAGTAAGAAGTTTAATTGTAGTATGACAAAACAAAACTGTTGCACACAATTATTGTTGTACACTGTTGCTAAACCAGAACATGTGGTAAGGGTCCAAACCCCAGTGTTCTTGTTACTCACAGTACATATGTAATTACATATGTATTTAATATTAACAGTGTATAACGTCATGTATTTGGACAAACCCCAAACAAGATTAATTTTAATTTCATTATTGTAATAGAACACATACTTCTATTGTGCTAGACTCTGATTATGCAAGTGTAACGTTTTTACATCTGTGCAGACTGCTTTACTTGGGCACTACCAGTGTCATATCCAGACATCATAGTTTACATCTGCATATACACATACGTAACAACTGTCCAATCAATTGTATGTATTAGTCTAAATGCAATGCCAATCCACACATAATATTCTAATATGAAGTTATCGATAATGACCATTTTCGTAGGTATCAATGTGTGTATTGGACTATACCTGTTTGGTAACAAATATGCCAATCCTGAAGAATATGCTACATTCTGGCTGATGCTTGCTTTCTTTATCATTTTTGCCATAATTGATGTTTCATTTGGGTTTTACCAGGGGATAGCTTGCAAGCTTAAGAGGGACTGGGTGACTTCTACTGTGAAAGAGACTGAGATGAAACCAGTTGGTGAAGGAGATACTGATCCACCCAAGAAGTCTCCATCTCCAGTAAGTTCATTTGTAAACAGAATTGGAGCCATTTGTAAAACAAAACACATCTCGTATCAATAGTATTATACTGGGTAAAATTCTCTTCTGTGCAGTTTATTCAGTGTAAGAAGTGAACTCACAGAATTTCATAAACCATGGTCCATACCTTATAGCTTAAGAACTTAGTTTGTGCTGTGTATAGTATTTATTAAACTAATTTTATGAGATGTTTAATTAACTAGCTGCTTAAGTACATTCTCTGATTTCTCTCCTGGCACGTGCTGGCTGTGGGTGTGTCCGGTTTACTGGAATAATTTTTTTCCAAAAATACGTGTGTGCATGTATGTTTGTATATTTGTTTGTCTGTCCACACCCATGTACAACCTTGTAAACTAAAAACAGCATGTATGTGAGAACCATATATTGCCTGTAGTAAGTTTTCAGGCAGTTAAGCTCAGTTAATTCTTGCTGGTTTAAAGTATGGGTGAAACAAGCTTATGAAGATGATGTGAAAGCCTTTCCCAATGAGCTCTGTGAGCATCAAACAGCCTTAAAACAATGTAGTTGGCCTCCCACACTACCAGAGATAACAAATTCCTTAAGAGCACATCCCTTTTGTATGCAAACAAAAATAAGAGCAGCCATGACAGTCTTGTGTGGCCAGACCCTATTTTTTTGGATTTGTGTTGAGAATCTGCATGTGAAGCATGATAGGCAAAGATACTTCTGTGTGTAATTTGTGGCTTAAAGTGGTTTGCTTGAGCTAGCAATGCAACATAATTGATGAAAAATACATTTCATTTGTACTACATGTTTTGTTACAAACAAGGTGAAAAACAAGATGTTGTGCTACTTCCAAAAACCAGGCACTAGATATAGAGCTGGAAATATTTAGTAGTAATGCAATTATGCATAGTTATTGTAATTTATTTGGTGAATTATTTCATAATTGCTAATTACGTTGCTATGCATAGCTAAAGAAGTGCATTTCGAACAAACCGCTTTCAACAGCTTATTATGCACAAAAGTATCTTCTCAACTGTTTTATAGCTTGTCTATAGTGTTTTTTTTTGCTGCAAATTCTTTCTACAAAGCCTCAAGGTTACCTTTCATTTTTGTACATATATGTAGGGACACGCCCCTTTTCAAGTCAAAGAGATACACATTTTCTAGTACCATAAGAGGCCTGCTGCGTTGTTCTTTAGTAGTTAAATACATGTAGAGCGTAATGGGAAGGTAGTTCACGAAGTTTATAGAGAGTTGCTACACCCGTATTTCAAACCGGAGAAAAAAAGCTACTGCTTCAGTGCAAACCTTGCCTATGCTCATTTAGTGTTTAATTGTCATAGGCTGACTGCTTTTGCCATTAAAAGGATTTGCTCATGTGGGTACATATGGACAAACATAGATAGGTAGGGATGGGTAGAAAACAATTTCAGAATACCAGGCGTGCCCACAGCAGCCAAAGGGGCACTCCCTGGTTTAAAAGCTACAATATTTCATAGTATTAATATTAATTCAAGGGATATTTAGAGGTTACATAAAATGAACTTTGTTTTTAATGGAGCAGTCACTTACTGATTTAAAAAAAAAAATTATTCAGACTTTACAGCACAAGTGCTGAAGGTCTATAGGACACCTGGTCCTACAGCCTATTTAAAGTTGTTACATTGATAAAATATAAAATATGTTTGAAAAGATGGATAAAGGAGAAAAAATCCATGCCTTGATATGGGCAGCCTCAAACCTGCAGCCATCCGATTAACACTCGAATGCTTACAGGAATCTGCCAGGCAGTCAGGATGTGTTCTCCTTGTCAATTTTATGTAGTGTATCCATAGGAACTCTAGAGAGTGACTTATTATCTCAAAGTACCCCATGTGGAACCAAATTAATTCCTTATTCGTACCAACTATTATTACTATGCTAGCATAAGATTGTGTTGTGTGATGTCATTTGTGTGTCTCATTCTGTTTACAGGATCACTTATTTCGCTGGGGTGTGTGGATTGCTGCTGCAGTACTTTCTGTGATGTTTGCTATAGTAGCTATTGCACTTGTGGGAAGTGGATGAGAACAGTACACCACAGTAGCTGCTGGACTTCACTAACACATTCAAGCACATGGTTATGCATGCACAAGCACAGTTTGTTATTATGTATGAATGCTTTTTATTGAAGAATTAACACACTACTAGATTGCTGTTTTCAGTGTGAAGTTACTAGTCATCTTCTTCATCTGATAAGATTGAAAGACAATGGACCAACTCATTAAAAGTGTGTACAGAGAAGTCATATATTTCACCATGCTTTCAAATACCTCAGGATGGTGAACAAAGTACAACAGGCAGTTTGAGGTCAATGATGGATTTTCATGGCTGCACCTTTTTTACAGCTTACATGGATTTTTTTTTGCATGATGCAAAATACCTTTATTAAAACGTGTGAATACAACTGATATCCAATCTAGCAAGAAAACCTTTATAGAACCACATATGTTGAATAATTACTGTGTAAAAGTGTTCCAGCCTGCCAACCTAACCTCTTTGTCATGGCGATTAGGATTATATGCTTACAGGAATAACCTATTATGTTTTTGAGTGTTGAAATCAAAACCATGCAATGATTACGTTCAAGGGTGGACTGTTCTATTAGATTGTATCAGCATTTCTTAGCTGTTGAATTAATACTACCTAAGTTTCTTGACTGTTGTATTCCAGTAAGTAGTTTGTTTATTGGAATATCTCAATTAGTACTGTACCAATTGCAAGAATCAGTAATTTTGATAT